>NC_044033.1:9670627-10359854 GCF_901765095.1 Microcaecilia unicolor
TAACTAGGCAGTTACACCTCGAGAACGCTTAAGCACACGGTTATTCAATAGCACTTATGTACAATTAGACGTCTTCTTTTCCTGCTCTATATAGAATGAGGGGGTAAAGGATGGTCAACGTAACATCACTTTTTATATAAGGCTCCGGGTCTCATCTGGGAAACTACAGAAGCCTAATTTGACGCCAGCAAAACAAGATTTTGCTTTATTGATCTACTGGAATTTATCGATGGTGTAAATACAAATGTAGACAGGGGATAGTCTGCATAATATATATGGATTTTCAGAAGTCACTTGACAAAGTCCCTTCTGAAGCGCTGCTCAGGAATAAAGCCAGGCAGACTAGCTGGGCCTTTTATCTTTTATTTTTTAACCTTGACAAAAATCAAGCCAATTGCCCAGCTCCCCAAAGAGGCATCCTGGGACGGCAGGAGTCCAGGGGGAGTCCCCGCATCCCTGGCTGGCCGTTTCGCTTTATCTCAGCCGCAGGACTCAGCCTCTGCACAGAGAGAGCTGTCCTTTCTGAAAGCAGGAGGCAGGTGTTTAGTTAATAGAGTGGAACATTTTCCTTTCCATTTCACTGTAGCCTCAGGTTACAGGTTTCATTTTCTGATAGTTACTAAAGCCCTGTGGAAAACATACCCATTCCCTTAATATCCTGGCATGCACTCACTTGCAGGATAGCCACCTGAGGTTCAATTTAGACAGGAGACAAGACATTTGTAGATTAATGGGTTTCAAGCCCCTTTTCCTAGAAAATGCAATAGGAACATTAGCGCTATAAGTCACTGGATGCTGTGGGGTAAAACCTGGACTGGACCGATCGATCAATTTATTAAATTTTGTTTGATTTGAAGGCTGAGGATTTTATATTGGGGAAGGGAGGGGCAGGTTGGGAGTTTTGTTTATAAGTTTTAGTTTTCTAAGTGGGTGTACTTAGCAAATGATCTCACTGACTTTGTCGTATACCAGTGTTTTGGGGGAAGAGGTCTAGGATCAGTGTAGAAACATACAAAAATGTAGGCAGATAAAGACCATCAGGCTTATTTTCGAAAGAGAAGGGCGCCCATCTTTCGACACAAATCGCAAGATGGGCGTCCTTCTCACAGGGTTGCCCAGATCGGCATAATCGAAAGCCAATTTTGGGCATCCTCAACTGCTTTCCGTCACGGGGATGACCAAAGTTCACGGGGGCGTGTCGCAGGCGTAGTGAAGGCGGGACTGGGGCATGCCTAACACATGGGCGTCCTCGACCGATAATGGAAAAAAGAAGGACGTCCCTGACGAATACTTGGCCAACTTTACCTGGTCCTTTTTTTCTTAAGACCAAGCCACAAAAATGTGTCCTAAATAACCAGATGACCACCGGAGGGAATCGGGGATGACCTCCCCTTACTGCCCCAGTGGTCACTAACCCCCCACCACCCAGCTCCATGACAGCAGTATGCAGGTTCCTGGAGCAGTTTTAGTGGATGCAGTGCACTTCAGGCAGGCAGACTCAGGCCCCCCCACCTTTTACACTTGTGGTGGTAAATGTGAGCCCTTCAAAACCCACCTCAAACCCACTGTACCCACAGGTAGGTGCCCCCCTTCACCCATAAGGCCTATGGTAGTGGTGTACAGTTGTGGGGAGTGGGTTTGGGGGGCTCAGCATACAAGGTAAGGGAGCTATGCACCTGGGAGCAATTTAAGAAGTCCACTGCAGTGCTCCCTAGGGTGCCCACTTGGTGTCCTGGCATGTGAGGGGGACCAGTGCACTATGAATGCTGGCTCCCCCCACGACCAAAGGGCTTGGATTTGGTCGTTTCTAAGATGGGTGTCCTCGGTTTCCATTATCGCCGAAAATCGGGGACGACCATCTCTAAGGACGACCATCTCTAAGGTGGGCGTCCCCGACTGTATTATCAACTACTACTACTACTACTACTACTTAGCATTTCTATAGTGCTACTAGGGTTACGCAGCGCTGTACAAGTTAAAACATGGGGAAGGACAGTCCCTGCTCAAGAGAGCTTACAATCTAAAGGTAACAAACTATGTAGTCAGTGTAGTCAGTGTATCATGAATGGGGAAGGTGGTTAGGCGCCAAAAGCAAGGGAGAAGAGATGGGTTTTGAGTAAGGACTTGAAGATGGGCAGGGAGGGCGCATGGCATATGGGCTCGGGGAGTCTGTTCCAGGCATAAGGTGATGCGAGGCAGAAGGGACGGAGTCTGGAGTTAGCGGTGGTGGAGAAGGGTACAGATAGGAGTGATTTGTCCTGAGAGCGGAGGTTATGGGTGGGGACATAGGGGGAGAGGAGGGTAGAGAGGTAATGGGGGGCTGCAGATTGAGTGCATTTGAAAGTCATTAGGAGAAGCTTGAACTGAATACGGTAGCGAATCGGGAGCCAGTGAAGCGACTTGAGGAGAGGGGTGATATGAGAGTATCGGTTCACGCGGTAGATAAGACGTGCAGCGGAATTTTGGACAGATTGAAGGGGGGATAGGTGGCTAAGCGGGAGACCAGCAAGGAGAAGGTTGCAATAGTCAAGACGAGAGGTAACGAGTGAGTGGACGAGGGTTCGGGTGGTCTGTTCAGAGAGGAATGGGCGAAAGATGGACGCCCATCTTGTTTCGATAATACGGGTTTCCCCGCCCCTTCGCCGGGACGTCCTGCGAGGACGTGCTCAGGAAAACTTGGGCGCCCCTTTTGATTATGCCCCTCCATATAACCTATCCAGTCTGCCCATCCATGCCATCTACTCTCCCTATCACTCCCTCAGAGATCCCATGCACTTGTCTCAAGCTCTCTAGAATTCAGATACTGTGTTCGTCTCCACCACTTCCACCGGGAGGCCGTTCCACTTATTCACCACCCTGCCTGAGAAGAAGTATTTCCTCAAGTTACTTCTGAGCCTATCACCTTCATCCTATGCCCCCTTGTTCCAGAGCTTCCTTTCAATTGAGACTCAACTCCTGTGCGTTTATGCCACATAAGTATTTAAATGTCTCTATCTTATCTCCCCTCTCCCACCTTTCTTCCACATATTAGGAGAGAACGATGCCTTGCTGTTCTGATAATACAATCGGTCGGTCTGAAGTGGCATTAGGTCATCGGTCAGGTAGAAGGAGGGATAGATATAAAGGTAGGTGGTTGACAATTTTAAGGGAATTTCGGCTAAGAGGAAAACTCCTGACCTGGTAAATATTCCCCCAGGACCATGTGTTCATTTTAATGCACATTCAATGTGATAAAACAGATATTATATGTGATTTAGCAGGAGATAACTCGGTGGATTTACCGTTTATTACAGCAATATGGTTGGCAAAGTTGGAAGCCCTTTGTTAGTATCACTTTGGCCTCTGTGTTATGCAATTTCTCACCTGCTGTGGCTGTGTAAGAAGGGTGGTGGAGTAGCTTGACTGGAGTTAGGATTGTGAGCTTGGCTTCTTTAAGAGCACTGGACGGGATATCGATGAGAGAGGGAGGCGGTTGCTGGACATCAAGGATTGGGATGCTATTCATTTAAAGGCCCCCCGGATCGTTAGGCTCAGATTAAGCAGGAGTTAATGGGATCATTACAAGCACCTGTGGAAGTTTTTGAAAGATGTGATCTTGGGGCATAGGAGCCAACTTTTCAAAATGATTGGGGGTGCTGAATTATTTTTTTTTTTTTACAGGTGGTGCATTCCCCCCTCCCCCTCATCTCCCTCCCCGTCCCCCCTCCCCCTCCCACCTATCCCCCTCCCCCTCCCTCCCAGGCCCACCTTCCTCCCTCCCAGTCCCTCCCAGTTCCAGGCCCCCCTCCCTCTGAGTTCCAGGATCCCCCCTCCCTCCCTCCCAGTTCCAGGGTCCCCCCTCCCAGTTCCAGGGTCCGTCCTCCCTCCCTCCCAGTTCCAGAGTTGTCACCCCTCCCTTCCTCCCTCCCTCCCTCCCAGTTCCAGGCCCCCTCCCTTCAAATTTTAAACGTCATCTATCTTACCTCATCGGGGTTAGGGCAGCAGCAGCGGTAAAAAGCATGCAGTCTCGGCTTGGTGCTTAGTTCAGTTTTCCCTTCTCTCTCTCTCAGCTCTGGCCCCGCCCTTGCGGAAACAGGAAATGAGGGCGGGACCAGAGCTGAGAGAGAGAGAGAAGGGAAAACTGAACTAAGCACCGAGCCGAACCTGCATGTTTTTTACCGCTGCTGCCGACCTAACCGTGACGAGGTAAAATAGATTACTTTTAAAATTTGAAGGGAGGGGGCCTGGAACTCGAAGGGAGGAGGGAGGGAGGGAACAAACTTCCGGTGGGTGAACAAACTTCTGGTGGGTGAAATATTGGGGGTGCTCGAGCACCCACAGAGTCGGCACCTATGTCTTGGGGGATTTTAACCAGAAGCGTAGCCAGGTTGTGACGCTAGGGGGAGTAGAGAAGCACACACTCGCATTGCATAGGTTCAACAGACTGCCTGAAAAACAGGCGTCGTCACCGTCCAAAGTCCTTTTGGGGGAGCGGTCACTCCCCTGGTGCCCCACCTAGCTAGCCACTGATTTTAACACATATCCAGAGCCAAGGTTCCCTCTAAACTGAGATGGAGTCATCCAACTGCATTGCTGCCAGTAGGGGGCGGTGCTTCAATATTGTGATTTCAATGAATAGGGACAGGCAGGTTCCCTGGAGTCCTGTAGAGCTTGCCTATTGGAAATGTGGTAGTGAAAAAGCACCTCCTATTGGCAGGACTATAGGTGGAGTAGAGGATTCATCCGATGTGGAGGTAGCCTCTCTTTGACCGTGTTGGATTTGCAGAGGGTGAAATTCTTTATCTTTAATTAAAATTTGACATACCGCCTTTCAGAATAAAACCAAAGAGGTTTGCAATTAAAACCAAAAGGCTACAGTCAGGGGGGGGGCCCATCAATTACATTGAATTCTTTGTTGTCGGGATGCAGGGCAGAGGAGGTGATGTGGTCAGATCACGTGGTGATAGAGTTTTCGATATATGGAATGAAGTAGACTTAAGGAATGGCTTTGGAGTTTGACGGAGGTAATACTGAAAGATCTAGGCGAGGATGATGTGGAGGGGATGGCACAGAAACGGGATGGTTAATTACAGTGAGTTTAGACATCAGTCTACCACTGAAACAAATTCGGTGTTTCTTGGAAAAAAAGTAAATCCTTGGGTTTCAAAGATGTTGCTCAAGGAGAAAGTTAAGTCGCTCATTTTCAAAGTACATAGACATATGTAACAGTGTAAGAATGGAGGAGTGGCCTAGTGGTTAGAGCACTGGTCTTGCAATTGAGAGGTGGCCAGTTCAAATCCCCCTGCTGCTCCTTGTGATCTTGGGCAAGTCACTTAACCCTCCATTGCCTCAGGTACAAACTTAGATTGTGAGCCCTCCTGGGACAGAGAAATATCCAGAGTACCTGAATGTAACTCACCTTGAGGTATTATTGAAAAAGATGTGAGCAAAATCTAAATAAATAAATAAATAGCAAGATTCTAGAATCCTAAAGAGTAAAAAGATTCCATGCAGAATCTCAGAGTAGCAACATTCCATGTAGAACCCCAAAAAGTAACAAGATTCTTTGGGGTGGAGGAGTGGCCTAGTGGTTAGAGCACAGGTCTTGCAATCCAGAGGTGGCTGGTTCAAATCCCACTGCTGCTCCTTGTGATCTTGGGCAAGTCAGTCAACCCTCCATTGCCTCAGGTACAAACTTAGGTTGTGTAGAAATGGTAAATAGTAGTAGTAGTACCTGAATGTAACTCACCTTGAGCTACTACTGAAGAAGGTGTGAGCAAAATCTAAATATTTAAAAATAAGTTGATGTGCTTTGAAAGTGAGCCTCTAGGGGCCACATTTTATATACGGCACGGAAAAAACTTACACGTAGTGCTATTCTGTAAACCTTGCCTAAAGTTAGGCGTGATTTACAGAATATGCATAGCACCCATCCCCGTGTCTATAATTTAGGTGTGAACATTTATGCTAACTAAAACCTGGTGTAAATGCCTGGGATTAGGAATACTCTACAACAGAGCGTGTAATTTATTAGGAAAGCCTACGACCCATCCATGCCCCTCCTATGGCCACAACCTGTTTTGAGATCTGCGCATTAGAATTTATGTGCACAACCTTACAGAATACGCTTAGAAAGTTGGGTGTGGAAATTCTAATTAATGCCGATCAATGCTTGTTATTGGCCAATTATCGGCGAGTATTGGCTTGTTAATCAATTATCAGGAAAGGGATGGTGAATAAGACAGAAAACACTATAATGCCTTTGTAACGCTCCATGGTGCGTCCACACCTTGAGTATTGTGTGCAGTCCACAAAAAAGATATAGCGGAATTAGAAAAGGTTTAAAGAAGAGCGACCAAAATGATAAAGGGGATGGAACTCCTCTCGTATGAGGAAAGGCTATAGAGGTTAGGGCTCTTCAGCTTGGAAAAGAGATGGATGAGGGGAGATATGATTGAGGTCTACAAAATCCTGAGTGGTGTAGAAGTAAATCGATTTTTTGCTCGTTCCAAAAGTACAATGACTAGGAGACACTTGAGGAAGTTACATGGAAATACTTTTAAAACAAATAGGAGGAAATATTTTTTCACTCAACGAATAGTTAAGCTCTGGAACTCGTTGCCAGAGGAGGTGGTAACAGTGGTTACTGTATCTGGGTTTAAAAAAGGTTTGGACAAATTCCTGGAGGAAAAGTCCATAGTCTGCTATTGAGGCAGACATGGGAAGCAATTGCTTGCCCTGGGATTTGTAGTATGGAATGCTGCTACTCTGAGACTCTGCATGGAATCTTGTCACTCTTTAGGATTCCAGAATCTTGCTATTCTTTGGGGTTCTACATGGAATGTTGCTACTCTTTGAGATTCTGCATGGAATCTTGTCACTCTCTAGGATTCCAGAATCTTGCAATTCTTTGGGATTCTACATGGAATGTTGCTACTCTGAGATTCTGCATGGAATCTTGTCACTCTTTAGGATTCCAGAATCTTGCTATTCTTTGGGGTTCTACATGGAATGTTGCTACTCTTTGAGATTCTGCATGGAATCTTGTCACTCTTTAGGATTCCACAATCTTGCTATTCTTTGGGGTTCTACATGGAATGTTGCTACTCTTTGAGATTCTGCATGGAATCTTGTCACTCTTTAATAAAATTTGATTACATGCCTTAATTATCAAACTCAAGGCGAATTACAATTAAAAAGTAAAATATGGATCACATAACCAATACTCACCCTAATACACTCATAAGAAATAAATATTCATATCCCAGGCATCAAATCCCAGTAAAAACATCTTTAAAATATCTGTAATAATTCAACTAGTAAAATAGCCAAGCTTTTTCCAGTCTTCAAAAAACTCATATAATTATGTTCCAATCAGAAAGGCGATGGCATTTCATTCCACAATTACAGTTCACAATCAGGAAAAACCTGTATCATTTGCTGTGATGCTACTTCCTGAGAGGGAATGCGCAACTATGACAGCTGAGACTATCAAAGGTTCCATTTGCATTCACAGAAAATCAACACGTCTGATAAATATCTGGAGGAACTGTAATGCAAAGCCTGAAAAACCAAGGATAGCTCATTATTTTAGAAATACGTCTAATGTAACTAGAAGCATAGAAAGATGACGGCAGATAAAGACCATATGACCCATCCAGTCTGCCCATCCTCTGCAACCCCTAATTCTTCCTGTTCCTTAGTGATCCCACATGCTTATCCCATGCCTTTTTAAATTCTGGAACAGTCCTCGACTCCACCACCTCCACCACCCTTTCTGTGAAATAATACTTCCTTAGGTTACTCCTAAGCCTATTCCCTCTTAACTTTGTCATATGCAGTGGCGTACCAAGGGGGGGGGGGCGGTGGGGGCGGTCCGCCCCGGGTGCATGCCGCTGGGGGTAGGGGGTGCCACGCACCCGTCGGCTCTTCGTTTTCATGCTCCCTTTGCCCCGGAACAGGTTACTTCCTGTTCCGGGGCAGAGAAAGCATGAAAACGAAGAGCTGGCAGGCGCATGGCACCCCCCCCCCCCAGTGGCGTGCACCCAGGAGGGGGGGTTCTTTCACCGGGGGATCAGGGGGGGGGGTTCGCCGGTGGGGAGGGGCATCGCGCTGTTCCGGGGGGGCAGGGCGCATCGGCGATCAGCCCCGGGTGTCAGCCCCCCTAGGAACGCCACTGGTCATATGCCCCCTCATTCCAGAACTCTCCTTCATTTGAAAAAGGCTCTCTTCCTGTACATAAATGCCCTTGAGATATTTAAACATCTCTATAATGTCTCCTCTCTCCCTCCTCTCTCCCAGCGTATACATGTTGAGGTTCATAAACCTGTCCCTATAATTTTTGCATTCAAGACTGCTTACTAATTTCGTAGCCGCCCTCTGGACCGACTCCATCCTGTTTATATCTTTCCGCAGGTGCGGTCTCCAGAACTGCACGCAGTACTCCAAATGAGGCCTCACCAGAGACTTATACAACGGCACTATCACCTCCTTTTTCCTGCTGGTCATGCCTCTCTTTATGCATCCAAGCATCCTTCTGGCTTTGGCCATCGCTTTTTCTACCTGTTTGAAAGCTTTAAGGTCATCAGACACAATCACCCCCAAGTCCTGCTCTTCCTTCGCACACTGAAGCACTTCACCCCCTATACTGTACCGTTCCCTCGGATTTTTGCGACCCAAGTTCATGACCCTGAATTTTTTGGGATTAAACCTTAGTTGCCAAATATCGGTCCATTTCTCTAGCTTCGCTAGGTCCTTACTCATGTCATTCACACCCTCCAGGGTGTCCACCCTGTTGCAGAGTTTAGTATCATCCGCAAATAGACAACCCTTACCAGATAGCCCTTCTGCAATATCGCTCACAAAGACGTTAAAAAGAGCCGGCCCTAGGATCGATCCCTGCGGTACTCCACTGACGACCTCCTTTTCTTCAGAGCAAGCTCCATTTACCACCACCCTCTGTCTCCTACCATTCAACCAATTTTTTACCCAATCGGTTACTCTAGGTCCCACACCGAGGGCACTCAATTTATTTATCAGTCGCCTGTGAGGAACCGCGTCAAAGGCTTTGCTGAAATCCAAGTATAGCACATCAAGCGCCCCTCCCACATCCAACTGTTTGGTCACCCATGATGCCTCGGGTCCCACATTCCATGTAGTTCAAGAAATGTCACAATCCTCCTCTTTAGAAGTGTTTCCATTAGCTTACTCACCACCGAGGTCAGACTGACAGGTCTGTAATTCCCTACCTCCTCCTTACTGTGCGCATCTTCAGCTTGGAAAAGAGTTGGATGAGAGGAGATATGATTGAGGTCTACAAAATCCTGAGTGGTGTAGAACGAGTAGAAGTAAATCGATTTTTACTCCTTCAAAAAGTACAAAGACTAGGGAACACTCGAGGAAATTACATGGAAATACTTTAACACAAATAGGAGGAAATATTTTTTCACTCAACGAATAGTTAAGCTCTGGAACTCTTTGCCGGAGGAGGTGGTAACAGCAGTTAGCGTATTTGGGTTTAAAAAAGGTTTGGACAAATTCCTGGAGGAAAAGTCCATAGTCTGCTATTGAGGCAGACATGGGAAGCAACTGCTTGCCCTGGGATTTGTAGTATGGAATGCTGCTACTTTGAGATTCTGCGTGGAATCTTGTCACACTCTAGGCTTCCAGAATCTTGCTGTTCTTTGGGGTTCTACATGGAATGTTGCTACCCTTTGAGATTCAGCATGGTATCTTGTCACTCTTTAGGATTCCAGAATCTCGCTATTCTTTGGGGTTCTACATGGAATGTTGCTACCCTTTGAGATTCTACATGGAATCTTGTCACTCTTTAGGATTCCAGAATCTTGCTATTTGTTGGGGTTCTACATGGAATGTTGCTACCCTTTGAGATTCAGCATGGTATCTTGTCACTCTTTAGGATTCCAGAATCTTCTATTCTTTGGGGTTCTAATGGAATTTTGCTACTCTTTGACATTCTGCATGGAATCTTGTCACTCTTTAGGATTCCAGAATCTTGCTATTCTTTGGGGGTTCTACGTGGATTGTTGCCACGATTTGAGATTCTGCCAGGTATTTGTGACCTGGCTTGGCCAGTTTGGAAAACAGGATACTGGGCTAGATGGACCATTGGTCTGACCTGTAGTGCTACTCTTATGTTCTTATGTTATTGGACAATGGAATCTTGGCGCCGAGATGCCATGACAGAACTAGCGCTCAGTGCTCTGCATCTAGGTGACTAATTTGTGCCACCCGGTTACAGAATGCACCACATATGTTTAAGTAGGATTGCCGAATAAGCCGTTCTAAATTTAAACAGGTAAACTGAATCTGCTATGCAGAAATGCACAGCTAGCATCAATATTCGGCCCAGATAACTTCTATCTGGATACATTTTGGCTTCGACATCTGAATGTTTGCGTTCTGCAGCCGAAATGTATCTATATGAGCTGGCATTGAACTCTGATTTTTTTTTCCAGAAAAGCACTTATGCAGTTACATCGGGTACTGACCATCAGTGTTCTCTCTAAGGTGAGAGCGTGAGCGATCGTTCATACAAACGGGGAGCGTCACTCACTTCCAGTTAATGTTCGCTCAAGGTCACTGACGCCCCGACATCAGGACCACGACTTCCAGCATGCCTGACGGCTGCACTCAGGGTCTGGCTACAGATGCCATTGATATGGTAGGCAGCAGGTCAGCTCATGCTCTGCGTCTGTGACAAAAAACTTGAAAATAGAAAATATAAAAAACAGATGCAGCTGGAGACGGTAAATAATAATGAAAAAGAAACTCGTCCGCCCAAGCACAAAAGCTCCCTAACACATAAGACATTAGCATTGCCACACTGGGACAGACCAAAGGTCCGTCTAGCCCAACACCCTGTCTCTGACAGTGGCCCATCCAGGTCACAATCACCCAACAAGATCCACGGAGCAAAGCATTTTGTACTGCTTGTCCCAGGAATAGTGGGTTTTTCCCTACGTCCATTTAATAACATTCTATGGCCTTTTCCTTCAGGAAGCCGTCCAAACCTTTCTTAAACTCTGCTAAGCTAACCGCCTTAACCACATTCTCCGTCAATGAATTCCAGAGTCGAATTACGTGCTGAGTAAAGAAAAATTTTCTCTTATTTGTTTTAAACTTACTGCACTCCAGCTTCATCACATGCCCCCTTGCCTCCCTGGCTGCAAGGTTCCCTCATCACGGGCAACAGAAAGACGTGACCGCGCAGCTCGAGTGGGACTGCGGTCTCCCCTGGGCTCATAGTGTGTGGAGCTGTGTGGTGAAGGCTTCTGGAGCCAGGCCCTCTCATCTTTTCTTTAGATACATTGGGTACGAGTTGTTCCTCCTCCTCCGGCCAGCCGTTAACTCATTCCGGTTAGGCCCTGCGAGGAAGCAGCCCAGGGTTATCTCTGTGTAGGGTGATGCACATCCCCAACTCTGTGCATGGGAATCATCTGTTTCCCCTGCTTCCCATTCCTGCAGCCACCGCCATCAAGGAACAGAGACAGCTCTTGTGCATGGTGAGTCCACCAGAGAAAAGAGCGGATGGTGTGGATCCAGGAGAATATAAAGTGAGCTGGGTCAGACCAGAGATCTATCAGATCCAGCATTATATGAAGTACTCAGCAAATCTTAATGATGGAGATTATTCACAATTGCTAATGCCAGCTGTATAAAACAAACCTCCCTAATCTACCTGGCTAATGATTACTTATGCATCAGGCCTCCAAAATCCTGTCGGTATTTTTGCCCCCAGACTGCACCAATTCACAAAGAAGCTTCTTGAACATTGCTCCAGGAAAAAGTGCCTGTATGCATCTTCTTCTTCTGCAGGGTGCCTTTTCCATATTAACTAAGATGCATAGTTTTGAAAAGTAAAACTTTGTGCATTGTTGCCTCTCTAGGGTTTAACAAAAATATATTTTATTAAGGTTTCAGAAATAACAACATTGTAATGAATCAGACATGGTAGCCCATTAATCAAAAAAGGAATTTAAAGGGTGAATTCACTAGCTGTAAACAAAAAAAATCAACACTAAATTTGCTCCTTAGATAGCTCAGGGGCACCCCCCACCCCTTGGCTGTTGGGCTATTTTCGGTGCTCGCTTGAAAAAGAAATTGCACGCAACAGGTCACTCCTTAGAGGGAACACTGCTGACCACACACCTGTTTTTATTCTCAATCTTCCGTCTTTTCCAAATGGGTTCTGAAATTTCATTGGAGGCCCAAAATCAATTGTACCATTGACTTTGATTCCTAACACACCTGGGAGAGTGAACTTAAAATAAATCTGAATTCACACTCAGTGTATGTGTGTGACTTTTAACTGTCACACAACATCTGCAGCTTTCTAGCTGATGGGGGACAGTGTTATTGGGACCTAGAACATATCAACCGCACAGACATCACTGTTCTGTCCCCTGACAGCCTGGCACTGGTTGTGGTGTGACCCTGAAATGTGTTAATGTCTTCACTGCTAGGATATGTGTGTGAGCAATGCATTGTGTGTAATGTAGTTCACAGACAACGCAACTCCACTTGCTTGTCTGTATAAGATCCGTTACTACTGGTTGTGATGCTGCTTAGATCACTCCTCTGTCTCAGCCAAGCTTGGCTTCTTTGTTTACGTGCCAGCACTTCCTGGCCATTCTTGCTATCTCTGTCCTCCAATCAGGGGCTGCCCCTAAAGCTGCCCTTGCCACTCGAGGGCAGGCTTTGTCCCTATTGGCCTTTCTACTCTTTCTTCTCTGAGTCTGTATGAGCTTCTAGCTCCGCCCCCCCCCCCCCCCCCCCCCCGTCCATGAGGAGGACAGTATCCATTTTGCTCCAGGACAAAGCAATGATCCTGTTGTAGCTCTGGAAAAGCACTAGTCTTTTCACCCTGAAAATACCCTTCTAGAAGAGGGTACTGCACTCCCAAACACCTAACTCCGAGCTGCCTCTATCTGTGGAACTACTTTTCTTATTTCTGCAATGAGCTGATCCCACTTAAGCTTCTACCTTCTCTTCACTGATACAGCTCGTGAAACTACAGGGTTCCTTTGTGCTTATGAACATCTAACTGTGAGTAATCATCTAGGGTATTCAATAAAGGAACTTCAGAACAGAACAAGAGATTTAGGTGTGTTGATGTGCTAGGGGTTTATACTTCAAGATAATGAGACTTATAGCTAAATAACTCTTAAGAAACAGCTATACAAGTCTCGAGAGACTTGACAATCATACCACCCTCTCCGAGATGATCAACCAGCAACATCACAGAACATTTGAAAGGTAACAGCGCCTGAGAGGCTTTACCTCGCCAGAAATGAGGTTCCAGTCCTCTCCAACTAGACCTGGTGATATAGCTGTTTTTTTTTAAATTAAACTATGAAACACTTTTTAACCCTGAAAATCACTTCAAAATTCTCTCATTCTTGTCATTTTTCCCTTCCAGTTTAAGGCCTGTAAATATCAGCCCAAATTACTCTTCTTCCACACTTCAGATGTGAGATGAAAACTGTTTGCAACCAGTAAGTGACTGAGGGGGGGGGGGGGGGGGGAGGAGGGGAGAAAAACCCAATGTTGCCAGGCTGTACAAGGGGACCTTCTGCAAACTCCCTCCTGCCGTGCACTGTAAAATTCTCTTCATGACAAACAAAAGAGAAGAAGTGACAGTTTGGATGAATCAGAGACTTAGCTATGCAACAATAATAATTACTTACCTGCACCTTAGACAAGAAAATATAAAAAAAAGAAATATCTGGGTCCCCTCTATCACTGGCTGCAACTTCAACTGTCAGGTGAGAATTAATTCATCAATCTCTTAACCAGAGCACTTGTGAGCAGACCGGCAATGAATAAAGCACTTTGCCTTCCACTTAAAGTGCCTTTTCCATGTCTGAAAACATTTGAAAATTGGGTGAGGAGCTAACTGAGGAATAAGAGGAGACGATATTTAAAACTATTTATCCAGGTAGCAGCACACACAGGACCCAAGCAATGATATTCAACAGCCTGACAAAGCTGAATGTCATGTTTGAACACCTTGGCTCACGCTGGGTAGTGCTGGGACAGTTCAGGACAGACCATAGTAACATAGGGCAGACGGGTAGATGTGAATCGTTTGTTTACTCTTTCTAAAAATACTAGGACTAGGGGGCATGCGACGAAGCTACAAAGTAGTAAATTTAATACAAATCGGAGAAAATATTTCTTCACTGAATGTGTAATTAAACTCTGGAATTCGTTGCCAGAGAATGTGGTAAAGGCGGTTAGCTTAGCGGGTTTAAAAAAGGTCTGGATGGCTTCCTAAAGTAAAAGTCCATAGACCATTATTAAAATGGACTTGGGGAAAATCCACTGCTTATTTCTGGGATAAGCAGTATAAAATGTATTGAACTTTTTCGGGATCTTGCCAGGTATTTGTGACATGGATTGGCCACTGTTGGAAACAGGATGCTGGGCTTGATGGACCTTTGGTCTGTCCCACAGTGGCAATACTTATGTACATAGTAACATAGAAGGGCATTTTAGAAAGGAGCTCCAGCTCAGAATTCGGACGTCCAGGTCTGTACGTTGTATGTGGACATCCATTTCTCGTGTATTTTAGAAGAGGATCTTCCACATACAGCCTGTTCGAAAATACATGAGAAATGGACATCCAGCATGAACATCCATTTTACAAACTGAAACAACCAAACTGTGAACGGGGCAAAACAAGGCAGATGGATGTCTTTGTGGCAACATATGAATGACCACAAAGGGGTAGCCTAATTGTTAGAGCTGTGGGATGACACCCAGGTTCAAATCCCACTTCAGCTGTTTGATTTTATTTTTAATTCAGAACCCTTGGGGGACAGAAAGATAGTATTGTACCTGACTGTGCACTGTTTCAACAGCTTTCAGGCTTGCAGGTTTCTTATACATTCAGGTCCAGTAGGTATTTTTCTGTCCCTGGAGGGCTCACAATTTAAAAGAAAAATCACAGAGTTGAAGTGAGATTTGAACCTGGATGATTTGGTCCTCAGCCCATTGCACTAAACATTAGGCTATTTTGCAACTTTGCAAGGAAGTTTATTAAGAAGTTAGTTTTTGTACCACGAAGGTCCATAGTTCCTGAAGCTGTCAAACAGCCCAGCATCCCTTGCTACTTCATATTCGGGGAGGAGGGGACAGTGATCACTTGGGAATTAAGGAGATGGCTTGCCTTAATCTTTGCAGTGGATGGCTGCTCAATCAGAGCACCTTTCTGTAAACTGGACGTGCCCAAATACCAGGTCTAAATAGCAATGTCCATCTTTTTGGACATAGATGTCCCTTCCTTTTTTGAAGTTGGAGTTGGTGGTTCATATTTTGGCCCTTCCCTAGTCCTGCCCATAACTATTGTTACTACTACTTATTTCTATAGCGCTACTAGACATACTCAGTACTGCACACTGAACATGTAAGATGACAATTTCTGCTCGACAGAGCTTACAATCTAATCAAGACAGACAAACAGGACAAATAAGGGAATTACTTAAGGTGGGAATGATAAACAGAAATGGGTACTGATAGAAGTTAAAAGCAGTCTCAAAAAGGTGGGCTTTTAGCCTGGATTTGAAGACGGCCAGAGATGGAGCTTGATGTACCGGCTCAGGAAGTCTATTTCAGGCATATGGTGCAGCAAGATAAAAGGAACGGAGTCTGGAGTTAGCGGTGGAGGAGAAGGGTGCAGATAAGAGAGATTTACCCAGTGAACGGAGTTCCCGGGGAGGAATGTAGGGAGAGATGAGAGTGGAGAGGTACTGAGGAGCTGCAGAGTGAATGCACTTATAGGTCAATAAGAGGAGTTTGAACTGTATGCGGAAACAGATGGGGAGCCAGTGAAGTGACTTGAGGAGAGGGCTAATATGAGCATAGCGACACTGGTGGAATATAAGTCATGTAGCAGAATTTTGAACAGATTGAAGGGGAGAGAGATGGCTTAGTGGGAGACCTGTGAGAAGCAAATTGCAATAGTCTAAACGAGAAGTGATAAGAGTATGGATAAGGGTTCTAGTAGTGTGCTCAGAGAGGAAAGAACGAATTTTGGTGATATTATAGAGAAAGAAATGACAGGTTTTAGCAGTCTGTTGAATATGTGCAGAGAAGGAGAGAGAGGAGTCGAAGATGACCCCAAGGTTATACGCGGATGACACAGGGAGGATGAGAGTGTTATTCACAGAAATAGAGAATGGGGAAGAGGAAAGGCTGGTTTAGGGGGAAAGATAAGAAGCTCAGTCTTGGTCATGTTTAATTTCAGATGGCAGTAAGACATCCAGGCAGCAATGTCAGACAGGCAGGCTGATACTTTGGTCTGGATTCCTGCTGAAATTTCTGGTGTGGAGAGGTAGATCTGGAAGTCATCAGCATAAGGGTGATACTAAAAACCATGGGATGAGATGAGAGTACCAAGGGAGGAGGTATAGATGGAGAAAAGAAGAGGTCCCAGCACAGATCCCTGAGGTACACCAACTGATAGTGGGATAGAAGTGGAGGAGGATCCACCAGAGTATACGCTAAAAGTACGATGGGAGAGATAAGAAGAAAACCAGGAAAGAACAGAATCATGAAATCCAAGTGAGGACAGCATATCAAGGAGTAGGCGATGATCAACAATGTCAAAAGCTGCAGATAGAGTGAGAAGGATGAGGATAGAATAAAGACCTTTGGATCTGGCTAGGAACAGGTCATTGTTTCAGTTGAATGAATAGGGTGAAAGCCAGATTGAAGTGGATCAAGAATAGCTTAAGATGAAAGAAAGTCGAGACAGTGAACAGCACTTTCAAGTATCTTGGATAGGAAAGGGAGGAGGGAGATGGGTCAATAGTTGGAGAGACAGTTATGGTCCAATGAAGGCATTAAGAACAGTTGCAGTGGAAAGTGAAAGATTGAGTATATGACAGATAAAAGGGATGATTGTAGGAGAGATAGAGGAGCATTTTCGAAAGGGACGTCCAAGTTGTGATTTGGACGTCCTTGCAAAATGGCGAAATCCAGGGGCAGGGAAACCCATATTTATGAAACAAGATGGACGTTTATCTTTCGTTTCGAAAATACCATCAGAGACGTCCAAATCCTTAAATTTGGACGTCTCTAGACATGGACGTCATGGACGTTTCTGACTTTTGGCGATTTTCGAAACCAAAGATGTCCATGTTAAAAACATCCTAATGCAAGCCATTTGGGCATGGGAGGAGCCAGTATTTGTAGTGCACTGGTCCCCCTGACATGTCGGAACACCAACCGGGCACCCTAGGGGGCATTGCAGTGGACTTCATAAATTGCTCCCAGGTACTTAGCTCCCTTACCTTGTGTGCTGAGCCTTCCCCACAACCCCCCACAACCTTCTACCCCCAAATGTACACCACTACCATAGCCCTTACGAGTGAAGGGGGGCACCTACATGTGGGCACAGTGGGTTTGTGGTGGGTTTTGGAGGGCTCGCTGTTTCCTCCACAAATGTAACAGGTAGGGGTGGGGTGGGGCTGGGTCCGCTTGTCTGAAGTGTACTACACCCACTAAAACTGCTTCAGGGACCTTCGTGCGCTGTCATGGACCTGAGTATGACATCTGAGGCTGGCATAGAGGCTGACACGACATATTTTTAATGATGTTTTTTGAGGGTGGAGGGGGTTGGTGACCAATGGGGGAGTAATGGGAGGTTATCCCCGATTCCTTCCAGTGGTCATCTGGTCATTTCGGGCACCTTTTTGTGCCTTATTCGTAATAAAACTACTTCCGGGTGAAAACTTCCGAGTGTTCGTCAGGGATGTCCTTGTTTTTTTCGATTATGGGTCAAGGACGTCCAAGTGTTAGGCACGCCAAAGTCCCGCCTTCGCTATGCCTCCGACACGCCCCCCTTGAACGTTGGCCGTCCTTGCGACGGACTGCAGTTGGAGACATCCAAAATCGTGATTCGATTATACCGATTTGGACGTCCCTGGGAGAAGGACGTGCATCTTCCGATTTATGTTGAAAGATGGACGTCCTTCTCTTTCGAAAATGAGCCCAGAAGTGAACGATCTTCAGTGTCACTGGTCCTACCTCTGGAATGCACTTTCACTTTTCCTGCCCTTCTTATGATTGATAAAGACAATAATATTCGTTCTTTCTGCTTCCTTCTAATATTAGTCCTTTAATTGCAAGATTAATCACAATTAAAACTCTTAATCAAACCATTAATCGCAATAACATTTTTTAACCAAAATGCAGTCCTAATTCTTTGTAGTGCTTAATTTCCTTAAAACAGAAAGGGCACTTTTCTGGTCTTTTCCAAACAGTGAGAAAACTTGTGCAACTGAGAAAATTAAGGTATTGTTAGGAAAGTAGAATAGATGAAATGTCTCTTTGGCACGCTAATTACTGTGTTAATCATCAAAGGGGCTGTTGGAAGCTTTTCCCCTAGGAGCAAAGACATATAGAAAGGAAAGATCTCAAGTACCTTTTTTCAAAGGGAGTTTTGAGAGACATTGATAAAATCATTTGTAATTTCATTAAAAAAGCAAACTTAGGTATTAGCTTGTTTAAGTTAGTCTAAAATTCTTTTGCCTTAGGTCAAATTTAATTGCTCCAGCCCTAGGTAGGTATTAGAGAGCTTATCTTGTCTAAACGTCTTTGACTTTAGTTTGAATTTAATTGTTCCAGGTGAAAAAGGCTTTTAGAGTCAAAAGAATATGTTTAAAAAAATAGAAAAGAGGATTTGAGTAAAGAAAACAGGAAGCAACATAAGCGCTGGTAAGTTAGATATAAAGCATTGATAAGGAAGGTTACAAGATTATTTTAAATGACGATGCCGTTGAGGTAAGAGCTCAATGGAGGAAGGTGGGTAGTGAACTATCAGAGGGATCTGTACTGAACCCTTACGCCAAGCCCCCTCACTGCCTGTCTTCAAGTCTTTGCTTAAAGCCCACCTCTTCAATGCTGCGTTCGGCACCTAATCCTTACCGTTCAGTGAATCCAGACTGCCCCAATTTGACTGCCCCTATCGGACCGACCGTTCACTTGTCTATTAGATTGTAAGCTCTTTGAGCAGGGACTGTCTCTCTTTGTTAAATTGTACAGCGCTGCGTAACCCTAGTAGCGCTCTAGAAATGTTAAGTAGTAGTAGTACTGAGACTAGTGCTTTGTAACATATTATTTGGAAACGGGAATAACAAGTGAAGTGATAATGGATTAGGGGCAACGCTTCCTAAACTGTGCACCACAGCGAATTCTCAGGGGTGCCACGGCAAACGTTGACCTCCCTCCCGCCGCCGACAATCCAGCATTGCTCCCTACTTTCCCCTCCCGCAGGTCCGGACTCTGCCGCTTCCTGCTTCTTCCACCGCCACCGCTGCAGTGCTCGCAGCTTACATTTTCGGGCCGTCTGCGATTCACACAGGCACTGCTCATGATGAGGGAGCCCTGCAGCCAGGGAGCTTTCGTGCATGGGCGGACGACTTTCTTTTTCATTCTTATTTCCTCCTCTGGCTGCATCTGTTTTTTAATTTTCTATTTTCATGTTTTTTGTCACGGAAGCAGAGCACGAGCTGCCTGCCATACCAACGGCATCTGTAGCCAGACCCCACGTGCGGCCATCAGGCATGCTGGAAGTTGTGGTCCCAGACGTCGGGGCATCGGTGACCGTGAGCAAACATTAACTGGAAGTGAGCGACTTCCCTCTGCCGTGTCTGGCTCTCACAACAGGAAGTTGCATCAGAGAGGGCTAGATGCAGCAGACTGGGAATGCCCCGGAGTGCCTGCCTGTGCGAATCGCGGACGGCCCGAAAATGTAAGCTGCAAGCACTGCGGCGGCGGCGGGGGAAGGAGAAGGAAGTGGCAGTGATCCTGGACCTACAGGAAGGAAGGTAGCGAGCGATGCTGGATTAGGGGAAGGTAGAGATATGCTGGATTTATGGGAGGAGAGAGGCTGCAGGGAATGGTGTACTGGACTTTCTGCCAAGAGTGGGCTGCAGGAAAAGAGGGACCTATGTGGTGAGGGGGGATGTGGAGACCCATGTGGCCGGGGGAAGGGGGTGCAGAGACCCATGTGGCCGGGGGAGGGGGTGTGGAGACCCATATGGCTGGGGGAGGGGTGCCACAAAATATTGCTCGGACACTAAGGGTGCCATGAACCGAAAAAGTTAGGGAACCCCTGGATTAGGGCACACTAAATGATAAGACACCCATTATATTCCTGTGGGTGTCATCATTTAGCATGCACAAAATCTGTTTTGCACCTTAGTAAAAGGACCCCTCAATTTGTAGATGACACAAAATTATTCAACGTTTTTAAATCGAATGCAGACTGTGAGAAATTGCAGGAGGATCTTGGGAGACTGGGCATCCAAATGGCAGATGAAATTTAATATGGACAAGTACAAAGTGATTCACATTAGAAAGAATAACCCAAATCATAGCAACGTGATGCTAGGTTTCACATTAGGAGTCACCGCCCAGGGTATAGATCTAGGTTATGCTGAAATCAGCTCAGAGTGTACCAGCAGCCAAAATAAGCAAACAGTTAGGAATTATTAAGAAAGGAATTGAGAATAAATCAAAGAAAATCGTAATGCCTCTGTATCCGTGGTGTGACTACACCTTGAGTATTGGGTGCAATTCTGATTCCCATAGCTCAAAACAGATATCGCGGAATTAGAGAAGATTCAGAAAAAGGCAACCAAAATGATTAAGGGGCTGGAACAACTCTTATGAGGAAAGGCTAAGGATGCTGGGCTTTTGAGCCTTTGGTCTGTCCCACTTATGTAATGTACCTTACATATTTATTTATTTATTTGTTGCATTTGTATCCCACATTTTCCCACCTATTTGCAGGTGGTTAACACTGTAATAGCATTGTGCAATCCCCTGAAGGCTGGATTACCTTATTGTACTGATAAGACAGAAAACATATTTTCAGTTTCTCCAAACACAATCTCACAGGCATGATGTGTTCACCACACTTTCTTGGACTGCCTTCCGATTAAAGATCTCACTTGACACAGGTCAACTATCAATGCCAAACGCAATACAAACTACCCTGCCCCCCATCACCCACTGGCACCCACATTGCTGGCTCCTGTTCTCACGGGCTGATCCAGCTCTGGTCTTGATCCATAGTCTCTGTTGACTTGTGCTCTTGACTGTCTTAGAAAAAATAGGACGACAAATTCATAGATGCCTTTCTTGGTTCGACTTGGGCCAGACAACAATCCTATTACTGGTGCAGGGGTTGAAACCCTTTTGGCTTTGCGCTCTGCTGAACAGTTGTGGCATTCTCTTGCTGTAGCATTTATTCTGATGACATGTTAATGTCACGCAGTGCCTTCTGGCTGCTTTTAGGCTCCAGACTGGCTAGAGATACTTTAAACATTACAAAGGGGTAAAAGATTCTACAGCCGGAATGCAAATGAAAGGCCAAGTGGAGAGGCAGAATCCAAAAATAGCACCGCTGGGTCTCAATAGCCTTCAGTGAAGTTGGAGACCATCCCTATCCCCCATTGCCTTCCATTAAACACTAGGGAGGTCAGAGGCAGGACACCAGCTCCAGGCAGCCCAGACGCTTTTCTACAAGGGACGCCATAACTGCTGTGCCTTAGCTTATTCAACTACTAGATCTCAAATCTGTTCGTGTTATCAGTCAATCTCCACAAAAATTAGACTTCATGTTTCATTCTCTTGGACAGGATGACATTCGCTTCAATTGTGTTTCTTGTTCACCTCTCCCTTCTGCCTTCAATCTAAAGTTCACAAACAAGCATCATACAGTGTTTATTTCTAATTCTCTTGATCGGGGCGGGGGGGGGGGGGGGGGGAGGATTCCAGCAGAGCCTGCCTCTAAAGCAAATGGAAATTTATAGCTTGTCTGGACCCATGAGACATGTATGGCTAAACACCGCAGACCCAGGAGGGAAGGAATGTCTTGCATTGTGACAGAGGAGAAAAATCATTTTTGAGCCACCAGCCTCAGTTAGTATGTGTAGGAGAACAACGGAAGCATCCTGGCACACTGGAGCTGAAAGGAGGAGTGAGGTGCAGGTGGGTTAACAGGCAGTGCGTTTTTTCTAGCAAAAAAGGTGCCGGTACTCAACGCCAAGCCACCCTTCAGGGGTGGGGTGATCACTGAGAGACCCACCCCCACAATAACCAGGCCCCCTGCAACCAGTCACAGAATCTATGACAAGACAGAATTGGTGTGTAGAGCCTGAGCTCTTTCATTAAAACTTGGGGACCATGGGTCAATTTTAGCAGACAACGGAAAAGATGCCGGTACTCAGTACCCCCAAGTACCCCCTCAAAAAAAGCCCTGTGTTGATTTGGGATTTGCTGTGCTCTGGCTTCTGGAGTCTAGAAGTTCACAGCCCTGAGTCTCCAGGCCCTCGCCGATATACAGTACAGTCATTACTAAAATTCAGTAAAGCCCCTGACACTCTGGATGCCATGTAGGCAGCCAGGCCACTAAGAGAAGGCCCAGATGAGACACAGAATAAGCTTTTCAATCCATACATAGGGGCTTTTTCTCTAAAGTGCAGTAAGTTTTATTTACAAAAACTAGCACATGGTAAGTGCAAAAGTGTGTGTGTGGGGGGGGGGGGGGGGGGGAGGGGGTATCCATTTACTGCACATGCACTGAGAGTACATAAGTAATACCACACTGGGAAAAGACCAAGGGTCCATCGAGCCCAGCATCCTGTCCACGACA
Organism: Microcaecilia unicolor; assembly: GCF_901765095.1. Classification (NCBI taxonomy): domain Eukaryota; kingdom Metazoa; phylum Chordata; class Amphibia; order Gymnophiona; family Siphonopidae; genus Microcaecilia; species Microcaecilia unicolor. The sequence goes on from NC_044033.1 coordinate 9,693,297, forward strand.
GCGGCCAATCCAGGCCAAGGGCACCTGGCAAGCTTCCCAAACGTACAAACATTCTATACATGTTATTCCTGGAATTGTGGATTTTTCCCAAGTCCATTTAGTAGTGGTTTATGGACTTGTCCTTTAGGAAACCGTCTAACCCCTTTTTAAACTCTGCCAAGCTAACCACCTTCACCACGTTCTCCGGCAACGAATTCCAGAGTTTAATTAAGCGTTGGGTGAAGAAATATTTTCTCCAATTTGTTTTAAATTTACTACACTGTAGTTTCATCGCATGCCCCCTAGTCCTAGTATTTTTGGAAAGCGTGAACAGACGCTTCACATCCACCTGTTCCACTCCACTCATTATTTTATATAACTATATCATGTCTCCCCTCAGCCGTCTCTTCTCCAAGCTGAAAAGCCCTAGCCTCCTTAGTCCCCACTCCCCCCGTTTTCTATTTCTGTTGATGGCTCTCTCATTCTCCCTGTCTCCTCAGCTCGAAACCTTGGGGTCATCTTTGACTCTTCTCTCTCCTTCTCTGCTCATATCCAGCAGATTGCCAAGACCTGTTGTTTCTTTCTTTACAACATCCGTAAAATCCGCCCCTTTCTTTCCGAGCACTGTACCAAAACCCTCATCCACACCCTTGTCACCTCTCGTTTAGACTACTGCAATCTGCTTCTTGCTGGCCTCCCACTTAGTAACCTCTCCCCTCTCCAGTCGGTTCAAAACTCTGCTGCCCGTCTCGTCTTTTGCCAGGGTCGCTTTGTAGCGCTATAGAAATGCTAAATAGTAGTAGTAGTAGTAGTAGTCCCATCCCCGCTATCATTTTAGTCGCCCTTCGCTGCACCTTTTCCAATTCTACTATATCTTTCTTGAGATGCGGCGACCAGAATTGAACACAATACTCAAGGTGCGGTCGCATCATGGAGCGATACAACGGCATTATAACATCCTCACACCTGTTTTCCATATCTTTCCTAATAATACCCATCATTCTATTCACTTTCCGAGCCGCAGCAGCACACTGAGCAGAAGGTTTCAGTGTATTATCGACGACGACACCCAGATCGCTTTCTTGGTTTGTAACTCCTAACATGGAACCTTGCTATTAGGTCCAGCATGTATCATGGTGCCATTCCTACATCCCCCTTCAAATTACATAAAAAAAATAAAATCACCCCCCCCCCCCCAGGACATATTTCTCCATCTTCCGGTCCCCCTCCTAACAACCCTCCTCCGCACATGTGATCTCCCTTCCTGTCTACCAAACCTGCCCCTAAAAACAAGCCCCACCCACCACAGAGCCCAGAAATTCCAACTCATGAGCTGGATACTTCTAACCTCAGATAAATTTCTGCTAGGCAAAGCAACAGGCCTCATCCCTTCTGGGGGCCCTTGGTAGAAAGACTGCCCCTAATTCTTCTTGACTAGCATCAATATTTCGAATGTAGGGTAACTGGTTGTCTTGCAATCCAGAGGTGGCCGGTTCAAATCCCACTGCTGCTCTAACCACTAGGCCACTCCTCCACTAGCAACATTCCATGTAGAAGCTTGCCCTTGCAGATCAGCAATGTGGCTGCTCCTTGTGATCTTGGGCAAGTCACTTAACCCTCCGTTGCCTCAGCTACAAACTTAGATTGTGAGCCCTCCTGGGACAGAGAAATATCCAGAGTACCTGAATGTAACTCACCTAGAGCTACTACTGAAAAAGGTGTGAGCAAAAGATTCTACATGGAATGTTGCTAATATTGGAGATTCTAGATGGAATGTTGCTACAATTTGAGATTCTAGATGGAATGTTGCCAGTGGAGGAGTGGCCTAGTGGTTAGAGCACAGAGGTGGCCGGTTCAAATCCCACTGCTGCTCCTTGTGATCTTGGGCAAGTCACTTAACCCTCCATTGCCTCAGGTACAAACTTAGATTGTGAGCCCTCCTGGGACAGAGAAATATCCAGAGTACCTGAATGTAACTCACCTTCAGCTACTACTGAAAAAGGTGTGAGCAAAATCCAAATAAATTATTTGAGATTCTGTTGCTACTATCTAAGATTTTACATGGAATGTTCCTAGTGGAGGAGTGGCCTAGTGGTTAGAGCACCGGTCTTACAATCCAGAGGTGGCCAGTTCAAATCCCACTGCAGCTCCTTGTGACTCTGGGCAAGTCACTTAACCCTGCATTGCCTCAGATACAAACTTAGTGTGAGCCCTCCTGGGACAGAGAAATATCCAGAGTACCTGAATGTAACTCACCTTGAGCTACTACTGAAAAAGGTGTGAGCAAAATCTAAATAAATAAATATATGGAATGTTGCTACTATTGAAGATTCTACATGGAGTGTTGCCACTTCTTCAGATTCTGTTGCTACTATTTGAGATTCTACATGGAATATTGCTATAGTGGAGGAGTGGCCTAGTGGTTAGAGCACTGGTCTTGCAATCCAGAGGTGGCCGGTTCAAATCCCACTGCTGCTCCTTGTGATCTTGGGCAAGTCACTTAATCCTCCATTGCCTTGTGATCTTGGGCAAGTCACTTAATCCTCCATTGCCTCAGGTACAAACTTAGATTGTGAGCCCTCCTGGGACAGAGAAATATCCAGAGTACCTGAATGTAACTCACCTTGAGCTTCTACTGAAAAAGGTGTGAGCAAAATCTAAATAAAAATAAATGAGTACTATCACTGGTACAGTCTCCTGATTCCCCACAACTTTCTCAGGGAACTTGATTCCTCTCCTCAAAACCTAGGTATGGATAACCTGGTTTCACTGAGACCCCATATGGCCAAGCCCTCCACAGGGTGTACAGGTAGATGCCTCAGGTAGTCTTGTCTTGTTTCTTAATGTACTAACCGTTATGCCCGTTAAAACGGGCGAGATTTCCAGCTACCCTCCTCGCCAGGTCGCCGCCGCCCTTTCCCCCCGAGGTCGCCGCTACCGTTCCCCCCCCCTCCCCCCGGAGTCGCCGGCCCAGGCCCTCTCTTCGTGGTTCAACTTACAGCGCCGAAACCGCAGCAGGCAGATCAGCTGAGCTACCGTTGGCCTTCCTTCTCTGCCTTTGTCCCGCCCTTGTGTGACGTAAAGTCGGCGAGGGCGGGACAGAGGCAGGGAAGGAAGGCTGGCGGCAGCTCAGGTGATCTGCCTGCTGCGGTTTTGGCGCTGTAAGTTGAATTGCGAAGAGAGGGCCCGGGCCGGGTGGAGGGGGGAGCGGTAGCGACCTTGGCAGTTCCCTCCCTCCCTCCCTCCCCTTCGCGCAGTTTCCCTCTCTGTCCCGCCCCCGTCATCACGTATTGACGCGGGGGCGGGACAGAGAGAGAAAGTCTCTACTGCGCATTTGCGGGTGAGTACAGTCACTCGCAATTTATATGTTTGATGTTTGCCTCTGTGACCTAACCTGTGCAAATCGATTTTGGATTGGTGAGGTAGAAGACCTTTGACGTAAATGAAACTGTAAGGACAGTGCTGGGCAGACTTCTACGGTCTATGCCCTGAAAATAGGAAAGAAAAATCAAGACCAAAAAACAGCACCATGGGCCTTTAAAAATGGAACACAGTTCTTTAATGAATGAGCCTTGACAAAAAGACCCGACACGGGCCGTGTTTCGGTGACTAGCACCTGCGTCAGGGGTCAACAGTGATGACGTGGAAAACTCGGGGAATAACTCGAATACATTCCTCTACAATATATTATTCCTTACCCCACGTCTCATATGGTAAAAGCTACGAAGCAACAAGGCACTTTCACTTTCTGTGTCCAAACGGAGGAATATATTCGAGTTATTCTCCACGTTTTCCACGTCATCACTGTGACCCCTGACGCAGGTGCTAGTCACCGAAACACGGCCCGTGTTGGCAGTGGCGTGCCAAGGGGGGGGGGGCGGTCCGCCCCTGGTGCACGCCGCTGGGGGGGTGCCGCGGCGCGCGCCTGTCAGCTGAGTTTGCTGACTTCGCTAACTTCGCTGCAGCTTCCTCTGCCCCAGAACAGGTTACTTCCTCAGCGGCGTGCACCCGGGGGTTGTCTCTTCGCCGGGGGGGGGGGGGCCGCGCTGCACCCGAGGGGGGGGGGGTGCATTGGCGATCCGCCCCGGGTATCATGCCGGCTAGGATCGCCACTGCATGTCGGGTCTTTTTGTCAAGACTCATTCATTAAAGAACCGTGTTCCACTTTTAAAGGCCCATGGTGCTGTTTTTTTTGTTTGGACTTTAGTTTGTACTTCGTTCCCTCTCTTTTGTTATAAAGAAAAATCAAGACCATACTTAAAGAGTTTCTCTTGTTGGGCAGACTAGATGGACCGTACAGGTTTTCATCTGCCGTCATCTACTATGTTACTATGGATGGAAGTTTATTTATTAGATTGTAAGCTCTTTGAGCAGGGACTGTCTTTCTTCTATGTTTGTGCAGCACTGCGTATGCCTTGTAGCGCTATAGAAATGCTAAATAGTAGTAGTAGTAGTAGTTATTGTCGAAAAGTCCAAAGATGGGGGAAGGGAGGCCTGAGCTGTAATGCGATGGGTATGATGTGTCAAAATATTACTTTTGCCTTGCCCCTGTACCTGTCCTGTTCCCCCCTCCCTCATTGCCCCACCACCCCCAATATTTGTCTAGAGATTCCACTGCGTCTGCTGTCAGTTTTTAGTCACAAGGATGTGTTACTGTCTAGTGAGCTGCAGCACATCCCTGGTGCTGTGAGGTATCACAGCATGAATATCGCAAATCCACTGAGTCATGTGACCGCCCCACGTGATGCAGTGCAATCACTAAACTCCCTGCTCACATTAATGGTGCATGCTGATTTTTATTTTTATTTATTGCATTTGTATTGTATCCCACATTTTCCCACCTCTTTGCAGGCTCAATGTGGCTTACAATACATCATGAGTAATGGACAATCAGGTACAGTGTGACCACTGTATATACTTTCCATCCTCTTTGTATCCTTGACTACTGCAACCTACTCCTCACTGGCCTCCCACTTTGCCATCTATCCACTCTTCAGTCCGTTCAAAACTCCGCTGCACGTCTTATCTTCCGCCTGAACCGGTACACCCATATCACCCCTCTCCTCAAGTCACTTCACTGGCTTCCGATCAGGTACCGCATACAGTTCAAGCTTCTCCTTTTAACCTACCAATGTACTCGATCTACAGCCCCTCCCTACCTCTCTACCCTCATCTCCCCTTACATTCCTACCCGTAACCTCCGTTCTCAAGATAAATCCCTCCTGTCGGTACCCTTCTCCACCACCGCCAACTCCAGGCTCCGCCCTTTCTGCCTCGCCTCACCCCATGCCTGGAACAAACTCCCTGAGCCCATACGCCAGGCACCCTCCTTGCCCATCTTCAAATCCTTACTCAAAGCCCACCTCTTCAATGTCGCCTTCGGCACCTAACCACCATACCTCTATTCAGGAAATCTAGACTGCCCCTACTTGACATTTCGCCCATTAGATTGTAAGCTCCTTGGAGCAGGGACTCTCCTTTTCTTAATCTGTACAGCGCTGTGTAACCCTTGTAGCGCTCTAGAAATGTTAATTAGTAGTAGTAATATGGGACATGTGACATATCTCTCTGAAGGGTGTCACCTCTGCCGGAAGCCCAAAGACACTCCTTTCTATTTACACCTGAATGATATAGTGTTGCCTCGGCTGCCATAAGCCTCAAACAGCACAAATACCGCTCTTGACAAATTCTTTTTCAAGAAATTCATCGACTCCTAGGCTGATACTTCTGTGTTGCAATTTATTGTCCTATGTCTCCAGAGTATTTTAAGTGTTCTCCTAGGAGGGCTTTGGCCGGCCTCTTTCAGCTGCCTGTGCCATCCTGTATGCCAGAGGTCTGCTACCAGCTTGGCGGCCATTCAGAGTGAGCTGCGCCCTGGCTGGCTGCCGCCTCCCATTACTTCCCCAGTTCAATATATAGTTCTGCCTCCCCCTGTCTGGACTCTCACTCGGTGATGGATACTTATTGGTCCAGCAGCCTCGCCAGAGAAAAGCCATTCTGGCAGGTTGATTTCCAGGCTCCATCAACGACAGATTTCAAGGCAGTTATTCATAAAAGGAAAAGCTCTCAGAGGATCTCAAGTCAGCTTAATCACATAGGAAGTGGTGTCTTGTACAAGCACCCGTTACCATCAAGCAATGGGATTTAATATCCCAAACAGGAGGTGTGTAACTGCAAGCGGAAACCCCTCATGGAGCATTTCTTGTCAGCTGAATTCAGATTTTTGTTTCCTTAGATATGTGATGGGATCTCTTGATATTCTTTCCTGCTCTCGGTATCTTAGGATGTCTGCTGTGACTGGTAGCTTAGGGGTCAGGTTCCAAAGGATTTAGGTTTCTAACTCAGGAGCTGAGAGACAAAACTGGGCCCCACTGCCACCGCTCCCCTCTGCCACCACAGCCGCCCCCTCCTGCAGCAGTGAACGAGAGAGAGAGAGAGAGTGCTCTGCCAACTATAGGTCCTTCTTCCTGCCTTGTCCCGCCTCCTGTGAAGTAACTTCCTGTTTCCACATAGGTAGGACACAGCAGGAAGAAGGACCTATGGCTGGCAGAGCTGTCTCTTTTGATCACCGGTGCCGGGCCCTCCTTGAGAGGCCGGACCCAGGGAATCTTGCCCTCCTGCCCCCCACCCCCCTCTTGACGGCTCTGTTCTAACTTTGGGAGTTATGCACCTGACTCAGCCACTCTGCAAATGGAATATGATTGAGTCTATTTTCACTAGGAGCCTAAACTGAGGTGCTTGGAAAGTAGGAGGCTACGGGGCCGGAGACGGTGGGGAAATTTGAGTTTCGTGCTTAGTTCTGATTTGTATTAATAGGACATCTAACTTAGGGGCCCTTTTTGAGGACGCCTTTGATATTTGTTATCGATTAGGGCAGTTAGATTCAATGGAGTGGCCAATGGAATTCTAAGACACACAATATTTTATTATTTCAAAATCGATATTTTATTCTCTGCCTTTCATTTTGCCCTGTTGTATTTTTAAATTTATGTTATTTAATTTTCTTTTGCTTATTTTGATTTGTAATATTGTATTGTAAAAACCACTATGATGGGTTGTCCATATAGAGAGGCATTTTCGAAAGAAATGTCTAAGTTGGAATTTGGACGTCTTTGTAAAACTTCCAAATTCAGAGGCGGGGAAAAGGTCATTTTCGAAAAAAGATGGATGTCCATCTTTGTTTTCGATAATACCATGGACGTTCTTGGATATGGACGTCTGATTTTTGGCCATTTTCAAACACAAAGACGTCCAAATGCAGGATGTCCAAATTTATTTATTTATTTGTTACATTTATATCTCACATTTTCCCACCTATTTGTAGGCTCAATGTGGCTTACATAGTACCGGAGAGGCGTTTGCAGACTCCGGTGTGAACAAATACAAAGTGATGTTGTGGTAAGATCAAGTTCATGTGGCCCAGCCACACTATGGAATCGTACAACGGAAGAGTTGTGTTATGTCCATTACGTTCTTTAGTTTTGTTGTGTTGCAAAGATCGGGCATTTATGTTGGATCGGTAGGGTATGCCTTTTTAAACAGGTTAGTTTTTAGTGTTTTCCAGAAGTTTAGGTGGTCGTTCGTAGTTTTCAAGGCTTTTGGTAATGCGTTCCACAGTTGTGTGCTTATGTAGGAAAAACTGGACGCATAAATTGATTTGTATTTGAGTCTTTTGCAGAGGAGGAGTGGTTTAATGGTTAATGCAGTGGGCTTTGATTCTGGCAACAAGAGTTTAATTCCCAGTGCTGCTCCTTGTGACTTTGGGCAAGTCAAATGCACAAGGGGCATTTTTGGATATGACATCTAAGCCTGAATTTAGACTTTTTTTGTAAAACTTCCAAAATCAGAACAGGAAAGGTCATTTTCTACAAAAACAAAGTCTATCTTTTCCTTTTGAAAGTGCTGTTTGGAAAAATGTTTTGTGATTTGGGGGAGGAAGGGGAGGTGATCCCCGAGTCCCTCCAGTGGGCATCTGGTCATTTGGGGCACCTCTTGTGTGGAGTAAAGGAGTAGCCTAGTGGTTAGTGCAGCAGACCTTGATCCGGGGGAAGTGGGTTTAATTCCTGCTGCACCTATCTGTAATAAAAACAGGTCTAGCTCAAAACATCAAAGTTTTAGTCTTGGACATCTTTGTTTTGTTCCATTATCACTGAAAGACTTCCATGTCTTAGGAACGCCTAAGTCCCACCTTGAACACGCCCCCTTAAGATTTGGACGTCCTTCTGACAGACTGCAGTTGGAGACGTCCAAAATTGGGTTTCGATTATACCGATTTGGACGTCCATGGGAGAAGGATGTTCATGTTCTGATTTATGTCGAAAGATGGACGTCCATCTCTTTTGAAAATGAGCCTGATAGTGGAATATGAAATGAAATAAACTACACTAAACCGCACCGCACAGTAACGGAATTAGCATGTGCTAAATTCTAAGAAGCCCATTTTTCCTCTGATCCTATAAAAGTCGCCGAAAATTGCCCCAGCAAATTTAGGCGTGATCCTGAGTTACATGCACAATTTAATAGAATAACAAGCTAATCAGTGTCAATAATTAGCTTTTTAGCAAGCAATTATTGGCACTAATTAGATTTAATTGTGACATCTGTGCCTAAAATTTACGCACAGCCCAAAAAAGAGGGTGCGGAAATGGGTCACGGGCATTTTGGGACAGATCAGGGGTGTGATTTTGAGTTATTTATTTATTTATTTGTTACATTTGTATCCCACATTTTCCCACCTATTTGCAGGCTCAATGTGGCTTACATAATACCGTAAGGCGTTTGCCTAGACTGGTAGAGAAACAAATACAAGGTGATATTGTGGTCGAATAAGGTCTGTTTGTTTCAGGCACAATGGGGTCAAAGAGAGAGAAGGTTAAAAAGTGTCCAATATGATCGTTGGGTTTGCTGTGTTGCAGAGTGTTGGCGTCTATGTTGGGTCAATAAGATAAGCCCTTTTGAACAGGTAGGTCTTTAGTGATTTCCTGAAGTTCAGATGGTCGTAGATTGTTTTCACTCCTTTTGGCAGTGCTTTCCATAGTTTTGTACTTATATAGGAGAAGCTGGATGCATAGGTTGCTTTGTATTTGAGTCCTTTGCAGTATGGGTAGTGGAGGTTTAGGTATGTTCGTGATGATCCGGATCTGTTCCTATTTGGCGGATCTGTGAGGTCTATCATGTATCCCGGGACTATGCCGTAGATAATTTTGTGGATCAGGGTGCAAATTTTGAAGTTATAAGCGTAATTATAGAATAACGGTGCTCCGAACATAAATTTAGGCCCGGGCATTTGCATCGTGTTTTCATGGGTGCAAACGGCAGTGCCTATGTGTACGTGTGACCTCTCGGCTTAACCGTTAATACTATAAACCGCGCCAAACTTTAGGTGCAACTTATAGAATACCGCTTAAACAGGTTTTTTTGTGCTGATTTTTTAGGCGCCATATATGAAATGTAGGGTCCTGTTTACTAAGCTGTGCTGTAGGCCCACTAGTGTTTTTAGTGCATGCTAATGCTAGAGACACCCATATATTCCAATGAGTGTCTTTAGCATTAGCGTGGGCTTAAAACGCTAGCGCAGCTTAGTTTTCAGGGCCCTTAGCCCTTAATATCTATGGGCATCTTAGCATTTAATACGCACTAATTCTGTTAGTGTTCTCTAAGCTTTAATAAAAGGGCCCCTTAGGATCCTAAAGACATGATTTTAGAAGCTACACATAAGTATTGCCACACTTGGACAGACCAAAGGTCCATCGAGCCCAGCATCCTGTTTCCAACAGTGGTCAATCCAGGTCACAAGTACCTGGCAAGACCCCCAAAAAGTACAAAACACTTTATGCTGCTTATCCCAGAAATATTTTCTCCAATTTAATAATGGTCTATGGACTTTTCCTTTAGGAAGCTGTCCAAACCTTTTTTAAACTCTGCTAAGCTAACCGCTTTTACCATATTTTCTGGCAACTGGAGAGTTCAGTCAGTACTTACACATTAAATGGTTTGGATGCTGAGATTTTAGGGGTGGGGGTGGGGGGTGTTTCGGGTAGGATTTAGGCAGGCCAAAAATGTATACATGCATTTCCCATCTTACAGTGGAAATATACATATATTTAAACAACTGTCCCCTTGGGTTTTGCACTAGCTCGAGGGTACGAATAGATTTTTTTAAAGTCCTTGCTTCAGCCAAGGTTTTACACAAAGGGTTAAGGAAGCATTTCTTCTTAATCCCTGGTTTTTTAAAAAAATATCTTCCTCAAAAGAAAATACAAACATTTGAAAGCTTCAAACATTAACCGCCACCAGTTTTGTGAGATTAAGCAACTATGGCCATTATTCTAGAACCCAATTCACAATTTGAAAGTGCATAAACAGGCAGTTAGACGTGTATATCACATGCGAGATTAAATTCCAATTTTAGAAAGAGTCTATTATAAAGAGCAAAATTACAGAGCATATTCAAAAGCATGGATTAATGAGACAAAGCCAACATGGATTTAGTGAAGGGAAATCTTGCCTCACCAATTTACTACATTTCTTTGAAGGGGTGAACAAACATGTGGATAAAGTGGAGCCAGTTGATATTGTGTATCTGGATTTTCAGAAGGCATTTGACAAAGTACCTCACGAAAGACTCCAGAGGAAATTGGAGAGTTATGGGATAGGAGGTAGTGTCCTATTGTGGATTAAAAACTGGTTAAAAGATAAAAAACAGAGAGTAGGGTTAAATGGTCAGTATTCTCAATGGAGAAGGGTAGTTATTGGGGTTCCCCAGGGGTCTGTGCTGGGACTGCTGCTTTTTAACATATTTATAAATGATCTAGAGATGGGAGTAACTAGTGAGGTAATTACATTTGCTGATGACACAAAGTTATTCAAAGTTGTTAACTTGCAAGAGGAAAAATTACAAGAGGACCTTACGAAACTGGGCATCTAAATGGCAGATGACATTTAATGTGAGCAAGTGCAAAGTGATGCATGTGGGAAAGAGGAACCCGAATTATAGCTACGTCATGCAAGGTTCCGCGTTAGGAGTCACTGACGGGGAAAGGGAGCTAGGCGTCATCGTTGATGATACATTGAAATCCTCTGCTCAGTGTGTGGCGGCGGCTAAGAAAGCAAATGGAATGTTAGGTAATATTAGGAAAGGAATTGAAAACAAAAATGAGGATGTTATAATGCCTTTGTATCGCTCCATGGTGCGACCGCACCTCGAATATGGTGTTCAATTCTGCTCGCCGCATCTCAAAAAAGATATAGTGGAATTAGAAAAGGTGCAGAGAAGGGCGACGAAAATGATAAAGGGGATGGGACAACTTCCCTATGAGGAAAGGCTAAAGTGACTAGGGCTCTTCAGCTTGGAGAAAAGGCAGCTGAGGGGAGATACGATAGAGGTCTATAAAATAATGAGTGGAGTTGAACGAGTAGATGTGAAGCGTCTGTTTACGCTTTCCAAAAATACTAGGACTAGGGGGCACACAATAAAGCTACAAAGTAGTACATTTAAAACGAATCGGAGAAAATATTGCCCCAGGTCAGGGGTAGGCAACTCCGGTCCTCGAGAGCCGCAGGCAGGTCAGGTTTTCAGGATATCCACAATGAATATGCAGGAGATAGATTTGCAAGCACTGCCTCCTTGGTATGCAAATCTATCTCATGCATATTCATTGTGGATATCCTGAAAACCTGACCTGCCTGCGGCTCTCGAGGACCGGAGTTGCCTACCCCTGCCCTAGATACAAAATAGATTATGAGCCCTCTAGGAGCAGAGAAAGTGCCTACATATAATGTGTACAGCGCTGCGTACATCTAGTAGCGCTATAGAAATGATTAGTAGTAGTAGATTTAAATGGCCAGGGGCCTCACCTGGCCATTTAAATTGCTTCAAATACCAGCCCTTGATTTTGTGTAACCTCAAAAAAATTCCTCATTAGTTGGAAATTTCTAAATACTCAAGAACAGACGCCCTCATTATAAACTTGACAGAGACGGAGAAAGGAATGCACCAGATAACAATTAGCATAGGTTTGAAACTTGTCCTGAAGATCTGCAGGTCCGCCGGCAACTTTTAAACGTGTGTTAACTCCAAATCTTTGCTTCAATAAACGCTGTTAACATTGTAAGTTTACGTGAACAATACACCTCATTATGAAAGACGAATACTCCAGATAAAGGGCTAATTATAAGCAGAGAAAGCTCCTGGAATCCTTTTATCTCCCTCATGCAAACTCATTCTTCAAATGTCCACAAAAGAGTGTATGTGCTCCTTAAATGATTTTTACGCTCTGGGCTCACCATCCCTGCAGTGAGGGCCTGAGAATGTCCAACTACCCTCCCTCGCTCCCAACCTCTGCAGTGTGCGGCAGGTCAAACCCCAGAACTGGTGTTATTAAACACATCCATACTGTAACACTCCACTTCGCTTCATTATTAGACTCATAAACTTTATTTTTTCCATTATGACGACGCTTGCTAGAAAAAGCGTCCCATCAGCGGAACTGAAGTGTGCAACCTACCTGGAGGGGTGCCAGCCTTTCTGATCTGTTCGCTGCTTACATCTACCCAAAAAGATCAATCAGGAACACATCAGGCTAACAGGTGCAATGAAAATCGAGATTCAGAAAGAGTATGGGATATAAGTAATGCCACACTGGGAAAAGACCAAAGGTCCATCGAGCCCAGCATCCTGTCCACGACAGCGGCCAATCCAGGCCAAGGGCACCTGGCGAGCTTCCCAAACGTACAAACATTCTATACATGTTATTCCTGGAATTGTGGATTTTTCCCAAGTCCATTTAGTAGTGGTTTATGGACTTGTATTTTAGGAAACCGTCTAACCCCCTTTTAAACTCTGCTAAGCTAACCGCCTTCACCACTTTCTCCGGCAACAAATTCCAGAGTTTAATTATACGTTGGGTAAAGAAAACTTTTCTCCGATTTGTTTTAAATTTACTACACTGTAGTTTCATCGCATGCCCCCTAGTCCTAGTATTTTTGGAAAGCCTGAACAGACGCTTCACATCCACCCGTTCCACTCCACTCATTATTTTCTATACCTCTATCTGTCTCCCCTCAACCGTCTCTTCTCCAAACTGAAAAGCCCTAGCCTCCTTAGTCTTTCTTCATAGGGAAGTCGTCCCATCCCCGCTATCATTTTCGGCGCCCTTCGCTGCACCTTTTCCAATTCTACTATATCTTTCTTGAGATGCGGCGACCAGAATTGAACACAGGATGATGGGGCCAAGGGATTTACCATTTTACTGTTCACAAGGATTTTTCAGGATGCAGGATACCTTGATAGAAGAGGGTAAACTCAATAGTGTTTTTGTTCTGTTCACGCCAGATTGATCTGACATGTCTCCGTGATAACCAGTGCCAGGTTGAAGGTCACAGCCTACAACAGAAGTGGGGTGACTGTTTACTGCTGCAGAGGGGGCATCTGCAGGGAGGCTTCGTAGTATACTTTGAAAGCAGGTTTCTGTGGGGTTTTGGGATCTCCAGCATTCGGGAGTTGTGGGAGATTTTCCTTAGCCTTGAATAACAGGTTCGTGGTGCGTCAAGGATGGGGAAAGCATCCATTCACTGCTCCACAGTATTTCACACCCTCTCATTTCCAGTTTGCTGAAAATGGATAAGATTTTAATTGTATATTTTAACTTTCATTATACGTTGCCTGGAGCGTTCGATTGATGTGGCCACCTACAAGTCGAATGTAATGAATGAATAAATAAATAATTAGTACGGGCTGTTTTCTGCCTGTGTGTGTCATCGTTAGAGGGCATGAGCGGAAAGCCAAAGACTCCCAGTTCTTCCAGGACAGTCCCAGGCTGTCTGCTCCCCCTGCATTGGGGTGCCCGGGCACAGTCACAGCGTGCGAGGTGGAAATGGTGGGAGAAAAAACACTCACAGTCCCTCCTGTTACTACTACTTACTACTACTACTTAACATTTCTAGAGCGCTACTAGGGTTACGCAGCGCTGTACAAATTAACAATTAAGGACGGTCCCTGCTCAGAAGAGCTTACAATCTATGGGCACAGCTTCTTTTCCACTTTCTGGCCACTCAGAACTGGGAATTTATTCCCCGACTTGGTTCCTAGATTACACCAGGCCACTCGCTAATGGTTTTTACAATTAATTGAGAAGAATTCCTAGCGATTCAGGTGTGTTAGCAGCAGGTGCTGGCCTAGGGATCTACTTCCATTGCCTTAAGATCTGGGTTTTAAACCCCCCCCCCCCCCCCCACACACACACAATTGGTTGATGTCCCCCACTACCAGATCACCACCATGGCCTGTCCGAATGTCCCTCCCCTTTGACCCATACTATCAAGCCACCTGGTCTCTGGAGGGAGACTCCAGCCCTGTTTTAGTTAGTGAATACACAGCCCAGAGCATTTTGGGATCTGTAGTCCTGCTTTTCTATTTGAAATCAGGAGAGAGGCGTCAAAAATCCTAGACTGGTCTACTGTCTGCCAGACACTGGGCAGCTCTGAGAATAATGGGCACTCAGCCAAGTAACGACTTCAGATTTGGGCATCCATTCTCTGAGGGAGTACCAAGGAGCCAGTGGAGAAAAGGTCAGGGGTCAACCAGTTAGGCTAAAGCTTTGAACTGAGCTTGAAATAAACATTAAAAGTTTTACATGCAGATATGGATTATTTTTCTACTGCATCAATCAGCAAATAACAATCCTCTTTTTCGCCGAGATCTCATGGGATATCATTTTTTGCATCTTTGTTGGGCTGTGTGAGACTGTTGGGTGAAGGGTTTTCTAACCACTGACAAATGAATCAGAACTAATTAGATTCACCCAGAGCTAACAGAAAGCCCTTGTGTTCTGACTCTCTCTCAGCGTGGGTCAGAACCTATCTGCGGTGGGAGCTGGGGGACTGTACTTGGGCAGTGTATAAGGGAAAGGTCGAGCTTCTCAGAGAGTCTTTGCTTCCTTCAGGTCCTCATTCTCTCTTTACTACTACTACTACTTATCACTTCTATAGCGCTACAAGGCATACGCAGCGTTGTACACCATACACGAAAAGACAGTCCCTGCTCAAAGAGCTTACAATCTAGATAAAACAGGTAAACAGACAGAACAATTAAGGGTAGGGGAATAAAGAGGTGAGGATAAAAGGACAGGGCAAGTGAGTAGTGGTTAGGAGTCAAAAGCAGTGTCAAAGAGGTGGGCTTTTAATTTGGACTTGAAAACGGCCACAGACGGGGCTAGACGTACAGGCTCGGGAAGTCTATTCCAGGCGTGAGGTGCAGCGAGATAAAAGGAACGGAGTCTGGAATTAGCAGTAGAGGAGAAGGGGACGGATAAGAGAGATTTATCAACAGAATGGAGTACCCGAGGGGGGGCGTAGGGAGAGACAAGAGTGGAGAGGTACTGGGGAGCAGCAGAGTGAATGCACTTATAGGTCAGTAAGAGAAGTTTGAATTAAATGCACAAATGGATAGGGAGCCAGTGAAGTGACTTGAAGAGGGGGCTAATGTGAGCATAGCGACTTTGGCGGGTATCTTTAGGTTAAATTGTTTAATCACTGTGGGGGCATTGCAGAATGTTCTAACGTCACAGCTCTATGTTCCGATGACTGAACCCAACACAGATGTCACTACATACGAATTACTGCAGAAGTTTTCCGCCCTATTATCGGTCTTTTTTCTACCACGTTCCTTGATTTTTAAATCAAGGCTCCCCCTTTTGTGAACTAAGTAAGATATATGGTAAGTGGGGTATTGCAATTCGTTATTATGTGCCTTTCATGGCTACGTCCCTTTTATTATTTCTTCATTAAGATTGTCCTAATTTCTGCGTCCTGAAATGGAAATAAGCGTCATTGTACATAAGAACATAAGTATTGCCATACTGGTAAAGACCAAAGTTCCATCAAGCCCAGCATCCTGTTTCCAACAGTGGCCAATCCAGGTCACAAGTACCCAATAGTAGCAACATTCCATGTAGAATCCCAAAGAGTAGCAAGATTCTAGAATTCTAAAGAATAACAAGATTCCATGCAAAATTTCAAAGTGTAGCAACATTCCATGTGGAACCCCAAAGAGTAGAAAGATTCCATTCGGAATCCCAAGCACATAAGTGTTGCCACACTGGGACAGACCAGAGGTCCATCAAGCCCAGCATCCTGTTTCCAACAGTGGCCAATCCAGGTCACAAATACCCGGCAAGATCCCCAAAAAGTACAAAACATTCTATACTGCTTATCCCAGAAATAGTGGATTTTCCCCAAGTCCATTTAATAACGGTCTATGGACTTTTCCTTTAGGAAGCCGTCCAAACCTTTTTTAAACTCCGCCTTTACCACATTCTCTGGCAACGAATTCCAGAGTTTAATTACACGCTGAGTGAAGAAAAATTTTCTCCGATTCATTTTAAATTTACTACATTGTAGCTTCATCGCATGCCCCCTAGTCCTAGTATTTTTGGAAAGCGTAAACAGACGCTTCACATCTACCCGTTCAACTCCACTCATTATTTTATAGACCTCTATCATATCTCCCCTCAGCCGCCTTTTCTCCAAGCTGAAGAGCCCTAGTCACTTTAGCCTTTCCTCATAGGGAAGTCGCCCCATCCCCTTTATCATTTCCGTCACCCTTCTCTGTAAACTGGCCAATTTGGACTCTTCACCTTGCTGACGGTAATAATTAGCTACTATCCCCTATGGGCTGAATTTCACTTATGGTACGTTTGAGATAGTAGCTAAAGGGGATAAAGACCAAGCCATGCAGACACTCATTCAGGCATCTTCCTCCCCCCCTCCTCCACCCCACCTTCTGACTGGAGCTCCATAGGCTAACATCTCATAGCGCTGTTTCACTACCTTCACCCAATTGGAAATGTATGTAAAAAGATTTTTCAAGATCTGTTAGACAAATAAATCCACAAAGAGCTGACATGCTAAGGAATGGATTTCCTTAAAACATAAAAAATACCATGCTGGGTCAGACTGAAGATCCGCTGAGTCCAGTGTCATGTCTCTGAGTCACCTGGATATAAGGATCGGGCAGATTCAAATGGCGAAATCCAACCCCTGTGCACATTCCCAAATGAAAGAGGTGATAAACCCCTAATCTACCTGGAAATTAATTGCTAAATGGACCTCAGCTCAAAACCTTAACATCCAGCACTACTGCAAACCTTGACTTATAGTTTATATAGATTTGTTACACCGCCATTTTTTTTTTGTTACATTTGTACCCCACGCTTTCCCCACTCATAGCAGGTTCAATGTGGCTTACATATTATATACAGGTACTTTTGTACCTGGGGCAATGGAGGGTTAAGGTGACTGCCCAGAGTCACAAGGAGCTGCCTGTGGCTGAAGTGGGAATCCAACTCAGTTCCTCAGGACCAGAGTCCACCACTCTAACCATTAGGCCACTCCTCCACTGTTGCTATTTGAGATTCTACATGGAATGTTGCTATTCCACTAGCAGAAAACGAGTTCACAATATCAATGTCTCTGGTAACATTCAACTATTCCACTAGCAACATTCCATGTAGAAGTCAGCCCTTGCAGATCACCAATGTGGCCGCGCACGTACGTGCAGGACGTCAGACTCACAGAAACAGAAGCCTGCGCAGCCTTCTACATGGAATGTTGCTAGTGGAATAGCAACATTCCATGTAGAATCTCCAATAGTAGCAACATTCCATGTAGAATCTCCAATAGTATCTATTTTATTTTTGTTACATTTGTACCCTGCGCTTTCCCACTCATAGCAGGTTCAATGCGGCTTACATGGGGCAATGGAGGGTTAAGTGACTTGCCCAGAGTCACAAGGAGCTGCTTGTGCCTGAAGTGGGAATCAAACTCAGTTCCTCATTTCCCCAGGACCAAAGTCCACCACCCTAACCACTAGACCACTCCTCCACTGTTGCTACTATTTGAGATTCTACATGGAATGTTGCTATTCCACTAGCAACATTACATGTAGAAGTCGGCCCTTGCAGATCACCAATGTGGCCGCGCAGGCTTCTGCTTCTATGAGTCTGACTCACAGAAACAGAAGCCTGCGCAGCCTTCTACATGGAATGTTGCTAGTGGAATAGCAACATTCCATGTAGAATCTCCAATAGTGGCAACATTCTATGTAGAATCTCCAATAGTAGCAACATTCCATGTAGAATCTCCAATAGTAGCAACATTCCGTGTAGAATCTCCAGTAGTAGCAACATTCCATGTAGAATCTCCAATAGTATCTATTTTATTTTTGTTACATTTGTACCCTGCGCTTTCCCACTCATGGCAGGCTCAATGCGGCTTACATGGGGCAATGGAGGGTTAAGTGACTTGCCCAGAGTCACAAGGAGCTGCCTGTGCCTGAAGTGGGAATCGAACCCAGTTCCCCAGGACCAAAGTCCACCACACTAACCACTAGGCCACTCCTCCACTAACTAACTGGGAGATCATTGCAGTGCACAGTTCTGAATACAAAGCAAAGACAGAAAAGAACAGCATCGTTTATAGGAAAGGTTCAAAATCATACAACCAGGGCAGAAATGGTAGGTGAACGGAGGGGAGAGAGGAAAATAGGAACTTAAAGGAAACTGCAGGACCCTTGGGGAAAGATGGAAAAGTCCTCATGTAGTATCAAACGCTTGACAAAACAGCCAGATCTTTAAGGCAACTTTGATCTTCTTGTAAGACAATTCAGTACGGAGTGGAAGCTGCAAAGAGTTCCAAAGAGAAGGTGCTGCAAAAAAGAAAGCTCAGTGTTGAGTGAACTCAAGTTGGGCAAAACAGGGGCTGGGGAGACATAAACGGTGATGGTTGATAGAGCGAAGAAGGCGAGTTGGAGAGTGAGGCTGGATAGATAAAGGGGATATCCCAATCAAAGTGCTTTAAAGGTGAGAGTAAGAGAGTAAGAGTAAGAGTAGCTAGAAGGTTGTTAGGCTGTATAGAGAGAGGTGTGACCAGCAGAAGAAAGGGGGTGTTGATGCCCCTGTATAAGTCGTTGGTGAGGCCCCACCTGGAGTATTGTGTTCAGTTTTGGAGGCCGTATCGTGTTAAGGATGTAAAAAGAATTGAAGCGGTGCAAAGAAAAGCTACGAGAATGGTATGGGATTTGCGTTACAAGACGTATGAGGAGAGACTTGCTGAACTAAACATGTATACTCTGGAGGAAAGGAGAAACAGGGGTGATATGATACAGACGTTCAAATATTTGAAAGGTATTAATCCGCAAATGAACCTTTTCCGGAGATGGGAAGATGGTAGAATGAGAGGACATGAAATGAGATTGAAGGGGGGCAGACTCAAGAAAAATGTCAGGAAGTATTTTTTCACGGAGAGAGTAGTGGATGCTTGGAATGCCCTCCCGCGGGAGGTGGTGGAAATGAAAACGGTAACGGAATTCAAACATGCGTGGGATAAGCATAAAGGAATCCTGTGCCGAAGGAATGGATCCTCAGGAGCTTAGTCATGATCGGGAAGCGGGGCTGGTGGTTGGGAGGTGGGGATAGTGCTGGGCAGACTTATACGGTCTGTGCCAGAGCCGGTGGTTGGGAGGAGGGGCAGGTGGTTGGGAGGCGGGGATAGTGCTGGGCAGACTTATACGGTCTGTGCCAGAGTCGGTGGTTGGGAGGTGGGGATAGTGCTGGGCAGACTTGTACGGTCTGTGCCAGAGCCGGTGGTTGGGAGGTGGGGATAGTGCTGGGCAGACTTGTACGGTCTGTGCCCTGAAGAGCACAGGTACAAATCAAAGTAGGGTATACACAAAAAGCAGCAAATATGAGTTATCTTGTTGGGCAGACTGGATGGACCGTGCAGGTCTTTTTCTGCCGTCATCTACTATGTTACTATGTTACTATGTTAAAGACTCATTGAGCCTGCAAAGAGGTGGGAAAATGTGGGATACAAATGCAATAAATAAATAATCTGTTTATCGACTGGGAGGCAGTGTGATTTGATGAAGAGATGAGAAACATGGTCATGTTTTCGAGCATAGTGCAGTATAGTAGTTTAATAGTGGTGATTTGAAGTGTCTGCAGTCTCCTAAGATTTGAGTGGGGGCAGCCAAGATAGGCAATAGTCAATTCTGGTGACAAGAAGAGAGACAACCAAAGAATGGTAACTATCATGATCAAAAAACCTTCAGGCTGAGCGGAGCCGATGGAGAATGAAAAAAATCCTGTTTTATATAACCCTGAGATCTGGTGGGAGAAGGAAAGTTGTGAGTCTAGCGTAATACCTAGGTAGCGGAAAGATTCAACCAGGGAGATATTTTGCCCAAAAAGAGTCGGGGGTAATGAGAGGGGGGGAGGGAACCAGCAGTAAACCAGCATGCTACTGTTTTATCCTTGTTTAAAACTAATCTATGTAAAGTAAGCCAGTCGGAGATAAGAAAAAGGCAATGTTGGATGGATGGTGAATTTTTTTTTTGTTACATTTGTACCCTGCGCTTTCCCACTCATGGCAGGCTCAATGCGGCTTACATGGGGCAATGGAGGGTTGGGTTGGTGAGGTAGATCAAGAGAATATCGTCAGTGTAAAAGTGAAATGAAATTCCAGTGGACTGAGTATTTGAAAGGTATTAATCCGCAAACGAACCTTTTCCGGAGATGGGAAGGTGGTAGAACTAGAGGACATGAAACGAGATTGAAGGGGAGAGAGTCAAGAAAAATGTCAGGAAGTATTTTTTCACGGAGAGAGTGGTGGGTGCTTGGAATGCCCTCCCGCGGGAGGTGGTGGAGATGAAAACGGTAACGGAATTCAAAAATGCTTGGGATAAACATAAAGGAATCCTGTTCAGAAGGAATGGTTCTTCAGAAGCTTAGCGGAGATTAGGTGGCAGAGCCGGTGGTGGGAGGCGGGGCTGATGGTTGGGAGGCGGGGCTAGTGCTGGGCAGACTTCTACGGTCTGTGCCCTGAAAACGGCAGATACAAATCAAGGTCAGGTATAAACAAAAAGCAGCACATATGAGTTTATCTTGTTGGGCAGACTGGATGGACCATGCAGGTCTTTTTCTGCCGTCATCTACTATGTTACTATGAATAAGCATTGCCAATGGGCTCAAGAATAGGTTGAAAAGAAGGGTGGGGGGGGGGGGGGGGGAGAGTATAGACCCTTGCAGGACCCCACAGCCAACTAAATGCAAAGAGGAAGATATCTACTCTGCCTTCCTATTTGAGTTACCCTGCAGTTTGTTTTGTAGGTACCTTTCCCCTAATTCTAGACACCTGCGCACATTTTTACACTGAAAGCGCATAGGGGCGTGGCAAGTTATAGACTAGTTTTAGTTACATGAGAAACGTAATATTATAATTAGCTGCTAACTGGGATTAATATCCAACTATTGGCAATAATTGGTGTTAACTGATACTAATTAGTGGTTACGCACAGGGGCAGGCCAAGATAATCTGTCGCCTGAGACAGAAAATGAGCTGCTGCTCCGGCTTCTTTGCGGCCAGCCCCCCCCCCCCCCCCCCCCGCCCTTCCCCAAAATTACCTTTTCTATTCTTTTCTTGTTTTTCAAAGGAAGGCGGTGGCAGCGACTCCATAAGGCTGCCCTGCCGCCAGTCCCAGCCCCTTCTCTCTACTGCGGGCGGCCACCTCTCTGACATAATTTCCTGTTCCCTCAGAGGCGGGGCCACCCGCAGTAGAGGCCGGGGCTGGTGGAAGGAAGCCTATGGGAGTTGCTGCCACCGCCTTCCTTGAAAAACAAGAAAAGAAAAGAAAATTTTTGGGGTAGGGGTTTGGGTAAGGAAGGGTGGGGGGCAATGACACCTCACAAGTGTGCAGCCTGAGGCCCCCACCTCAGGTGGCCTAATGATAGGGCCGCCACTGGTTACGCGCGTAACCGCCCTAAGTCTGTATTCTATAAGCTGTGTGCACAAAATCCAAAGCACGCAATCGCAAGGGGGGGAGTGGACTTGGGAGGGGCGTGGGTGGGTCAGGGGTGTGTCCAACATTTTCATGCACAGGTTCTAAAATGCTGTCATTTACACGCCTACCTAACTATAGTTAAGCGCATTTACACCAGCCATTCAGCTTGCATAAGATCTCATAAAGTTAGGCACGTAACGGCGGACTAACACTAGTATTCTACAATGACAATTGGACATGCAATTGCCGACACAGAATGTGCTCCTTGGCGTTCAAAAATTGGTGCGAAAACAAAATTGGTGCTCAACGCTATTCTGTAATGGGCATGGAAAGAAAAGCATCGAGTGCCAACTTCGGCAGCCAAATTTGGACGCCAGGACGTCTGCCTGCTGAAACCAGGTATAATTCCCGGTGTCCAATTCATTTGCCCATCCTCGGTATTCTACGACACTTCACAAATTTTAGGAACACCCTTGATCCGTCCATGCACCTCCCAAGGCCACCCCTCTTCTGGGTTGCACGCTATGGGATTTGAGCGCACACTGGTATAGAATCGCGCAAATTCAAATCGGTGCCAGGGCCAATTAGCATCCAGTTATTGACACTAATTGGTTCATCAGCCAATTTATTTGGATCGGCGCTCAAATAGCAGCACCATATATAGAATCCGGGGTTTAGTGCATGTTCATCCCAGTGCCTGACTTTAGGTGACCTAATCAGAATTACCCGTTTTGCGTGTAGGGTCCGAGGCTCCTATAGCTGAAGTTTATTGGAAGATCATTAAAAAAGAGTGATGAGAAAAGTCCGGCCTTGTGATTAGTCAGGCAGCATCGTGCGACCATGTGTCAAACGTCCGTGGACCACCACTAAGGACACTGGGTGGCACTAGTCAACTTATTTATTTTATAGATTTCTAGACCAACATCCCGAACTTCAGCAGAGCGCCCATGAGGTACACAGATTTCAAAATACAACATACAACACATCTAAAACAACAATAAAACAAGCAATGAAATGCAGAGTATTTGTACTGTTAAAGAAAGCAAACAAAATTAGCACAGAGGCTCCTCACACCTTTGACCAGCACTGAATGGGCCCCCCCTAGAACACCATCAGAGCTCCACTACTCCTGAAAAAGCCAACACATTCCAGACTACACAGAAAACCTGCCATAATAACAGAAAAAGAAACTGAAATGCAAGATAACGGAGATGCACATTTCTCAAAGCTGACATATTACAATTAATCGATTCAGAAAAAAAAAATACTTTTTTCTACTTTTGCTGTGTCCCTCATCTGTCCTGTCCAGCATTTGCCTTCTGTGTCCCTGTCCCTATCTTCTCCCTATATTCAGCATCTCCTCTGTGGCCTTATCTCACTCTGTCCAGTATCTCCTTTCTGCGTCCCTATCCCTCTCCATGTCCAGCTTCCCCCCTCTTTCTTCCACTTCTCCTTCATCCCCCACCCCAAGGCCAGTGTCTCTCCCTATCTCCCTTGCCACCTCTGCCCCCCCATCCTGGGGCAAGTACCTCACCCTCTCTCACCGTAAACTCCCTCCCCCTGTGTTCCAGCATTTGTCTCTCCCTCCCTCCATTGATCCAGCATATCTCCCTTTCTTTCCCCCTTTTGGTCTAGGTCTCTGTCCTCTCCGCTTCCCCCCAGGTCCAGCATCTCTCTCCTTCTCTCCACCTTCCTGTGCCTAGACTCTTCTCCTCCACAGGCCCGATATCTCTCCCTCCTTTCCCCACAGGTCTGGCATCTCTCCCTTCCTCTCCACCTGCTGGTCTAGTCTTTCTTTAGACTCCACATGTAGTCCTCCAAATTTGCACAGGTAGTGGCAGTGATGAAAGCACATAGCCTCTGTCTGGCTCTGCCAGTGCCTTTCCTCTTCCAAGTCCCGCCTCCTCTGATGTAACTTCCTATAGGCAGGACCTGGCAGAAAAAAGGCCTTGGTGGGGCAACTGGAGGCTATATGATTTCATCACTGCTGCTGCAAGTTTGGAGGACCTTGGAGGTTACTGAAAACATACCTATTCGAAGAGACTTACAACAAGAATCCTTCGTAAAAGACTTGACATCCAAAATGCATCAGAACAAACCACCACTGATTCCTTCAATCTGGTTACTTTAATTCACAATTAATATTATTTTATCTTGTTCTATTCTTATACACCTGTTATGAATCATTTATCTATGTCTTCTAATCCGCTTGATATTTTATTTTTACGTCTAATTTACGTGATATTTTCAGATACCTTGATTGTAACGCCTCTCTGTATTTATCATTCCGTTAATGGTGATCACCATTGCGGCATAACGTAAGCCACATTGAGCCTGCAAATAGGTGGGAAAAATGTGGGATACAAATGCAGCAAATAAATAAATAAAATTGTCTGATCTGAGAAAAGCTCTAAGTTGATGCCCTAATGTCAACTTTAAAACACCCCTCTTAGAATTAAGAACTAGGGTCTTCATTGAACGTTCCATACAATGGACTTCATTACGGGTGGGCGCCAGAGACGGGGGAGCTCCCTTCCATTTTTTTTCTCTCCTACGATAACGTTTGTGGCTGTGAGGAGGAGTGGCCTAGTGGTTAGGGTGGTGGCCTTTGGTCCTGAGGAACTGAGTTGGATTCCCACTTCAGGCACAGGCAGCTCCTTGTGACTCTGGGCAAGTCACTTAACCCTCCATTGCCCCATGTAAGCCGCATTGAGCCCTACCATGAGTGGGAAAGCGCAGGGTACAAATGTAACAAAAATAAATAGATGCTATTGGAGATTCTAGATGGAATGTTGCTACTATTGGGAGATTCTACATGGAATGTTGCTATTCCACTAGCAACATTCCATGTAGAAAGGCTGCGCAGGCTTCTGTTTCTGTGAGTCTGACGTCCTGCACGCAACGTGCAGGACGTCAGACTCACAGAAGTAGAAGCCTGCGCGGCCTCATTGGTGATCTGCAAGGGCCGACTTCTACATGGAATGTTGCTAGTGGAATAGCAACATTCCATGTAGAATCTCAAATAGTAGCAACAGTGGAGGAGTGGCCTAGTGGTTAGGGTGGTGGACTTTGGTCCTGGGGAACAGAGGAACTGAGTTCAATTTCCACTTCAGGCACAGGCAGCTCCTTGTGACTCTGGGCAAGTCACTTAACCCTCCATTGCCCCATGTAAGCCGCATTGAGCCTGCCATGAGTGGGAAAGCGCAGGGTACAAATGTAACAAAAATAAAATAGATGCTATTGGAGATTCTAGATGGAATGTTGCTACTATTGGAGATTCTACATGGAATGTTGCTATTCCACTAGCAACATTCCATGTAGAAGGCTGCGCAGGCTTCTGTTTCTGTGAGTCTGACGTCCTGCACGCACGTGCAGGACGTCAGACTCACAGAAGTAGAAGCCTGCGCGGCCTCATTGGTGATCTGCAAGGGCCGACTTCTACATGGAATGTTGCTAGTGGAATAGCAACATTCCATGTAGAATCTCAAATAGTAGCAACGGTGGAGGAGTGGCCTAGTGGTTAGGGTGGTGGACTTTGGTCCTGGGGAACAGAGGAACTGAGTTCAATTTCCACTTCAGGCACAGGCAGCTCCTTGTGACTCTGGGCAAGTCACTTAACCCTCCATTGCCCCATGTAAGCCGCATTGAGCCTGCCATGAGTGGAAAAGCGTGGGGTACAAATGTAACAAAAAAAAAAAAAAAAAGCTGCATTACGGTCAGTGATTTCTTTATGAAACCCACAAATAGACCAGATTATCGTCATCTAATAGCAAAACCACTACAGGCTGTATAACCTGCCTCAAAAGTTCATCCACAAACAAATGAATAGATTTTTTGAGACACTATACATAGCGCCCAGAAAGCATTCTGCAGTACTGCTGATACTGGAGAGGAATCCAGCAGAACCCCAAAAACTGCCTGTATAGAAACACGGTAGAAGAGTAACCCCATCCCCACTGGTCCTAATGCTGACATTACCCCAGGGGGAATTTTGCACAACTGCCCAATACAGAATTGGCAGAGGATTCTACGTACGAAGGGCACCTAGTTTCCTTTGCCTGTGTATCTATGCGACGGGAAGTTAGGAGCGAGCGCTTAGCCAGCTGTAACAGCTGCTGTGAATGCCAGGGATATGGATTTGGATTTTCAAAAGACATTGACAAAGTACCTTGTGAAAGACTCCTAATGAATTCGAGAGTCATGGGATAGGAGGTAGTGTCCTATTATGGATTAAAACTGGTTAAAAGATAGAAAACAGAGAGTAGGGTTAAATGGTCAGTATTTTTCAATGGAGAAGGGTAGTTAGTGGGGTTCCCCCAGGGCTCTGTGCTGGGACCACTGCTTTTTAAAATATTTATAAATGACCTGGAGATGGGAGTAACTAGTGAGGTAATTAAATTTGCTGATGACACATGTATTCAAAGTTGTTAAATCACAAGAGGATTCCGAAAAATTGCAAGACCTTACGAGACTGGCAGATGAAAGAGGTCTATAAAATAATGAGTGGAATGGAATGGGTAGACGTGAATGGCTTGTTTACTCTTTCCAAAAGTATTAGAACTAAGGGGCACACAATGAAGGTATTAAGTAGTAAATTTAAAACAAATCAGAGAAAATATTTCTTCACTCAACGTGTAATTAAATTCTGAAATTCGTTGCCAGAGAATGTGGTAAAAGCAGTTAGCTTAGCAGGGTTTTAAAAAGGCTTGGCTAACTTCCTAAAAGAAAAGTCCACAAGCCATTATTATTAGCATGGACTTGGGAAAATCCACTGCGTATTTATAGGATATGCAGCATAAAATCTATTTTACTGTTCTGAGATCTTGTAATCTGGATTAGCCACTGTAGGAAACAGGATACTGGGTTTGATGGTCCTTTGGAGTGGAGGAGTAGCCTAGTGGTTAGTGCAGTAGACTTTGATCCTGGGGAACTGAGTTGGATTCCCACTGCAGCTCCTTGTGAATCTGGGCAAGTCATTTAACCCTCCATTGCCCCTGGTACAAAATAAGTACCTGAATATATGTAAACTGCTTTGAATGTAGTTGCAAAACCTCAGAAAGGCGGTATATCAAGTTCCATTTCCCTTTTCCTATTTGAGATTCTAGATGGAATGTTGCTACTATTGGAGATTCTAGATGGAATGCTAATGTTGCTATTCCACTAGCAACATTCCATGTAGAAGCCTGCCCTTGCAGATCAGCAACGCGGCCGCGCAGGCTTCTGTTTCTGTGAGTCTGACATCCTGCACGTACCTGAATATTCGTAAACCGCTTTGAATGTAGTTGCAAAAACCTCAGAAAGGCAGTATATCAAGTCCCATTTCCCTTTCCCCTTTGGTCTGTCCCAGTATGGCAACACTTATGTTCTTAGTATAAGGTACATATATATCTCTACTATAATAAAAAGCACCTCCAACGTTCTGAGGCTGACTCCGTGGCTTCACTGAAGTGAAGGGTTTGTAAGGTTCATCAGATTCGTCAGTCTGTCACCATCTCTCTCGGCCCCGCCCTCGTGCATCTGATAGGTCCGCTGCCCTCGACGTCATCACGTTTTGACGCGAGGGCGGGGCCGAGAGATATGGTGACAGACTGACGAATCTGACGAACCTTACGAACCCTTCACTTCAGTGAAGCCACGGAGTCAGCTTCACAACGTTGCAGGTGCGTTTTAGTACACTACACAGCTCCCTAATTTTGCAGTTAAACATCACAGGGTGGCTGGAGGGGGGAGGGAAAGAGGGGGGGGCAACGACCCTGGAACTGGGTGGGTGGGTGGGAGGGAGGGGGGCGGACCCTGGAACTGGGAGGGGGGGGGGACCATGAAACTGGGAGGGAGGGGGAGAGGGCCGACCCTGCAACTGGGAGGGAGGGAGGAAGGGGGGGAACCCTGGAACTGGGAGGGAGGGAGGGGGAGAGGGCCGACCCTGCAACTGGGAGGGAGGGAGGGGGGAAAACCCTGGAACTGGGAGGGAGGGGGGGAGGGGGGCCCCTGGCACACACTCTCATTCTCACACACACACTCTCGCACCCAGTCTCACTGTTTCTGTCACACACACTCACACATTCACTCTCTCTCTATCACACACTCACTCTCACGCACACTCTGTAAAACACACACACTCCGAGGAAAACCTTGCTAGCGCCCGTTTCATTTGTGTCAGAAACGGGCCTTTTTTCCTAGTATATATATATAAGCATCAGCCCTGCCCACATTCTGCCCAGGCTCTCCCTTGTGTAAGCCCACTGTGCTATATATGCACATATTAACAGACAAGCACTTACTGCAAGGAGGGATACTGGCATGTACAGGAACCTAACAGAAAATCACTAGATCAGTAATGACTCTGGACTTGTTTAGCAAGGGTATGAGGCACGATCTTGGTCCATAATGGTTCAGGCTAGGCAATTCACAAAGAAGGAATATGCAGCTGCCGTGGAAATCTATATTATTTATTGTATAATAATAATAATTAGCAATTTGGCAAACAAGCATACAAAAATAAATACTAGTAATGATTACCATAGATACTGCTGAGGATTACAGAAATAGTTCTGCACAAATTCTGTTACAGAAACCAATAATTATTTCCTGAGAAGCAGCAGATATATATCAGGCTCGTAGATCATGCACCTGGGAACCTAACAGGTCTTGTGCAGGCTAAAGACAGAAGACTAAGGCTGGCAGTGTCCTTTGAAGTGTTGACCACATGGTGATGGATAGATTCCTTCTCTCAGGCTCCAGCTTTGTTCACAGCAAGCCTAGCATGTGACAGCTGGATGGTGTTGGTTTGTCCAACCATCCCTGTCCGACAGAGTTTAGTCCGTTCAGAACTCTGCTGCACGTCTTATCTTCCGCTTAAACCGATATACTCATATCACCCCTCTCCTCAAGTCACTTCACTGGCTTCCGATCAGATACCGCATACAGTTCAAGCTTCTCCTACTCACCTACAAATGCACTCGATCTGCAGCCCCTCCTTACCTCTCTACCCTCATCTCCCCTTACGTCCCTACCCGTAACCTCCGCTCTCAAGACAAATCCCTCCTTTCATTACCCTTCTCCACCACTGCCAACTCCAGGCTCCGCCCTTTCTGCCTCGCCTCACCCCATGCTTGGAACAAACTCCCTGAGCCCATACGCCAGGCCCCCTCCCTGCCCATCTTCAAATCATTGCTCAAAGCCCACCTCTTCAATGTCGCCCTTCGGCACCTAACCACTACACCTCTACTCAGAAAATCTAGACTACCCCAACTTGACATTTCGTCCTTTAGATTGTAAGCTCCTTTGAGCAGGGACCGTCCTTCTTTGTTAATTTGTACAGCGCTGCGTAACCCTAGTAGCGCTCTAGAAATGTTAAGTAGTAGTAGTAGTAGCTTACTGGATTCATAAACATTCACTAATGGGCCGATGATCAGAAGCAAACGCAGGCGCTAGAGGCTGTTAGCGCCATACTAGCGCCTGTGTTTGCTACCGCCCCATGATCAGAGCCCCCGAGCACGTGAAACAACGCTCTCACGGGTTCTGAATGCAACTAGCATGCAAAATAGGGCTCTTAGCGCAAGTAGCATGCAAAATAGGGCTCTTAGCGCAAGTAGCATGCAAATGCATGCTAAACTTATTTAAGTTAAGCATGTGAAGTTGTTCTCCACTCGCTCGGAGATGCGCACGAGCGGCATAGACCCACCACGAGCGCGCAATCTCTTCTCGCTTCCTGCGCTTACAGGAACGGCTGACCGTTAGAAAAGGCGCCAACCCGCTGCGGCCGTGACGTCACCGCTTTGTTTGCCCCGGGCGGGTCTATTGAGGAAGAGGAGCTGTGCGTGTACCGATGCCAAACATCACATCACACTGGTCCTATATAATAAAACTCACCCTCAACGTTCTGAGGACACTGACGTCACTTTCAGGTCCTCCGGGCACTTCCTTCCGGTTCGAAGCCTTCGTGGTGGTGAAGCCACCGAAAACACTGTGTTGGGGCCCCGCCCTCGCGTCAAGCGTGATGACGTCGAGGGCGGAGCAATGGCGTCAGTGGCTTCACAAACAACGAATCAGCAGATTGAAGGTGGCGTGCCGAGGTCCGCAACAATGGCGGACAGTGCCTTCAGAACGCCGAAGGGGTGAGTAGGGAGGGGGGGGGGAGGTTCGGAAGGAAACCGTGCTAGCGCCCGTTTCATTTGCACAAGAAACGGGCATGTTTTACTAGTAATAATATAAAATGCAGCGTGTGTAGAAAATTAACTAATCAGTCTAGTAAATTAAAAAAAGCTGAGGACACGAATCGAATGAAGAAACTGTGTATAAGAACTAACATCGATTAAATAGTACTAATTCAAAATGAGGTAAAGGATAGAAGTATGACATATGTTAACTATTAGATTGTAAGCTCTTTGAGCAGGGACTGTCTTTCTTCTATGTTTGTGCAGCGCTGCGTATGCCTTGTAGCGCTATAGAAGTGATAAATAGTAGTAGTAGTAGTCTCTTGTAACCAGAGCTAATAGTGTGATGTCATAATGCCTCAGGCCACCAATAAGAGCCAACCTCATCAGTGATGTCACAATGGCTTGATTGTCCTATACTTGGCTCACTTTTATTACATAGCTCTTTGAGCAGGGACTGTCTTTCTTCTATGTTTGTGCAGCGCTGCGTATGCCTTGTAGCGCTATAGAAATGCTAAATAGTAGTAGTAGTAGTAACTTAGTGAAATGTTTGAAAAATGAAACTTAAGAAGATGAAAAAGAAAAATACAAAGAATGTGAAAAAATATTTTTTTTATTTTTGTTGTTAATTTTTAATGAAGCAAAACCTTGTACATCTTAAACACAGGCTCAGCTATTGATTTTTCACGGAAAACAACAAAGCGCGGACACCTAACCACCTCCTAAAACAACTCTGCCATTGTGCATCACAAAACTCCATAGCTCTCCTACTTACAAGCAATTCTCTAGACACCCCCATCAGCATGGCATTTGTTCACGCGCAGCTCTCATAAGCGGGCCCAAGTCTGCAACCAAGATAAATTTAGTTTCCACATCTATCCAACTCTAATCCCAATTTAATTAAGAGCGGTTCATAGTTACGCTAGTCAAGTCTAGAATGGGCACCTGTTGTTTGAACCTCCGTTGCCAGAGAATGTAGAAAAAGCGGTTTAGCGGGGTTTAAAAAGGTTTGGATAGCTTCCTAAAGGGAAAAGTCCGTAGACCATTATTAAAATGGTCCTCTTGGAAACTGGATGCTGGGCTTGATGGACCTTCGGTCTGGCCCAGTATGGCAACACTTACCTTCTTGTGATTTTATGCTGCTTATCCGAGAAATAAGCAGTGAATTTTCCCATGTCCATGAACTTTTAGGAAGTTATAAACCCCTCTAAGGTAACTGCCTTTACCACATTCTCTGGCATAGGATTCCAGAATTTAATTATAACTTGAGTGAAGAAATATTTTCTCCGATTTGTTTTAAATTTACTACTTTGTAACTTCATTGCACGCCCCCCCCCCCCCCAGTCCTTATATTTTTGGAAACAGTAAACAAGCGATTCACATCTACCTGTTCCACTCCACTCATTTTATAGACCTACTAGTAAAAAAGCCCCGTTTCTGATGCAAATGAAACGGGGGCTAGCAATGTTTTCTTCTGTGTGCATGTGGGAATGTGTGTCCCTGCCCTTTGGCTTCTCTCCCCTCCCCCCTCTGAGTCCTTCACTGTTACAGAGCCAGGGATTTGATTTCGTGCTCTGCTGTTTTCCTTCACTGACTGTGTTACAGAGAGGGCGGGGCAGACACTCATAGGGAAACCGGATATCTCGCCCCCTTCACACTTCCGGCTGGAGGCTTCATGGAACGTTGGTGTTGCCTTTTATATAGAGAGATATTTACCTCAACCCTATTTGATTGAATCTTATCTTCCCTATCCTAATACAACATTTTGTACATATCCCCTGCCGGAATTGGTGAATGCCTTCACGATATCATGTAAGCCACATTGAGCCTGCAAATATGTGGGAAAATGTGGGATACAAATGTAACAAATAATAATAAAATAAATAGAACTAGAGGACATGAATTGAGGTTGAAAGGGGTAGACTTAGATATAATGTCAGGAAGTATTTATGAATAAATTTGGCTTTTTTACATTTGCGATTTTAGTTTGGTCTTTCTGTATATCTTCCGTTTTTGTTGTTTTTTCAGGAAGTATTTTTTCACAGAGAGGGTGGTAGATACCTGGAATGCCCTCCCGTGGGAAGTGGTGGAGATGAAAACGGTAACGGAATTAAAAAATGCGTGGGATAAACACAAAGGAATCCTGTTTAGAAGGAAAGGATCCAAAGAAGCTTAGCAGGGGATTAGGAAACAACACCGGTAATTGGGAAGCAAAGCTAGTACTGGGCAGACTTTAACGGTTTGTGCTCTGTTGTGTCTGGACAGATTCAGCTTCAGCAGTCGGAGAACAAGGACAGTGTCGGGCAGACCTCTACGGTCTGTGCCCTGAAAATGACAAGGACAAATCAAGACCAGGTATACGTATGAAGTATCACATACCATATGTAATGAGTTTATCTTGTTGGGCAGACTGGATGGACTGTACAGGTCTTTTATCTGCTGTCATCTACTATGTTACTATAAGGCTTCTACTGTGAGAGTAATAATGCGAGTGTAATACTACACGGAAACTTGATAAAGGGGACAGAACTCCTCCGTATAAGGAAAGGTTAAAAGGTTAGGGCTCTTCAGCTTGGAAAATAGACGGCTGAGGGAAGATTGAGGTGTATAAAATCCTGAGTGGTGTAGAATGGGTAGACGTGAGAAGTGAATTTTTCACTCTTTAAGAAAGTCCAAAGACCAGGGAGCACTTGATGAAATTACATGGAAATACTTTTAAAACAAATAGGAGGAAATATTTTTTCACTCAAAGAATAGTTAAGCTCTGGAACTCGTTGCCAGAGGATGTAATGACAGCGGTTAGCGAGCGTATCTTGGTTTTTAAAAAGGTTTGGACAAGTTCCTGGAGGAAATGTCCATAGTCTACTATTGAGACAGACATGGGGAAGCCACTGCTTGCCCTGAGATTGGTAGCATGGAACGTTGCTACTATTTGGGATTCCGGAATCTTGTTATTGTTTGGGATTCTGGAATGTTGCTACTCTTTGAGATTCTGCATGGAATGTTTCTACTATTTGGGATTCCAGAATCTTGCTATTGTTTGGGATTCTGGAATGTTGCTACTCTTTGAGATTCTGCATGGAATGTTGCTACTATTTGGGATTCCGGAATCTTGCTATTGTTTGGGATTCTGGAATGTTGCTATTGTTTGGGATTCTGGAATGTTCCTACTATTTGGGTTTCTGCCAGGTGCTTGTGACCTGGATTGGCCACTGCTGGAAGCAGGATACTGGGCTAGATGGACCATTGGTCTGACCCAGTATGGATATTCTTATGTTCTTAACTTGCAGCTAACAGGTGGGGAGGGGTTTTCACGGTAAGTGCAGCCTGTTTGTGTGCACGTCTAAAGGAAAACAGAAATGCCAGTACACATCAGTTCTTCTGCAGCTAAATTGAGCTACGCAAAATTCCTTGCACATAAAGGGGTGAATTGTATAAATCACGCTTAAAAAAAAGTGTGCAAAAAAACCACTTAAACACAATTCTATAAGTCACGCCTAAAGATAGGCAGATTCATAGAATAGCCTTTAAGTGCAGGAGTTGCATGGAAAGGTAGCCCCCACCTATATTTACACGTGGAACCCCCTTATTCTATAATTGCGTGCATAACTGGAATCCATGCCCACGATCTGCCCTGAAATGCCCATGACCTTCCCATTTCCATGCCCTTTTTTCCAGGACGTGTGTAAAATTTAGGTGTGGATCACGCACCTAATTCATTTTAATCAGCACCAATAATTTTTTGTTAATATAGTAACATAGTAGATGACGGCAGAAAAAGACCTGCATGATCCATCCAGTCTGCCCAACAAGATAAACTCATATGTGCTACTTTTTGTGTATACCTTACCTTGATTTGTACCTGTCCTCTTCAGGACACAGACGGTATAAGTGTGTCCAGCACTATCCCTGCCTCCCAACCACCAGCCCCGCCTCCCACCACTGGCTCTGGCACAGACCGTATAAGTCTGCCCAGTACTATCCCTGCCTCCCAACCACCGGCTCTGGGACAGACCGTATAAGTCTGCCCAGCAATATCCTCGCCTCCCAACCACCAGCCCCGCCTCCCACCACCGGCTCTGCCACCTGATCTCAGCTAAGCTTCTGAGGATCCATTCTCTTGGAACAGGATTCCTTTATGTTTATCCCACGCATGTTTGAATTCCGTTACTGTTTTCCTCTCCACCATCTCCCGCAGGAGGGCATTCCAAGCATCCACCACTCTCTTCGTGAAAAATACTCCTGACCATTTTTCTTGAGTCTGCCCCCCTTCAATCTCATTTCATGTCCTCTCGTTCTACCGCCTTCCCATCTCCGGAAAAGGTTCGTTTGCAGATTAATACCTTTCAAATATTTGAATGTCTGTATCATATCACCCGTTTCTCCTTTCCTCCAGGGTATACATGTTCAGGTCAGCAAGTCTCTCCTCATACGTCTTGTAACGCAAATCCCGTACCATTCTCGTAGCTTTTCTTTGCACCGCTTCAATTCTTTTTACATCCTTAGCAAGATACGGCCTCCAAAACTGAACACAATACTCCAGATGGGGCCTCACCAACGTCTTATACAGGGGCATTAAAACCTCTTTTCTTCTGCTGGTCACTCCCCTCTCTATACAGCCTAGCAACCTTCTACTTACGGCCACCGCCTTGTCACACTGTTTCGTCGCCTTCAGATCCTCAGATACTATCACCCCAAGATCCCTTTCCCCGTCCGTACATATCAGACTCTCCCCGCCTAACACATACGTCTCCCGTGGATTTCTACTCCCTAAGTGCATAACTTTGCATTTCTTCGCATTGAATTTTAATTGCCATTGGCACTAATTAGCTCATTATTCAATTAAACTGTGTGTCCAAATTTGTGTGCACAATTTTTGGCATCTTTTACAAAATTAGGGGGACATTTTTTGTGAGGCTCATATTTAAGCACAGAAGATCAAGCGCTGATGTTAAATCTCACAACCTGGCATGAAATCCTCTCCGCTGCTCTAGACCCGGTGGAAAATTTCTCACGGTATTGCACATGTCAAAACGCTCTCTACATTGCATGGAATACTTAAACGAGCTTCTCAATGGAGAAGGGTAGTTAGTGGGGTTCCCCAGGGCTCTGTGCTGGGACCGCTGCTTTTTAACATATTTATAAATGACCTAGAGATGGGACTAACTAGTGAGGTAATTACATTTGCTGATGACACAAAGTTATTTAAAGTCGTTAAATCGCGGGAGGATTGTGAAATATTACAAGAGGACCTTACGAGACTGGGAGACTGGGCGTCTAAATGGCAAATGACGTTTAATGTGAGCAAGTGCAAAGTGATGCATGTGGGAAAGAGGAACCCGAATTATAGCTACGTCATGCAAGGTTCCACATTAGGAGTCACGGACCAAGAAAGCCAAGAAAGGGATCTAGGTGTCGTCGTTGATGATACGTTGAAACCTTCTGCTCAGTGTGCTGCTGCGGCTAAGAAAGCAAATAGAATGTTAGGTATTATTAGGAAAGGAATGGAAAACAAAAGTGAGGACGTTATAATGCCTTTGTATCGCTCCATGGTGCGATTGCACCAAGAATATGATAGAGGTCTATAAAATAATGTGTGGAGTTGAAAGGGTAGATGTGAAGCGTCTGTTCACGCTTTCCAAAAATACTAGGACTAGGGGGCATACGATGAAGCTACAATGTAGTAAATTTAAAATGAATCGGAGAAAATTTTTCTTCATTCAATATGTAATTAAACTCTGGAATTCGTTGCCAGAGAATGTGGTAAAGGCGGTTAGCTTAGCGGAGTTTAAAAAAGGTTTGGACAGCTTCCTAAAGGAAAAGTCCATAGACCGTTATTAAATGGACTTGGGGAAAATCCACTATTTCTGGGATAAGCAGTATAAAATGTTTTGTACTTTTTGGGGATCTTGCCGGGTATTTGTGACCTGGATTGGCCACTGTTGGAAACAGGATGCTGGGCTCGATGGACCTTTGGTCTTTCCCAGTATGGCAATACTTATGTTCCATACATTCTATTTATTTACTTGTGACATTTGTATCCCACATTATCCCAAACAGCTTGCGGCCATGTCTTCTCTGCAAGTTAACTCGTGAGCTCAACTCCTCTCTGTATTCTACGCCCAGCAGCCTGTGCGCATATCTCGCAGTCACTGCATGGTTAAGGCTCGCAGTGGCTTTCTGCACCAGACCCAGAGTCTGTGGAGAGCTGAGATTGTGACGGTTTAGTTTCCAGAGCCCCTGCCTGTGAGTCTGGTGTCCTGGCTCATTACTATACTGAACTGTGTGAAAATTAAAAAAAAAAAATACAGAAGAAAAGAGGGCCCCAAATAGAAAAGAGGCAAACGAGTTCTGACATCTAATTACATCTGCTGTATTGATTTTGTAACTTTAGCTCTGGAACAAATCAGCACAACAACCAAATTATCAGCTGGAACTCAGCTTCCTGGAGAGAGCAGGTTCAAAGAAACCACATGCAAACACAGACATACAGACACACACTCACATGAGACAGAACACACACCCACACAGACACACACCCAAACACAGACACACACAAGACACCCACACACACACAGACAAGACACACGCCCACGGGACATGCACACGAGACGCACACCCACACACTGACACACGGACACACACATAAAGCACCCACTCACACACAGACAAGACACACACCCACACACGAGACACATACCCACGCACTGACACACAGACACACACATGAGACACACATCCACACCCAGACAAACACAAGAGAGACACACCCAGACACACCCAGTGAATTTCCAGATCAAAGGTGCAAACTAGAAAGCAGTTTCCCTCATTAGCTTCTGGACACAGGCATTGATTGGCCTAAGCATGGCCATGCCCTACAGGACTTAAAAATGCCCAGTAAGGTTTAGGTACACAAACAGGAAGAAAATGGTTATAACACGGTTGATGGTCTTTGTCATAAAGTGTATAGGGACAGACTTGGACAGGAAAGGTATCTTATATATCAGGAACTGGGACTTGATATACTGCCTTTCTCAGGTTTTTGCAACTACATTCAAAGCGGTTTACATATATTCAGGTACTTATTTTTGTACCAGGGGCAATGGAGGGTTAAGTGACTTGCCCAGAGTCACAAAGAGCTACAGTGGGAATTGAACTCAGTGCCTCAGGATCAAAGTCCACTGCACTAACCACTAGGCTACTCCTCCACTCATTCCACCAATAAGAGCCAACCTCATCAGTGATGTCACAATGGCTTGATTGCCCAATACTTGACTCACTTCTGATGTCATAAGGGAAAGGGTGAAAGGGAAATGGAACTTGATATACTGCCTTTCTGAGGTTTTTGCAACTACATTCAAAGCGGTTTACATATATTCAGGTACTTATTTTGTACCAGGGGCAATGGAGGGTTAAGTGACTTGCCCAGAGTCACAAGGAGCTGCAGTGGGACTTGAACTCAGTTCCCCAGGATCAAAGTCAACTGCACTAACCACTAGGCTACTCCTCCACTCCAGTGGAGTGCAACTGAAGGTGTTAAATATAGAGAGAAATACCATACATATATATGGTATTTCTCTCTATATTTAACACCTTCAGTTGCCACCTTCAGTTATTAATATCCTCCCCACCCCCTTTCTTACGTTCCAGGCAATTTGCTGCCAAGTAAACATAATGAAAATCCCTGTGATGCATCTAATAGTCCTTGGACTTTTTAATATGAGTTTCCTGTATTAACAAAATGTCATTTGTCTGCCACGATGCCTCCGTGATCATCCATTATCGTTTAAAGTGAGCGTTCGACCCTTCACATTGACTGGTAGCATTCTACTCTCCTTAGTCAGTCTTTAAACCTTTGTATCAATCCTCTCCCCCCTTCACCCCCACATTTCCCTCCTTCCCCTTCCCTCCCATCTCCCCTTTGCCACTGCTGCCACCCCATACTGGTATAGTAATCCTTTGTATCAATCTTCTTCCCCCCTTCACCCCAGCTGCCTCTCCCTCCCTTCATTCACCCCTTTCCCTCCTCCTCTCGTCCTTTCCCCTTCCCTCCCATATTAGGGTAATAATGCACAAAGCTCAAAATGGATTTTCATCCATTCCAGTTCTTCCACAGTGCCCCTTCATTTGCTGCTCTCCATGACATCTCCCATCACTCCACTGAAACTTTGCATCTAAACTTACACATTCACCCCATTCTCCATTTGCATCTCCTCTCATCCTTCTCGATCTATCTGCTGCTTTTGACACTGTTGATCATCGCCTACTCCTTGATACGCTGTCCTCACTTGGATTTCAGGGCTCTGTTCTTTCCTGGTTTTCTTCTTACCTTTCCCATCGCGCTCCGAAGCACTGGCGTAGCTACGTGGGGCCATGGGGGCCTGAGCCCCCCCCCAAATTTCTTCTGGGCCCCTGGTTTTGCTGGCGGGGGTCCCCAACCCTTACCAGCTGAAGACTTCATCCAGCACCGCCGCGTTGCTTGCCCTGCTCGCTTTTCCCCTCACGTCCGGCACGCTCTTTTAGTGAACTGAGCATGCTCCATTTCGCTAAATGGAGTGTGCAGGACATGAGGGGAAGAGCGAGCAGGGCAGGCAACGCAGCGGTGCGAAGATCGGTTCTGGATGAAGGCTTCAGGTATTAAATTGCGGCGGCGAGAAGGCGGAGAATATTGAGGCAGCTGTAGAGGGGGGC
Source organism: Microcaecilia unicolor (assembly GCF_901765095.1). Taxonomy (NCBI): domain Eukaryota; kingdom Metazoa; phylum Chordata; class Amphibia; order Gymnophiona; family Siphonopidae; genus Microcaecilia; species Microcaecilia unicolor. The sequence goes on from NC_044033.1 coordinate 9,731,958, forward strand.
AGTAAAGTGGTGGGGGGTGTCGGCGGGACAGCAGACCAAAATATCCCCCCCCCCACTTCAGGCTCTGGCCCCCTCCTGCCCGCAAAGTCTGGCTACGCCCCTGCTCCGAAGGGAAAAAAAAACAAAGGAAACCATATGTGTATCAGGCCTGGACACTTGAGTGATTAAAAAGAGGAGAATTGAAACCTAAGGACGAGAGATTGATAGTTGCAGCTCAGGTCAGTGAATTACAGACAAAATGTCCAGAGCAAGCAAAGAAAAAACTGTTTCAACCAACATTTGTAGATTCTGTAAGAAAGAGCTGGAGCCAGTTATTCATCTCGTAGCTGGCTGCAAAGTGCTGATGGCAGAGCGTTTTTATACAGACAGCACAACGAGTTTCTGCGCCTCATTCATTGGAAACTCTGTAGACATTACAAGCATCAGGTGTACCAGAAAAGCACTGGAATCATGAGCCCTAAGAGAACTGTAGAAAACGATAAGGTTATGATCAGTTATAATGTTATAATGCCGTTGTATCGCTCCATGGTGCGACCGCACCTTGAGTATTGTGTTCAATTCTGGTCGCCGCATCTCAAGAAAGATATAGTGGAATTGGAAAAGGTGCAGCGAAGGGCGACTAAAATGATAGCGGGGATGGGACGACTTCCCTATGAAGAAAGACTAAGGAGGCTAGGGCTTTTCAGCTTGGAGAAGAGACGGCTGAGGGGAGACATGATAGAGGTATATAAAATAATGAGTGGAGTGGAACAGGTGGATGTGAAGCGTCTGTTCACGCTTTCCAAAAATACTAGGACTAGGGGGCATGCGATTAAACTACACTGTAGTAAATTTAAAACAAATCGGAGAAACTTTTTCTTCACCCAACGCGTAATTAAACTCTGGAATTCATTGCCGGAAAATGTGGTGAAGGCGGTTAGCTTAGCAGAGTTTAAAAAGGGGTTGGACGGTTTCCTAAAGGACAAGTCCATAAACCATTACTAAATGGACTTGGGAAAAATCCACAATTCCAGGAATAACATGTATAGAATGTTAGTACGTTGGGAAGCTTGCTAGGTGCCCTTGGCCTAGATTGGCCGCTGTCGTGGACAAGATGCTGGGCTCGATGGACCCTTGGTCTTTTCCCAGTTTGGCATTACTTATGTACTTAGTGGCGTAGCTACGTGGGGCCACGGGGGCCTGGGCCCTCGTAGTTTTGGCCCTGGACCCCCTTGTCAACGACCCTCTTGACTCCCCCCTCCCGCCGCAAATTCGCCGTCGCCTACCTTTGCTGGCGGGGGACCCCAACCCCCACCAGCTGAGGTCCTCTTCTTCTGGTGCAAGGCTTCGTTCTGTTTCTGACGTTCTGCACGTTGTATCAGAAACAGACCAAAGCCTTGCGTCGGAAGAAGAGGAAAGCTACTGTTAGTTATATGTAATTTACATCAAGAAAATGTCAAGAAGTATTTTTTCACGAAGAGAGTAGTGGATACTTGGAATGCCCCTCCCGTGGGAGTGGTGGAAAAGAAAACGGTAAAGGAATTCAAACACGCATGGGATAAACATAAAGGAATCCTGTTCAGAAGGAGTGGATCCTCAGGAGCTTAGCCGAGATTGGGTGGCAGAGCCGGTGGGGGGAGGCGGGGCTGGTGGTTGGGAGGCGGGGATAGTGCTGATAGTTGGTGGTGGCGGCGGCAGCAGTGGGGGGGGGGGGAGCTAAAATGTGCCCCCTCACCTCGGGCTCTGGACCCCCCTCCCACCGAAGTCTGGCTACGCCCCTGTTTCTGATCACCTGGGACATCCCGACTTGACGAAAGACTGGATATAGTGGTAAAAGAGAAAAACAGCAGAGAGGCATTGATAAACAGAGGTGTGGGTCCCAAGTGATTACTCTGTGAATCATGTGGAGAGAGGGAAGAAATGAAGTCAGAGATGAAGAAAATGTGGCAGGCAGATGCATAAATAATTCCCATTCTTCTAGGTGCCACAGGCTTGGTGAAAAAAATTTTCCAAACACACCTGGATACGCTGCTTATACATGTTACATCTTATGAACTCCAGAGGGAAGCTGTCTTTGGGACGCTGCAGGTTTTGAGGCGAGCGTTAGCAGTATATTTGAGAGACTGAGAGCAGACTGCATATGCCTTGGCTAGGAGTGAGGTTCATTCCTATCACGGTATGTGCAAAAATAACCCATTTGGAGAAATGGCCCCAATGGAAACAGACATTTGTATTTAATACTTTCCCTCTGCAACTTAGCTGTGACATTTTTAAGATCTTTCCTCTTCTGTAAGGTCACCAGAGACAGATCCACATACATTAATACACGGTTTCCGTCCTTTACAAGCCCTCTCATCTATATAGCCTATACAAATGAATTGACTTAAATTAGGAGTCCATCTGCGCTACCCGGATCAGACTAGGGAAAGGGAAATTGGACTTGATATACCGCCTTTCTGAGGTTTTTGCAACTACATTCAAAGCGGTTTACATATATTCAGGTACTTATTTTGTACCAGGGGCAATGGAGGGTTAAGTGACTTGCCCAGAGTCACAAGGAGCTGCAGTGGGAATCGAACTCAGTTCCCCAGGATCAAAGTCCACTGCACTAACCACTAGGCTACTCCTCCACTCATTCCACCAATAAGAGCCAACCTCATCAGTGATGTCACAATGGCTTGATTGCCCTATACAGTTCCCCAGGATCAAAGTCCACTGCACTAACCACTAGGCTACTCCTCCACTCATTCCACCAATAAGAGCCAACCTCATCAGTGATGTCACAATGGCTTGATTGCCCGATACTTGCCTCACTTCTGATATTGTGATGTCATAAGGGAAAGAGGGAAAGGGAACTGGGACTTGGGACTTGATATACCGCCTTTCTGAGGTTTTTGCAACTACATTCAAAGCGGTTTACATATATTCAGGTGCTTATTTTGTACCAGGGGCAATGGAGGGTTAAGTGACTTGCCCAGAGTCACAAGGAGCTGCAGTGGGAATTGAATCCAGTTCCCCAGGATGAGAGTTCACTGCACTAACCACTAGGCTACTCCTCCACTATATGACAGAACCTGAAAAATGCTTCCCTACTTAATCCTTTCTGAATTCATCCCTCTTCCAACCCTCATTATACATTATTCCTTAATCAACAACACACTATCCCAATATACACCCTATTCCCACTCCCTACCTCTACCACCCTCCTCCCTTACCCATCTTACTCATCCACATTTTGTTGCCCACCTCGTCATGCACTATATTACAGCTGTTATCCAATCTATGTTATCTTGTAAACCATTATGTAAGCCGCACTGAACCTGCTAATAAGTGGGAAAGCATGGGGTATAAGTGTTACAAATAATAATAATAATATAGCAAGTTTCTCTTTCCCTTGGAATTCTTGTACAGAAATGACAATGTCTCTGGAAACGTTGCATTTGGAACAGTCAGCACACCAGTGGCGTAGCTACGGTACGGGGGGACCACGGGGGCCTGGCCCCCCCTAAATGGATCCTGGGCCCCTCCTCCTTTTCGCTGTCTTAGAAAGCCCTTGCAAATCTTAGATCTGGACTAGAAAAAAGGTACAGCAGGAAAACAGCCTCAAGAGGTAAGCGTCAGCCTGTTAATGAACACCACAAGCAGCGGGGAAAATGGGACATTTGTAAGTTTGCCCACTTCCTTCCCCCCTCCCCAGTTTGAATTACTGCCCAGGCACCAGCGTAAGATCCAATTTAAGACTGGACTGTGCATTGTAAGCTCACAATACGGTTGAAATCTTTTCTGTTGGCGTGATGCAGACCTTCTAATTGCCTCTGATTTGACTGGGTTTTTCTCCTGCCTTTGCTGTTGAAGAAGTCGGAATATGAAACAGTCCACACAGGGGTTTCCTGGCTCTGTCCTTAATACCTCTCCTCTTACAGCCCCTGCTGGGAAAGCTATTTTTCAAATCTACTAATTGGATCTGAAAGCCGTCCAATTGAGAACAATTTCTGCCAAGTGTAAGGAATTGACCTGAGGGGATCTTATCTATACAGGTTCATGGATGGCAACTGCTCACTTGTTAAAGCTCATTACACTCAGTGTCTTTCCTGAAGAATTCATTCCTCACCTAGAAATAAACAGGGAGGAATTCAGTTTGTTTCACAGGGAAGGCCATCTTCAGTTACAAAAGAACATAAGAATAGCTATACTGGGTCAGACCAATGGTCCATCTAGCCCAGTATCCTGTTTTCCAAATAGTGGCCAAGCCAGGTCACAAGTACCTGGCAGAACCCCAAATCATTCCATGTAGAACCCCAAAGAATACCAAGATTCTGGAATCCTAGAGAGTGACAAGATTCCGTGCAGAATCTCAGAGTGGCAACAATCCTTACTATAAATCCGAGGGCAAGCAGTTGCTTCCCATGTCTTTCTCAATAGCAGACTATGGACTTTTCCTCCAGGAATTTGGCCAAACCTTTTTTAAACCCAGATACACTAACCGCTGTTACCACATCCATGTAGAATTCAGAGACCTTCACATGTTTACCCTAACCCCCTGTGCCAAAACCATGCTGATGACTGCGAAAGTTTGCAACAAGGCACAGGTCATCAACGGGTCAGATGCACAATGGTATTCCCACAGGACATGCACTAACCCACATGTGTGCAGACGAGACAAGGACGTTCCATTAGTGGTATTCCCATGGCCTCTTCATTGTAAACAGATGCCTTGAGTATGACCTTGCAAAAAGGTGGCATGAGTTCAATGGGATCCCTTCTTGAGGAAGTTCTGATGGATTTCCCACACTAAAAAGTACAGCACAGACCCAGCGGGCTGGGCAGACAGGCCTGGGAATGTGAAACTAAAAGGAAGGAATATGGGACCCTACTTTTCAGGACAGGTCACTTTGATTGACGCTTTTGGGAGAATTGGAAAGTTCACAGATGTTCAATAGGGGACCTATGATCCATCTAAAGGGGATACTGAGTGGAGCAGGACAGATAGATGGGAATAGCTTGTTTAGTCTTTCCAAAAATACAAGAACTAGGGGGCACGCAATAAAGCTACTAAGTAATACATTTAAAACAAATCGGAAAAACATTTCATGCCAGAGAAAAACAGTTAGCTTAACAGGGTTTAAAAAAGGTTTGGATAGTTTCCTACAAGAAAAGTCCATAAGCCATTATTAAGATGGACTAGGAAAAAGATCCACTGCTTATTTCTAGGATAAGCCACATAAAATCTGTTTTATTCTTTTGGGATCTTGCCAAGCAGTTGTGACCTGAATCGGCCACTGTTGTAAACAGGAGAGGATACTGAGCATGATGGAATTTCAGCTTGTCCCAGTATGGCGATGCTTATGTTCTTATGACAAAGTTAGTCCATATGCTAGAACGAGGTGAGGGTAAGGGAGGGAGGAGGTGGAGAATCCACGGTGTGCCCTGATCTATGGGGATTGTTTCTTATTAAAGACGGAAAAGAGGGAAGGGTTGGTGGGTGTTCAAAAATACTATTTATTTATTACATTTGTATCCCACATTTTCCCACCTATTTGCAGGCTCAATGTGGCTTACATAATACCATTGTGGCGTTCGCCAGTTCCGGTATGAACAAATACAAGGTGTTACAATCGAGCGTAACCTCACACTTCAGAGCCAAGTTAACTCTACAACCAAGAAAATGTTCCACTCAATGTGGAAACTTAAACGTGTGAAACCATTCTTCCCGAGGGAAACATTTCGCAACCTGATACAATCAATGGTACTAAGCCACACAGATTATTGCAATGGAATCTATACGGAATGCAAGGAACAACTCATAAAGAAACTTCAGACCGCTCAAAACACAGCAGCCAGGCTTATATTTGGAAAAGCGCAATTTGAAAGCACTAAACCCCTCCGAGAAAAACTACACTAGCTACCAATCAAAGAACGAATTGCTTTCAAAATCTGCACCCTGGCCCATAAAATCATCTACGGTGAAGTCCCGGGATACATGACAGACCTCATAAACCTACCAATCAGAAACACAACTGGATCAACACGAACATACTTAAATCTCCACTACCCAAGCTGCAAAGGACTCAAATACAAATCAACTTATGCATCCAGCTTGTCCTACATAAGCACACAACTGTGGAACGCTCTACCGAAAGCCGTGAAAACAACGTACGACCACCTAAACTTCCGGAAATCACTAAAAACCAACCTGTTCAAAAAGGCATACCCTACCGACCCAACTTAAATGCCTAAACCCTGCAACACAATGAAACCAAAGCTTGTAGCGAACACTGTGTAACTCTTCCTCTCTACGATTCCCCAATTATTCAACCACAACATCACTTTGTATTTGTTTCTCTACCAGAGATGGCGAACGCCTTCACGGTACTATGGAATAAACTCCCTGAGTCCATTCGCCAGGCCCCCTCCCTGCCCATCTTCAAATCCTTGCTCAAAGCCCACCTCTTAAATGTCGCCTTCAGCACCTAACCACCATACCTCTATTCAGGAAATCTAGACTGCCTCAACTTGACATTTCGTCCTTTAGATTGTAAGCTCCATTGAGCAGGGACTGTCCTTCTTTGTTAAACTGTACAGCGCTGTGTAATCCTAGTAGCGCTCTAGAAATGTTTAGTAGTAGTAGTATGTAAGCCACATTGAGCCTGCAAATAAGTAGGAAAATGTGGGATACAAATGTAACAAATCCTATATAATTAAACGCACCTCCAACATTCTGAAGCTGACTGCATGGCTGAGGCATTCCTGCTCTCTGTATCCATCTCCTAAATTGACATCACGTACTTCCGGGTTCGTCACAAGCAGAAGTGACCAACCACACGAGGTTTCTCGGCTTCAGAATGTTGGAGGTGCATTTTATTAAATAGGATTGGTCAGTTCCTTGAAGCACAGCCAGAGCTCAGCGTCCTGCACAGTAATGCTCAGATACCAGAGAGGGGGGGGGGGGGGGCTGACACCAGGGAGAGGGAGGGAGGGAGGGGGGGCTGACACCAGAGAGGGGGAGGAGGTATCTCTGTCACACACACACTCTCTCTTTCTCACACACTCTCTCTCTCACAGTCAATGTCTTTCTCTCTCTCACTCTCACACACTGTCTCTCACACACTCTATGTCTCACATTCACTCTCTATGTGTCACACAGTCACTCACACACTCTCTTGGTCTCATACACTCAGTCTCACAGAGAGTCTGTGTCTCACACACACTCTCTCTCTCTCTCATATTGTGTCTCACATACGCACTTGCACTTATTCTCATTCTCACACACACACACTCTCTTTCACAGACACACTCACACCCAGACTCACGCTCTCTCTCTCTCACACAAACACACTCACTCTCGCATACACTCTCTCAAACATACACACTCCAAGGAAAACCTTGCTAGCGCCCGTTTCATTTGTGTCAGAAACGGGCCTTTTTTTTACTAGTAAATAAATAAATAAATAATAGTGAGCGAATGGACCAATGGCATAGAGAGAAAGGGTACGAATCCCCACTTACAGATGCACTTAAGATAAGTAATTTTGAATTCTTTCTGTCATACATTGATTATAAGAAGAAATCAAGATGAATATTGAAGTATGTTTCTACAAATGATGATAAAATTATAAAAGTTAGAAAAATTATAATAATACAATCAAAATTGATGACCCCTAGTGGAAGATCACCTCTGATGGTCCATTAAGCTTTAGAATACAACTGATATAAATGTATGCAGTGGATGTACATGTGTTGATTATATCAAGAAATCTGCATAATTTAAGATCAAGATAGTTGCGAAACTTCATGAGTACTTATATAAAAAATCTATTTATGCCTCCAACTTCACACTTATAGGCACATAACTGTGGAATGCTCTACCCAAATCAGTCAAATGTACCCAGATCTACTTAAAATTCAGAACATTATTGAAGATTGTTCTGTTCAAACAGGCTTATCCTTCAGGCTCTACATAATTTCAAATAACTTCTAGTCTAACAATGATTCAAGGACACTAATTATCTTTATTATCTTTTACATACTGTTGTTTTAAATGTTGTTTACTATTTTACTTTTAAACTGTATAATTGTAGTTCATGCACTGTAGCCTTTTCTACAGATATGTGGAAGCCACATTGAGCCTGCAATTGGGGGAACATGTGGGCTATAAATGTATTAAATAAATAAAATAAAGAGAATGTTGCACATCAGCCTATCAGAACACAGCGTTCCCAAGCTCTTGTTTTCGTGCTGGGTGAGCAGACCCCAGGATTGTCCGCTGAACCCTCACACGCTATTTTCTATTTTTCATTTTTATTAGTTTTAAGTGTAACATCCATCCAAATGCATTACAAAGTACAAAGTAACTGCCATTCCATAAGAAGAACCATAAGATATCAAACATAAAATCTACAATACTGGTATAGATCATAAAAATCGAATTAAGTATACAACAGGTATACAAAAATGGAAGAGGCATAAAAATAAATGATAATTTGGAGGGAAAAAATAAACAAAGGACAAGAGGGGAAAATGAAGAAAAGGAGATCAGATGGTTGTGCTCAGATGACTACCTATCAGTATTTGATTCCAAATATTGCTGCAGGGTTAACCAAACTTTGTTATTAGACAATGCTATTTCTATTTTTATTTTTGTTACATTTGTACCCTTCGCTTTCCCACTCATGGCAGGCTCAATGCGGCTTACATGGGGCAATGGAGGGTTAAGTGACTTGCCCAGAGTCGCAAGGAGCTGCCTGTGCCTGAAGTGGGAATTGAACTCAGTTCCTCAATTCCCCAGGACCAAAGTCCACCCTAACCACTAGGCCACTCCTCCACTGTTGCTACTATTTGAGATTCTACATGGAATGTTGCTATTCCACTATTCCTTGTAGAAGTCGGCCCTTGCAGATCACCAATGTGGCCGCGCAGGACGTCAGACTCAGAGAAACAGAAGCCTGCGCAGCCTTCTACATGGAATGTTGCTAGTGGAATAGCAACATTCCATGTAGAATCTCCAATAGTAGCAACATTCCATGTAGAATGTCAAATAGTAGCAACATTCCATGTAGAATGTCAAATAGTAGCAACAGAATCTCAATAGTAGCAACATTCCATGTAGAATCTCCAATAGTAGCAACAGAATCTCAATAGTAGCAACATTCCATGTAGAACCTCCAATAGTAGCAACATTCCATGTAGAATCTCCAATAGTATCTATTTTATTTTAGTTACATTTGTACCCTGCGCTTTCCCACTCATGGCAGGCTCAATGCGGCTTACATGGGGCAATGGAGGGTTAAGTGACTTGCCCAGAGTCACAAGGAGCTGCCTGTGCTGGGAATCGAACTCAGTTCCTCAGTTCCCCAGGACCAAAGTCCACCACCCTAACCACTAGGCCATTCCTGCCTTTTCAGTTTTTAAAGACTGCCCAAAGCAGCTTACAACGCCGCACACAAAATTACAACATAAGACAAGGTACAAAACACTCATAAAATAGCAAAGCAAAACACTGCACAACAAATAAAACAGCCCAAACCAGAAGCCACTATCCAAAAACTGCTAATGAAGGCTGCACAGCAAACCTCCCAAATTCAAAAGCAAAGAACATCATTATAGTTTTATTAGCATCGTTACCTGTTTCGCTATTGTTACATTGAAATATTCTGTTATTGTCATAGTAGCATTTCAGTGCTTTTTAAGTAAACAGCTTTGGGAACTCATCTTGGGAAGGAAAAAGCATTACATAAGCCAAAGACAGAGCAGAATATGACCAGGTCCACCAGAGCCCCGCAGGTGCCTAATTAGAATACAGATCTTTATTTTAATACCGTAATTTGGAGTCTCAATTAGTTCAGAGAGGCGGCTGCAGTCCCATCAGTCTAAAGCAGAGCGGAGCTGTACAGTAATTTGTGTTCATAAGCAATAAATTCAGAGCAATTACTCTCTCTCTGCCTTCCAAGTTAATGCAAGATGTTGTAATATTTTATAACCTGATATGTGCTACTCCCCACCGGGACCCAAACAGAAATTAGAATCTACAGATTGAACAAGGTTTTGATAATTGATAATGAATGAATGCGAAGCAGGGGGTAAGCGAGTAGCAACAGGCACTTTTGCTGGTTAACAGCTGTTTGTTGCACTGATTAGAACTTAGGAATTCACTGTTTTGCGGTTTCTGTGCATACAACCATCCGGAAGCCGACAGCAGAAATAGTGTTGAAAATGCATATACTGAACACAGGGGCAGCAAGCAGCAATGGCTATAAACCAATGATCCCTCCCTATTGGCCCTCCAAACCAGGGCTGGCGTTAGGTGGGGGGGAGGAAACAGGGAGGTTGCCCTGGGCCCCACAGCTCCAGAGTGCCCCGCGGTCCAGGCATCTCTTCCCCTTCTCCCCACCACAGTCCGTCTCCTCCTCCCTTCCCCTCACCTTCCCGGACTTCTTTAAAAATTTATTTTCCTTCTTAAAGGGGCCCTGGTGCAGCAACCATCCTCACAAGCTGCCTCTGGCTGCCTCGAAGCTTTCCCTCTCTGCCACAATCTGCTCCCCCCCCCCCCCCCCCCCCCACCGAAGCAATTTCCTATTTCAGCCTAGGCTGGCTGGAGGCTGCCTGTGAGGATGGCTGCTATGCTGGGGTCCCTCTGAGAAGGGAACTAAATTTTTAAAGATGACCACAAGGTGAAGGGAGGGAGACAGACCGTGGTGGGGAGAAGGGTAAGAGATACCCTGACCACGTAGTAGGAATGCAGGTGAGGAGATCGGGGGGAGGATGGAGGAGAGGGGATCAGGGGCTTCCTCCTTAATTTCTGCCATGGGCCCCACCATGTCTAAAAACGGCCTTGCTCCAACCTATGGGTGAGGACCCAGTGGGAGCTGGGAAACTGGCCCTCGGCTAGCCTCAAGATGGCAGCCAGAGAGGATGAAAAAGGACTTCGAAGCTCCATACGCCAACCTTTAAATTCAAAAATGAAATTGGAGCTTGCAACTCATACATTTATGAAAAGTGTTAGAATTTTCTGGGAATATGGAAGAAATGAGCATCTTCCAACATTGATGTGATATTATATTGGTGGGGTCTTATGACCATTACAGTTGCTTCAGAAAGTTGAGTGGTCAACTAGTCTCCATCTGAATGTCTGATATCCATATCGTAGGACAACACATTATGATCAGTTTACTGTAAAATAAAAGTCATTGACTCCAGGTTAGTTACATTCCTACCCTCTTTCTTGCTCCTGCTGTATGTTCTAAAAATTACCATTCAGAAGCTGAGAACTCTGCTCTGTTTTGGCCCCCACCAGAGATGATCTGGAACGATACTCACACTGCACGTTGAGCTGTACCAAAGCTTCTCGAGGTCTTATGTTGAAACCGTTGTATCTGGCTGTCTGGCACTTGTACGTTCCACTCAGCTCCCGGTTCACATTGTCCAGCTGCAACTTCCCATCGTAGGTCTCCACCACCATGGCACCAGAGGGCATGGGAGCCTCCTTGTCAACCCGGGACCAAAGAATTGGGGGCCTGGGCTTTCCTCGTACCTCGCACTGCAGCTCCGCCCTAGACCCTTCTTGAACTGTGATTATGGACTGTCCCTTGGGTACGCTGATGGTTGGAGGAACTACGGGAAACAAAAAAAACACATCTGAGTTTTAGCACGTTGCAGGAAGTTCCGTATAATGGGGTCAGCACTCACACCTCAATAAATGCAACCAAGTTCTCTTGAGCAGATTAGTGAAGGCGTCTCTGGCTGATCCCCTCCCAAACGTATATGTGTCAGACTGAGTAGCACTGTTCCCTCTAAGTTGAGTGGAAGTTCTTCATCTACAATCCTTCCAGTGGGGGGCGATGTTTCACTATCATATTTTCAATAGTGAGGAACAGGTAAGTTCTGAAGGACTCAAAGGAATCCGCCTGTCCTCAGGAGCAATGCAACTGGAGGACACCCACTCAGCTTAGAGGGAACAGTGCTGAGCAGCAGAGAGGACATGGTCCAGAACAATCCATACACTTACAGCTCTTTGGCCCCAAATGTTTCTGCCCTTTGCTGGAGTGGAGGAGCGGCCTAATGGTTAGTGCAGCGGGCTTTGATCCTGGAGACCTGGGTTCAATTCCCACTGCAGCTCCTTGTGACCCTCCATTGCCCCAGGTACAAAAACTTAGATTGTGAGCCCTCTAGGGACAGAGCGAGTACCTGCATATAATTTGTACAGTGCTGCATATGTCTAGTAGCGCTATAGAAATGATTAAATCTAGTAGTGTCTGATTAGGGCCACCTTGCCAGACTGATAATGTGGGGTACAGGAGCGACCAGTACCTAGTCACACGGTGAATGGCAAAATACAATTAGAAACAGGGCAATCAAGGAGACTCAAGGCACCCAGTGGGGGAAGAGGAAACGGAGAAGGATGAAGATCCCAGGGCAGATCCTTGCAAAATGCTGACACAGAGGGAGAAAAGAGGGCAGAAGGAGTTACTAACCAGAAACATGCACATACGTTCCCGAATTCAAACATGTGTGGGATAAACATAAAGGAATCCTGTTCAGAAGAAATGGATCCTCAGGAGCTTAGCCGAGATTGGATAACAGAGCCGGTAGTGGGAGGTGGGGCTGGTGGTTGGGAGGCGGGGATAGTGCTGGGCAGACTTATACGGTCTATGCCAGAGCCAATGGTGGGAGGCGGGGATAGTGCTGGGCAGACTTGTACAGTCTGTGCCCTGAAAAAGACAGGTACAAATCAAGGTAAGGTATACACAACACAAAAAAGTGGCACATTTCTTGGGCAGACTGGATTGACCGAGCAGGTCTTTTTCTGCCGTCATCTACTATGTTACTATGTTACTCTGACCAAGAGAGGAAGCTAATCATAAAATCTCCTCTAAAATACGACTTTATTGTACCAAACCAAATGCGGAAAATGTGTTTCTATTCATTTTCCAATCAGAACATAATTCATGGGGATTTTTCCCCCAACAATTACGGCGGGGGGGGGGGGGGGGGGGGGGGACGTTTTGCTGGCCTGATTGATATGAAACCCACGGCTTCCAGTTTTATGGCCTAGCTAACCAAGCACGTCGGCTTTAACGGCCTGCATGCAAAAATTAACGGTGCAGCTTTATGAATCCTACAAGGGATTGAGCTGTTTCTGCATTTTATGGGTCTGGTTTTGTTTCTGTTCTTAAAGACTGAATAGGGAAAAGGGTTTCTTTTTAATTCAGTGCCTGTGGGGAGAGCCCTCAATGAATCAGGCCAGTCATAATGATAATTAATATTATTATTACACAGCTGCTTAAATAAACAGCACTGGCTCGGGGCTGGAAGAAGGACCCTGCTGCCTCTGTTACAGGATCTTTGCAGGGTCATCCTCAATGTTTTCCAAAATATATGCAGTAATTTATTCCGTCTGCCTGGTTGTATGACTGAAGGTAAGACACAGAGAAGCCAAGTTACCCAGTTCCAGGCTGGAGATTTTTGGCCAGGCTTGGTTTTGAACGTATATCCCAAAGCAGTCTGGGATTTGTAGTGCCTGATCCTGCCTATAGAAGTCAGTGTTACAAGTCCCATAATGCACCTGGGTAGGGTGGTCAGAAATTGAGGACTGCCCAAAATCTTCAGCCTGGAACTGGGTAACTTGGAGGGGCATAATCGAACGGCGCCGGCTATCTAGATGGCCGGCGCCGCAAAAAGTGGTCCTGAACCGTATTATCGAAAAAGATGGCCGGCCATCTTTCATTTTGATAATGTCAAAGATGGCCGGGTTTGACATGGCCAGCATCGGTTTTCGCCCATAATGGAAACTAATGCCGGCCATCTCAAACCCGGCCAAATCCAAGGCATTTGGTCGTTGGAGAAGCCAGCATTTGTAGTGCACTGGTCCCCCTGACAAGCCAGGACACCAACCGGGCACCCTAGGGGGCACTTCTAAAATTTAAAATAGCTCCCAGGTGCATAGCTCCCTTACCTTGGGTGCTAAGCCCCCCAAATCCCCCCCCAAACCCACTCCCATAACTCTACACCATTACCATAGCCCTTATGGGTGAAGGGGGGCACTTAGATGTGGGTACAGTGGGTTTTGGGGGGGGGGTTGGAGGGCTCCCACTTACCACCACAAGTGTAACAGGTAGGGGGGTGTGCCTGGGTCCACCTGCCTGAAGTACACTGCACCCACTAAAAACTGCTCCAGGGACTTGCATACTGCTGTCAAGGAGCTGGGTATGACATTTCAGGCTGGCATAGAGGCTGGTAAAAAAGTTTATTTTTTGGGTGGGAGAGGGTTGGTGACCACTGAGGGAGTAAGGGGAGGTGATCCCCGATTCCCTCCAGTGGTCCTCTGGTCAAGTGGGGCACTTTTTTGAGACTTGGTCCTGAAAATAAATGGGCCAAGAGAATCCGGCGAAATGCTCGTCAGAGCCGGCCATCTTTTTTCCATTATCAGCAGAAGCCGGCCATCTCGTAACCACGCCCCGTCCTGCCTTCGCTACCCTGCCGAAACGCACCCTTAAATTTTGGCCGGCTCTGCGACGGAAAGCAGTTGGAGCCGGCCAAAATCGGCTTTCCATTATACCGATTTGGCCGGCTTCAGGAGATGGCCGGTCATCTCCTGTTTTGTGTCAGAAGATGGCCGGCGATCTCTTTTGAAAATAAGCTGGTTCGTATCTCTGAAGACAATATTCAAGTTCAAAGTTTGTGCGAAGGCCAACCAGAGGCCTGGAATTTCGCTAGATCCTGATCAGTGGCTGTATGAAAATACACAAAGCTTTGTGAAAAACATGCCGTTGACGCCTTTCCTCCTTACTGAATCACAGAATCATCTACAGCAGGGGCATAGCCAGACCTTACGGCGGGAGGGGGCGAGAGCCCAAGGTTGGGGGCACATTTTGAGTACCACCTCACCTCACCTCCTCGCCCCCACCCACCCACCTGCCTGCCTCGCCTTGCTGCCCACCCGCCTCGCAATCTATTTTTATAACACCCTTGGGTGCGGAGTCAGTTCTATTAGTATATTTTGGGCCTTAGAATTTGGATCTGTAGATAAAGGGAACGGAACTACTTCCATGACAGTGTACTCTCTAATACCAAAGTGCTTTTGTTTCATATATTCCATAATTTATACTAAGAGTCACGTTTCCTAATTACACCCAAAAGGAGTGTAATCTGTGTATGCCCCACAGGTTCAAGACATCAGCCTGGAAGAGGCAGACTCAGCGTAAGGTGAGAAAGGATGGTGGATGCATGGAATAGCCTCCCAGGAAAGTTGGAAAAATCAGTAATATGCAATTCAAGAAAACCTGGGATACACACAGAGGGTCCTTAAAGGTGCAGAAGCAAATAGAATGTACTAACTTTTATAGTAGGAAAGATATTGGCCATACCCAATCAAAACTTATCAAATTAAAAAGTTTGCAGTTTTTTTTCTGACTTGATAAATAATTTGGTTCAACTCTAATAGATACAGATAAGCTATTTCTTAAAAAAAAGTCACTTGAAAAGGAAAACAAAAATAATTAAACTTGCGCTTTAAGCGTAAACCCTTAACAGATGGATAAAGCAATAATAATTGATCCTGAAGATGACGCGAACATCTAGGCTGTAACTTAATTACTAAGTTGATCACGAACACAGAGATTAGACTGTAAAAAGTATGATAAGTCAAAGATAACGCTTCAAAAAGGATACAGGTTCGCATAGGAAGCCCAAATGGGAGGTTCATCTGGCTCAGATTGTTCAGGTACACACACTACGTCCCCCATACCCAATACGAAGGAGGTTCATCTGGCTCAGGAACACTCTACTTCCCCCATACCCAATAAGAAAGAGGTTCATCTGGATCAAGAACACTCTACTTCCCCCATACCCAATACGAAGGAGGTTCATCTGGCTCAGGAACACTCTACTTCCCCCATACCCAATAAGAAAGAGGTTCATCTGGATCAGGAACACTCTACTTCCCCCATACCCAATAAGAAAGAGGTTCATCTGGATCAGGAACACTCTACTTCCCCCATACCCAATACGAAGGAGGTTCATCTGGCTCAGGAACACTCTACTTCCCCCATACCCAATAAGAAAGAGGTTCATCTGGATCAAGAACACTCTACTTCCCCCATACCCAATACGAAGGAGGTTCATCTGGCTCAGGAACACTCTACTTCCCCCATACCCAATAAGAAAGAGGTTCATCTGGATCAGGAACACTCTACTTCCCCCATACCCAATAAGAAAGAGGTTCATCTGGATCAGGAACACTCTACTTCCCCCATACCCAATACGAAGGAGGTTCATCTGGCTCAGGAACACTCTACTTCCCCCATACCCAATACGAAGGAGGTTCATCTGGCTCAGGAACACTCTACTTCCCCCATACCCAATAAGAAAGAGGTTCATCTGGATCAGGAACACTCTACTTCCCCCATACCCAATACGAAGGAGGTTCATCTGGCTCAGGAACACTCTACTTCCCCCATACCCAATACGAAGGAGGTTCATCTGGCTCAGGAACACTCTACTTCCCCCATACCCAATATGAAGGAGGTTCATCTGGCTCAGGAACACACTACTTCCCCCATACCCAATACGAAGGAGGTTCATCTGGCTCAGGAACACTCTACTTCCCCCATACCCAATACGAAGGAGGTTCATCTGGCTCAGGAACACTCTACTTCCCCCATACCCAATACGAAGGAGGGTCATCTGGCTCAGGAACACTCTACTTCCCCCATACCCAATACGAAGGAGGTTCATTTGGCTCAGGAACACTCTACATCCCCCATACCCAATACGAAGGAGGTTCATCTGGCTCAGGAACACTCTACTTCCCCCATACCCAATACGAAGGAGGTTCATCTGGCTCAGGAACACTCTACTTCCCCCATACCCAATACGAAGGAGGGTCATCTGGCTCAGGAACACTCTACTTCCCCCATACCCAATAAGAAAGAGGTTCATCTGGCTCAGGAACACTCTACTTCCCCCACACCCAATACGAAGGAGGTTCATCTGGCTCAGGAACACTCTACGTCCCTCATACCCAATACGAAGGAGGTTCATCTGGCTCAGGAACACATTACTTCCCCCATACCCAATACGAAGGAGGTTCATCTGGCTCAGGAACACTCTACATCCCCCATACCCAATACGAAGGAGGTTCATCTGGCTCAGGAACACTCTACTTCCCCCATACCCAATACGAAGGAGGTTCATCTGGCTCAGGAACACTCTACTTCCCCCATACCCAATACGAAGGAGGTTCATCTGGCTCAGGAACACTCTACTTCCCCCATACCCAATACGAAGGAGGTTCATCTGGCTCAGGAACACTCTACTTCCCCCATACCCAATACGAAGGAGGGTCATCTGGCTCAGGAACACTCTACTTCCCCCAAAACCCAATAAGAAAGAGGTTCATCTGGCTCAGGAACACTCTACGTCCCCCATACCCAATACGAAGGAGGTTCATCTGGCTCAGGAACACTCTACTTCCCCCATACCCAATACGAAGGAGGTTCATCTGGCTCAGGAACACTCTACGTCCCCCATACCCAATACGAAGGAGGTTCATCTGGCTCAAGAACACTCTACTTCCTCAATACCCAATAAGGAGGTTCATCTGGCTCAGGAACACTCTACTTCCCCCATACCCAATACGAAGGAGGTTCATCTGGCTCAAGAACACTCTACTTCCTCAATACCCAATAAGGAGGTTCATCTGGCTCAGGAACACTCTACTTCCCCCATACCCAATACGAAGGAGGTTCATCTGGCTCAGGAACACATTACTTCCCCCATACCCAATACGAAGGAGGTTCATCTGGCTCAGGAACACTCTACTTCCCCCATACCCAATACGAAGGAGGTTCATCTGGCTCAGGAACACTCTACTTCCCCCATACCCAATACGAAGGAGGTTCATCTGGCTCAGGAACACTCTACTTCCCCCAAACCCAATAAGAAAGAGGTTCATCTGGCTCAGGAACACTCTACTTCCCCCATACCCAATACGAAGGAGGTTCATCTGGCTCAGGAACACTCTACTTCCCCCATACCCAATACGAAGGAGGGTCATCTGGCTCAGGAACACTCTACTTCCCCCATACCCAATAAGAAAGAGGTTCATCTGGCTCAGGAACACTCTACTTCCCCCATACCCAATACGAAGGAGGTTCATCTGGCTCAGGAACACTCTACTTCCCCCATACCCAATACGAAGGAGGGTCATCTGGCTCAGGAACACTCTACTTCCCCCATACCCAATAAGAAAGAGGTTCATCTGGCTCAGGAACACTCTACTTCCCCCATACCCAATACGAAGGAGGTTCATCTGGCTCAGGAACACTCTACTTCCCCCATACCCAATACGAAGGAGGTTCATCTGGCTCAGGAACACACTACTTCCCCCATACCCAATACGAAGGAGGTTCATCTGGCTGAGGAACACTCTACTTCCCCCATACCCAATACGAAGGAGGTTCATCTGGCTCAGGAACACTCTACTTCCCCCAAACCCAATAAGAAAGAGGTTCATCTGGCTGAGGAACACTCTACGTCCCCCATACCCAATACGAAGGAGGTTCATCTGGCTCAGGAACACTCTACTTCCCCATACCCAATACGAAGGGGTTCATCTGGCTCAGGAACACTCTACTTCCCCCATACCCAATACGAAGGAGGTTCATCTGGCTCAGGAACACTCTACTTCCCCCAAACCCATAAGAAAGAGGTTCATCTGGCTCAGGAACACTCTACTTCCCCATACCAATACGAAGGAGGTTCATCTGGCTCAGGAACACTCTACTTCCCCCATACCCAATACGAAGGAGGGTCATCTGGCTCAGGAACACTCTACTTCCCCCATACCCAATAAGAAAGAGGTTCATCTGGCTCAGGAACACTCTACTTCCCCCATACCAATACGAAGGAGGTTCATCTGGCTCAGGAACACTCTACTTCCCCCATACCCAATACGAAGGAGGGTCATCTGGCTCAGGAAACACTCTACTTCCCCCATACCCAATAAGAAAGAGGTTCATCTGGCTCAGGAAACACTCTACTTCCCCCATACCCAATACGAAGGAGGTTCATCTGGCTCAGGAACACTCTACTTCCCCCATACCCAATACGAAGGAGGTTCATCTGGCTCAGGAACACACTACTCCCCCCATACCCAATACGAAGGAGGTTCATCTTGGCTGAGGAACACTCTACTTCCCCCATACCCAATACGAAGGAGGTTCATCTGGCTCAGGAACCACTCTACTTCCCCCAAACCCAATAAGAAAGAGGTTCATCTGGCTCAGGAACACTCTACGTCCCCCATACCCAATACGAAGGAGGTTCATCTGGCTCAGGAACACTCTACTTCCCCCATACCCAATACGAAGGAGGTTCATCTGGCTCAAGAACACTCTACTTCCTCAATACCCAATAAGGAGGTTCATCTGGCTCAGGAACACTCTACTTCCCCCATACCCAATACGAAGGAGGTTCATCTGGCTCAAGAACACTCTACTTCCTCAATACCCAATAAGGAGGTTCATCTGGCTCAGGAACACTCTACTTCCCCCATACCCAATACGAAGGAGGTTCATCTGGCTCAGGAACACATTACTTCCCCCATACCCAATACGAAGGAGGTTCATCTGGCTCAGGAACACTCTACTTTCCCCCCATACCCAATACGAAGGAGGTTCATCTGGCTCAGGAACACTCTACTTCCCCCATACCCAATACGAAGGAGGTTCATCTGGCTCAGGAACACTCTACTTCCCCCAAACCCAATAAGAAAGAGGTTCATCTGGCTCAGGAACACTCTACGTCCCCCATACCCAATACGAAGGAGGTTCATCTGGCTCAGGAACACTCTACTTCCCCCATACCCAATACGAAGGAGGTTCATCTGGCTCAGGAACACACTACTTCCCCCATACCCAATACGAAGGAGGTTCATCTGGCTGAGGAACACTCTACTTCCCCCATACCCAATACGAAGGAGGTTCATCTGGCTCAGGAACACTCTACTTCCCCCAAACCCAATAAGAAGGAGGTTCATCTGGCTCAGGAACACTCTACGTCCCCCATACCCAATACGAAGGAGGTTCATCTGGCTCAGGAACACTCTACTTCCCCCATACCCAATACGAAGGAGGTTCATCTGGCTCAAGAACACTCTACTTCCTCAATACCCAATAAGGAGGTTCATCTGGCTCAGGAACACTCTACTTCCCCATACCCAATACGAAGGAGGTTCATCTGGCTCAAGAACACTCTACTTCCTCAATACCCAATAAGGAGGTTCATCTTGCTCAGGAACACTCTACTTCCCCCATACCCAATACGAAGGAGGTTCATCTGGCTCAGGGAACACATTACTTCCCCCATACCCAATACGAAGGAGGTTCATCTGGCTCAGGAACACTCTACTTCCCCCATACCCAATACGAAGGAGGTTCATCTGGCTCAGGAACACTCTACTTCCCCCATACCCAATACGAAGGAGGTTCATCTGGCTCAGGAACACTCTACTTCCCCCAAACCCAATAAGAAAGAGGTTCATCTGGCTCAGGAACACTCTACGTCCCCCCATACCCAATACGAAGGAGGTTCATCTGGCTCAGGAACACTCTACTTTCCCCCATACCCAATACGAAGGAGGTTCATCTGGCTCAGGAACACACTACTTCCCCCATACCCAATACGAAGGAGGTTCATCTGGCTGAGGAACACTCTACTTCCCCCATACCCAATACGAAGGAGGTTCATCTGGCTCAGGAACACTCTACTTCCCCCATACCCAATACGAAGGAGGTTCATCTGGCTGAGGAACACTCTACTTCCCCCATACCCAGCAAGCAGCATGGCTGACCTGTCTCAGAAGAGATGTTCACTTCCACACTTAGATCAGGAATGGGTGCTCCCTGGAAGGAAGCCACGCACAGGTAAGTGCCATAATCACTGAAGCGCAGGTCTATGATCTCTAGGCTGCTGGTGATGGCTGGTAACTCTGGATCATTTCTGGTGATGAGCAGACGGTCAGAGATCTTGGCAGGCTTGCCGTTCTTGTACCAGGAATAAACAACTTTCTCCTGGGGGTACCGCATCCACGTGGCACGACAGCTTCAGGTCCTTGTCCTAGCTGAATGCTCTCACTTTCCTTAATCAAGGTCTGGGGTGATCTGGAAGGTGATATTCTTCATGGCTGTAAAGACACAACAGGCGATGTATTAGAAAAGAGTGGAACGGGTAGGCGTGAATCGTTTGGTTTATTCTTTCCAAAAATACTAGGACTAGGGGGCACACCAATGACGCTACAAAGTATTAAATTTAAAATGAATCAGAGAAAATGTTCTTCACTCAACGTGTAATTAAACTCTGGAATTCGTTGCCAAAGAATGTAGTAAAGCAGTTAGCTTAGCGGGGTTCAAAAAAGGTTCGGATGGCTTTCCAAAAGTAAAAGTCCATAGACATTTATTGAAATGGACTTGGTGGAAAATCCACTGCTTATTTCTAGAATAAGCAGCATAAAATGTATTGTACTGTTTTGGGATCTTGCCAGGTACTTGTAACTTGGATTGAAACAGGATGCTGAGCTTGATGGACCTTCGATCTGTCCCAGTATGGCAATATTTATGTACTTATGATGTAGATTTTTCATTCTGAGATATTTTTGTTAGAACATTTAGAGAGGAGTTTTCAACCTAGCAGTCAAGTGAGCATGTTATATAAACGCCTCCCGAATTACGGATGGACCAAGGCAAGAGCAGTGGATTCTAAACTCTTCCATTTATGCAGCATAAGGAGCAGCAATGAGGATGATGGCTCAACATCACTCTCTACAAGCCTTCCTCAACATTTTTGGGTCTATTGCTCTGGCTGACAATTATCGAGGTGGTTTTCCTTCAAGTAGTGTCAATAGATGGTCTTGAACCTATCAAGTAAAAGCAGAAGTTGGCTCACATAGATGACATGACAAGAAGAGGGGTGAGGGGAGCAAGTTGCTGATCTTCTAGCATGCGCCGGACTGCTGGAAAGCAAGAATGCAGGAAAGCAGTAGTATGAAGGGGTATTACAGAAGGGTGGTGGGTACTTCCTGGTCCCCATGCAAGGGAATAGGACTTTGCCAGAAACAGTGAAGGGTGCATATGTTCGTTGACTTCTGCTGGCCCACTAACCTGTCATGAACCCAGAAGAACAGAGAGTTTGCCAGTGCAAGAGACCCTTCTCCCTTATCTCTGGATGCTAACCTTAGTCTGAGCTCTGAGCGTGGAGTACTATATTACAGCTTCCCAGCTCATGTGTGAAAGAGATCGGTATAAAGTTACATTAAGCTAGAAAGGAAAGATGGTTAATGATGCCCAAATTAGGCAAGAGGCTGTGGAACAACGTACATCGGACAAGAATGTTGACCATTTTCTTGGCAGGGTTTCCGACATTGTTGATGGCAGTGCAATTGTAATATCCAGAATCTTCGGTCCGGATCCTCCAGATAGTGAGATTTCCCCCTTGGGTGAAGCTGTTTTGAGGCATGGGGTTGGGAGAATGAGACCAGATCACTTGAGGTGTGGGGTCACCCCCCGTCAGTGAACATTGGATGGTGACGTTATCGCCAGGGTTCACTACCAGGGTTTCATTGACGGACATCTTTAGACTGGGAGGAGCTGGAAGAGAGAAGATGACAAAGATCATAAGGTTTCTCAAATTTACATTACCCAAGATTGATCATCGAAACGACCTTGGAAGTAGTGAGGCTCATGGCACATATCATGCATCATTTGCCCGCTCTGGCTCATACATTAACAAAGCAGTGCCTATTTGAAAATCGTTCAGTTCAACAAGGACACAACCCTACAACTGTGAAACACTGTCCCTATAACACGGCACCTAAATTTAAGCACCATCCCCCAGATTCTATATATGGCACCCAAATTTCCACATGCAAATTAATTGAATAACAAGCTCTGAATCAGTAATTGGGTGCTAACAACTAATTATTAAGGTTAATTGGCACCCATTAGAATTTGCATGCCTAACTCCCACAGCACATATCTGAAAAGGGGTGTGGCCATGGGAGGAATTCCTTTTCAGAGAATGTGGTAGAAGCAGTTAGCTTAGCAGGGTTTAAAAAAGGGTTGGATAATTTCCTAAGTCCTTAAACCATTATTAAAATGGACTTGGGGAAAATCCACTGCTTATTTCTAGGATAGCAGCATAAATGTATTGTACTTTTTTTGAGATCTTGTGATCTGGATTGGCCACTGTTGGAAAGAGAATACTGGGCTTGATGGACCTTCGGAGTGTCCCAGTATGGTAATGCTTATGTTCTTATGAGGGGCATGAGAGTAAATACTTATAGAATACGGGGCAGCACGCCCAACTTGGGTGCCAAGATTTACACCAGCATAAAGGGCAGGCATTTTATAGTTTCACACTTAGCGCCAGTCTTTTCTGGTGCCCATTTTTGAGTGTGATTTATAGAATTTCCCTCTATATGCATGATTACATTTCTAGAATACTAGCACTTACATGGGTGAATGTACATGTGCACACAGAGTGCTCAGCGCTATTCTCTAAATTACGCACGCAAATGCCTTAGTGTATATATGCAAGGGGCGTTCCCATGGGAGGAGCATGGGTGGGACATAGACGAGGTTCCCACTTCTGTGCATATATGCAAGGCAGAGTTCCCTGGGAAGGAGCATGGGAGGGACATAGGCGGGGCTCCCACTTATGTGCATATATGCAAGGGGCATTCCCAGGGGAGGAGCATAGGCAGGACATAGGCGGGGCTCCCACATGTGCAAATATGCAAGGGAGGAGCATGGGCAGGGTATAGGCAGGGTTCCCACTTGTGTGCATAATTACAGATTACTGAAAGTTCAGTGCTGAAGTGCCATATTTAGGCACACACGTTTACTCCAGCCAAAGATCTGGCAGAAGTGGGCGTGCCTAAATATAGGCGTGATGATGCTGACATCCAAGCATCCTATAAGAACACTTATGTCCATAGAATAGGCTTCACTACCCGCATCAGTCATAGACAGGGGCGTAGCTACGTGGGGTCGTGGGGTACGTGCAGGACGTCAGACTCACAGAAACAGAAGCCTGCGCAGCCGCATTGCTGATCTGCAAGGGCAGGCTTCTACATGGAATGTTGCTAGTGGAGGAGTAGCCTAGTGGTTAGTGCAGTAGAACATGGGATGTTGTTACTATTTGAGATTCTGGAATGTTGCTATTACTTGAGATTCTACATGGAATGTTGCTACTATTGGAGATTATAGATGGAATGTTGCTACTATTGAGATTCTGTTGCTACTATTTGAGATTCTACATGGAATGTTGCTACTATTGAGATTCTGTTGCTACTATTTGAGATTCTACATGGAATGTTGCTACTATTGGAATTCTGTTGCTACTATTTGAGATTCTACATGGAATGTTGCTATTCCACTAGCAACATTCCATTTTTAGATTGTGAGCTCTTTGAGCAGGGACTGTCTTTTCATGTATGGTGTACAGCGCTGCGTATGCCTTGTAGCACTATAGAAGTGATAAGTAGTAATAGTAGTAGGATTTAGGGGCAGATTCAGGGGCCCTTTTACTAAGCCGCGTAAGCGTCTATGCGCACCCAAAATGGAGTTACCACCCGGCTACCACGTGGTTCTTGCGGTAATTTCATTGTTGGCATGCGTGTCTGAAAAATAATTTTTATTTTCGGACGCACGTCAAGTGGCCTTTGACACGCGTAGGTCATTACCGCCTGGTTAATGCGCGAGACTTTACCGCTAGGTAAGCCATGCCTAAAGTTTGATGTGGTTTATAATAATGTTAATGTGTTATAGCCAAGTGTAAATATAGGCACGACCATTTGGACCGACCCGGGTGCAGGGAGTGGAGGGTAGAGAGTTGACGGACCAGAGCACCGTGGGGGGGGGGGGGAGCAGAGGGAATAGAGAGAGACAGAGAGAGCAAGAGAGATCTGGAGGAAAGGAGAAGGGGAAGAGAGGGAGAGAGATACTGGACCTGATGGTGGTGAAGCTAAGGGAAGGGGGAGAGAGACCTGGATTATGATGGGGAAGAGAGGGGGCAGATGCTGGACTGGGGGACAGATGCTGGCCCAACGGAGGGAGAGAGTGAGAGATAGAGAGATGCCAGAGTACAGAAGTTGGATGGAGGGGGGTAGGGGAGGCGCAGGAGGAAGGGGAGAGGAGAGAAGCCTCCCTAAGGGGGGGACAGGGACACCAAAAAAATGCTGGCTCTGGAGGGAGCATAGGGACAGGAACACAGAGGGGGAGACACTGGAGAGGACGGATAAAGACACATATGAAAGATGGATGTTAGACACAGAGAAGAAATGTCAAAAGGACAGGAGACCCTGGAAAGAGTTAAGAAAAAACTCAGAAAAGCAGATGAGAGTCACTAAGACCAAAGCTCAGACAACAAAGATAGAAAACAAATGTATTTTTTCCTGAAATTATTAATTGTGGATATGTCAGCTTTGGAAAATGTGCATCCACCCTCCTTCCCTCCTTTCCCCCCCCCCCCCCCCCCCCCCCCCCCCCAGTCCTCACCGTCCTTTGGTGTTATAGGGGGAATCCATCTCAGTTTTATGCTCGGGTCCATTCAATCTGTATCAGCATTTTCTCTGGAGTTAATGCATCAGTTTATCTCTATATTCCTTGAGGAGATAGCAGTGCAGCTTTCCACAAACACTAACCTGCCTGGAAGAGACTAATTTTACAGAGCTGTATGCCTCTGCCTGAAATCTTTGCAATGGGCAACTGCCATCAAATAGAAAACTTATGGTTTTCATTTTGTCCCCACGAATTGATGGCTTTTAGCACACAGTAATGTTTAGGACGATCCCCGAAGGCCCACACTGGCCATATTGCTTAAAGTCCCGCTCCAGAAATGACCAGCACAATTAGAAAGTGAATGCTGAATGTTTATCAATGCAAGTGTCCCCCTGTGACGTGAGCCCTGTTATTGGAGTCGGCTGGCAAAGGGAGAATAGGTGACATTTCCAACACACTACTTCCCACCTCAAAAAATCTGCACCCTTCCCCCTCCCCCAAATAGGCTTCAGCTTCACACACATTGCCTTTGTTCGTGGATGAGAAAGTTAGGTTTGGGTACTACTACTATAAATCATTCTATAGCGCTACCAGTCGTACGCAGCGCTTCACAATTGAACATGAAGAAAAGACAGTCCCTGCTCAAAAGAGCTTACAATCTAAATCAGGACAGACAGACAGGACCAATAAGGATAAGGGTAGGACAGATAGAAGGACACATAGGGAAAGGGGACTATTGAAGAGAGGAAGACAAGATAAAGGTTACGAGCAAGTGGGACAAGTTAGGAGTCAAAAAGCAGCATCAAACAGGTAGGCCTTTAGCCCGGATTTGAAGGCGGCCATGGATGAGCTAGACGTAACGGCTCAGGAAGCCCATTCCAGGCATAAGGTGCGGCGAGACAAAAGGAACGGAGTCTGGAGTTTAGCGATGGAGGAGAAGGGTGCAATTAGGAGAGATTTGCCTAGTGAACGGAGTGCCTGGGAAGGAGTATAGGGAGAGATGAGGGTGGAGAGGTAGTGAGGGGCTGCAGAGTGAATACACTTATAAGTCAATAAGAGGAACTTGAATTTTATACGGAAACGGATAGGGAGCCAGTGAAGTGACTTCAGGAGAGGGCTGATATGGGCATAGCGACTTTGGCGAAATATTAATCGTGCAGCAGAATTTTGAACAGATTGAAGAGGAGAGAGGTGGCTGAGTGGAAGACCTGTGAGAAGCAACTTGCAGTAATGTAAGCAAGAGGTGATGAGAGTGTGGATGAGGGTTCTGATAGCATGTTCAGAAAGGAAAGGGCGAATTTTGGTGATATTATAAAGGAAGAAACGACAGGTTTTAGCATCTGTTGAATATGTGCAGAGAAGGAGAGGGAAGGAGTCGAAGATGACCCCAAGGTTGCGAGCAGACGAGACAGGAAGAATGAGCGTGTTGTCGACAGAAATAGGAGATGTGGGAAGTTTTGGACATATTGAGCTTCAGGTGGTGGTGAGACATCCAGGCAGCAATGTCAGAGAGACAGGCAGATACCTTGGACTTGGATTTCTGCCGAGATTTCTGGTGTGGAGAGGTAGATCTGGGAGTCCATCAGCGTAAAGGTGAAACTGAAAACCATGGAGAAGAGATCAGAGCACCAAGGGAGGAAGTATAGATGGAGAAAAGGAGAGGTTCCTAGGACGGATCTTGGGTACACCCACTGACAGTGGGATAGAGGAAGAGGAGGATCCACCAGAGTATACACTAAAAGAACACTGTGAGAGATAAGAAGAAAACCATGAGAGAGCAGAATTCTGAAATCCAAGTGAGGACAGCGTGTCAAGGAGTAGGCTGTGATCAACAGTATCAAAAGCAGCAGAAAGATCGAGAAGGAGGAGGATAGAATAGAGCCTTTGGATTAGCCAGGAATAGATCATCGGAGACTTTAGCAAGTGCTGTTTCAGTTGTTTGAAGGGGACGAAAGCCAGATTGGAGTGAATCAAGAATAGGTTGAGAAGAAAGAAAGTCGAGGCAGCGAGGGTGGACAGCACGTTCTAGTATCTTGGATAAGAAAGGGAGGAGGGAGATGGGGCTATAGTTGGAAGGAGAGGTAGGATCCAGAGAAGGTTTTTTGAGGAGTGGGGGTGACTGTGGCATGTTTGAAGGCATCAGGGACAGTCGCAGTGGAAAGTGACAGATTGAGAATATGACAGATGAAAGGGGTGACAGCAGGAGAGAGAGTGTTGAGTAGATGAGTGGGAATAGGGTCAGTGGAGCAGGTGGTTAGTTTTGAGGATGACAGAAGAAGTAAAGTTTCTTCTTCAGTGATTTCGGAAAAGGAAGAAAAGGAGGCAGGAGTAAGAGGGTTGAGAGAGTGGACTAAGGGAAGAGGAGGTGGAGGAGTGGCCTAGTAGTTAGAGCACCAATCTTATAATCCAGAGGTGGCTGGTTCAAATCCCACTGCTGCTCCCTGTGATCTTGGGCAAGTCACTTAACCTTCCATTGCCTCAGCTACAAACTTAGATTGTGAGCCCTCCTGGGATAGAGAAATATCCAGAATACCTGAATGTAACTCACCTCGAGCTACTACTGAAAAAGGTGTGAGCAAAATGTAAATAAATAAATATTTGAGATTCTATATGGAATGTTGATGTTATCTGAGATTCTACATGGAAGGTTGCTACTATTTGAAATTCTGTTGCTACTACCTGTATTTGAGATTCTAGATGGAATGTTGCTAGTGGAGGAGTGGCCTAGTAGTTAGAGCACCAATCTTATAATCCAGAGGTGGCCAGTTCAAATCCCACTGCTGCTACCTTGTGATCTTGGGCAAGTCACTTAACCCTCCATTGCCTCAGGTACAAACTTAGATTGTGAGCCCTCCTGGAACAGAGGAATATCCAGAGTACCTGAATGTAACTCACCTTCAGCTACCACTGAAAAAGGTGTGAGCAAAATCTAAATAAATAAATATTTGAGATTCTAGATGGAATGTTGCTAGTGAGGACTAGCCTAGTGGTTAGTGCAGTGGAACATGGAATGTTGCTACTATTGGAGATTCTAGATGGAATGTTGCTACTATTGAGATTACTACTACTACTATTTAACATTTCTAAAGCGCTACCAGGGTTACGCAGCGCTGTACAATTCAAACATAGAAGGACAGTCCCTGCTCAAGGAGCTTACAATCTAAAAGACAGGTGTACAATCTAGAGACAAGTGTCCAGTCAAAGACAAGTGTAGAGTCCGACTAATAGGGCATGCTATATTCACGGACGGTTAGGTGCCGAAGCAGCATTGAAGAGGTGAGCTTTAAGCAGAGATTTGAAGATGGGTAGGGAGGGGGCTTGGCGTAGGGGTTGAGGAAGATTGTTCCAGGCATTAGGGTGAGGCAAGGCAGAATGAGCGGAGCCTGGAGTTGGCAGTGGTGGAGAAGGGAACTGAAAGGAGGGATTTGTCCTGGGAGCGGAGGTTACGGGCGGGAACATAGGGGAGATGAGGGTAGAGAGGTAGTGAGAGCCGCAGACCGGGTGCATTTGTAGGTAAGGAGGAGAATCTTGAATTGAATGCGGTATCTGATCGGAAGCCAGTGAAGTGACTTGAGGAGAGGGGTGATGTGAGTATATCGGTTCTACATGGATTCTACATGGAATGTTAATGTTGCTATTCCACATAGAAGCCTGCACTTGCCAATCAGCAATGTGGCTGCGCAGGCTTCTGTTTCTGTGAGTTTGATGTCCTGTGAGCAAAATCTAAATAAATAAATAGGTTTGAAGTTTTCAAATGCTGCTTCTACTGTTAAAGGACAATCGGATACTAAGGTCATCTGTCTTTAACAAGAGCAATGTTCATTTATTTACAGAACTTCTAGTCCACCAAATCACCAAGGGTGGGGTGGAAAACATTCAAACATCCATAATAAATAGCACACAAATGCAAACAGCCTCAGGATGCGTTCACTCATGTAGAACCTGCATCTGTGAATGAGGAGATTTGGTTGTACCAGTGGCGTTCCTAGGCTGGCTGACACCCAGGGCGGATCGCCGATGCACCCCCCTCAGGTGCAGCGCAGGCCCCCCACGGCAAAATTACACCCCCCCCCCCCCCCGGGTGCATTTTTACCTGCTGGGGGGGGGGGGGGGGGGTGCCGCGTGCCTGTCAGCTCCGAGTCCGCTCGTTCCCTGCTGCTCCCTCTGCCCCGGAACAGGAAGTAACCTGTTCCGCGCAGAGGAAGCAGCAGGGAAGGAATGAGCGGACTCGCCAACAGGCGCGCAGCACCCCCCCCCCCCCAGCCGTCGTGCACCCGGGGCAGACCGCCCCACCACCCCCCTCTTGGTACGCCACTGGGTTGTACTACAGAAAACTGGTATATCAGATCCATGACCCCTTACCCATTTTATCTGAATTAAATACCGCATGGGACAAATACAGAGGATCTCTAAGTGAGAAGAAAGGATTGCAGACTTAGTAGTTCTTATAGATGGGCAGACTGGACAGGCCACAGGGTCTTCACCTGACATCATTTTCAATGTATCTTGAAATTATGTCATTTTAGGTCATCTGCATTGAGCCCCAAGTTAGGAATCCATACCCCCAAAAGTGTTCCATTTTACACCCCAACTACTAGTACTAAAAGCCACCCTCCACTGGTAATAAAGTCCTTCTCCCCAAATAATAGCTCCTGCCCCATCGTAACACTGTTTCCATCAACATAGGAAACCATGCCTCCATATCACAGTGCAAATTGCACAAACCACCTCCCCATTCCTCCTCACCCACCCCCTTTCTACCTGGTAGAGATCTCCAGCCACTTCTGTGTTGCTGGAACCATCCCCTCAAAATAGTACTGGTTAACAGGGGCGCAGCTATGGGGGGCCACGGGGGCCTGGGCCCCGCAATTTTCATCCGGGCCCCTGCCCAACAAGATAAACTCTCATTGCTACTTTATGTGTATACCTGACCTTGATTTGTATCTGCCATTTCAGGGCACAGACCGTAGAAGTCTGCCCAGCTCTAGCCCCGCCTCCCAACCACTAGTCCCGCCTCCTAACCACCGGCTCTGCCACCCAATCTCGGCTAAGCTCCTAGGATCCATTCCTTCTGAACAGGATTCCTTTATGTTTATCCCACGCATGTTTGAATTCCGTTACTGTTTTCCTCTCACCACCTCCCACGGGAGGGCATTCCAAGCATCCACTACTCTCTCCGTAAAAAAATACTTCCTGACATTTTTCTTGAGTCTGCCCCAATTCAATCTCATTTCATGTCCTCTAGTTCTACCGCCTTCCCATCTACGAAAAGGTTCGTTTGCAGACTAATACCTTAAGTGCTGTAACGAAATACATCTGCGACTGAGTCTAATAGGTGGGACACTGGACACTGCAGTGGAAGCCAGACCCTGCACAAGCAAATGAAAGAGGAGCACAGATGTAAGCACTGACCCCCCCCTTTCCAGAGCTGCTCGCTGGTGAGACTGGCAGCGGCTGAACTAGAGCCCCCTGGCAGGTAAGGAGGGCTTTTCTTCCCACTTAACTGTGTCTGCAGTCTGAGTGCACTTGACAATTTGATAGAGACAGGTTAATCAGATTTCATTATCCTTCCCTGACTCTGTACTTCAACCTGACTCCACTCCAGGCTCATGAAAGCAACAGGATTAAAAACACTGCAACAATCTGAAGTGCCCTCACATAGTAGGAAGTGGGCTGGATCTGAATTTGGGGCCCCCCGATAGTTTCCAGTGATCCTGCTGCCTTCCCTGAATAATGTGAACATTAAGGAACCCCCCCTCCTGAGCCTAATATCATTCAGCTTCTCCTTTTACTCAGTCCGATCCATGGTTATACTGTGATCCTATTTCAGAGATTCTGTTGACGGTCAATGCAAAGACAGAGAGAGACAGAGAGAGAGAGAGAGAAAACTGCAAGACCCTCTGCCAAAGAAATTGCTTGAAAAGATCCACTCATTTACTAATCCCGGTGGGCATAATTTTTTTTGTCTCTAGAGGATAGAGAGTGGGAAAAACAGGATAAAAGAAGATCTTTGGGAGACAGCCGACAAAAAAAGGGGCCAGGATTTGTCATGACAAAGGATGTCTGTGGCCAGGGGAAGGAGCCTCCATGGAGACGGCCACCGAGACAGAGCCGGGCCTGGGGCAGGACCGCTGCCCCACCCTCACTGGGGCCTCCGCTGCTGCCCCTTACCTTCCTGCGTCTGCTCCTCCCTAGGGTTACCATATTTTGTCCCCCAAAAAGGAGAACATAAGCCCCACCCTGTGGCGTTCCTAGCCTGGATGCCGCGGCGCACGCCTGTGGGCTCGACTACGCTAACTTCGCTCGTTCGCTGCAGCTCCCTCTGCCCCGGAACAGGAAGTAACCTGTCCGGGGCAGAGGGAGCTGCAGCGAACGAGCGAAGTCGGAGCCCACAGGCGCGCGCCGCGGCACCCACCAGTGGCGTGCACCCGGGTGGACCGCCCCCACCGCCCCCCCTTGGTACACCACTGGCCCCGCCCACCACACCACACCCCGCCCCCCCTTTACACGCCTCCACTCTGCCCCCTGTCACATTTTCCCCTCCCCCCTGTCACAGACCCCGTCACCCCCCCCTCCCCTTACCTTACTACTGCCTGGTGGTCTAGTGACCCTCTTCGGGGCAGGAAAGAGCCCCTTCTTTCCTGCCCGGAGCGCTGCCCTGCATGCATCCTTCCTGTTGCTCATCTCGGCGCCGATTCAAAATTGGCTGCTGAGAGTTGAAGTCTCGCAAGGTCAAGTCAACTCTCGGCGGCCATTTTGAATCGGCACCGAGATTAGGAACAGGAAGGAAGGATGCATGCAGGGCAGCACTCCGGGCAGGAAAGAGGTGCTCTTTCCTGCCCCGAAGGCGAAAGAGGTCACTAGACCACCAGGCAGTAGTAAGTAAGGGGAGGGGAGGCTAGCAATCTGCCCGTTTGTCCGATTTCTGGGTAAATCCGACATATGGTAACCCTACTCCTCCCTCGGTCCAGTGGCGTAGCCACAGGTGGCCTGGGTGGGCCAGGGCCCACCCACTTAGGGTTCAGGGCCACCCAACAGAGCACACGTTTAGTGGTAGCTGGTGGGGATCCCCAGCTCCACCAGCTCAAGACCTCCCCCTGATGGTAACGAAAATGCTACTCTCCTTGATACTGTCACCTGCGCATTCTCAGTCTTCAGCGCATGCCTGCTGCAGATTGTCAAGGTGGAAAGAAGCATTTTCTCACCAGCTGAGATATTTGTTTTTGGTGGTGGGGCGGGGCGGGGGGGGGGGGGGGAGAACACCCACTTCTTGCCTAGGCCCACCCAAAATCTGTTGTCTGGCTACGCCCCTGCCTCGGTCTCTCACTGTCTTGCTCTTGTATGCCGAAACAGAGCCTGATCTTTCTTTTGTCCAGTAAGGGTGGGCTTTTTTGTATTTTACAAATCAACAACGTGGTTCAGTGGAGAAGAAGGAGGAACCCTTCCATGCACAAAGTGTTGCAAAGTGGACAGTCTCCAGGAAACTTTGGAGACCAGCAAGATTAGAAAGATAAGTCATGGATGATTTCTTTAAGACTGAGGTAATCAATAGAAATAAAACAAAATAAAACGTGGAAAAGAAATAAGATGATACCTTTTTTATTGGACATAACTTAATACATTTCTTGATTAGCTTTCGAAGGTTGCCCTTCTTCCTCAGATCGGAAATAAGCAAATGTGCTAGCTGACAGTGTATATAAGTGAAAACATCAAGCATTACTATGACAGTAAAATAGATACCATTGGAAATTCTACATGGAATATTGCTACTATTGGAGATTCTACATGGAATGTTGCTATTCCACTAGCAACATTCCATGTAGAAGGCTGCGCAGGCTTCTGTTTCTGTGAGTCTGACGTCCTGCACGTACGTGCAGGACGTCAGACTCACAGAAGCAGAAGCCTGCGCGGCCACATTGGTGATCTACAGGGGCCGACTTCTACATGGAATGTTGCTAGTGGAATAGCAAGATTCCATGTAGAATCAATAGAAATCAAACAAAATAAAACATGGAAAAGAAAATAAGATGATACCTTTTTTATTGGACATAACTTAATACATTTCTTGATTAGCTTTCGAAGGTTGCCCTTCTTCCTCAGATCGGAAATAAGCAAATGTGCTAGCTGACAGTGTATATAAGTGAAAACATTCAAGCATTACTATGACAGTAAAATAGATACCATTGGAAATTCTACATGGAATATTGCTACTATTGGAGATTCTACATGGAATGTTGCTATTCCACTAGCAACATTCCATGTAGAAGGCTGCGCAGGCTTCTGTTTCTGTGAGTCTGACGTCCTGCACGTACGTGCAGGACGTCAGACTCACAGAAGCAGAAGCCTGCGCGGCCACATTGGTGATCTACAGGGGCCGACTTCTACATGGAATGTTGCTAGTGGAATAGCAACATTCCATGTAGAATCTATAGAAATAAAACAAAATAAAACGTGGAAAAGAAAATAAGATGATACCTTTTTTATTGGACAAAACTTAATACATTTCTTGATTAGCTTTCGAAGGTTGCCCTTCTTCCTCAGATCGGAAATAAGCAAATGTGCTAGCTGACAGTGTATATAAGTGAAAACATTCAAGCATTACTATGACAGTAAAATAGATACCATTGGAAATTCTACATGGAATATTGCTACTATTGGAGATTCTACATGGAATGTTGCTATTCCACTAGCAACATTCCATGTAGAAGGCTGCGCAGGCTTCTGTTTCTGTGAGTCTGACGTCCTGCACGTACGTGCAGGACGTCAGACTCACAGAAGCAGAAGCCTGCGCGGCCACATTGGTGATCTACAGGGGCCGACTTCTACATGGAATGTTGCTAGTGGAAGTAGCAAGATTCCATGTAGAATCAATAGAAATCAAACAAAATAAAACATGGAAAAGAAAATAAGATGATACCTTTTTATTGGACATAACTTAATACATTTCTTGATTAGCTTTCGAAGGTTGCCCTTCTTCCTCAGATCGGAAATAAGCAATGTGCTAGCTGACAGTGTATATAAGTGAAAACATTCAAGCATTACTATGACAGTAAAATAGATACCATTGGAAATTCTACATGGAATATTGCTACTATTGGAGATTCTACATGGAATGTTGCTATTCCACTAGCAACATTCCATGTAGAAGGCTGCGCAGGCTTCTGTTTCTGTGAGTCTGACGTCCTGCACGTACGTGCAGGACGTCAGACTCACAGAAGCAGAAGCCTGCGCGGCCACATTGGTGATCTACAGGGGCCGACTTCTACATGGAATGTTGCTAGTGGAATAGCAACATTCCATGTAGAATCAATAGAAATCAAACAAAATAAAACATGGAAAAGAAAATAAGATGATACCTTTTTTATTGGACATAACTTAATACATTTCTTGATTAGCTTTCGAAGGTTGCCCTTCTTCCTCAGATCGGAAATAAGCAAATGTGCTAGCTGACAGTGTATATAAGTGAAAACATTCAAGCATTACTATGACAGTAAAATAGATACCATTGGAAATTCTACATGGAATATTGCTACTATTGGAGATTCTACATGGAATGTTGCTATTCCACTAGCAACATTCCATGTAGAAGGCTGCGCAGGCTTCTGTTTCTGTGAGTCTGACGTCCTGCACGTACGTGCAGGACGTCAGACTCACAGAAGCAGAAGCCTGCGCGGCCACATTGGTGATCTACAGGGGCCGACTTCTACATGGAATGTTGCTAGTGGAATAGCAACATTCCATGTAGAATCTATAGAAATAAAACAAAATAAAACGTGGAAAAGAAAATAAGATGATACCTTTTTATTGGACAAAACTTAATACATTTCTTGATTAGCTTTCGAAGGTTGCCCTTCTTCCTCAGATCGGAAATAAGCAAAAGTTGGTAGATGACAGTATATATGAGCAGAACATCAAAGCATTTCAGAGACAGTCTAACAGGATGGGTGGGGGTGGATAGGTGAGAGTTAGAGAGACAGGAGAGCAATACAATTTGATTACCTTTAAAAGTGGACTAACAGGGCAACCACACCTCTCTGTTTAAGACTGAGGAACAAAACTCTTTTCAACCATGTAAATGGATATAGAGGGAAGGTATTTACTTGAGTGCGAGTCGAGGCTTTTTGAGAACAGTCTTTTCTCCCTTTGAGGAGTTATTTCTACTGTTCTTTCTTTCTCTCATTCTTATATAATTGAACCATTGATAACAACGGGACTCCTAAGGTAACAGCAGTGGCGTACCAAGGGGGGGGGCGGTGGGGGCGGTCCGCCCCGGGTGCACTCCGCTGGGGGGTGCCGCGGCGCGCGCCTGCTCCTCCGAGTTCGCTAAACCGTTCGTTCGTTGCAGCTCCCTCTGCCCCGGAACAGGGAAGCCAGGGTGGGTCTAATGAAGTCTTGGGGTGCCGGGGAGATAAGAGAGAGCTAAGGAGAACGTGGTGAAGGCGGTTAGCTTAGCAGAGTTTAAAAAGGGGTTAGACGGTTTCCTAAAGGACAAGTCCATAAACCGCTACTAAATGGACTTGGGAAAAATCCACAATTCCGGGAATAACATGTATAGAATGTTTGTACGTTTGGGAAGCTTGTCAGGTGCCCTTGGCCTGGATTGGCCGCTATCTTGGACAGGATGCTGGGCTCAATGGACCCTTGGTCTTTCCCAGTGTGGCATTACTTATGTACTTATGTACTAAGATGTGAATACAGCACATACAACTGCACAGCAGCTCTTCATCAGAATCTCATGTGGGTGTCACACTAATTCATGCAAGGTGTGTATACAGCACAGACAACTGAACAGTAACCCTTCATCACAACTCCAAGCGGGTGTCACAATCATTCATGTAAGGTGTGAATACAGCACAGACAACTGAACAGCAGCTCTTCATCAAAACTCCATTTGGGTGTCACACTAATCCATGTAAGGTGTGAATACAGCATGGACAGCTGAATAACAGTTTTTCATAAGAACTCCATTCAAGAATCACACTAATTAAATTAAGGTGTGAATACAGCACAGACAGCTGAATATGAGCTCTTCATCAGAACCCCATGCGGGTGTCACACTAATTCATATAAAGTGTGAATACAGCACAGACAACTGAACAGCAGCTCTTCATCAGAACCCTTTGCAGGTGTAACACTAATTCATGTAAGGTGTGACTACAGCAGAAAAAACAGGTCTTCATTAGAACCCTCAGAGGGAATCAAACTGATAACACATGAAACATGAATACAGCATGGACAGCTGAAGAGTGGATTTTCACTAGTGCCCCTTGCACAACACAGATAGCTGAAGTCTGGACTAAGGACAAGGAGAACTTTAAAATGTAGGGGACGCTGGTAAATGTACACATTTTTCTTTTTAACGAGTATTAATACATAAAAGCATAAAAATAAATTATAGTATATTAAAGAGAAAAGGAGGAAGACCAGGAATGATACTTATAAATGAAGGACTACAATCTGCCAACCATAAAGAGTAAACTGACCAGGGATTAACTTCATAACACAACAAAACTCTTGTCCGATTCATCTTTCACACTTTTTTTTGCTAGACTGCATATTATCAGGCAGCATTTCACATGTTCAAAAAAATGCAAACCAGAATTTTTCAGCAGCCCACAGAAAACCTTGGCTAGAAAAGGAAAAACATTTTTTTAAGGATTCGAGTATGCCATTAAAACTCCATTGATACGAAATGGAATTGAAAAGGGATATATTGCTTAATTTCTCCGTTCTTCCCTCTGCTATCTGGCAAAGGGATGGGTCCGGCAGAGGAGCAACGGAGACCAAGGCCATTCTCTGATCCTCATGCAGTGGGGCCAGGGAGCAGCAGGGAAATGGGGAAAATAATGCACCCATTTTGATAGGAGTAATTTAAAGAAATTAGATTAATCGCCCTATAGCAAACAGATTGCATAGCTCTGCTTAAAGGCAAAGTAGCGATAGCCGGGTCTTACCAGGCAAACACAGGCCTAATCCCCTTATCTAGGTTAAGAGAACAGAGCACAAACTGACCGGTCTCTGCTTTGCTTGACAAGGGGGACTGGTTCGCATTCTTGCTTCTATAGACCCGATTCTCCCCACTCCTTCGTGCCCGAGCTGCTCCTGAACAGAGAGAGCAGCGATGAAATCCGTGTTCCAGTGTCTGGAATGCAGCCACGTCACCATAGTGGCACTGCCAGAGTCAGTATTAATGCAGACAGCAGCAGTGTGCCCCGGTATAATTCTATAATGCTGCCACGTCACCCCAGTGGCACTGCTGAGTCAGTATTAATGCAGACAGCAGCAGTGTCCTGGTATAATTCTATAATGCAGCCACGTCACCATAGTGGCACTGCCAGTCAGTAATAATGCAGACAGCAGCAGTGTCCTGGTATAATTCTATAATGCAGCCACATCACCATAGTGGCACTGTCAGAGTCAGTATTAATGCAGACAGCAGAAGTGTGCCCCGGTATAATTCTATAATGCTGCCACGTCACCCCAGTGGCACTGCCAGAGTCAGTATTAATGCAGACAGCAGCAGTGTCCTGGTATAATTCTATAATGCAGCCATGTCACCATAGTGGCACTGCCAGTCAGTAATAATGCAGACAGCAGCAGTGTGCTCCGGTATAATTCAATAATGCAGCCACGTCACCATAGTGGCACTGTCAGAGTCAGTATTAATGCAGACAGCAGCAGTGTGCCCCGGTATAATTCTATAATGCTGCCACGTCACCCCAGTGGCACTGCCAGAGTCAGTATTAATGCAGACAGCAGCAGTGTGCCCCGGTATAATTCTATAATGCTGCCACGTCACCCCAGTGGCACTGCCAGAGTCAGTATTAATGCAGAAAGCAGAAGTGTCCTGGTATAATTCTATAATGCTGCCACGTCACCATAGTGGCACTGCTGAGTCAGTATTAATGCAGACAGCAGCAGTGTCCTGGTATAATTCTATAATGCAGCCACATCACCATAGTGGCACTGCCAGAGTCAGTATTAATGCAGACAGCAGCAGTATGCCCCGGTATAATTCTATAATGCTGCCACGTCATCCCAGTGGCACTGCCAGAGTCAATATTAATGCAGACAGCAGCAGTGTGCCCCGGTATAATTCTATAATGCTGCCACGTCACCCCAGTGGCACTGCCAGAGTCAGTATTAACGCAGACAGCAGCAGTGTTCCCTGGTATAATTCTATAATGCAGCCACGTCACCTCAGTTGCATTGCCAGAGTCAGTATTAAGGCAGAAAGCAGAAGTGTCCTGGTATAATTCTATAATGCTGCCACGTCACCCCAGTGGCACTGCCAGAGTCAGTATTAATGCAGACAGCAGCAGTGTGCCCTGGTATAATTCTATAATGCTGCCACGTCACCCCAGTGGCACTGCCAGAGTCAGTATTAATGCAGAAAGCAGAAGTGTCCTGGTATAATTCTATAATGCTGCCACGTCACCATAGTGGCACTGCTGAGTCAGTATTAATGCAGACAGCAGCAGTGTCCTGGTATAATTCTATAATGCAGCCACGTCACCATAGTGGCACTGCCAGAGTCAGTATTAATGCAGACAGCGCAGTATGGCCTGCTTTTAACACTATAATGCTGCTTCTTTTCCCCCCTCCCCCCTTAACGCTAAAAAACTACTTGTTCTTTCGTAAGGTTTCAGGTTGTACCATGGTTTTGCTCCTTACAAATAGGAAGATACATCATGTGTGATTTTTAATGTACTTGTCTGTATTTTGGAGAATCCTTACATCCAAAAGAGTATTCCATAATGTGTCCATATTCCAAAAGTGAACCAATAAAAGAGATTTGCCAACTGAAACCCAAATCCAAACCCTTCCAGTGCTTGAGTGAATGAAGTCTAAGTCTGGTTCTCTTTGACTACCCAAAGCACACAGCCTAGCCCCCCCCCCCCCCCAGTCTAACCCTTCCCTGTCCTCCGTTTTATTTTACCCTTTGACTGCTCTGCATGGGTCACTCTCCCTGACAAGAGACATTGGCCAGATCTTTAATTCTGAAGGGAGCCACCGAATCTAGAACACGAGCCACAAGCATCACCAGGAAAAGGAAGGGGGACACTGAAAGGACCCCAAAAAAGGACAAC
Organism: Microcaecilia unicolor; assembly: GCF_901765095.1. NCBI lineage: Eukaryota > Metazoa > Chordata > Amphibia > Gymnophiona > Siphonopidae > Microcaecilia > Microcaecilia unicolor. Next base: position 9,771,577 of record NC_044033.1, read on the forward strand.
GGGAAGAGGGTTGGGGGTAATGACTGGGATTGAAATCAAAGAAAAGATGACGGCCATGAACTTTGAGGAGCAGACACCAGGTAAGTGCAGGTAGGTACCTGTGTGTGTGAGCCAGGATCCACGCGTCTTTCTCTCTGTGTGCACGTCAAGTGTCTGATGTGTGCATGATGTATTTCAGATGCTATACGCGTCTGAGCATTTCTGCAAACCCCACTGCAGATAGCGATGCTAGCTCTTCCCAGTTCCCCTGATCAGTACTGCAGAAAGCTTTACACGTACCCCCTGGGGGCATCAGGAGTTTGCAAAGACCCTCCCTCCCTCTCTCTGGCCCCAATGCAGAGGCATTACTGGGTGTTCTAGTAAAAAGCATTAAGATGCCCAGTCATGCCTGGCTGAATTCTCCAGCTCCTCATGTTGCTGGTAATACGTGAGGTGAAATCCGATGGATCAGCATCTTTGTTCAAAAAAAAAAATCTGTGCACCTGGAAATGTCATGGATTAGAGTATTTTTGCTTTGCGTGGTTAGTTGCACAGTATCTCAAAGGCAGGGTACAGGGGGGTGGGTAGGAGGAGGCTCCAAAACATAAAATGTGTAACGAGGGTGGTGGGTGACTGGAATGGCCACCCGCAGCAGCATGCTAAGGGCAGAGGGCAGCAGTTTTGCCAGGGGAAGCAGAAAAAACTGGGGCAAACTGGTGGGCCAACGGGTCTTTGTCAGCTATGCTACAATGTTGTGAATACTTGTCCCTTGGCTAGAATGTGGACCACTTCTGAGTGAGACCCAGGCCACGACAGACAAGGGAGCAGGAAGTCGTAACACGCTTATACCAGGGAAGGACCCTGTTTAAATGCAGAGGGACATATCAGACAGCGGCTGAGCGGCAGGCTTTGGAAACCTTACTAAAGAGCCCGCTCTCTGGTTCTGAATCAAAAAGCAAGCCGGAAAGCTGGAATAAAACCACTTGGACAAAAAGCGGCAGCCTGGGGGCTTTCAGCATGACTGGTTGTGTTTCTGAGACCTTAAACAGAAAAAAAAAATAACTAAAGAAACTGGAGAGACCCCCCCCCCCCCCCAAAAGAAAAATCCCAGCCACAAGCCTGCTAGTCACACACTGCTGACGTAGCTATGGTCTTGCTGCAGGGCTTAGGTTTTTTTTTATCCAACCCACCTGCACCCTGCTGTATTCCGCAATCCTGCAGGAGATCCCAGAAACTGGCATTAAATCCAAGGGCTGCAGGACCTCACAATACAGTAGCTGGAATTTGAAAGACTGGAGAGCATTATTTTACAGACTTTTTCCAAGATGCATTCACCAACGAAATTCCTAAGCTCTTCCCTCCTGACTCCCGAATGCTGAGGGCAGATTTAGGGCATCGTAAATGGGTCTGCCTTACAGTCCCCCTGTCCTGTTTACGCATGTATTCCCCTCTTTTAGCTTTCTACGTAACACATGTCAACCGCTCCAAAAGATTCCTCGAGGGCGATATACCAAGCATTTCGTAAACTTTAAAACTGTAGCTTACATTTGCAGGGCGGTGACAGTAGAGGCAGCTCCTTACCTGTGTTATTAGTCAGCTGGAAAGTGATCGATTTATCCGGAATCCCACAGACGTTTCTGACGGACACTTGGCAGCTGTAACTGGCATAGTCCTGGGGCCTTAAGTTCTTCACCTTCAAAACTTTTGTTTCACCCTGTGCAATGCGAAGGGAGAGTAAACCGTGTTATTAAATACAGTTCAGGAAAACGTTTTGATAACTGAGGCTGATCTGGGATGCGCCCTGACTGCCAAGCGCCACGGCGGGAGAGAGGAGAAGCAGGAGCACAGAAACAGACTTTGAAATGTTTGTAAAATATTGTCAGGCATTAACTATTTTCTCTGATGTGGCAAGGCAGGCACAGTGGAGACGGAAGGCCTTGTTATGGTTAAGGACTAAAGCCTTGGTTGTGGGTGCAACAATGTTTTCTGAGGTTTCCTTGTCAACGCCTGATCACTTATGAAAACGATAAGTTTGTTTTTCTCGACTCTCTACATTTGGAAAATTTTCTTAAGGATAAACCGGTGCTTCAGCAAAATGTTTGACTATTAGGTTGGAGGACTTGGAGTGTTAAATTTTGATGATATCTGTTCTGCTTCTTTGGGGGGAGGGGGTGGGTTTTTTTTAAAGGTTATTTTGATCAGGCTTTGCTACAGCCTAGGAACTCTCATAATGTGGTCTAGTCCATACGCTGTCGTAATGAAACAATAGAAAATCCAGAAACAATCAAAAAATAAAAAGAAACACTTCATAGTAACTATGTTACTATCAGGGGAATTTTCAAAAAACAAGGGCGTCCACCTTCCGACACAAATCGGGAGATGGGTGTCCTTCTCTCAGGGTCATCCAAATCGGCATAATCGAAAGCCGATTTTGGGCGCCCTCAACTGCTTTCTGTCGCGGGGACGACCAAAGTTCTCAGGGGCGTGTCAGCACCGTACCGAAGGTGGGACTGGGGCGTGATTAAGAGATGGGCGGAGAACAGCTGATGCAACCGTTGAAAGACACGTGGTTTGTTGATCTACAAGGTGGGTCTTTAAAAAGACCTTTTCAAAGAAACTTGCTCGTAGACAATTGGATTGCCAGCGTGAAGCAAAAAAGCTGTTCTCCGGTGACTGAGCAACAGACCTATTATATGGATCACCGTACCACGTAGATTTAAACATTTGTATCAGCTGTTCTCCGTCGACTGAGACTCCTGATGCAGGCCTAACGGCCGAAACACGTTTGTGTCGAGTCTTTTTTCACCAATAAACAAGTGTTTTTAAGATCAACCTATCCAGTTTTTGGTGTTCCGTGGTCCAACATTCCACTTTCTCCTAAACCTGTAAAATACTCTCAAAATAAAACACGTAGGGCCTGATTTTCAAAGGAGTTATGCTTCTAACTTTGGGCCTCCCAGTGTGGTAATGCCAACAAAGCTCTTTCACTTTGAATGGGCTCCGTCAGCGCTGTCACGCAGGGACCACTGGCGAGGCTTGAAAAAAGTGTCCCTTTGAGAGTTATGGTTCTGAATTGGCCAAGTGTCTAAATTTATATTCAGAATTTAACTAGAACTAAATTTAGGAACATATTGGGCAGGATTTGATGCTCAAGTTGGGTATCAAACAGATCTGCGTTAACCCTGGGATTCTATACATCGCGCCTCTATTTCTATGTGGAAATTGAAGCGTATTGTATAACCGTGCGCATAACTTAATTGGTTAATCAGCGTTGTCAATTGGATGTTAACAACAATTATCAGCACTAATTGGCATTACGATTTCCATGCACAACTCGCTAAGTGTATTCTTTAACGTGGTGCGCCTAAATTCTAAGTCACATATCTCCCCTCAGCCGCCTTTTCTCCAAGCTGAAGAGCCCTAGCCGCTTTAGCCTTTCCTCATAGGGAAGTCATCCCATCCCCTTTATCATTTTCATCGCCCCTTCTCTGCACCTTTTCTAATTCCACAATATCCTTTTTGAGATGCGGCGACCAGAATTGAACACAATATTCGAGGTGCGGTCGCACCATGGAGCAATACAAAGGCATTAGAACATCCTCATTTTTGTTTTCCATTCATTTCCGAATAAGCCATTTAGACAACTGCAATGGAACTTATGAGGGATGCAAAGAACAAACATTAAAGAAACTTCAGACCGCTCAAAACACGGCAGCTAGACTTATCTTTGGAAAAACGCGATTTGAAAGCGCAAAACCCCTCTGCGAAAAACTACACTGGCTCCCAATCAAAGAACGCATTGCTCTGAAAATCTGCACTCTGGTTCACAAAATTATCTACGGTGAAGCCCCGGGATACATGACAGACCTGATCGACCTACCAACTAGAAAACACATCCAAATCAGCACGAACATATCTAAATCTGCACTACCCAAGCTGCAAAGGACTCAAATACAAATCAACTTACGCATCCAGTTTTTCCTACATAAGCACACAACTGTGGAACGCATTACCAAAAGCCTTGAAAACTACGTACGACCACCTAAACTTCCGGAAAAAACTAAAAACTAACCTGTTTAAAAAGGCATACCCCACCGATCCAACTTAAATGCCTGATCCCTGCAACACAACAAAACTAAAGAACGTAATGGACATAACACAACTCTTCCGTTGTACGATTCCCTAGTGTGGCTGTGTCACAAGAACTTTATCTTACCACAACATCACTTTGTATTTGTTCACACCGGAGTCTCCAAACGCCTCTCCGGTACTTTGTAAGCCCCATTGAGCCTACAAATAGGTGGGAAAATGTGGGATACAAATGTAACAAATAAATAAATAAATAGTTGAAAAGGGGGCATGGGTGTTTCTAAAATTTATGCGCATTATTATAGAATACACCCACTCTGCACCTAATTTAGGCCACGACTAAATTTGATCGCACGGAGAGAAGCGCTTGGCGTATTCTATAAACCGCATGTGTTTTTGACACACACTGAGGCCCCCTTTTATTACAGCGGGGAAAAGGCCATTTCGGAGGGGGGAGGGGGAGAACTTACCACCACCCATTGAGGAGATAGTAAGGGCTCCCACGTTAACCCGGCAGTACATGGCACTCCACGATTACTGCCAGGTAAAAACTGAATCTACAAAAATAGAAATATTTTTGTATCGTTAGAAAGGGCATGTGCCAGGGGTAGGAATTACCGCCGGGCTCCAGCGGTAGTTCTGGAATAGCGAGCGGTAACCTGCATTGGCTTTACCTCGCATAGTAAAGAAGCCCCTACGCTGCCCTGTCACCGACCCCCTTCTCTCTTACAGCCCCGCCTCTCTGATGTACTTCCTGTTTCCTCGGAGGTGGGGGTGGGCCATAGCACAGAGAAGGGCAGCATATGGGAAACCGCTGCCGCCCCCCCCCCCCCCGACTTTTGGAAAGCCAGAAAAGAAGGTAAATTCGGGGAAGGAAGGAAGGGGAAGATGAGACTGTGGAGGCAGAGCAGAGCCGGGGCAACAGACCATCCCCTTGCCTCAGGTGGCAGACCGTCCCTATCGCCTCAGATGTCAGACCGTCCCCTCAGCTTAGACGGCAGAACGTCCCTATCGCCTGCGTTGGGCCGCCCCTGCACCTAGTACCAATTCTTTAATGGCATCTTAGTTCCAAGATCACGCTATAAAATACTAGCAAATGTGGGCATTAGCACACCTAAGCTTTAAGTCTGCCCTTACACCAGCCTAAGTAATTTATAACATTCAATAAACTGTGTGTGTAACAGAGAGACATGGCCCTGTCATGTCCATGTGTAGCTCCTCTGTTAGAGTAGCACCTCGTGTACACAGGCACCTGTATTATCCTACACGCTCCAAAATCTGGAGAAACGAACGGCAGGTAGGCCTACATTTATAAGCACAGCTTAAGGGGCTAAATTAAGAGTAGAAACTTAAAAAGCCCAGCTTTTGTGCAATATCTGATTAGCTGGATTTTACTTCCTAATTTATTTGGATCTGACCTTCCCTTCTTTAAGAGGAACAGATATAAAGATGTTGCTGCTCTACCATATTTGTCAGCTAAATGGTGGAGTGTTATATATTTTTATTTTTGTTACATTTGTACCCCACGCTTTCCCACTCATGGCAGGCTCAATGCGGCTTACATGGGCAATGGAAGGTTAAGTGACTTGCCCAGAGTCACAAGGAGCTGCCTGTGCCTGAAGTAGGAATTGAACTCAGTTCCTTAGTTCCCTAGGACCAAAGTCCACCACCCTAACCACTAGGCCACTCTTCCACTGTTGCTACTATTTGAGATTCTACATGGAATGTTGCTATTCCACTAGCAACATTCCATGTAGAAGTCGGCCCTTGCAGATCATCAATGTGGCCGCGCAGGCTTCTGCTTCTGTGAGTCTGACGTCCTGCATGTACGTGCAGGACGTCAGACTCACAGAAACAGAAGCCTGCGCAGCCTTCTACATGGAATGTTGCTAGTGGAATAGCAACATTCCATGTAGAATCTCCCATAGTAGCAACAGAATCTCAATAGTAGCAACATTCCATGTAGAACCTCAAAGAGTAGCAACATTCCATGTAGAATCTCCAATAGTATCTATTTTATTTTTGTTACATTTGTACCCTGCGCTTTCCCACTCATGGCAGGCTCAATGCGGCTTACATGGGGCAATGGAGGGTTAAGTGACTTGCCCAGAGTCACAAGGAGCTGCCTGTGCCTGAAGTAGGAATTGAACTCAGTTCCTTAGTTCCCCAGGACCAAAGTCCACCACCCTAACCACTAGGCCACTCTTCCACTGTTGCTACTATTTGAGATTCTACATGGAATGTTGCTATTCCACTAGAAGTCGGCCCTTGCAGATCACCAATGTGGCCGCGCAGGCTTCTGCTTCTGTGAGTCTGACGTCCTGCACGTACATGCAGGACGTCAGACTCACAGAAACAGAAGCCTGCGCAGCCTTCTACATGGAATGTTGCTAGTGGAATAGCAACATTCCAAGTAGAATCTCCAATAGTAGCAACATTCCATGTAGAATCTCCAATAGCCAATAGTAGCAACATTCCATGTAGGATCTCCAAGAGTAGCAACATTCCATGTAGAATCTCCAATAGTATCTATTTTATTTTTGTTACATTTGTACCCTGCGCTTTCCCACTCATGGCAGGCTCAATGCGGCTTACATGGGGCAATGGAGGGTTAAGTGACTTGCCCAGAGTCACAAGGAGCTGCCTGTGCCTGAAGTGGGAATCCAACTCAGTTCCCCAGGACCAAAGTCCACCACCCTAACCACTAGGCCACTCTTCCACTGTTGCTACTATTTGAGATTCTACATGGAATGTTACTATTCCACTAGAAGTCGGCCCTTGCAGATCACCAATGTGGCCGCGCAGGCTTCTGCTTCTGTGAGTCTGACGTCCTGCACGTACATGCAGGACGTCAGACTCACAGAAACAGAAGCCTGCGCAGCCTTCTACATGGAATGTTGCTAGTGGAATAGCAACATTCCATGTAGAATCTCCCATAGTAGCAACAGAATCTCAATAGTAGCAACATTCCATGTAGAACCTCAAAGAGTAGCAACATTCCATGTAGAATCTCCAATAGTATCTATTTTATTTTTGTTACATTTGTACCCTGCGCTTTCCCACTCATGGCAGGCTCAATGCGGCTTACATGGGGCAATGGAGGGTTAAGTGACTTGCCCAGAGTCACAAGGAGCTGCCTGTGCCTGAAGTAGGAATTGAACTCAGTTCCTTAGTTCCCCAGGACCAAAGTCCACCACCCTAACCACTAGGCCACTCTTCCACTGTTGCTACTATTTGAGATTCTACATGGAATGTTGCTATTCCACTAGAAGTCGGCCCTTGCAGATCACCAATGTGGCCGCGCAGGCTTCTGCTTCTGTGAGTCTGACGTCCTGCACGTACATGCAGGACGTCAGACTCACAGAAACAGAAGCCTGCGCAGCCTTCTACATGGAATGTTGCTAGTGGAATAGCAACATTCCATGTAGAATCTCCAATAGTAGCAACATTCCATGTAGAATCTCCAATAGCCAATAGTAGCAACATTCCATGTAGGATCTCCAATAGTAGCAACATTCCATGTAGAATCTCCAATAGCCAATAGTAGCAACATTCCATGTAGGATCTCCAAGAGTAGCAACATTCCATGTAGAATCTCCAATAGTATCTATTTTATTTTTGTTACATTTGTACCCTGCGCTTTCCCACTCATGGCAGGCTCAATGCGGCTTACATGGGGCAATGGAGGGTTAAGTGACTTGCCCAGAGTCACAAGGAGCTGCCTGTGCCTGAAGTGGGAATAGAACTCAGTTCCTCAGTTCCCCAGGACCAAAGTCCACCACCCTAACCACTAGGCCACTCCTCCACTTATATTATTATTACTACTACTACTACTATTACTACTTATCATTTATATATCATTTATATTCCAAATAAGGGCCTATTTCTTGTTTTGTAAAGCATTGAAAATGTATTTGTTTGACAGAGATGTTTTAGGCAAAATCTGAAGAGGCATATATATTTTTTTTCCTTTTCTTCTTGTCTTTCAAATTGTAATTCCTGGTATGTCCAGCTTTCTGGCTATGTAAATCACACTGAACTCTGTTGGGTATGTTGCTTGCGATCCATAAGAAATAAAGCAAAGTAAAGTTAATACTGGGTTCAAAGTTGTCGCAAGGCCCCAGTCCTACTAGAATTCAGCTCTGATTCCACAAGACTTTTGCATACTTATTTATTTCAAAATCATTTATCGTCTAATAAAATGCCAGGCGGTTGCCGACAAAGTTACGCATGAAACGGAGTGCTTAGGTTCTCAGATATCTTCACTCTTCGGCTGAACGTTTCAAGGCCTCTGTTCAGATCCTCCCAGAGACCTCAGGGAGAAAGACCCCCATCCCCCAAACTGCTCTGGTTGTCAAGATTATGTGAACGGAATATTCATGAGCTATATTTGCATGCACCTGCTACAGTCACCACGTTCCTTTACAGAGCACCTCTTTCCTAAGGCTTCCCCTCCCCCCTCCCCCTCCTTCGTTATACTATATGCCTATGGGAACACAGCTTCCTTATCTGTGGAGGATCAGAGTCCAGAGCCAGTGCTGTAGACCAAATCCAGGGGGACCTCCTGGCTCTAAGGGGAACCTTTTAAGGCTTATCCAGAACTATCGCCAAGAGACCGGTAGTACTTCCCACCCCTAGCGTGTACCATTTCTGGCGCTATAAAAATATGACCTATTTTTGTAGTGCTGGAACTTAACCAGGACACAAGCCAGCCAGCCATGTTTTCAGGATACCCAGAATGAATATGCATGAAATGGAGGCCCTGCATGCAAATGTATCTCATACATATTCATTGTACACAATAACAGGGTTAAATCGTTTAAATGCAGATCTAATAGCCTGACGGGGATATCCACGCTCTATGAATCTATCAGACATGTATCTAGCCTGCTGCACACAGGCTTGCTGATCGGAACATAATCTTTGGATACGCAAAAACTGACCAATGGGAATGCTTTCCTTTAATTTCCGGGGGTGATGGCTTTGGAAATGCAATATGGTATTCCTATCTGTCGCCTTTCCAAAAATATCGGCGCTACGGAATGGACATATACTGTGATTACTGCATTAACAGCATATTATATGGACATATGAGAATGCCATTTGAAGCTGAATACAAGTTTGGGTATGTGTTGGTGTTAAACCAGGGGCGATTTGATCACCGAGTTTAGTCCTCAGTAGTAGTATGGACAAAGGTTTGTCTCTGTTACATGTATAATTCATTGGGAAAGTCTTTAGGAAAGTGTGCATGATTAGGCATGATAAGTTGTAGTAACAAAGCTATTTGTTACTACTTGTTAGTTATTTGTTACTATTTGTGGAGTGGAGGAGTGGCCTAGTGGCTAGAGTGGTGGACTTTGGTCCTGAGGAACTGAGTTGGATTCCCACTTCAGGCACAGGCAGCTCCTTGTGACTCTGGGCAAGTCACTTAACCCTCCATTGCCCCATGTAAGCCGCATTGAGCCTGCCATGAGTGGGAAAGCGCAGGGTACAAATGTAACAAAAATAAAATAGATACTATTGGAGATTCTACATGGAATGTTGCTATTCCACTAGCAACATTCCATGTAGAAGGCTGCACAGGCTTCTGTTTCTGTGAGTCTGACGTCCTGCACGTATGTGCAGGACGTCAGACAAGCAGAAGCCTGCGCGGCCACATTGGTGATCTGCAACGGCCGACTTCTACATGGAATGTTGCTAGTGGAATAGCAACATTCCATGTAGACTCTCAAATAGTAGCAACAGTGGAGGAGTGGCTGAGTGGTTAGGGTGGTGGACCTTGGTCCTGGGGAACTGAGTTCGATTCCCACTTCAGGCACAGGCAGCTCCTTGTGACTCTGGGCAAGTCACTTAACCCTCCATTGCCCCATGTAAGCCGCATTGAGCCTGCCATGAGTGGGAAAGCGCAGGGTACAAATGTAACTAAAATAAAAAATATTGTGATGTGAGTTGTTTAATTAAATATTGGATATTGTTAAAAAAATGTATTAGTCATACTGGTAGATACATATTCATTGTGGAGATCTTGAAAACCAGACTGGCTTGGTGTGCCCCGAGGGCTGGGTTAAGAAGTCCTGGGCAAGGGGCAAGATCTGCAAAAAAAAAAAAACTTTGTGAAGGGGACTCCACCTAGGCAGGGAGGGGTGTCTAAGCTCCCAGTCCCCGATAAGCAGGGAATACGCTACGGCCTTCACGGTGAAGCATTTTCTTGCCATATCAGCTTCTACTTTCTGCCAGAATATATTTCTTGCCTACAAGATACAGCAGATAATATCTTCAGAGCTGCCAAATTAGCCAATTCCAGCAGGAATAAGTTTTGGCTAAGTCCTGGTTTTGAATTTACATTGCAAAGCAGTGTGGGAGTTGTAGTGCCTGATTCTACCCATTGAAACCGATACTACAGGTCACGTGATGTGCCAGGAAAGGGTTGCCTGAATCTTAGGAACAACCTAGAATATCTCTCTTGGATAGGGTTACCATTTTTTGTCCCACAAAAAGGAGGACACATGCCCCGCCCCTACTACACACCCACCCCGCCCCTTTCACACCCCACACCGCCCCCTTTCACACCCTTGCTCCGCCCCCCCTGACACACCCTCACTCCGCCCCGTCATGTTTTCCCCTCCCCCCCTTTCACAGACCCCGTCGCCCCCCTCCCCATCACCCGCCTCCCCTTACCTTACTACTGCCCTGGTGGTCTAGTGACCTCTTCAGGGCAGGAAAAAGCCCCCTCTTTCCTGCCCGGAACCCTGCCCTGCATGCATCCTTCCTGTTCCTGATCCTCAACGCTGATTCAAAATGGTCGCTGAGAGTTGAAGTCTTGCAAGGTCACTTCAACTCTTGGCGGCCATTTTGAATCGGCGCCGAGGATCAGGAACAGGAAGGATGCATGCAGGGCAGCGCTCTGGGCAGGAAAGAGGGGGCTCTTTCCTGCCCTGAAGGCGGAAGAGGTCACTAGACCACCAGGGCACTAGTAAGTAAGGGGAGGGGAGGCTAGCAATCTGCCCATTTGTCCAGAAATCCGGACAAACGGGCAGATTGGCAAAACCAGCCCGGTTGCCCGGACATGCCCTCAAAAAGAGGCCATGTCCGGGTAAATCCGGACATATAGTAACCCTACTCTTGGAACAGGATGACTCAGGGCAGGCTTAACAGCTGGACCAGGTGAGGCTCTGACACAGGGCGTCGGTAACTCAGGGCGTCAAAATACCCAGCCTCTGGCCTCACCTGATCTATAAGTTCAGCCTTTCCTTCCCCCTCCCTCCCAGGCCGGTCTCTCCTCTTTTTTCTTTCTCTCCCCCCAGGTCCAGCACTGCTCCCTCACCTCTCTTACTCCCCCCACAGTCCTGAAAGTTTATGTTGGTTACCGGAGGCGGCAGAAGCACCATGACAGGCTGCTTTCAGCCTGCCCCTGGATCTTCCCTCTGCAATGTCTAGCCTCCTCTGATGCAATTTCCTGTGGGCGGGATGCAGCTGAGGGAAAACCCAGGGGCTGGCCGAAGGCAGCCTATCATGCTGCTGCTGCTGTCGCTAGTGACCGACATAAACTACAGGACCGTGGGGGAGCGAGAGAGGCGAGGGCAGTGGTGTAGCTACTATGGGGCCACGGGGGCCTGGGACCCCATAGATTTGGCCCTGGACCCCCCTGCCGACGACCCTCTCAACCCCCCCCCCTCTCCCGTCGCCAACCTGCCGTCGCCATCTGCTACCTTTGCTGGTGGGGGAAGGAAGAAGGCTTTGGCTGGTGGGGGTTGGGGTCCCTTGCCAGCAAAAGTAGCAGACGGCGACGGCGGGTTGGCGGTGGGAGGGGGGAATGAGAGGGTCGTTGGCGGGGGGGGTCAAAGTTGTTGTTGGTGGTGTTGGTGGCGGCGGGGGTGTCGGCAATGGTGGTGGGGGGTGTCGGCAATGGCGTTGGGGGAGGGGTCGACGGCCCCGGGGGGGGCTAAAATGTGCCCCCTCACCTCAGGCTCTGGACCCCCCTTCCGCCGAAGTCTGGCTACGCCCCTGGGTGAGGGAGCAGTGCCAGACCCGCAGGAAGGAGGACAGAGGAGGGGGAAAGAGAAACTGGATTGGGGACGGTGGGGGGCGAGAGATGCCAGCCCAAGGGAGGGAGCGTTTACAAACTCACAGGGGAAAGGGGGATGGAAGGGGCGCCGGAAGTGATGTGATGGGGAGGGGCGGAGGTGCCACCAAAGCAAATTGGCTTTGAGTACCACTGTCCCTTGAGCCGGCCCTGGGGTGACTACACAGCTCTGCATCTTATCTGCTTCAGCTTCTAGTAAAGGTCAGAATGACTCAATCTTCCAGGCAAGAGGAGACCTATAAAATTCCTTTTGGGCTGGAAAAGAGGCCCATGGGACTGTGAGAAAGACCGGGCTGTCTTAAAAGAAAAGAATGTTTGATCCCCCGGGCAACATGTCATATGGCAGATTGCAGCAGTCTGCTTTTCACTGTAACCCCCCCCCCCCCCCATTAAACCCCCAAATCTCAACTGGAAGTAAGGATCCCACTTGTCGTAGACTAGTAGGGATGAAGTCTGTGTCTCACCTGTGTGTACAGAGGTTCGTAAATGTCCACGCCATTGTCCTGGTTGTGAGAGAGGGTCTCGGCCCCCCGTTTCCAGATGAAGCGAGCGGGTGGATTGGAGTTGACAGTACAGCGCAGGAAGACGGTCTTCTCTTGGTAAAAGCTGCCCCGCACGTCGCTGATGGTTTGATGCACTGTTAGGATGGGTTCGTCTAGATCTGGAAGGGAGGGGGGCCTGCAGTTGGAATTACAGACACTCTGGGAAGAGATCAGAGCTGAGACTGGGGGAGAAGAAAGCAAACCCCTACACATTCACGAACAATATGAAAGACCGACTTTCTGCTGAGCAGGGGCGTAGCCAGATGGCCAATTTTGGGTGGGCCTGAGCCCAAGGTGGGTGGGCATGGAATTTGCCCCCTCCCTGGTCCCCCTCTGCTTTTCTCCTCTCTCCACCCAGTGGTGTGCTGGAGCAGGCTCTCACAGGCTCTCGAGAGCCGTTTGTTAAGTTTTTAAGAATTCTGGGAGCCGGTTCTCCATGGCTACTTCAACAAATGGATCCCAAAATGTGGGCTTGGGCCCCTCCTGAATTCTCTTTTACTTTGCTGGCGAGAGAGAGCCCCCTGTTAACAATTTACCAGCACACCCCTGTCTCCACCCCTCCCTTTCCACAAACGCCAAATATTAAATACTGGAGCTGACAGGGATCCCCAAACTCTGCCAGCTGAAGATTTCCTCCTGCTCCTCGATCAGCCAGCACTCTTTCACACGGCAGCCGGTAGCACTTGCCTCAAACTCAGTTTTGCCAGATGGAAAAAATTGTTCACGCCCAAAACCAGCCCCAAACTGCACAAAGTCAATTTGCATACGAATGACATCATTTCATAAATATTAATGAGGCCATTTGCATACAAACGACATCATTAAACTCGCCTCCACTGGCCGCGGCCACGGGAAAACTGAGCCAACCCGCAGCTGACGGCCATGGGAAAAAACCGCGGCAGGCGAAAAAAACGCTGGCGGGGCAAGAAAAAGCCCCCCAAAATACCGCAACCCGCACGCGGCGTGAAAAAGCCACAGCGGATCGCGGAAAGGAGCCCAATTGGGCGGGAAATCCGCAGCCTGGCACTGCTGCTGGTAGGCTGTGCATGCTCAGCAGTTTTGTATGTGTGACAACTGAGCATGTGCAGAAGGGCCGGTCTCAGTGTCAGCTCAAGGCAAGTGCTGCTGGTTGAGATTTGGAAGAGTGCAAGCTGCCCAAGGAGAGAAAATCTTCAGCTAGCGAGGTTTGGGGATCCCCAGCAGCCACAGCAAGAGTGTCACAATTTTGGGTGGGCCTGAGTCCAAAGTGGGTGGGTCCCGGCCCACCCAGGCCCACCTGTGGCTACGCCACTGCTGCTGAGACTAGTCAAACAGAAGCTGGTGACAGATATATTGGACGGAGGAGTGGGAAGGAACCTCTTATCCTAAAATTAACAGAAACAACACTGATGGTCCATTAGATCGAAATCCTGGTGGAAGCACTTCAAGTGAAGGGTCTTTACTCTGGCCCTACCATTGTATCTTTGGACTTGCAGGTGCAGAACAGCAGATCTGTAAGTCCAGAAATACAAAGGTGCAAAGCCAGGGGTGACCCAGCCTGCTCCGGGTGGCTCGGGCTGCGTTCGGCATGCTGCGTTCCTTCTTCAGCCCAGCTAAGCTACCTGTTTATAAGAAGATTACAGTAGAATACAGTCAGAATAAAAAATCAAGAGCAGCCCAAAGCGAAGAGAGGCCGAACATGCAGGCACTGGGTAGATGTTTCCAGCCTCCTACCGGGGCTTGGTTCACTGGCACATAGGCAGGCAAGGGCTGATGTTAGGCTCCTCGACTATCTTTGTGTCATGGACCACAAGGCTGAGACCCCTGCAATGCAAAGAACAGGGCTCTGAAAGGTAGAAAAATCACAAAATCATAGACACGTTACAGCAGAACATAAAAGAGAAGACAGGTTTAAAAGTGAGTTATGGGTAACAAGCTGACTTCTTGGAGATGTTACACATGTCACCCTCCAGCTACTCTCTCCTCCAAGATAGAAATGAAAACTCTCTCTCCCTCCCTCCCTTCCTGGTGGCTCAGTGACCCACCTTGCTCCTCTCAGATGAATGACGGGGTCAGGAATAACTTGTGGCCAATTGCTGCCTGCTCCGTCTGTCTGTCCGTCACCCCACCCTCCCACCCTGTTAACTGCTGTCGCTATTAGAAAGTAGAAAACTCTAGGAGACCATCCCTGGTTTGCAGAAATTCCCAAGGTTGTGGTACATAACAGACAGGTGCACAGAGGTTACTGCAGGTACCTGTCATCCTATTTGAGTAACCACTGCCTCCTAAGGATCCTGTAAGAGGAGAAGGACTCAGCTTTATCACTTCATCCAAAATGCGTCCAGATCTGACAAAGCAACACATTCCTTCTATGAACCATATGCACAAGGACACGCCTGGAGAGCCTTAACGTCTCTTGGGAAGGTCTGTAAAGAAGTCCAGGTCTCTGGTGCTTTTCTGCCAAAATGTTTTCCAAGTGCCGATGCTGCCTCTAAGGACTAAGCATTTTATTCCTAAGAGATGGTTCAACCCGCTATCCTGAACTGCACAAACCATGAGCCATCTTTAAGCCTGGAAGATTCGCAGAATGTGTACACAGGGCTTCCATGCCGCCTCACAAGATCTGCATTAGCCCTTTAAGAAAACATCTCCTACAGATATCCATTTCTGAAACACAAGTACTACAAGATTTAAATGCATGCATGCAACAGGTATGACACGTGTTTCACAGCCATTGAGGAGACACAGATAACGTGGCTTTTAAATGTATACACTACATGCAAAATAGATACTGAAAGTTTTACCTTTAATCCTTGCTCACAATACACATATATTAAAAACCTTTAAATCCACAGGTGCAGCACAGATACTGCAAGCTTTAAAATCATGTATTAAGCTCCATACCATGTTTTATATCCATATTTATAGCACACGGTGGTTAATCACTCCAAATAAATAAATTCCTGAGTATTTCCAGTGCAGGCATGCTGCGTGCATACTGTAGGGTTGAAATTATGCTTCTAGCATGCAGGTATTCATGGATTAAGGTAGGGGAAGAAACTGGAGAACTGTCCATCCCTTTCTGGCCTTTATCTGATGACTGTCAGATGAGCCCTCCGGGAACACAGAACCACCTCAGTGGCGTAGCAAGGGCGGACGGTGGGGGCGGTCCGCCCCGGGTGTCAACGGGTGGGGGGGTGCTCCGCTCCATCCATCCACACTCCCCCATTGGCATGGAACCACCTCCCCCCCCCCGACACAGTCCCCACCTGCCAACCAGGTTCCAGCTCCGTCCACCCCAGCGTGGCGCCTCACATCTGCAGCGCTGCTGTAAAAAGAAGAAAATCGCCTCCTCGTTGGCCCTTCCCTCACTGTGTCCCACCCTCTGACATAACTTCCTATTTCCTCGAGGGTGGGACACAGTGAGGGAAGGGCCGACGAGGAGGCGATTTTCTTCTTTTTACAGCAGCGCTGCAGATGCGAGGCGCCACGCTGGGGTGAATGGAGCTGGAACCTGGTTGGCAGGTGGGGACTGCGTCGGGGGGGGGGGGAGCCGGCGCCACGCTGTGGTGGACGGAGCTGGAACTTGGAAGGCAGGTGGGGACTGTGTCATGTGTGTGTGTAGGGGGGGGGTGCCGTGTTGCCCTGCACCCGGGGGGGGGGGGGGGGGTGAGCAGTGGCGATCCGCCCTGGGTGTGAGGCAACCATGGAACGCCACTGCACCTCCTGTACCAGAATGTAACTGGCTTTGATAAATGCAGCAAATTGTAAAATGCCTAAAACCCATTATTTAAACTACAGAGAGCCCACCAAATATTGAAAGAGATCCATTACACCTTATGAAAGCCAGGAGGTGACTCTCCTTGGCACAATGCAAGAATGAAGAGTTTTAGCAGTGAATCTGAGATGGTACCGACATCCCCTGGCACCCATCCGAGGCTCATTCCTATATATAAGTACATAAGTACATAAGTATTCCACACTGGGACAGACCAAAGGTCCATCGAGCCCGGCATCCTGTTTCCAACAGTGGCCAATCCAGGTCACAAATACCTGGCAAGATCCCCCCAAAAAGTTCAATACATTTTATGCTGCTTATCCCAGAAATAAGCAGTGGATTTTCCCCAAGTCAATTTAATAATGGTCTATGGACATTTCCTTTAGGAAGCCGTCCTGACCTTTTTTAAACACCGCTAAGCTAACCACATTTACCACATTCTCTGGCAATGAATTCCAGAGTTTAATTACACAGTGAGTGAAGACAAATTTTCTCAGATTCATATTAAATTCACTATGTCCAGATTATGCGCACAAATACCCCAATCAGAGACATCAACCCCCATTGCTTCACTGTGTCTACTGAAAGGAGGAGCATTAACCTCCCCCTGTCTTTGCCTCTATATATAAATTTACTCCGCTGATGTGCAGGTCAAACTGTCAGCTATGCTCCAAAAAACATATCTGTTCGCCTTTTCGGTTGATTTGCCAACTGGTTTCATGTCTTTCAAGACTACTCTATGTTATCCCACCAAAAAAAAAAAATCACACCTCACCAACTTTAACTGAAAATGAAAATACAAGCGATTTTTCCACGGGATGCAGAGACAGAAATTCACTGTATCTTTCACTGGACAGAATCATGTTCACAGTATTCTGGCGATTGCCCTGAGCCCCCTGGAAGAGTCTGAACACATCCGTCTCTCTGTTGGGGAAAGTTGGCTTGCTGTGAACCAGCAACGACGATGCTTTCTGCATTGCTGAGCATGGCGGGGAGGGCAGGGGAGTGAATGTACCAGGGAAATGAAATTTCCAGTGGCACTGCCTTTTTCTCTCTCAAAGGAATGAAGAGAAAAACAAAACAAAACAAACTAACTAAAATTTAATCTGTTTCCCCTTCGTTCTGTCTTCACAATAGGAAATTTCATTAGAATTTCTTGTTTCATTTGTTTTTGGCAGATCTTTAAGCTGGAAATTGAGAGAAGCCAGGATTATAAAGCACTTAGAAACGCGGCATTTTTAGCCACCTTAATAGACTGACAGGTGATGCAGACATGGGCTCTTATAAGATAACATGTCATCTCTTGCTGGTTCAGGTACAGTGAACTTATGAGCCTGGTGGAGTATTATCTTACACCGTAAGATACATCCCTCACTTAAAGCACTGAGTGGTAAGAGCAGAGCAGGAACGAAGTGATGCTAAAAATGTCAGACAGTGCCTGGTACTGCTTAATGTCTCCTGGGATGAAGTCCATGGTTCTGAGGCTCAATAACAACATCCATTCCCTCTCTCATTTCAACCAGTCAGTGGAGAAAAGAAACTTTCTATCAAACAATTCCGCTGGGTGCTCTCAACCGTGCAAAACTCTCTTCCCCGAAGAGTTGTAAGATAATAGGACCGAGGTGGCAACACGAGCTTATACGGTCACTTCTGTCAGCAGAGGGGAACATTAAAATTTAACTTCGGCATTGACAAAACCATAAAAAAAAAAAAACAACTGAGAAAGAGACTGCAGAGGACAGCACAGAGCAGTCAAAGAGACGTTAATCATCTCAGAAACAGCAGAAAACCAACTCACTTTTTTGTCAGAGAGGGGCAATCCAGGGAGCAAGGGGACAGGAAAAGGAAAGACAGTCTTCCTTCCCTTACAGAAACCTGATAGTTCAGGACATATGGTAGAGAAAAAACTGGGTTGGAAACCCTCCCCACCCCATGGAAGCAGAGTAAAGCTGAATTCTGCAGGGCGCAACTGAAGTTTAATCAAATGTCTCCGTGGGAAATACTGCTTATTAAGCCAATGTTCGCATATTAACAATCTGATGGCACTAGTAATGCAACCCCTGATTTCTTAGCTTGACAGCAGTACACTGGTGGCACAGTGACACTACATAAAGTACATAAGTACATTAGTATTGCCATACTGGAAAAGACCAAAGGTCCATGAAGCCCAGCATCCTGCTTCCAACAGTGGCCAATCCAGGTCACAAATACCTGGCAAGATCCCCAAAAAGTACAAAACATTCTATACTGCTTATCCCAGAAATAGTGGATTTTCCCCAAGTCCATTTAATAACGGTCTATGGACCTTTCCTTTAGGAAGCCGTCCAAACCTTTTTAAAACTCCGCTAAGCTAACCGCCTTTACCACATTCTCTGGCAACGAATTCCAGAGTTTAATTACACGTTGAGTGAAGAAACATTTTCTCCGATTCGTTTTAAATTTACTACATTGTAGCTTCATCGCATACCTCCTAGTCCTAGTATTTTTGGAAAGCGTGAACAGACGCTTCACATCTACCTGTTCAACTCCACTCATTATTTTATAGACCTCTATCATATCTCCCCTCAGCCGCCTTTCCTCATAGGGAAGTTGTCCCATCCCCTTTATCATTTTCGTCGCCCTTCACTCCAAATGGACACTCCAGTCAAGCTTGAAACTGATGTGGGTTTTCACCTGTGCAGGGGCAGCTCTAGGCCAAGGTGGCTATATCGCGGAAGGAGACAGAGTCCCAGAGGGAGCAATAACTTTTCTTGAAGATGTAAATGTTCTGAATGATATGGAACAGTCTCAGTGCCAGGATATGAAAACTGTTTTCAAAATGTAGAGCCACGGAAAGTTTCAATTCCAGTATTTGGCCTGGACCTGACCGAGTTGAGACCTGACATTGTGGTAGCACTGAATCTAAGCTTGTGGTGGGTATGGCACTGTTCTAGGTCCTCTCTCTCTCTAGATCCAAAGATCCCTGTGAGCAGATTCTGGTTCTGGTCAGGTCTAGGCAGTATCAACAGTGCATAAGCTCTAGAGACTCTTAAGCCTGTGTAATAACAGTCAAACAGTAGAACATCCCATATTATGATCTTGCCTGATCTTGGACAGACCAAGGCAGAGGCACAGCCATGGGGTCAGCCACAGCTCCCCATCCCTACTTTGGAGTCAGGCTGGCCCAGTAAGTAGCACAGATCAATGAGAAGAGAACTGGAGGCGACATTAATGTGTGCGTACCTGAGCTAAGCTCAGGCTCCATCAAAGCTCAGTTCTGGCTATTCCACTGGACTAAGGTCTCTTTCTGCTCACTAATCAAGACAACACAGTTCTCTGTTCCCCTCACCTTGACGGAAATTTTCATGGTTATGATATAAATTATCTGTCCACCCAGGAGAGGCATCAACTATAACTCTACAGAATCAACGGGGATGCCGACTCTTTCAGTTTTAAGAAGGATTAAGCCATTGGATGATCAATGTGCCAAGTGTTCAGCCAATGGTGCACATCTTGGCCATACGTTTTGGGCCTGCCCACGTATTCAAGCTTACTGGACCTGCTTGGCTCATCATGCCTCTCAGTTTTGGAAATTTAAGTGGTCACCATCTTTTCTCTCCAACTATTTGATGTTCTCTCCATCCAGAGACAGCCGCCACCAGGCCTCCGTGCTTTTTTAAAGCATACAGTGTTGATGGCCAACATGGCAATATTACAACTTTGGCTCTCATCAGACGTCCCCATGGTATCGCATTGGAGATCTATAATGATTATGCGCAGTGCCCTGCGGAATAAAGGGGATTTCTGATTTGTCCTCTTCGAAGGGAGATCAGTTTCTCAAAATTTGGGTACCTTTTTGGGACACCTTGATGCCTATGGTGTGTAGCCAGACCTTGAATGCGCAGGTGGGTTATTCAGGTAGGGTGGGAGGGAGGGACATGTTAACGTACCCCATTTGGCACTGTATTTGTTTGCATTACTCTTGTTGATTGTTTCCGTTGACAATAAAAATACTATTTTGAAACAACAACAACAACAAAAAAGGATTATGCCATGTGAACAGAATGAGCGGCACCCTTTTCAAAATAGGCTCCCGGTACTCACCCAATTAAAAGATCATCTCTTTCAGTCACTCTTCCTGTTTCTTGATCCAGGTTTTTAACCCTCACCTCTGCTCAAGGGAAGTAGAAAATTATGTGCAGCTGGTGCAGCCGCACAGAGTGTGAGAAAGGCGGAGGACAAAATTGTACCTCATCCAATGCCTCCCCTACTTGCCCAGCACCTCTAATTGCTCTCCCTATGCCCCCCTCCTAAGTGCATCTGCCCACCCTGGTGGTCTAGGGTAGGGTAGGCAGCAGCGATCCCTACTCGCAGCTGCCTGTGCCTACTTTGGATTGAAAATAGCAGCCATTTTGAATCCAGAACTGGCCACCTTACCCTAGACCACCAGGACATCAGTCAGGTAGATGGGAGAGGGGGGGAGGTGGAGGTGTGTGTGGACTTGGGGGGGGGATTCCTCCATGGAGGGGCTCGCAGGATGGGTGGGGATGTTCTGGGGGGATGGGTTTGGAGGGTGGGGGCAGTGGACAAGTCAACAAGGGTGCATTTTTAGCCTGCTACGGCTCTGCCTCTGCTCTAACCTCCTTCATCTCCTCCTCTCCCTCTTCTTAGGCTGAAGACCCTGAGAACAAACATTTACGAGAACAGGATCCCCTTACCCAGAGAGGAGTATCAAGGGTTAAGAATGTAAGCAGAAAAGAGAAAAGAACGGTCTAAGATACTTGCGACTTGGGTATGTGATAAACATATCCTATATAGATGTCAGGGACAAGAACACGGAACCAAGTATGTGATAAGCCCATCCTGCAGGGGACAAAGTTGAAGTCTTAATATAATTTTTGCTTAACCTTGAACTAACGCAATATCTGTTTCCTATCATTGCTTGCTTGTCTCACAAGAACAATAGCTGAACTGCAAATTTATGTGGAACGAACGTCACAGATTATTTATATAAAAGGAACGGAAGCGAAGGAGAGGTCGGGTGAATGTCTCTAATTGGGAGAACACTGTGAACCTCTTCCGAAAAGCTTTTACCAATTAACTAACAGTTGTCTCTGTGCGAGATATTCTTTCTCTTGGCCTTTCCCAGGGACGGGAGGCAAGGAGCTGAGCAGGTGTCACCAGCAAACAAGCCCCCTTAATATCAGCATAGAATAATATCAAATATTGAAACGTTTCACTTCTTTCCAAACACATGAAATACTCACTTAACCCTCCATGGCCCCAGGTACAAAATATATAAACTACTTCGATTGTAACCACAGAAAGTCGGCATATCAAGTCCCATCCCCTTTCCTTTACAAGTCATTTCTCAGCACTCGGGAAACCAGTTCTCAAAGGAAGTGAATAGACACAATGTGAACATATAGAATATACATCTCTCTGAAGCAGATGATGAAGAGGAGAAAGATGTGTTACCAAGTCCATGTGGAGAGTGGATGTCAGTATCGCTCAGCCTCCAGCCACTGCATTGGCCCCATAGTTCTAAAGGTCAACGAGATGTCAGAGGGTCCCAGGACTCCGCCTTACCTAGGACAGAGCTACCCCCAGAGCAAAGAGAACTCAAGAGGATAACAGGGGATTTTATTCAAGGGTTAACCCAAAAATATACATACAAAACAGACCAGGTGGCTACAGGTCATCCAGAGGAGGCAGTCAACTATGTATGTGGACATGCTCTGAAATTACCACAAAGGCCTTATATCCTAGCACAGTGATTCAGCCTGTCCAAGACTTAGAATATCCATGAAGTCTAATGCAGCCCACAGAAAACCATAAAGAACAGAGAACTGGGGATATACTTTGGAAGCCCTCTATCACAAACACTCATAAAGCAGAGAACATAATTAAGCTTAGCTGTTGTGTAGAGTTGTCTCCAGTTTGTCAATACAACGTCAAACTTCTGAATGAGCTTCTTCAGGCCTACACGTTTTATCAACACTGAAAATTAGAGACTAATAAGTGTGCCAAGAATGACTAAATATTAGCCTAATCTTCAGTGCTGGAGTCAGACATGGGATCCCACCTCACTGACCCCCCTACCATCCAAGCAAGTGAATTATGGAATTCCACCACACTCATATCTTACCACCAAACCAGTTGAGTCCAAATATGAGATCACATCATCTGCACATCCTAGCACCCAAGCCAGTGGAAATCACCTCTACGAGAGTACACTCTAGTTACATCCTACTGTTCAGACCAGTGAAGGCCACACATCGGATCCTACTAAATGCATATTCTACCATTCAGACCAGCAGAGTCTAGAGGTGAGATCATACCATACTCACATCCAAAATCACCAAACAGTGGATCCCACCATACAGTTCTTTTCTACATGATTTATTGTTTTGTAAACCGCTTTCATCTTTTTGTATTTAGCGGTATATTAAATTTTAATAACGCTAAACTTACAATCTACCATTCAGACCAATGGAGGCCATACAGCAGTTTCCACTATACTCACATTCTACCAATCAGACCACAGGTGCAGGATGGTAAGGTGTAAATCCTCATACGACACCAAAGTGGAGTTTGATGTACCCTTCAAACTCTTTGACATAAGGAAAAAACTTTAAATGAAATAACGGAGGAAAAGAACCTGAGCTGGCTTTGGTTGTACAATGAGTAGTAAAATTACCGGCATTATTCCGTTCACAGCCCTTTGTCTCAATCATTGGCCGAAACATCCATGAAAATTCACAGTCTTCATTCAAGACATTCTTATAATTAAGTTTTTAAATTTTAACCCCTGTTTACTAAGCCATGTGGGAATGCCGACCCAGCCCATTCAACATGAATGGGCTGTGTCGGCATCAGCTCACTGCAGTAGGTAGTGCGGCTTAGTAAACAGGGGGTTAAATGTTAAAAGCAATACTCTCGCTCTTCATGAGTCCAAAACATCCCTTCACTACCTCTTGTTCTTAAACGTCAACGTTCATTTTTTATGTAACCAAACTGCACCACGATCTCTGCGGGGACCCGTTTCACCTCTCACGGCTTCTTCAGGGGATCCTTCAGTGCTTCCACACTCTTAAGCAAAATACACAACATAAAAGCTGCTTCCGCAGCGGGACAAGTTTAAGTTAAAGCGTTTCCTTTTCCTGCTTTGATTACGTAAAAAATGAACGTTGAAGTTTAAGAACAAGAGGTAGTGAAGAGCTGTTTTGCATTCATTAAGAGTGAGGGCACTGCTTTGAAAATTTAAAATAAGAAGGTTTTGAATAAAGACTCTGATTTTTCATGGAGTTTTTGGCCAACGATTGAGACAAAGGGCTGTGAGAAGACTAATGCCGGCTATTTGAAGACATACCGGTAATTTTGCTACTCATTGAACAGCCAAAGCCAGCTGAGGTCTTTTTCCTCCATTATTTTTAAGGATTTTTCCTTATGTCAAAGAGTTTGAAGGGTACATCAAACTCCACTTTGGTGATATTGGTGGATGTGTTTTGCTCTAAATTCTGAAGTTAAGATGTCAATACTCACCATACTCACATTCTACCATCCAGATCAGCTGAACCCACCTATTGGATCCCATAATACTTTCATCCTACAAGTGAATTATTAACAGGAGGTTTAGTACAGGGGTGAACAACCTCTGTCCTCAATGGCCACAACCCAATTAGGTTTTTCAGGATTTTGACAATTAGTATTCTCATTGAGCAAATCGTGAAAACCTGACTGGGTTGCAGCCCTCAAGGACTGAGGTTCTAAATCCTTGGCTTAGAAGATGAGACTGTGAGTGTGGAGTGCTAAGTGTGATCTACAGATCACAGGAGACCATATCGATAAGAAGGAAAAGCTTGAAGTTGACACATATGTAAGGGCAGCATCCCTTTCTCTCTGAAGGAACGCCCAGCTAAGATAAGGCAGAGTCCTGGGTGGGCGAGAAGACAGATGGACAGGCAGTAGAACTGTGGCAATGCTTGGGCTGCATTCAAATGACTTACACTGCACATCTACTCGAATGGACTTGATGGCAGGGACCCCAACCCCATTTTCGGCTTTACAATAGTAACGACCTCCCTGCATCCGCTGAATATTCTCAATCCGAAGGGTCTCGTTGAAGATGGAGGTTTCCTGGAATTTGTCCGAGGCACTGCCAGCGGTCTTTGTCCACCTCACCTGCAGAAAACAAAACCAAAGTAATCAATCTGAATTTACATCACAACTCTCATCCAGGCAAGATCACAGTGTGCTGTACAAGCTTTCTAGCTTTTCAGAAACACACGGGCAGCCTTCTCTAAGGAGGACAGAGCAACAACGCCTGTGTGGCAACTGGAATAAAAGAGAGTGGCCAACGAGGAGAGACCTGGAGAAATTTAGAGGTCCGTGCTCAAGTAGCCACCAAGTCAGGAAATGTATCCCAATAATTTATCTAGACGATCAGTAAAGGGTTCCTGCTAAAAATAAAGATATCGGGATAAATTTAAAACAGGTATTTATATGATCAGTGTTATACGGACATTATCAGCTCGTAACCTTGGGGTCATCTTCGACTCCTCCCTCTCCTTCTCTGCACATATTCAGCAGACTGCTAAAACCTGTCGTTTCTTTCTCTATAATATTACCAAAATTCGCCCTTTCCTTTCTGAGCACACTACAAGAACCCTCATCCACGCTCTTATCACCTCTCGCTTAGACTATTGCAACTTGCTTCTCACAGGTCTCCCACTTAGCCATCTCTCTCCTCTTCAATTTGTTCAAAATTCTGCTGCACGACTAATATTCCGCCAGTGTCGTTATGCTCATATTAGCCCTCTCCTCAAGTCACTTCACTGGCTTCCTATCCATTTCGGCATACAGTTCAAATTCCTCTTATTGACCTATAAATGCATTCACTCTGCAGCTCCTCAGTACCTCTCCACTCTTATCTCTCCCTACATTCCTCCCCGGGAACACCGTTCACTGGGTAAATCTCTCTTATCTGCACCCTTCTCCTCCACCACTAACCCCAGACTCCGTTCCTTTTATCTTGCTGCACCATATGCCTGGAATAGACTTCCTGAGCCGGTACGTCAAGCTCCATCTCTGGCCGTCTTCAAATCTAAGCTAAAAGCCCGCCTTTTTGATGCTGCTTTTAACTCCTAACCCTTATTCACTTGTTCGGAACCCTTATTTTATCATCCTCACTTTAATATTCCCTTATCTCTTGTCTGTCCTGTTTGTCCTAATTAGATTGTAAGCTCTGTTGAGCAGGGACTGTCTCTTCATATTCAAGTGTACAGTGCTGCGTATATCTAGTAGCGTTATAGAAATGATAAGTAGTAGTAGTAGTAGTCTTTGGGATTCCGGAATGTTGCTACTGTTTAGCATTCCACACAGAATCTTGCTACTCTTTCAGATTCCGGAATCTTGCTATTCTTTGGGTTCCGGAATGTTGCTATTCTTTGGGATTCCGGAACCTTGCTACCCTTTGTCCTTATCCCTTATTTGTCCTGTTTGTCTGCCCTAATTAGATTGTAAGCTCTGTCGAGCAGGGACTGTCTCTTCATGTTCAAGTGTACAGTGCTGCGTACGTCTAGTAGCGCTTTAGAAATGATAAATAGTAGTAGTAAGTAGTATTATCCAGTCAACACTGGCTTATTTATAGTTTAACTATTCCCTGGAAATCCCCCCAGTGCTGCCTCAAGGGTAACATACCTATTGTACCTGAATGTACACCACTTTGATAGCATTTGGGCTTGCGAGTATATAAGATATTAAAATAAAATAAATAAATAAATATATTTTGTGTGGTCAACTACTCTGCAGTTCTAATCCTTCAGAAGGAGAGGAAGAGTAGGTTCAAATCCAACGCAGCTTCTTGTGACTTTGGGGAGTTACTTAACCCTCCTTGGTTCTCATGTTGAGCAGGTTCTGGCAGCAACAATATTGAGATGCCTCACGCTGCGCAGAAGGCAGCAAAGGTAACGCTGTATCACATCAAGAAAACCACAAAAGGAGAGCCCCCCCCCCCCCCATCTGTCAGTTAAACTCAAGGGCACCTCTGGATCTGGAATCCTAAAGATAAGTACATAAGTAATGCCACACTGGGAAAAGACAAAGGGTCCATCGAGCCCAGCATCCTGTCCTCGACAGCGGCCAATCCAGGCCAAGGGCACCTGGCGAGCTTCCCAAACATACAAACATTCTATACATGTTATTCCCGGAATTGTGGATTTTTCCCAAGTCCATTTAGTAGCGGTTTATGGACTTGTCCTTTAGGAAACCATCTAACCCCTTTTTAAACTCTGCCAAGCTTACCGCCTTCACCACGTTCTCCGGCAACGAATTCCAGAGTTTAATTAAGCGTTGGGTGAAGAAACATTTTCTCCGATTTGTTTTAAATTTACTACACTGTAGTTTCATCGCATCCCCACTAGTCCTAGTATTTTTGGAAAGCGTGAACAGACGCTTCACATCCACCTGTTCTACTCCACTCATTATTTTATATACCTCTATCGTGTCTCCCCTCAGCCGTCTCTTCTCCAAGCTGTATAGCCCTAGCCTCCTTAGTCTTTCTTCATAGGGAAGTCGTCCCATCCCCGCTATCATTTTAGTTGCCCTTCTCTGCACCTTTTCCAATTCTACTATATCTTTCTTGAGATGCAGCGACCAGAATTCAACACAATACTCAAGGTGCGGTCGCACCATGGAGCGATACAACGGCATTATAACATCCTCACACCTGTTTTCCATACCTTTCCTAATAATACCCAACATTCTATTCGCTTTCCGAGCTGCAGCAGCACACTGAGCTGCTGTTTCCTGTCCAACACGATAACTTTCATACTTCATTATTTGATATACTTCAAATCATTAGAGAAATCTAAGCGGTTTACAGTTTACAATGTTGGGGGTTACGTCGAGAAAACAGGGACAGGAAGACAGAAATAAGAGCAGGCGACAAAAAAAAAAAAACGACAACCGACCTGCCCCCATCTTTCAAGGGCATAGGCAGAACATTTTAACATGGGGTGCTTCTCCCCCTCACCGCCCCCACCTTAAAATCCTCTCTGCAGTCTTCACCTCAGCAGCAGCTCTCATAGGACGTCCTCTCTGAACCGTCCCACCCCTCAAAAAGAGCATTTTGAGGAAACACATAAAGGGGTCTTTCTCAATTTCGGATCCAGTGATGTGCAATCGGCTACCTTGGGTGGTAGACTAACTATGGATACACCAAGATGCAAAAGACTATTAAAAAGGCATCTGGGTACAAGATTACTGTGAAAGACTGCAGGTGTCTGAGGGTTGGATATTGTACTGTGTTGACATGTGTTACATTTATTGTTTATTGTCTGTTTTATTGATCTGATGTATTTTTTGTTTTATATTTTATGATTATATATGCTTATTTTGTTCTCTGATAGTTATACACAGAATATAAATGAATAAACCTTAAGCCTTACAGGTGACAAGCTCTTCCCTGAATCCAGCCCCTGAGTCATTCAGTCCTAGAGGTAACAAGCTCTGCATTTTATTTGTTTATTTAGTTGCATTTATATCCCACATTTTCCCACCTATTTGCGGGCTCAGTGTGGCTTACAATACATTGTAAATGATGGAAATACAGTTTCTTACATTACATTACGATTATGGGTTACATTGTGAACAGATAAAGGAAGACAAGGTCAGATCAGTCGCCTTTGGGGCGTGGAAACTAAAGGATATGGTGTAAGGGATTTAATACGCTGATCGAATAATAGCAAGTGAGCGATGGGGTAGACAGTTTTTATCTGTGGGTAGATATTGAATGGGAGAGTACGGGGACGTGGAGTACGTGGGGTAATATCTTGAGGCATTGTTATGGTGTATATGGGATTTATATGTTTTGCTCCTTGCGGTATGTTTTGTCAAAGAGATGGGTCTTCAATCGTTTGCGGAAGTCTGTCAACTCGTAGACCGCTCTCAGGCCGCGTGGTAGTGCGTTCCAGAGTTGCGTGCTCCTGTAGGAGAAGGTTGAAGCATGTAGTCCTTTATACTTTATGCCTTTGCACTTAGGGAAGTGGAGGTTGAGGAAAGTTCTGGATGATTTTTTGGCGTTTCTGGGTGGCAGGTCTACCAAGTCAGACATGTATGCAGGGGCTTCACCGTGAATGATTTTATGCACTAATGTGCATATTTTAAAGGTGACACGTTCCCTGAGTGGGAGCCAGTGCAGTTTCTCGCGTAATGGTGCTGCGCTTTCGTATTTTGGTTTTCCGAAGATGAGTATCCCTGTTTTCATCCCCTGAGCCCTCCAGTCCTAGAGGTGACAGGCTCTGCATCCCTGAGTCTGTTCCACGAGTTCTCCCTCCAGTTACAGAACTGCCAGCCTCAGTTGCAGGATAAGTAATAACGGTTATCATACCGCTGTATTGCAGAATTCAGTATTATCAGTGCAGATGGAAGCAGTTCCTCTTTCACCAGCTCCAAATTATTCATGAATATTTTAACCCCCTTTGCTGTGGGTGAGGAGATATCTCATTTACAGCTGCACTCCCTGCTGTGCACCCACCAAGCCCAAGACGTGTTTCTTCTTGCAAACTCCCAGTCTGCAATCCAGCCAGAAGATCTCTGAAACACACCTCCCTCTGTTTAGGTTCTGCATGTTTGGAGAAAGCACTGGATGTGGTTTTAATACTCCATTCCTCAGTCCCCAGCATTCACCTTCTGTGATGCAGAGGGTCTCAGGCTTCCTGCAGCTGATGAAACCCCTTGCTTAGCCATGCCGTAAAAGGACAGAGACCCTCAGCCCCCCAATCCACTATCGCCACCTCAAGTCAAAGGCCACCAGCTCTGCCATTCTCTCTGCAGCATTTTGCTGCTGATGAATGAACAGCAATGGGATTATCAATAAAAGGAGTCTAGTACAAAAAATAAATAAATAAATCTTTCTTGCAAATCTCTTCCTTCTTTCAGGCATGCATGCACAGAGTCGCTCAGCTGCAGGAACATAGCCAGACCTGTTATTTTAAGTGGGCCCCGAGTTAACCCGGGTGGGCCCTTTCCACCCCCACAACCTGTCCAGACATACAGTCTTTTTGTTAAACTTTCCCTCTACCCCTGCTATCGTCATGCTTCTCCTCCTCCCCTCTGCTCAGCATCTACTCCCCCCCCCCCCCGGCATCCTTCCTCTCTTTCTTTCCCCCTCCCCCCGCCGACATCTGCTTCTCTGTCCCTCCATGGTCTACCTCTAAGCCATCGCAGGCAGCGATTCCAGTAAGCAGCCAGCGCCAGTCTTGCAGGCTTCCCTCTACCGCATCCCTGCCAGTGAACAAGCAGGAAATTATGTCATCGAGGGCGGGACGCGGTAAAGGGAAGCCTGCAAGACTGGCGCAGGTTGATTACGGGAATCGCTGCTAGCGATAGCTGTAAGGCGGTGGGGAATTTAGAGAGAGATGGGCAGCTGCCATGAGGGTGAGAGAGAGAGGCATGAGGCATCACCAATGAGATGCTTTGGGGGCCACTAGACTGGGTGGGCCTGAGGCAAGAATGGGTGGGCCACCAATAGCTACGACATTGCTCAGCTGGTAAAGTAAGCAAAACACTAGGTACCAAGGGCTTCCCAGTAGCAGTACTGGATATCTGACCATGGATGGCTATGAGTATTAGTAAGCAATGTAAGTCAGGGAATTCCCCCAGCATTACTACTGATGTGGTATGATACCCATTTGCCATAGACCCTCCCGATGGGCTTGGTATTTTTTTGTCCCTCCATATTTGTATTGGAGTTTTAATACATCAGAAAAGAATAGTAAAAACAAATAACTGTGACAACATATCCGGTTGGCGTACCTAAGCAAATATCAATGCATCGGATAACCTGAACAACGTGGCATATGCGGGTGTCAGATCGAGATATAGAAGATTTTACACTTGTGGACATTTCGAGCAAAATAAATCTAAAGGAGCCCAGGTGTTTATATTAGATTTCACAGAGTGATGTTTGTATGCGTGTAACAGTTTATAATACAAATGGGCTTGTTTTTTAATGGATAGACATCACTAAACCTTAACCTTCATTATCCAACCTGCAACGGGCTTAAGTATAAATCCACATATGCTTCATCCTTCTCCTTCATCAGCTCAAAATTATGGAATTCCTTGCCAAAAGTTATAAAAACCATTCACAACCATCTAAATTTCAGAAAATCTCTAAAGACTTTGTTATCTGGAAAAGCTTACCCCAAGGACTCAACATGTGTCTCCACTACTTGATTCATAACAATATAATAATTTTGGACACATCCACCCTTCCCTTCCCTTCCCCTCTCTCCCCTGATTTCCCTGTTCCTTCCTTTCCTTCCCCATCCTCTCCTTTATTTCTTATGTAGGTTTTATGATGTATTTGCTTAATTTACTGCATTGGCGTCCGTCTTTGCAGTGTGATGTAAGCCACATTGGGCCTGGCACAGTTGGGAAAATGTGGGGTATAAATGAGATATATAAGTAAATAAATAAATAAAACCTATCCCTGGACTCAGTCTTGTATTCTTCATTCATTGCACGCAATTTCCAGACTGTGGTGTTAAAATCTCCCATGGATGGAACCTGAACATAAGAAAGGCCATGCCACATCAGATCAAGGTCTGTCACGCCCTGCATCCTGTCTCTGAGTGGCAAGTACCCGACAGATCCCCCTGGTGACTGCATTTTTCCAGCTATTTTCCCTCATGTTCCAGAATGATAATTGCAATTATTGCTTTTTTTCTTTCTTGTTTACCAGTTTTCACTATCATAAATTCAGCACTCTTTAGTTCTCCACTTCTTCATCACAAATTCGGTGACGCTTTTGCAGTTTTGCTTTCCTGCATCAGTCCTGGCACCTGAGCTTTAACAGCTGAGCGGGAGGGGCTGGCTCTGTTCTCTCTCTCCACAGAAATCTTTGCACGACACTGAGAACTCAATTTGCCTTCTGCCTGCCCCGAATCCTGAATGGGCCGGCTGAGGGGAGATATGATAGAGGTCTATAAAATAATGAGTGGAGTTGAATGGGTAGATGTGAAGCGTCTGTTCACACTTTCCAAAATACTAGGACTAGGGGGCATGCGATGAAGCTGCAACGTAGTAAATTTAAAACGAATCAGAGAAAATGTTTCTTCACTCAACGTGTAATTGAACTCTGGAATTCGTTGCCAGAGAATGTGGTAAAGGCGGTTAGCTTAGCAGAGTTTAAAAAAAGGTTTGGACAGCTTCCTAAAGGAAAAGTCCATAGACTGTTATTAAATGGACTTGGGGAAAATCCACTATTTCTGGGATAAGCAGTATAAAGTGTTTTGTACATTTTTGGGATCTTGCTGGGTATCTATGACCTGGATTGGCCATTGTTGGAAACAGGATGCTGGGCTCGATGGACCTTTGGTCTTTCCCAGTATGGCAATACTTATGTACTTTTGCCCTACTGAGTGACAGAAATGATTGATAATGCATTTCAACAGATTACGTACTCTTAAACTCATGATCAGAAGAACTCTTAAGCACTCGCATGAATTACTGATTAGTGTTGTGTTAAGATGAGATGTATAATATTCATATTGTTTAAAAATCACCGAGATACATATTAAGATAGCAATGTTCAAACTTCTTTTGGAATTCTTGCCCCTACATTGATCTGCTTGCAGCCTCCAATTTTCTTTCCCTGGCCTCTAGATTTGTTCAAATCGTCACCAGGTCACCACTTTCCTTCTTCCTCATCAACCATGTATGTCTCTTCTCTGTTCTGAATGCCACCTGCTGTGTCGGATCAAGACACATGGGGGGGGGGGGGGGGAGAGGGAAGGACATGCGATTCTTGGGATCTCTCTTGGAAGATGACTGTTCTTCTGTTTTCTCTTCCACACGTCATGTCATTGTCTCTCACCTCTTGAAACATCCATCACCTTCTCATCATCTTTGCTTCTCTTCCTTCTCCACCAACCCCCCTCTCTCTTTCACCCAGTCTTAGAAAAGATTTTTACGTTGTGTGACTGAGGATGATTTTAACATTGCTTTTGACTCGTAACCACTTGTAACCACTCGCCTCCACCTACCCTCCTCTCTTGCTTCCCGTACACATTAATTGATTTGATTTGCTTACTTTATTTTTTGTATATTAGATTGTAAGCTCTTTGAGCAGGGACTGTCTTTCTTCTATGTTTGTGCAGTGCTGCGTACACCTTGTAGCGCTATAGAAATGCTAAATAGTAGTAGTAGTAGTCTCTTGTAACCAGAGCTAATATTGTGATGTCATAATGCCTCAGGCCACCAATAAGAGCCAACCTCCAGTGATGTCACAATGGCTTGATTGTCCTATACTTGGCTCACTTTTATTACATAGCTCTTTGAGCAGGGACTGTCTTTCTTCTATGTTTGTGCAGCGCTGCGTACGCCTTGTAGCGCTATAGAAATGCTAAATAGTAGTAGTAGTAGTAGTAGTAAAATAGCAGAAGTGATTATCAGCTGCACAACAGAAAAACATGACAACTGACATCAGACAAAGACTGTACAGCACATTCAGGGGGCCTTTTACAAAGGCGTGCTAGCGTTTTTAGTGCGTGCTAAGCTTTAGCACATGCTAAACACTACAGACACCTTCATTGCTTTTTTTTTTCTCCTAAGTTCTGTCTTCTGGGGCATCACAGTGCTGTAATGGAGCAAACTAATTCTGTAGGGGCAACAACTGTGAGGGTGGATGCTTCTGTGCCACATGTTATAGGCTACCTGAGACTACTTGATCCATCTATTCTTAGGTGGTTTTATTCTTTGAGGCAGTGGTGAGAAATTGGTATGATTCTGTGCAGTGATAGAAGCTGCTTTAATTGCATCCAATTCCTGCTTTATTTTGCCGAGCTCCTGTGTTTTATACTAGCAAGTTGAAGACAGATAGGACAAGCTTTAAGACTCCAGATGGTGTGCCTTGGAACTAAAGCACCACAATTATTACACGCAATAAAAGTCATCTTGATTGGTTGGAATGGGTATGAACAGGTGTACTATGATACGGTTAATAGTCTGTAAGATCGCCTGTGTATGACTGAGGAGTAATGTTAATGACTTTTGGGTTGTCTACATATGAGTAGAAAACCCTGGGGGAGGGTGGGTGGAACGCTAAGTCCCAGTGAGTCAGCCAAGTCCTCTATCAAAAACGTTCTGGGGCAAGTAACGACACAGTTTACTAAAATAATCAAATTCAGTTTGATATAACAGTCAAATTCAGCTAGAAGCTAACTTTTCTCCTGTAAATCTAAGTATTCCCAATAATTTTTTTTTTTTTGTAACATTTGTACCCCGCACTTTCCCACTCTTGGCTGGCTCAATGCAGCTTACATGGGGCAATGGAGGGTTAAGTGACTTGCCCAGAGTCACAAGGAACTGCCTGTGTCTGAAGTGGGAATCGAACTCATTTCCTCAGTTCCCCAGGACCAAAGTCCACCACCCTAACCACTAGGCCACTCCTCCACTGTTGCTACTATTTGGGATTCTACATGGAATGTTGCTATTCCACTACCAACATTCCATATAGAAGTCGGCCCTTGCAGATCACCAATGTGGCCGCGCAGCCTTCTGCTTCTGTGAGTCTGACGTCCTGCACGTACGTGCAGGACGTCAGACTCACAGAAACAGAAGCCTGCGCAGCCTTCTACATGGAATGTTGCTAGTTGAATAGCAACATTCCATATAGAATCTCCAATAGTAGCAACATTCCATGTAGAATCTCCAATAGTAGCAACATTCCATGTAGAAGTCGGCCCTTGCAGATCACCAATGTGTCTGCGCAGGCTTCTGATTCTGCGAGTCTGACGTCCTGCACATACATGCAGGATGTTAGACTCACAGAAACAGAAGCCTGCGCAGCCTTCTACATGGAATGTTGCTAGTGGAATAGCAACATTCCATGTAGAATCTCCAATAGTAGCAACAGAATCTCAATAGTAGCAACATTCCATGTAGAATCTCCAATATTAGCAACAGAATCTCAATAGTAGCAACATTCCATGTAGAATGTCCAATAGTAGCAACATTCCATGTAGAATCTCCAACAGTATCTATTTTATTTTTGTTACATTTGTACCCTGCGCTTTCCCACTCATGGCAGGCTCAATGCGGCTTACATGGGGCAATGGAGGGTTAAGTGACTTGCAATCTCTGCAATGTAAAAGCAAATACAGCAAGTTGTAAGACTAGAGCTGCATTTTTAACCTAGGACTAGCAATGGAAAATAAACCACAGTACGTAAGCCAATGTTAGAACGTTACAGCTAGAGTTAGCAGAGTAAAGGACAAGAAAGAGTTTGAAAAGCCTTTGCTCACTACTATCAGAGCTAGGCAGAAAGGGAGAGAAAGTTTTTGTTTTGTTATTCTTATGAATCTGGCATAAAGCTGCCTGATTGGTTTCCCTGATGAATTTATTTGCATATCCTCTCTCCTGATCACCTTCTTTGTCTCTCTATGAATGTCATCCTCTTCTCTATATATAAAAGGCACCACCAACGTTCTAAATGAAGCCTCCAGCCGGAAGTGTGAAGGGGGAGAGATATCCGGTTTTCCCATGAGTGTCTGCCCCGCCCTCGCTCTCTCTGTAACACAAACAGTGAAGGAAAACACAGCAAAGCACGAAATCAAATCGCTCTCTCTGTAACAGTGAAGGACTCAGAGGGGGGAGGGGAGAGAGGGCAGAAGCCCTCACTATCTCTGTAACACAAACAAACAGCAGGAAACTTAACACTGAAGGACTCGACTCCGAGGGGGGAGGGGACAGAGAGGACAGACAGCACAGGGGAAGGGAGAGAGGGCAGAGGGCAGGGACACACACACTCCCACATGCACACAGAAGAAAACCTTGCTAGCCCCCGTTTCATTTGCATCAGAAACGGGGCTTTTTTACTAGTTTGAAAATAAAACCAGAGGCACAAGCGACTGAGCGAGGCCTGTGCCAACCACAACAAATTGATTATTACAGAAGCAAGACATAGGTTAAGGCACAGCTTTA
Organism: Microcaecilia unicolor; assembly: GCF_901765095.1. Classification (NCBI taxonomy): domain Eukaryota; kingdom Metazoa; phylum Chordata; class Amphibia; order Gymnophiona; family Siphonopidae; genus Microcaecilia; species Microcaecilia unicolor. The sequence goes on from NC_044033.1 coordinate 9,806,996, forward strand.
TCACACAGTGCAAGACACAAAGCCAATCTGAGCCATCACAAGAACCGGCTGTGAGCTGTGGCCTGTCTTCTGCTGCTCCTTCCAACCTGAATTCAAGGAGCTCAGGCCTGCCATCGAGCTGGTAATTCTGGACGGTGTAGATCACTAGAAGATTACGGATTAAAGCGGACCTTTTCGTTTCATTTCTAAATCCCTATTAAAGTCATAAAGCAATACCTTGGATCAGTGAGCATCAGAGCGTGTCGGCTCTGGGCAGGTATCGTGTAATTCCTGCTAAGCTCAGCCCAAACCCTGTTTTGCTGTTGCAAGGAATACAAATTAAGATGCACTTGGTTAAATGTCAAAGGAAGGAAGCACAGAGTCAAAACTCCTGATCGTCTCTGGAATTTGGATCTCAATCTCTCTCAGTAACAAAATCACTCTCCTCAGCAGTTTATTCACACATCCACTTTTCACCTCTGTCCCCTCCTGCTCTTCTCTGTCAAACATCTTCTGCCATCACTCTAACCTCTCTCTCTCTCTCTCTCTCTCTCTCTCTTTCTCTCTCTCTCTCTGACAAGCTGCTAGTTGGATTCCAAATCTCCACCCTATCTGGGCATTTCACGCACTCCCCTCTCCCTCAGCTGTCCCTCCATTCTTATGCTTTCTATTTCATCACCTGGTCACAGACCTCTCTTTTTTATGTCATGCCATTGGACCAATAGGAGTGGCCTAGTGGTTAGGGTGGTGGACTTTGGTCCTGGGGAACTGAGTTCGATTCCCACCTCAGGCACAGGCAGCTCCTTGTGACTCTGGGCAAGTCACTTAACCCTCCATTGCCCCATGTAAGCCGCATTGAGCCTGCCATGAGTGGGAAAGCGTGGGGTACAAATGTAACAAAAATAAAATAGATACTATTGGAGATTCTACATGGAATGTTGCTACTATTGGACATTCTACATGGAATGTTGCTATTCCACTAGCAACATTCCATGTAGAAGGCCGCGCAGGCTTCTGTTTCTGTGAGTCTGACGTCCTCCACATACGTGCAGGATGTCAGACTCACAGAAGCAGAAGCCTGCGCGGCCACATTGGTGATCTGCAAGGGCCGACTTCTACATGGAATGTTGCTAGTGGAATAGCAACATTCCATGTAGAATCTCCAATAGTAGCAACAGTGGAGGAGTGGCCTAGTGGTTAGGGTGGTGGACCTTAGTCCTGGTGAACTGAGGAACTGAGTTTGATTCCCACTTCAGGCACAGGCAGCTCCTTGTGACTCTGGGCAAGTCACTTAACCCTCCATTGCCCCATGTAAGCCGCATTGAGCCTGCCATGAGTGAGAAAGCGCGGGGTACAAATGAAACAAAAAATTTCACTCTGCAGCCTCATGCTCCTTTCAAAATAACCTCCACCACCCTTAACCTAAAGATCAAAAGCACAGGCTGGTGCAGCATGCAGGGACATCCCTCCTACCTTTCCTGCACAACCCACCCAGTCTCTAAGGGAGTCATTTTAAAACAGAAACTTCTAGAAGAGAAGTCACAAAAGAAGCTTTCTATATAAAAGCAATATAAGCACCTAATAGAGTAATAAATTGCTGATGTACAAATTTACACCTGTTCTGGATGCCAAGAAGGGCAGAGGGCAAAGCAAGATGGCAGCAAGAGTAGTATGGGCTGCAGTGTTCTTTAACCTTTCATTAGATCACATTAATTTGACATTTCTATGCCACATAGAGGGGCATTTTCGAAAGAAACGTCCAAGTCAGAATTTGGACGTTTTACAAAGTCATCCAAATTCCGAAGCGGGGAGGTCATTTTCGAAAAAGATGGCCGTCCATCTTTTGTGTTCGAAAATACCATGGGTGTCCTTGGATTTGGATGTTTTGCGATTTGGACGTCTTTGATTTTCGGTCATTTTCGAAACCAAAGACGTCCATGTCAAAAACGTCCTAATGCAAGCCATTTGGACGTGGGAGGAGCCATGCCAGGACAGCAATCGGGTACCCTAGGGGGCACTGCAGTGGACTTCATAAAATGCTCCCAGGTACATAGCTCCCTTACCTTGTGTGCTAATCCCAACCCCCCCCCCCCAAACCCACTACCCCCAACTGTAAACCACTACCATAGCCCTTATGGGTGAAGGGGGTGCCTATATGTGGGTACAGTGGGTTTCTGGTGGGTTTCAGAGAGCTCGCAGATTCCTGCACAAGTGTAACAGGTAGTGGGGGTATGGGCCTGGGTCCACCTGTCTGAAGTCCACTAAACTACTCCATGGATGTGCATGCTGCTGTCATGGACCTGAATATGACATCTGAGGCTGGCAAGTAATGTTCTTCAACACACGTTTTGGGGGTGGGAGGGGGTTAGTGACCACTGGGGGAGTAAGGGGAGGTCATCCCTGATTCCCTCCAGTGGTCATCTGGTCATTTGGGGCACCTTTTTGTGCCTTATTCGTAATAAAAACAGGTCCAGCTCAAAACGTCAAAGTTTTAGTGCTGGACGTTTTTGCTTTGTTCCATTATGGCTCAAAGACGTCCAAGTCTTAGGAACGCCCAAGTCCCCTCTTAAACACACCTCTGGATACGCCCCCCTTGAGATTTGGGCATCCTTCTGACGGACTTCTGAGAAAGAAGTCCAAAATGCGGTTTTGATTCTACCGATTTGGACGTTTCTGTGAGGTGGACAATGCCGATTTATGCCACTTTTTGGACATCCATCTCTTTTGAAAATGAGCCCGATAGTCAAGTTCAATGTGTCATACAAAAATCAAAACTCAGGGAAAAAAGAAACCTATCCAAAAACACTGCACAAAATATCATTTCAACTTATCAACAAAAGCTTACAAAATAAGAATGTTTTCAACAATTTTCAGAATGAACCGTAATTGTCTTGAATTCTAACCTCCAATGGTAGCAGATTCCACCATTTTGAAGCCTGATAAAGCAAAGCCTGAAGAATGCAAAGGCTTATAAACAATTTTCCTGCAACTACATAAGTACATAAGTACATAAGTAATGCCATACTGGGAAAAGACCAAGGGTCCATCGAGCCCAGCATCCTGTCCACGACAGCGGCCAATCCAGGCCAAGGGCACCTGGCAAGCTTCCCAAACGTACAAACATTCTATACATGTTATTCCTGGAATTTTGGATTTTTCCAAGTCCGTTTAGTAGCGGTTTATGGACTTGTCCTTTAGGAAACCGTCCAACCCCTTTTTAAACTCTGCTAAGCTAACCGCCTTCACCACTTTCTCCGGCAACGAATTCCAGAGTTTAATTACACGTTGGGTGAAGAAAAATTTTCTCCGATTTGTTTTAAATTTACTACACTGTAGTTTCATCGCATGCCCCCTAGTCCTAGTATTTTGGAAAGCGTGAACAGACGCAGGTAAATGCAGTGTTAGAAATTCCCTCGATCCAAGACACGCATTCCTATCCATCATGCTTATAGCTAGGTGCCACATGATATATTATTTGAAGGGTAAATACACATAGCTTAAAAAACGAGTGTGTTTCAACTAGTGCAATCTTAGTAATAGTGGTGAAACACTTTCAAATTTTATTTATTTAGTTATTTATTTGTTACATTTGTATCCCACATTTTCCCACCTATTTATAGGCTCAACGTGGCTTACATAGTACCGGAGAGGCGTTTGCAGACTCCGGTGTGAACAAATACAAAGTGATGTTGTGGTAAGATAAAGTTCTTGTGACACAGCCACACTAGGGAATCGTACAACGGAAGAGTTGTGTTATGTCCATTACGTTCTTTAGTTTTGTTGTGTTGCAGAGATCAGGCATTTATGTTGGATCGGTAGGGTATGCCTTTTTAAACAGGTTAGTTTTTAGTTTTTTCCGGAAGTTTAGGTGGTCGAACGTAGTTTTCACGGCTTTTGGTAATGCGTTCCATACTTGTGTGCTTATGTAGGAGAAATTGGATGCATAGCTTGCTTTGTATTTGAGTCCTTTGCAGCTTGGGTAGTGCAGATTTAGGTACATTCGCGTTGATTCGGTTCAAAACTCTGCTGCCCGTCTCGTCTTCTGCCAGGGTCGTTTTACTCATACTACCCCTCTCCTCAAGACCCTTCACTGGCTCCCTATCCGTTTTCGCATCCTGTTCAAACTTCTTCTACTAACCTATAAATGTACTCACTCTGCTGCTCCCCAGTATCTCTCCACACTCGTCCTTCCCTACACCCCTTCCCGTGCACTCCGCTCCATGGATAAATCCTTCTTATCTGTTCCCTTCTCCACTACTGCCAACTCCAGACTTCGCGCCTTCTGTCTCGTTGCACCCTACGCCTGGAATAAACTTCCTGAGCCCCTACGTCTTGCCCCATCCTTGGCCACCTTTAAATCTAGACTGAAAGCCCACCTCTTTAACATTGCTTTTGACTCGTAACCACTTGTAACCACTCGCCTCCACCTACCCTCCTCTCTTCCTTCCCGTTCACATTAATTGATTTGATTTGCTTACTTTATTTATTTTTTGTCTATTAGATTGTAAGCTCTTTGAGCAGGGACTGTCTTTCTTCTATGTTTGTACAGCGCTGCGTATGCCTTGTAGCGCTATAGAAATGCTAAATAGTAGTAGTAGTAGTAGTAGTAGTTTCTGGTTGGATGTTTCTGATTTGATGTTCTACAAATTAAGGGCCCCTTTTACTAAGCGGCGAAGGCACCTACGCACGGCCAATGCGCGCCAAATTGGAGTTAACGCCCGGTTACCGCATGGCCCTTGCAGTAATTTCAATTTCGACGCAGATTCTTTACCACTAGGTCAATGGCTACCGGTAAGGTCTCAGACCCAAAACAGACGCACGGCAATTTCGATTTTGCTGCACGTCCATTTTCAGCAAAAAAAGGGCTTTTTACCAGTTCGCTGAAAAATGGATTGGTACGCACCCAAAACCCGTGCCTACACTACCGCGAGCCATCTTTCAGTGCCTTTGTAAAAGTTGTCCACCGCAGCCAACCCTCAGAAATAACTTTGGAGAGATTGCCGCTTGAGGATAGGCCACTAATAGAAGAGGCGGCCTTCACCTTAGTATTGGAAACATCTTTATAACCTGACCAGTACAGAATGTTGCCCCGACCAGGGGTTTCACAGAGAGACAGGCAGATATCGGGCGGGAGGGGGGGGGGGGGAGGAGAGGCACATGTAGAGTGGTGAGGGGGACAGACTTCCTGCTCTGCTCCTCCCACTTCCTGCTCTGCTTCGCTTGGAGCCATTGTTCTCACCCATATCTGTTTGTGGGCTTGGCGAGTATGGGATGCGGATTGAGGCTTCGTGGGAGGAGCTGATGCATGCACAGACTATGTCGCACGCTTTTTTCTTCAACAGCACCAACTCCTGATGTGTTAGTGAGCTGATGCTCCTAAGATAAAGGTAACAATACTTCTGGGCAAGTCACTTAACCCTCCTTTGCCCCATGTAAGCCGCATTGAGCCTGCCATGAGTGGGAAAGCGCAGGGTACAAATGTAACAAAAATAAAATAGATACTATTGGAGATTCTACATGGAATGTTGCTACTATTTGAGATTCTACATGGAATGTTGCTACTATTGGAGATTCTACATGGAATGTTGCTACTATTGGAGATTCTACATGGAATGTTGCTATTCCACTAGCAACATTCCTACTACTACTACTACTACTATTTAGCATTTCTATAGCGCTACAAGGCATACGCAGCGCTGCACAAACATAGAAGAAAGACAGTCCCTGCTCAAAGAGCTTACAATCTAATAGACAAAAAATAAATAAAGTAAGCAAATCAAATCAATTAATGTGAACGGGAAGGAAGAGAGGAGGGTAGGTGGAGGCGAGTGGTTACAAGTGGTTACTAGTCAAAAGCAATGTTAAAGAGGTGGGCTTTCAGTCTAGATTTAAAGGTGGCCAAGGATGGGGCAAGACGTAGGGGCTCAGGAAGTTTATTCCAGGCGTAGGGTGCAGCGAGACAGAAGGCGCGAAGTCTGGAGTTGGCAGTAGTGGAGAAGGGAACAGATAAGAAGGATTTATCCATGGAGCGGAGTGCACGGGAAGGGGTGTAGGGAAGGACGAGTGTGGAGAGATACTGGGGAGCAGCAGAGTGAATACATTTATAGGTTAGTAGAAGAAGTTTGAACAGGATGCGAAAACGGATAGGGAGCCAGTGAAGGGTCTTGAGGAGAGGGGTAGTATGAGTAAAGCGACCCTTCCATGTAGAAGGCTGCGCAGGCTTCTGTACGTGCAGGACATCAGACTCACAGAAGCAGAAGCCTGCGCGACCACATTGGTGATCTGCAAGGGCCGACTTCTACATGGAATGTTGCTAGTGGAATAGCAACATTCCATGTAGAATCTCAAATAGTAGCAACAGTGGAGGAGTGGCCTAGTGGTTAGGGTGGTGGACTTTGGTCCTGGGGAACTGAGGAACTGAGTTTGATTCCCACTTCAGGCACAGGCAGCTCCTTGTGACTCTGGGCAAGTCACTTAACCCTCCATTGCCCCATGTAAGCCGCATTGAACCTGCCATGAGTGGGAAAGCGCAGGGTAACAAAAATAAAATGTAACTCACCTTTAGTGCCTGAAGGAAAAAGCATAAGCTAACTCTAAGATGAAACTGAGGCCACATGGCTCATTCTTGACCTGACAGGGCTGTGGTTAGGGGTTGCAACCTGGGCAACTGCCTTGGACTTCCATACCATGGGGGCCCGAAGCCTGCTGTAAGTCTGCCAGGGCCCCCCCTCTCAAATTTCTGCCCTAGGGTTAGGTAACAGCAGCTCTATGTCCTGGTGATGTTTCCTTGGCCCTCTCTTCCTCTCCTCGTCTGGTCTCTGTCCCCGCTGCTTAATCTTCATCATGCCTGTCTTGCCTGCCCATCTTGCCTCCTTCACTCTTTATCCATACATCTGCCTCCCCCTCCTTTACCCCCTTTCCCTTTTACATAAGTACGTAAGTATTGCCATACTGGGAAAGACCAAAGGTCCATCAAGCCCAGCATCCTGTTTCCAACAGTGGCCAATCCAGGTCACAAGTACCCAATAGTAGCAACATTCCATGTAGAACCCCAAAGAACAGCAAGATTCTAGAATTCTAAAGAATAACAAGATTTCATGTAGAATTTCAAAGTGTAGCAACATTCCATGTGGAACCCCAAAGAGTAGAAAGATTCCATTCAGAATCCCAAGCACATAAGTACATAAGTGTTGCCACACTGGGACAGACCAGAGGTCCATCAAGCCCAGCATCCTGTTTCCAACAGTGGCCAATTCAGGTCACAAATACCTGGCAGGATCCAAAAAAAGTACAAAACATTTTATACAGCTTATCCCAGAAATAGTGGATTTCCCCCAAGTTCATTTAATAACGGTCTATGGACTTTTTCTTTAGAAAGCCGTCCAAACCTTTTTGAACTCCGCTAAGCTAACCGCCTATTTGTCCTATTTCTCTGTCTGTACATAGTCTTTGGTGACAGCACCTTATGACACATCTCTTAAAAGAGGAGGGCAAAGTAAGACAGAGGAAAATTAGGCACCAGACTACACCCCAAAATTTAGGGGGCCCTGTCAGATATGCTCAGGATTCAGGATTGAACACTCTGTGGATTTGTGGACATGTGGAATGGCCTCCCAGTGAAGGTAGTGGAGACAAAGACTGTAACAGAATTTTAAAAAGCAAGGGACAGGCACGTGGGAATCCCTTAGAAAAAGGAGGAGTTAATAGTTACTGGGAGTAACTAGTGAGGTAATTAAGTTTGCTGATGACACAAAGTTATTCAAAGTCGTTAAATCGCAGGAGGATTGTGAAATATTACAAGAGGACCTTACGAGACTGGGAGACGGCGTCTAAATGGCAGATGACGTTTAATGTGATCAAGTGCAAAGTGATGCATGTGGGAAAGAGGAACCCGAATTATAGCTACGTCATGCCAGGTTCCACATTAGGAGTCACGGACCAAGAAAGGGATCTAGGTGTCGTCGTTGATGATACGTTGAAACCTTCTGCTCAGTGTGCTGCTGTGGCTAAGAAAGCAAATAGAATGTTAGGTATTATTACTATGAAGAATGAGACGAGTACATGTGTCTGAACAGTGAGAGTGCACGTCTGTGCATGTGTTTTTCTGAAGGGTATACATATAAAGTATCACATACCGTGTAAAATGAGTTTATCTTGTTGGGCAGACTGGATGGACCGTAAGGTCTTTATCTGCCGTCATTTCCTATGGATGTTACTATGTTAAGAATAAGACCCGTGCATACATGTGTCTGAAAAGTGAGAGTACACACATGTGTATGTGTATATCTAACAAATGAGACCCATATATGTATGTTTGAAGAGTCAGAGTGCACATATATGAATGTGTATTTCTGAAGAATAAGACCCGTGCATACATGTGTCTGAACAGTGAGAGTGCAAGTCTGTGCATGAGTTTTTCTAAAGAATGAGACCAATGCATACATGTGACTGAAGAGTGAGAGTACATGCATGTCCACGTGTGTATCTGAAGCATGAGAATGATGCAGCATATGTGTCTGAAGAGTTAGTATGAATGCATTTGTATGTCTGAAGAATGATACCCGTTCATACATGTGGTTGAGGCGCATGCATGTGTATGTGTGCATCTGAAGAACGAGACCTGTTCTGTGCTTGCATGTGTCTGAAGAGCGAGAGTGAATGAGGCCTGTTCATACATGTGTCTGAAGTGTAAGAATGCATACGTGTGTATGCGTATATCTGAAGAATGAGACCCGTTCATACATGTATTGAGGAGCAAAAGTGCACATGTGTACGTGTATATGTGAAGAATGGCATCGGTGCATGTATATGTTTGAGGAGTGGGAGTATATGCATGTCCATATGTGTTATACAGTGGCGTTCCTAGGGGGCTGACACCCGGGGTGGATTGGTCATGCGCCCCGCCCCCCGGGTGCAGCGCGACCCCCCCCCACGAAAGAACCCCGCCCCGGGTGTACGCCGCTGGGGTGGAGTGCCGCGCACGCCTGTCCTTCGTTCGTTCCATGTTCCCTCTTCCCCGGAACAGGAAGTAACCTGTTCCAGGGCAGAGGGAGCATGGAACGAACGAAGGACAGGCACACGGCACCCCCCCAGCGGCGTGCACCGGGGGCAGACCGCCCCTACCGCCCCCCCCCCTTGGTTCGCCACTGGTGTTATATCTAATGTCCCCACGCATAACCTCCGCTCTCTAGATAAATCCCTCCTTTCAGTACCCTTCTCCACCACCGCCAACTCTAGGCTTCGCCCTTTCTGCCTCGCTTCACCCCATGCTTGGAACAAACTCCCTGAGCCCATACGCCAGGCCCCCTCCCTACCCATCTTCAAATCATTGCTCAAAGCCCACCTCTTCAATGTCTCCTTTGGCACCTAATCACTTCATCTCTTCGCAGGAAATCTTAACTACCCCAACTTGACATTTCGTCCTTTAGATTGTAAGCTCTTCTGAGCAGGGACTCTCCTTATTTGTTAATTTGTACAGCGCTGCGTAACCCTAGTAGCGCTCTAGAAATGTTAAGTAGTAGTAGTAGTAGTAACTTAATTACTTATTTTACACAAGCATGCAAAAAAAAAAAAAAAATACAAAAAACAGGCACTAAACTGAAAAACTGAACTGAACTGAAATTACATTTCTGTTCCACAAGATTCCACCTAAGTGGTTCAATGCAGACTAGAAAAGATTATCCAGACACAATACTAGGAGGAATACAATTTCAGATTTAAGCTATCCTAGAATTATTCATTAAAATTAAGATATTTATTAAACAAACATGCTTTTAATTTCTTCCTAAATTTCTCATAATTAGTTTCTAATTTGACATCTATTGGAAGATGTATGAACTTGAAGTCTCTAATCAGCAAATGATTGTTCAAACAGGTACATTTTCAAGTGCTTAGGAAATACGTACTAAGGAACTGGAAATTTTCAGCCTGTGGGAATTTAACCCAGCTAACTGTTAAGTTGCCTGAGCAAAGACCTTTGAAAACTGGCCTAATCTTCTTTTCCACTGTAGCTCCCTCCGACTCTGGGCAAGTCACTTAACCCTCCATTGCCCAGTACAAAATAAGTACTTGTATATAATATGTAAACCGCTTTGATTGTAACCACAGAAAGGCAGTATATCAAGTCCAGGGCCGCCGAGAGAGGGGGACAGGGGGGACAAAATTCCCCGGGCCCGGGTCTTCGGGAGGGGGGGGCCCGGCGCCGCCATCGCTCCCTGGCATTGAACTTAAGCGCCTCACCTTCGAAAGCGCAGCAAGCAGCGGCACACCACTCCTTCCTTCCGTGTCCCGCCGTCACCTGACGTAACTTCCATGAGGGCGGGACACAGAAGGAAGGAGTGATCTGCCGCTGCTTGCTGCGCTTTCGAAGGTTAGGCGCTTAAGGTCAGTGCAGAGGGCCCGGGGGTGGAGGGGGGGCCCGGCGACCTTGGGGGGGGGGCGGAGGCGGCCTTCTCCCAGGCCTGGCCCAGTCTCTCGGCGGCTCTGATCAAGTCCCATCCCCTTTCCCATTCAAAATCTTTTCAGAAGCTCCAAAGAGAGTTACATTTTCTTTTTTGCTTCATCCATATCTGAGTCTTTTTCATGTGTAAAACTTAGTACCTTTATACCTCAGACAACTGGGCCAGATTCTACAAACTGTGCTCAAAAATGAGGGCCAGAAAAGAAAGCCACTAAATGCAATTCTTTAAAAAGGGCGTGCTCTTTATAAAAATGTGCCTACCGCCAATTCCCACACCCAGACGCCTGCTCAGACCAGGTGTGAATCCTGGTGCCCCTAGTGTCAGTATTCTCTAACTACGAGGGCAACTCTTTGGAATGCTTCTGACACACCTATGACCTACTCCCCCTTTTGAAATACATACTATCCTGCTTATTTTCGAAAGAGAAGGGCGCCCATCTTCCGACACAAATCGGGAGATGGGCGCTCTTCTCTCAGGTGCGGCCAAATCGTCATAATCGAAAGCCGATTTTGGCCGCCCTCAACTGCAGTCCGTCGCAGGAGCGGCCAAAGTTTAAGGGGGCATGTCGGAGGCATAGCAAAGGCGGGACTGGGGGCGTGGTTAACACATGGTTTTGCAGCAGTGACCCCTGCTGGTGGAGCCTGAAATGAAGCGTGACCTCTCATAAAAATACCCTATTAGTACCCTATTAGGGTACGTGTTAAATGCTACTCAGCACATCAGATGTTATAATCCATGCACAGGTATCACAATTGGGGCAGCGTGCTGTCCCCCTTCCTGAGGATTACCTGTGGTCTCGGGTGGCCAGTAACCAGGCACTGCAGAACCAGGACGTCACCTTCCCGAATGGTGTACACACGTTCGCTGATGTTGTCTTCCTTCACCACACAGGCCTGTCCTGCATGAATGATCTGAGCCTGAGCTGGAGCTGCAAATTAGAATAAGAGGCCATTAGGAAAATCAAGGACCGTCTTCCGCAACCTGGTACAATCAATGGTACTCAGTCATCTAGACTACTGCAACACACTCTACGCCGGCTGCAAAGAGCAAATAATCAAGAAACTTCAGACAGCTCAGAATACTGCAGTTAGACTCATATTCGGTAAAACTAAATATGAAAGTGCTAAACCACTGCGAGAAAAGCTACACTGGCTCCCACTCAAAGAACGCATCACGTTCAAAATATGTACCCAAGTTCACAACATCATTCACGGAGACACCCCAGACTACATGTCAGACCTGATAGACTTACCACCCAGGAATGTGAAAAAATCATCCCGCACAGTCCTTAATCTTCACTTCTCCAACTGTAAAGGTCTAAAATACAAATTAACGCATGCGTCAACCTTTTCCTACCTGAGCGCACAATTCTGGAACGCGCTGCCGCGCAACTTTAAAACGTTTTTTGAACTAACTAACTTCCGCAAACTACTGAAGACCCATCTCTTTAACAAGGCATAAAACAAAGATTAACAAATACGAACTCCTGTACATATATCCAGAACTGCCTTCCAATATTTGCTTGTCAAACTACCATCATGTTTTATCATTATGTTACCCAAGATCCTTCTGTTACACTAAATGTCTATTTTCTAATGTATTTCCATTATTCATGATGTATTGTAAGCCACATTGAGCCTGCAAAGAGGTGGGAAGATGTGGAATACAAATGCAATAAATAAATAAAATATAATGTAATAGCACCAGTCAATAACCTTGTCACTGAACCATGGGCAGTAAGGGAGACCAGAGTTACAAGAGATGCATTCCCGGGGAGACCCTCGGCGAGTATTGTCCGTTGGCCACGCCCTCAATGACTTAATCGTGGAAGCATGGACTGGAGATCCCAACAGTACACTGGGATAAACATTCTGTAATCCAGGACCAGCCACAACCCTCCTTCCAGCTGACTCTCTGTGCAGCTCAGGGAGACCTGTGTCCCGACCGCCTCCTGGGTCTAGAACAGTGGTTTTCACATCTGTCCTGGGGGACCACTAGCCAGCTGGCTTTTCAAGATACCCCTACTGAATATGTACGAGACTGATTTGCACGTCTGTCACCTCCATTATAAGCAAATCTCTCTCATGCATATTCATTATAATTCCCACTGCAGCTCCTCGTGACTCTGGGCAGGTCACTTAACCCTCCATTGCCCCAGATACAAAATAAGTACCTGTATATATGTAAACCGCTTTAAATGTAGTTGCAAAATACCACAGAAAGGCGGTATATCAAGCCCCATTTCCATTTCCCATTATGCACCACACTAACAACTATTCTATAATTGCACTTTTATTCTGTATTACGAATATCAAAAATTATTTCCTATTTATCAAAACATACTAACCTTATCTCTCTATTGTACAAACTGAGCTAATAGAGCATACCTATGCCAAACATATGTAGTGCTTCAGTCCACTGCAAGTAGCGACCCCGTTACACACAACTAAAAACAAAGAAATTATAAAAGACTGAAGGGCTTGTCCTGAATATTGGATTGGGAACTTACTAACGCAATTGAGCAGTTTTCCAAAATAAAACAATTCTCCAGACTTTTAATTCAAATGTAATGAATTAATCGTGTGAGTACAATCGATACTATTGGTTCCTTCTTCTTAGCTCCTCATCGGGTCTCTTTCTCCATAGGCATTGAACTTACACATCTTTCATACTTCACAATCAAACCCCTGGTAAGGATTTCAATTTTCCTTTACCAATAAATTAGCTATTTAGCAGACACTCTTACAAACACACTTTTCAAACAGAATATTTTAAACAATTATCTCTCTATATAAAACGCACCTCCAACGTTCTGAAGCCTCCACAAGTCCCAACGTTCTAAAAGCATGGTGGTGAAAGCAGGAATTCGCCCATGAGTGTTGGCCCCGCCCCCCACGTAAAACGCCATGACGTAGAGGGCGGACCAATGACACTCAACCAATCGCATTGCGAACCCGTTACTAAGCGACAGAACGTGACATAAGACACATCGCGGAACAATGGAAACCAGCAGCACACAGTTGCTACGCGACGTCAACAGCAACGCTAAAAGGACCATATAGATCTCTGCTCTCCACACAAACAACGGACACGGAGGGCATATGAGGGAAGGAAAAAACCAGCACATACACACACACTCTCACTCTTAACTGGCTATAATGAGCAACTGACCTGCCACTATCACAGGGACTGCTAGCACCTCTCTCTCTCTCTCTCACACACATACACATGGGACACAGAGGGGATGGAAGACAAGGAACGAATCGAATCGTTGGGTATGGAGGGGCCAGCAGGGGAGATAAGGCAAGAACTGCCTCAAATGTTTGTGCTGTGCTATGTACAATTATAATGCTGTCTCTTCATTTTGACCCTACCCTTTCACACTCTCTTTCACACAGACGCACACACACACACTTACACTGTCTCTATCTCACACACACATACACACTCTCTCACACAGACACACAAACACGCCTCAAATGGTTCAGCTGTCCTATGTAAAATTTCACTGCTGTCTCTTCATTTTCACCCTACCTGTGCACACTCTCTTTCACACAGAGACACACACACACACTTTCTCTGTGTCACACACACACAGACACACATACATATACACACTCTCTCACACAGACACACAAACACGTCTCGAATGGTTCAGCTGTCCTATGTAAAATTTCACTGCTGTCTCTTCATTTTCACCCTACACGTGCACACTCTCTTTCACACAGAGACACACACACACACACACACACTTTCTCTGTGTCACACACACACAGACACACATACATATACACACTCTCTCACACAGACACACAAACACGCCTCGAATGGTTCAGCTGTCCTATGTAAAATTTCACTGCTGTCTCTTCATTTTCACCCTACCCTTTCACACTCTCTTTCACACAGACGCACACACACACTTACACTGTCTGTATCTCAAACACACACACACCCACACAGATATACACACTCTCTCACACAGACACAGAAACACGCCTTATATGGTTCAGCTGTCCTATGTAAAATTTCACTGCTGTCTCTTCATTTTCACCCTACACGTGCACACTCTCTTTCACACAGAGACACACACACACACAGACACACACACATATACACACTCTCTCACACAGACACACAAACACGCCTCGAATGGTTCAGCTGTCCTATGTAAAATTTCACTGCTGTCTCTTCATTTTCACCCTACAAGTGCACACTCTCTTTCACACAGAGACACACACTCACACTGTCTCTATCTCACACACACACGCACCCACACACATATACACACTCTCTCACACAGACACACAAACACGCCTCGAATGGTTCAGCTGTCCTATGTAAAATTTCACTGCTGTCTCTTCATTTTCACCCTACACGTGCACACTCTCTTTCACACAGAGACACACACACACACACACACTTTCTCTGTGTCATACACACACAGACACACATACATATACACACTCTCTCACACAGACACATAAACACGCTTCAAATGGTTCAGCTGTCCTATGTAAAATTTCACTGCTGTCTCTTCATTTTCACCCTACCTGTGCACACTCTCTTTCACACAGAGACACACACTCACACTGTCTCTATCTCACACACACACGCACCCACACACATATACACACTCTCTCACACAGACACACAAACACGCCTCGAATGGTTCAGCTGTCCTATGTAAAATTTCACTGCTGTCTCTTCATTTTCACCCTACACGTGCACACTCTCTTTCACACAGAGACACACACACACACACACACTTTCTCTGTGTCACACACACACAGACACACATACATATACACACTCTCTCACACAGACACACAAACACGCCTCGAATGGTTCAGCTGTCCTATGTAAAATTTCACTGCTGTCTCTTCATTTTCACCCTACACGTGCACACTCTCTTTCACACAGAGACACACACACACACACACACACACTTTCTCTGTGTCACACACACACAGACACACATACATATACACACTCTCTCACACAGACACACAAACACGCCTCGAATGGTTCAGCTGTCCTATGTAAAATTTCACTGCTGTCTCTTCATTTTCACCCTACAAGTGCACACTCTCTTTCACACAGAGACACACACTCACACTGTCTCTATCTCACACACACACGCACCCACACACATATACACACTCTCTCACACAGACACACAAACACGCCTCGAATGGTTCAGCTGTCCTATGTAAAATTTCACTGCTGTCTCTTCATTTTCACCCTACACGTGCACACTCTCTTTCACACAGAGACACACACACACACAGACACACACACATATACAAACTCTCACTCTCTTTATAGCCTTGCTAGCGCCCGTTTCATTTGTTTACGAAACAGGCCTTTTTTACTAGTGACATATAATGAAACCCCCCAGCAAATGATCTACACACAACTTTTTTATTATTGGTTTCTATTGTTTACCTTTTAAAACATAGTTTTTTTAAATTTGTTATTAATATATGTTTTTTTTTAAATTAATATTAACACAACAAAAATTAATGTTATTCTATTTATGTTATACACACGGACATGGACATGATATTTATATGCATCTTTGATTTTAATTGAGGTCTTTGAATACTTTTCAAATGTCGATACATGTTTTTTCAAATATTCTAAAAACCTTTCAATTTATGAATCTTTATGTATGATTCTTTTAAAATATATATATATATATTTAGTTGTCCTTTACGCTTTACAATATTATAATTTTTATGATTTTGGAAATAATATTCATAATATTTCCAATTATTATTTTTTAGACTAATTAGTGGAGGAGTGGCCTAGTGGTTAGGGTGGTGGACTTTGGTCCTGGGGAACTGAGGAACTGAGCTCGATTCCCACTTCAGGCACAGGTAGCTCCTTGTGACTCTGGGCAAGTCACTTAACCCTCCATTGCCCTATGCAAGCCACACTGGGCCTGCCCATGGGTGGGAAATTGTGGGATATAAATGCTGTAAATAAATAAATATTACACAATTCATAGTGATGCTCTATCCTTTCATCATGGCATATATTTTTTATATATGTTTTGCAATTTACAAACATTGTGTTTTTTTATTATCATTTTCTAATTGTTATTTATGTTTATTCTATTATTGTTATATGCTTTGTTGTTAGACCCCTGAAGCAGGCATTGTTTAACGCCGAAACACGGCCCGTGTCTGAAGCAGGCATTGTTTAACGCCGAAACACGGCCCGTGTCGGGTCATTTGTGAATGAAAGACTCCTGTTGTCTCAGTCTTGAAGGTCCAGTGTTGCTTTTTTTGTTTGTACACTTTCTATGTATGCTGCATACCCTCTCTGGTTAGTTTGTTCAAGTCACTTAACCCTCCATTGCCCCTGGTACAAAATAAGTACCTGAATATATGTAAACCGCTTTGAATGTAGTTGCAAAAAACCTCAGAAAGGTGGTATATCAAGTCCCATTTCCCTTCCCCCCTTTCCCTTATGACATCACAATATCAGAAGTGAACCAAGTATCAGGCAATGAAGCCATTGTGACATCACTGATGAGGTTGGCTCTTATTGGTGGAATGAGTGGAGGAGTAGCCTAGTGCTTAGTGCAGTGGACTTTGATCCTGGGGAACTGAGTTCGAGTCCCACTGCAGCTATTTGTGACTCTGGGCAAGTCACTTAACCCTCCATTGCCCCTGGTACAAAATAAGTACCTGAATATATGTAAACCGCTTTGAATGTAGTTGCAAAAACCTCACAAAGGCGGTATATCAAGTCCCAGTTCCCTTTCCCTCCCCTTAATTGACTCCAATTAGCACCAATAATAGCTAATTATTGGTGCTAATTATTCAATTGAGGTGGGTGCATATTTCAAAGCACCCTTTATAGAATTAGGATAATATCAAATTAGTATGACCTACATATCAATAAATAATCACATAGCAAAATCAGACCAAAAATGAAAACGCAAACAAATAAAAACTTGATCTAACAACGTTTGAGCAACTTCATTAACAAAGGAATGGACAATACTGAAATAAACCATTACTGTTCTTTGAAAATAGATTGATTCAATAGTGTGACAAAAACATTATTAAGATAAATTCTTAGTTGATCTAAAAAAGCTTTGAATAAAAAAATCACAGGGGTCCTTTTACGAAGGTACAGTAAGCATTGACGCATGATCAGTGGCGTTCCGAGGGGCACTGACACCCGGGGCGGATCGGCGATGCACCCCACCCCCCCGTGCAGCGCGACCCCCCCCCCCCGGTGAAGAGACACCCCCCACCCCGGTGAAAGAACCCCCCGGGTGCACGCCGCTGGGGGGGTGCCGCGCGCCGGTCAGCGTAGTTGGTTTCCATGCTCCCTCTGCCCAGGAACAGGTTACTTCCTGTTCTGGGGCAGAGGGAGCATGGAAACCGACGCTGACCGGCGCACAGCACCCCCCCCCCCAGCGGCGTGCACCCGGGGCGGACCGCCTGCACGGCCCCCCCCCCCCCCTTGGTATGCCACTGCGCATGATGCTCAGTACAGTTTCAAATGGTGTGCCGCGGGGCAGGCTAAGGCATCCCTCGGTACCTTTGACATGTGCATGCACTACTGGGGCACTAAAAAAGTTTGGGTTTTTTGCCAAGGGGGACATGTCTGGGGAAGAGTGGGTGTGTCTATGCTAATCGGTTAGCACAGCTACATTACCATATGCTAACTGATTAGTGCAGGATTAGCTCATGAGCCGTTACTATCTACAAAATAGGGGCCCTGTTTTCTAAGTCACGCTACAGTTGCGCTAGCGATTTTAGCGCATGCTAATGCTAGAGACACCCATAGGAATATATGGGTGTCTCTAGCATTAGCGCACGCTAAGAATGCCAGCTCACCTTAGCAAACAGGGCTCTAGGTGTTGATAAGGGCTCAGCTGCTACTGTACACTACCTTGGGTGAATCTCTTCATGAAGGCGGTAAATACCACTACTACTACTTATCATTTCTGTAGCGCTACTAGATGTACGCAGTGCTGTACACTTGACATGAAGAGACAGTCCCTGCTCGACAGAGCTTACAATCTAATTAGGACAAACAGGACAAACAAATATAAGGGATAAGGACAAAGGGTAGCAAGATTCCGGAATCCCAAAGAGTAGCAAGATTCCGGAACCCAAAGAATAGCAAGATTCTGGAATCCCAAAGACTACTACTACTACTTATCATTTCTATAGCGCTACTAGACATACACAGCACTGTACACTTGAACATGAAGAGACAGTCCCTGCTCGACAGAGCTTACAATCTAATTAGGACAGACAAACAGGACAAATAAGGGATAAGGACAAAGGGTAGCAAGATTCCGGAATCCCAAAGAGTAGCAAGATTCTGTGAGGAATCCTAAAGAGTAGCAAGATTACGGAATCCCAAAGACTACTACTACTACTTATCATATCTATAGTGCTACCAGACTTGAACACGAAGAGACAGTCCCTGCTCGACAGAGCTTACAATCTAATTAGGACAGACAAACAGGACAAATAAGAGATAATTACTAAGGTGGGAGTGATAAAATATGAGTAGTGAACAAGTGAGTAAGGGTTAGGAGTTAAAAGCAGCATCAAAAAGGTGGGCTTTTTCCAATAAATAAATAATCTTTTATTTAGTGGTCTGTGATGCACTTACATTTTGAATAAAATGAGTCTGATTTACCTGGCAAATCTTCTCTGCCTTCGATCTCAGGCAGACAGCTACATGCTAATGAATCAGATTTGCCAATACTTTCTCAAATTCAAATCACCAATGTGGCTGCGCAGGCTTCTGCTTCTGTGAGTCTGACGTCCTGCACATACGTGCAGGATGTCAGACTCACAGAAACAGAAGCCTGCGCAGCCTTCTACATGGAATGTTGCTAGTGGAATAGCAACATTCCACGTAGAATCTCCAATAGTAGCAACATTCCATGTAGAATCTCCAATAGTATCTATTTTATTTTTGTTACATTTGTACCCTGCGCTTTCCCACTCATGGCAGGCTCAATGCGGCTTACATGGGGCAATGGAGGGTTAAGTGACTTGCCCAGAGTCACAAGGAGCTGCCTGTGCCTGAAGTGGGAATCCAACTCAGTTCCTCAGTTCCCCAGGACCAAAGTCCACCACCCTAACCACTAGGCCACTCCACTCATAAGAAGTTATTTGCAGCTGTAACCTCACAATTGTGGAATTCTCTCCCCATGGAATTAAGAGAAACATTATATGCATTTCTGTAAAGCTCTTAAAACTTGGCTTTATAAGAAGCACATTTTATCGTCTAGATTTTAAATATTTTGCTTCAATTGCCTTCAATTGTTTTTATGTTTTTAGCTTGATGCTATGTTTTGTAAACTGCCTAAAGCTTCTGGTATTTGTCGATATTTATTTATGCACAAGCCGTTAAGCCCATTAAAACGGGCAAGATGTTTTATTTCTGAAATGTAATTTAAAAGTTGATGAACGTAATGTGAGTTGATGTCTATAGTACACTTTTATATACTACTAGTAAAAAAGGCCCGTTTCTGAAACCAATGAAATGGGCGCTAGCATGTGGTTTTTTTTTTTGTGTGTGTGTGTGTGAGTGTGTGAGGGTGCGGTGTGTGTGCAGGTTGTTGATGATGGAGGTGGTGCGTCGGTGTGCGGTTGTTTCGTTAGTTTGGCAGCCAGTCTCCAGCGATTCCTAGGCAGGGAAGGAGTACTCCTCTCCCTTCCTTGGTTGCTGTTTGCTGCTGGCTGGGTCGCGGGTAATCCTTCCAGCTGGGCCGCAGCTTGTCCTGTTCGCCCACGTCCCAGATGGTGACGGGCACGTTGTTTTCCAGCTCCTCTGACTCCATGTCAAGCGATCCCAAATATAGTCTGTGCTGTAGGCCCTCTGGCACTCTTCAGTACTGGCATTAGGCAT
Source organism: Microcaecilia unicolor (assembly GCF_901765095.1). NCBI lineage: Eukaryota > Metazoa > Chordata > Amphibia > Gymnophiona > Siphonopidae > Microcaecilia > Microcaecilia unicolor. The sequence goes on from NC_044033.1 coordinate 9,827,332, forward strand.
TTAAAAAATTCTCCTCCCCCCCCCCCCCCCCCGGTCTATTTTTGCACATACCCACAGCAGGAATATTCTTCTCTCGTTCCAGCGGTGGTTCTGTGCTCTCCGTGCTGCACAGATAATGAGCCATTCTGCTGGGGAATGCTCCTCCCTTATTGTCACGTAGTTTCCTCTGATTGGTCCGTCTTACGTTGCCTAATGTTGCCTGGGAACGGTGTTTTGATGGTCCTTTGTGTTTCAGAATGTTGAGGGTGTTTTTTCTGATTGGTCCGTCATGCGAGGGCGGGGCAGAGAGACATGGTCAGTGTTGTGGCTTCACCACCATGAATCCATGAACCCTTCAGTGAGTGACTGAGTGACTTCAGAACGTTGTCTTCAGAACGTTGAGGGTGAGTTTTATTATAGTAGATGTTCTTTGTGTAAACAGTATTAGATCCTTCAATTAATTTACCTTGTTCTAATGTCTCCTTAACTAAAACTTTTACATCTGAAGCGGTAGCGTGTGCGGGTAGGTCCGCTTAGTTCGGGTCCGGTGCAGCGACGTTTGCGTGGCGGCGTAGTGGTCTCCATGTCCTTTGTTGTTTCTTGCGGTTTCCTGTTTTGTTCTCCGCCACGGTCCCACGCAACATCCCCATTGGCTGCCTTGCTCTCTCCCCTGCCCTTCCTCCATGTCCAGCAACCCTCCTCTCTCCCCTGGCCTCCCCCCCCCCCTGCAGCAACCCTCCTCTCTCCCTTGCCTTCCCCCCATGTCCAGCAACCCTCCTCGCCGCTGCTCCCTCCTTCCTCCGTGCTGGGCCCCCTGCATTGAAATCGCATCGATCTGCAGCGCTTTAACACGTAGGCGAGGGACACTGTCAAGTCAGTGCAGGGGGCCCGGCACGGAGGGGGGCGGGGGCGTCGTTGTGGAGGGTTTTGCAGCGACCTCGTGGGGGTGTAGGTGTGGGAGCGGCGTGTAGTTATTAGGCCCTTCACGGAGGGGTGCGGCAGCGGCAATGTTGAGGTAGGGAGTGGAGGTAGGTGCTCCGGCGGATTCGACCTCGGGGAGGGTGTTGGAGGGTGCAGCGCTTGACGCGTCAACCTCGTGGGGTTGGAGGGGTGGTAGCGGTGGCATAGTAGGTGTAGTGATGCATGCGCAGAACAGCTGCGCTGTTCTGCGCATGCACGGCACGTCGGAAGAGACCTGTGAAGTGACGCATATGCGCAGCACATCGGTCACAGCTTTTTATTAGAGAGATTCTTGTATCCCACTATTTTCCAAAAACAAGATATAGAAAAATTATGTATTACTTTACTCAGAAACTCCCTTCTGTACCACATATCCTGCTCCAAACTCTGTACGTACTGAAAGGCCAATGGCAAGAGTTTACAGCCGGTCCTACCTTGCACTTCATCACCTCAAGTGAGCCACAGAATCTCCCTGGGCTCAAATGCACATTATAGGTCAAGGGAGGCTATTACTGGAAGATCCCCCCCCCCCACAGGGACTAAGTTTCCAGAATTACTCTGTCGCCCTCTGATCCACGGCACCACTTAGTTATTTCTGAAAGACAAGTGAAGGGGTATTTTTTGAATTATTTGGGAACAAGGCCTAATGGATGCATTAAAGCAAACCACATCAGAACAGCGTTTCCCTTCATCGTGCCACAGCTCTCTTGTGGGGGGAAATTCAGTCCAGAATGTGTCTGATTATGAGAATGCTAGTCGGTGATCACTGTCCATTAACATGGTCTGGGAGGCTTCCGATCAATAGTAGATCGATGACTTGAGGAAGCCCATTCTCTGCTGACCTGGAGGGTTAGAAGTGAGATGCGGAAAGCCAATGACCTCAGTAGACGCTACTCTTCTGCTTCTGGTGGGAAGCTTTGATATGTATCTATGGAACACGCACGGTTCTTTCACACTCAGGTCACTGCCTTTTTATCACATAACCACAGAGAGACAGGGTCACCCTGTCCACCCCCTGGCAGATCCAATCCCATAGACAGGTTTGTTTAACTCATGCTTCAACAGTGCCAGTGTCACCACAAACTTCTCATGTAACCTGTTCCAGGTTATTAAACAGAGAAATAGAAGATGTACAGGCAGGTTAAGGTGAAGAACTCTGTCCCACTTTGAGTCTATCCCCCCCCCCCCCCCCCCCCCCACACACACACACATACACATCATTTCAGGCCTTTTTCTCAGTTCCCACTCATCAACCTTTTGCTTCCTCTCCTTGAAATATACATGTTTAGCTCCTCATAGGTCTTGAGGGCCAGGCCATACACCATGGACGGTTTGTACATTTCTAGGTCAAGGTGGAGACAAAGACCCCAGAGTGTGACTAAGTACTCCATAGAAGACCTCATTAACCAGGACCATATCCCACACTATGTACACCTATCAAAACAGTTCTCCTGTTTGCTCAGGCATTAACTGGGCATGTGCACCTTATGCCAGAACTGTGTAACGGAATCATCACGTTAGAACTCATTCTCCAACCCACTGGTTATGGTGAAACGTAGTCGATAAGATACACTGTGGACCACTATTACTCATGGGATTTTCTGTCATTCTCTGCTGGTGAGGAGCAGACATCATAAACCCATCCCCACAGGAGCCAGCTCTATTGGTGCTTGAGCACCTTCAATATCGAACAAACTTCTTGACAGTGTCCAGGGAGAGGTCATTTCCATTAGGATAAGCATCCCCAATAATTTTCAAAAGTTGGCTCCTAGGTCCATTCCCATCTCTCACATCTGCTCTGTTCCAGAAAATTCTGTGGTGATAAGACCTGGAGGCGAAAGGGTCACCCATAGAAGGATCCATCAGATCTATCCAATTCCACACACACATTTAAGCACGGGAAAACAGAGCATTTTTGAAATGTAATCATAAAAGTAATGGGAACATATTGTCACTGGAAGAAAACCATCCCAGAAAACACTTTCTTGGAGCACACTACAGGGAGTTTTGCCGGAGACTGCTGAATGTAGTGGTTGGTTACCAAGCGTCCACAAAGCATTGCATAGCAACTTTATTTGCAAAACAACAAGGTTCATGAACTGAAAAACTTTCTCTGGCTTTTCAATGGCTTAAAACACTAGGGAAATGTGTGAATGCGCCCCCAGAACCATCAGTGGATTCTGAAAGCAAAGACATGATTGTCATAAGTACATAAGTATTGCCATACTGGGAAAGACCAAAGGTCCATCGAGCCCAGCATCCTGTTTCCAACAGTGGCCAATCCAGGTCACAAATACCCGGCAAGATCCCAAAAATGTACAAAACATTTTATACTGATTATCCCAGAAAGAGTGGATTTTCCCCAAGTCCATTTAATAATGGTCTATGGACTTTTCCTTTAGGAAGACGTCCAAACCTTTTTATAACTCCGCTAAGCTAACCACCTTTACCACATTCTCTGGCAACGAATTCCAGAGTTTAATTACACATTGAGTGAAGAAACATTTTCTTCGATTCGTTTTAAATTTACTACATTGTAGCTTCATCGCATGCCCCTTAGTTCTAGTATTTTTGGAAAGTGTGAACAGACGCTTCACATCTACCCGTTCAACTCCACTCATTATTTTATAGACCTCTATCATATCTCCCCTCAGACGCCTTTTCTCCAAGCTGAAGAGCCCTAGAGGCTTTTGCCTTTCCTCATAGGGAAGTCGTCCCATCCCCTTTATCATTTTCGTCGCCCTTCCCTGCGCCTTTTCTAATTTCACTATATCTTTTTGAGATGCGGCGACCAGAATTGAACACAATATTCCAGGTGCGGTCGCACCATGGATCGATACAAAGGCATTATAAGATCCTCATTTTTGTTTTCCATTCCTTTCCTAATAATACCTAACATTCTATTTGCTTTCTTAGCCGCAGCAGCACACTGAGCAGAAGGTTTCAACGTATCATCAACGACGACACCTAGATCCTTTTCTTGGTCCGTGATTCCTAACGTGGAACCTTGCATGACATAGTAACATAGTAGATGGTGGCAGAAAAAGACCTACACGGTCCATCCAGTCTGCCCAACAAGATAAATTCATATGTGCTACTTTTTATTTGTACCTGTCCGCTTCAGGGCACAGACCGTATAAGTCTGGCCAGCACTATCCCCGCCTCCCAACTACCAGTCCCGCCTCCCACCAACAGCTCTGGCACAGGTATAATTCGAGTTCCTCTTTCCCACATGCATCACTTTGCACTTGCTCACATTAAACGTCATCTGCCATTTAGACGCCCAGTCTCCCAGTCTCGTAAGGTCCGCTTGTAATTTTTCACAATCCTCCCGCGATTTAACGACTTTGAATAACTTTCTGTCATCAGCAAATTTAATTACCTCACTAGTTAATCCCATCTCTGGGTCATTTATAAATATGTTAAAAAGCAGCGGTCCCAACACATGGTTGGCCACCTCTCCTGAGCTGTTGGAGGATACTGGCAAGACCACACCTTATCTGCTGTTCTTCTGTGTCCTGGAATATGTAGCTACATCGATACCAAATGTTCTTCAAGTGTGTCCTTTAGAAAATTTAGCCAAGACATACAAAGCAAGTGTAGAGTATACATGTCAAATGACAAATGTAGATTTCATAATGAAACGTCTGTGCATGCTTTCCCTTCCTTGACCTCATTTGTTTCTCATTGTATGGTATAAGTAGACAGCACACACCCCTTTAATCATGGCGTGGAGGTGGAGGGGGAGAATGTTACCCCGTCTAAGTATATACGGATTTTTATGTGTAGGACAAATGGTTGGGGGAGTATGTGAGATGTTAGAGGTGCAGTGTTCGGGAGTTGCATTATTTAGGTAATATTGGCCAATAAAGTTTGATGGTTGAAAATTTAGAAAAGCTATAATTCACACATAGTTGATGTTTATTCATTTTAAAGGAATACTGGGTTATCTCATAATAAAATTTAAATAAATAAAAAGAAAGGGTACAGAGAAGGGCAACCAAAATGATAAAGAGAGAATGGAACAAGTATGCACTGAGAAAAGGTTAAAGAGGATAGGTTAGGTCAGGCTGAGAGGAGAAATGATGCAGGTCTACAAAATCCTGAGTGGATGACAGATAAATAGGGAATGGTTATGTAGAGGAAATACAGATTCTGCATGTCAGAGACAGCTCGGCAGTGTTGGGTGTGTGACCTTTTGACTGGGAAAGCTCTCCCAGATCCTTCTGCCTCATAACAGCAGTAGGAGGAGATCCCTGTAGAGGGAAACTGAGGGACTGTGTGAAAGCCAAACTCATGGCCCTAGCCTTGCTTTGGCTTCTGCTCTCTGGCACCAGTAATTGTTCTCATCGCCCGCCCAATGACTCAAACACAGCCAGTGCACAGAGGAAGGAGGAGGGAGGAACCAGCAACGGAATATTTTTCACTTTTGCTCATCATGTTTTTATCATTTGTATTATTTTTATAGGTACCATGCATTAGTAAATATTTATCCAGCTGTGTATGTGTGACAGTTTTATTTCATTTGATTCAAATTTTTATCAAATTTGGTATGTGCAGAAGTTTTGTTTCCTCCAGGGGAATTGGGTTTGAGTCCCACTGCAGCTCCTTGTGACTCTAGGCAAGTCACTTAACCTTCTGTTACCCCAGGTACAAAAATAAGTAGCTGTATATACTATGTAAACTGCTTTGAATGTAGTTGCAAAGACCACAGAAAGGCGATATATCAAGTCCCAGTTCCCTTTCCCTACTTGACATTCTACATGGAATGTTGCTACTATTGGAGATTCTAGATGGAATGTTGCTGTTGCTACTAGTTGAGATTCTACATGGAATGTTGCTACTGTTGGAGATTCTAGATGGAATGTTGCTACTATTGAGATTCTGTTGCTACTATTTGAGATTCTACATGGAATGTTAATGTTGCTATTCCACTAGCAACATTCCATGTAGAAGTCGGCCCTTGCAGATCACCAATGTGGCCGCGCAGGCTTCTGCTTCTGTGAGTCTGACGTCCTGCTGATCTGCAAGGGCAGGCTTCTACATGGAATGTTGCTAGTGGAGGAGAAGCCTAGTGGTTAGTGCAGCGGACTCTGATTCTGGGGAACTGGGCTGCAAAAACCACAGAAAGTCCCTTTCCCTATTTACTATTTTAATATTTCTTTAGTCATTCATGATTGTTTATCCATTTAAATACATTTTTTATGTCGAGTTATATGCTTATATTCATTTGATTTGACTCCTGAAGCAGGCACTTGTGGCGTCGAAACAGAGGACTGCGCTGAGTCATTTTTTAGCTGTTTCAAGTTGACTGACCATGAATAAACATCACCATTGGTCTACCTCCAGTCTATTTTTGTGTCTGGTTCGGTGTGCTTCAGGGGACTCTTCTGCTGTTTTCTTGTTTAGAATTTACTGCTGGATCGTTTACGAGAAAAGGTAAACGGAAGCATCAGCAAATACTCTTCACCTCCATCAACAATATGTCAGCACACTGACAAGAGATTCTGCACGATCATTAACTATTCTACTCTTAACCCCATCAAAGATGTATTAATGTAAAGTTGCAAAAAAGGCATTCCTGTCTTCTGAGTTGAAGGCTGATGTATCTGCCTCCCAGAAGTAGAGGAACAATTTCCAGCTCTGTTCTATCCACCCCAGAGTCAGTCTGTTTCCAGGATATCCACAGGGAATATGAATCAGGTATATTTACATTTCCTGGAGACTCCACCCATACAAATGAGACACGATAGAGACGTTTAAATATCTCAAGGGCATTGATCTACAGGAAGAGAGCCTTTTTCAAATGAAGGAGAGCTCTGGAATGAGGGGGATGTGACGAAGTTAAGAGGGAATAGGCTTAGGAGGAATCTAAGGAAGTACTATTTCACGGAAAGGGTGGTGGAGGCGTGGAATGGCCTCCCGTTGGAGGTCGTGGAGTCGAGGACTGTGTCAGAATTTAAGAAGGCATGGGATAAGCATGTGGGATCGCTTAGGAAAAGGAAGAGTTAAGGGTTACATAAGTACATAAGTAATGCCATACTGGGAAAAGACCAAAGGTCCATCAAGCCCAGCATCCTGTCCCCGACAACGGCCAATCCAGGTCAAGGGCACCTGGCGAGCTACCCAAACTTACAAACATTTTATACATGTTATTCCCAAAATAGTGGTCTATGGACTTGTCCTTTAGGAAAAACTTCCAACCCCCTTTTAAACTCTGCCAAGCTAACCGCCTTCACTACGTTCTCCGGCAACGAATTCCAGAGTTTAATTATGTGTTGGGTTACAGAGGATGGGCAGAATAGATGGGTCATATGGCCTTTATCTGCCGTCATGTTTCTATGTTCTAAATGTATTGAACGCATATTCATTGTGGAAATCCTATTGCATCAACAGAAGTGCGGGTCAGATGGCTCCTGGCTTTGCTCCATTGACCTCCACCTCTGCATGGGGAAGAACCACGAGTGTCATTGAGGACCCTGGATTCCAGGACATCTATTTCTGGAGGCTCTTGCCAAATACAGGTGGCTACTAGCCAGAAGGAGAAGGAGATAATGCTCCAGAAACTGAAACGGTAATTGCTTATCGAAGCCCTGGATGCCTTTCACCTCTTCGCTACCCCATAATTAATGGTTGTTCCAAGCAGTAAACTTAAGTCCACATTTCTCTTACCTCGTCTCCTTTCAGCTGTTTCTTCTTCTGTTCATCGATTGCTGGACACATGCAAAGCAAATTAATATTTTATCATTCAAGCCAGTTAATGGAGCTTTAAATATTAAAAGGTTCTCCTTTTTAATTAGTCTGAGCCAGCCGCACAGCAGCAAAAGCTTGCGCCCTCTGTGCTTTTGCTAGAAGTTCTCTGGCCCCTCAGTGTAACTTCCAAAGGCAAAAAGGAAATCATTTTCTTCTCAATTTGTGTCAGAAAAAAAATAAAATAAAATTATCCTTTTTGTATTATTTCTCTCAGACTTAGTTAATAATCTCCTGTTGAACGCATTCTGGGGCAGACCTTTCTGGTCTCTTTCTTATGTCAGCCGGCTTCTAAAGACACGAACACTTTTGAAAAACTGCTCCTTATTCCCTGCTCCGGGCTGAGGATGTGCCGAGTGCATGAGAGCCAGAAAACGTTGTGTTTCCAGGCTCACAGCCAACGATGAGATCCTTCTCTGAATTCAGCACTGAAACAACATCCTCACAGAAAGGAAGGTTTACCATTGTGTTCGTTGAAGTGACTACAGACCTGTCAGTCTAACTTCAGCGGCGGACAAAAATATGAAAACACTGCTACAGAAAAGAGATAATGCAGCGGCTTGAAACAAGCAGATAATAAGAGCTCAGACAATATGATTTCACAAAGGCAAGAAGATCCTGTCAGGCAAACCTGATTGAGTCTTCACTGAGGTGACATCAGCGGTGGATCAGGGAAGGGCAATGAATCCGGCCTATCTGGCACTGAGATGCAGCAGAGAAGAGCGATCGGCAAACTAGCTGGTATGAAATAGGCTAGAACTATACTAGCATACCCTCATGGATGTGTGCACATATCTAATATAATAATTCGCACCTCCAACGTTCTGAAGCTGACTCCGTGGCAGCGTGGCAGTGTAGTGTTCGTAGGGTTCGTAATTGCCCCGCCCTCGAGGGAACTCTGTATAGTTGCCAGGGAAAGAAACGCGACGTCAGAAGGAGAAGGGATCAACCACAGGCCTCGCACTCGCTCTCAGTGCCCCGCCCTCGGAGGGAAGGGAAGACTGCATATAATATTCACCCACAGGAAGTTCGTTCCCTCCCTCCGAGTTCCAGGGTCGTCGTCCGTCCCCCCTTCCTCCCAGTTCTAGCGTCCCCCCTCCCTCCCTCCCAATTCCAGGGTCCCCCTTCCCTCCCAGTTCCAGGGTCGTCGTCCCTCCCTCCCTCCCTTCCAGTTCCAGGCCCCCTCCCTCCGAATTTTAAAAGTCATCCTGACTTACCTCGCGCAGTAAAAAGAGTGCAGGCTCGGCACTTACTTCAGTTTTCCCTTCTCTGTCTCTCTCAGCTCTGGTCCCGCCCTTGCGGAAACAGGAAATGAGGGCGGGACCAGAGCTGAGAGACAGAGAAGGGAAAACTGAAGTAAGTGCCGAGCCTGCATGCTTTTTAGTGCTGCTGCCGGCCGCCGTAACCCCGACGAGGTAAGTCAGGATGACTTTTAAAGAGTGGGCCTGGAACTAGAAGGGAGGGAGGGAGGGAGGGACGATGACCCTGGAACTCGGAGGGAGGGACGACAACCCTTGAACCTGGAAGAAGGGAGGGGGGACCCTGGAACTGGGAGGGAGGGAGGAAGGACCCTGGAACTGGGAGGGAGGGAGGGGGGACGCTGGAACTTCCCTTAAAAACATTAATGGCAGAAGGTGATTACCTTGCTAGCGCCCGTTTCGTTTCAATGAGAAACGGGCTTTTTTTTACTAGTATATATATATAAATGCACAAACTTCAGCAGCAAAGAGGAGCTGAGTGTCTTGCAACAGCAGAAGAGATAAGCAAAAAGCAGACACTGAAAGTCCAAACCAAACCTTTTATTCTTACAGACCCGACGTGGCCACGTTTCGCCAATAAGGCTGCATCAGGGGTTTTGAAAATAAAACAGAATACAGAGGTCTGAAGCTGCTGCTCTACTTTCTGTGAGGTCATCTTGGATGATCAGTTGTGCTATCAGGGCAAAAAGCCTGTCTTGTCCCTGGTTAGCTGTTTTATTTTCAATACCCCCGATGCAGCCTTATTGGCGAAACGTGGCCACGTCGGCTCTGTAAGAAGAAAAGGTTTGGTTTGGACTTTCAGCGTCTGCTTTTCGTTTCTCTTAAATGCACAAACTCTACATAAGTGGTATTCTGCAAATACTTGCTTCGGAATGAATTCTATGTACGGCGACAAAATAAAAAGAGCTATTCTATAAGCTATGCTTAAAGTCAGGCACGGTTTATAGAATAGCGTTTACGCCCGGGAATTGCACCTAACTTTAGGAGCGGCCATTTGCACCAACTGAAGTGTGGTGGAAATCTTTGCGCTTAAATTAGGCGTGTATCCCCCTTATTCTATAACTACGCACGTGCTCAGTTTCACTAAAACGAGCATGTACGTGACGAGACGGGAAGAGCATGGCAGGCACTACAGCGGACAGTCGGCGACCAGCGCTGGACAAACGCTTCAACTGGCGGGGTTGGGGACCCCCACCAGCTAAACCAGGGGCCCCAGAGCCAATTTGGGGGGGGGGCAGGCCCCCCATGTAGCTACGCCACTGAGTGACAGCCGTTAGCACAGGACCCTGTGTATCAGTGTGTGTTCACAGACCCCCAGTTACTGGCTGACTGAATTTCAGTTTTGGATTTAACACCAAAACCGGGCTGAAATACAGGTTTGGGTTTTGTCCAAAAATGCCTGTGCATTCTTGGCTGAAATTGAAATTATCCCCCCACCCCCACCACCACCACCACGATCATGCTCCGCTATACTTCTATCTTGCCCGACCACCGTTACGCCCTACCTTTTCAGGAGCAGAAATGAGCCCTACTCATTCGTGAACTGTGCCACTACTCCATCGCAATGGCTTCCGAGACTGCCACAGGAAGGTCCCTTTTTGCGATGGAAACCAGCACATGCAAGAACTGAAAATTCTTCTTAATTTAGGAGCTTAAAAATGATGCTCATAAATTTAGGTCAGCCTAGATTTATAAAAGGCTCATTTATGAGCCTAGTGTTGAAAATCATTGCTAAGCTCTTTACCCTAAGTCTGTCCCTGATGCCACCTACTTTTTATGCTCCTAAATTTAAGAGTTTAGTGAAATTGTGAGAAAAACGTTTTGCACTCAGCCCTAGTAAATTTTCAAAGAGGCTAATTTATGAGCATAACTCTCAATGTTCGCAACCTGATACAATCAATGGTACTAAGCCATGTAGACTACTGCAATGGAATTTCTGCGGGATGCAAAGAACAAACCTTAAAGAAACTTCAGACCGCTCAAAACACGGCGGCTAGGCTTATCTTCGGAAAAACGCGATTTGAAAGTGCAAAACCCCTTCGCAAAAAACTACACTGGCTCCCAATCAAAGAACGCATTGCTTCAAAATCTGCACTCTGGTTCACAAAATTATCTATGGTGAAGCTCCGGGATACATGACAGACTTGATCGACCTACCAACTAGAAACACATCCGAATCAACACGAACGTACCTAAATCTGCACTACCCAAGCTGCAAAGGACTCAAATATAAATCAACTTACGCGTCCAGTTTTTCCTACATAAGCACACAACTTTTGGAACGCATTACCAAAAGCCTTGAAAATTACGAACGACCACCTAAACTTCCGGAAAACACTAAAAACTAACCTGTTTAAAAAGGCATACCCTACCGATTCAACGGAAATGCCTGATCTTTGCAACACAACAAAACTAAAGAACGCAATGGACATAACACAACTCTTCCGTTGTACGATTCCCTAATGTGGCTGTGCCACATGAACTTTATCTCACCACAACATCACTTTGGATTTGTTTACACCGGAGTCTGTAATGCCTCTGCGGTACTAATGTGGGACATAAATGTAACAAATAAAATAAATAATAAGTAAATGTTAAGCGCATAAATCCTTTGAATATCAGGCCTAAAGCGACCAGTGGGAAGAGGGAGGAGAGGGGCCTATAAAAATCCAGTTCAAAGGTCATGTGAGGTGCAGTGATTGGTCCTTTTTTGGGGGCTTTCAAGCACATATTTTTCTCCATTTCCCTATTCTAATTGTCTTGTCTTCAACGTCAGTGAGCCCTTAGGTCCCGCAAGGCCCCGAAGGACCTCAGAGGACAGCCGTGCAACCCCAAATCTTCACCCACGGCGACCGCCGTTCACCAGGGGTTGAGCCCCCAGCTGCAGGCGGTCAGCAGGACTGCTGGAACTGCGGGGTTGACGGACTGACCTGGCTAGAGTCGGGAGTAACGGGCAATCAGCAAACAGCAGTCAGGCGCAGGGCAACTCTCTGGGCAGGCGGCTAGCAATCCAAAGTCAAGTACAAGCACAGTCTCTGGATAGGCGGCTAGCAATCAGTAGTTAAGTACAAGCACAGTCTCTACTCTGTAGACGGGTTCAAGCAGTCTCTGGGCAGGTCCAAGAAGACGCAACACGGAACCACTGCGCAGGCTTCGGGAACAGAACCTGAAGCAAGGGTGTCAGCTAGATTCCATCTTTAAATATCGCGCCACCCCGCCCTCGTGGGAGAAACCCACCAATCCGGCCCTGGGAGTCGGCAGAGCCCCTCGGATTGGCTCTGCCCGATCTCCCAGGCAGAGTCACCGCCTTGGTCCTCCAATCCAGTGCTAGGTAGGCGGAGCTCCAGAGCCCCCGGCTCTGGAGTGAAGAAGACGTCGGCCCCTGCGTACCAGCGCCGCCATCTTGGGCGGCGCGAACCTCGTCCTGACCTCCTGCAACCAAGAGACCAGCGTTCGCCGTCGCCGACCGCCGGTCCCGGCCTGACCCGCCAGTCACACGGCAGCGCCGGCCCCCACGCAGGAACCCCCCGGCCGTCCTCTCGCGACGCAGAGGCCGCTGGCTCCCGCCCCCCGCGGCGGGAGAGCAGGTAGGAGCGCGGGACGCGACACTAATATGTTGTATTTCAACCACTAAAAAGGGGCACCAGGAGGCTGCAGTTAGCTCAAAATATGGCAATGTCCTTACTATTTGGATTAAAGCGAGCGAGACCACATTCTGCTGACAGGGAGTTGCCCTGGTTTCCTGCACATCAGAGGATAATTTTCAAGCTTATGATTTTAACATTTGGAGCCCTCCGAAGCTGTAATCAATCTTATCTTTTAGAATCTCTTGTGAGATAGAGATTCAAGCCGGCCTCTACTGTCTGCAGAGGATAGCTTGTTAGTCATTCCAGCTGTTGAACGGGCTAAAGTTAGAACGCCAGACATAGCATTTTCGTTCACCGCACCAAGAATTTGCAATACCTTGACGAAAGACCTTCGCTTGATGTCTGGCTGTTTATTCAGATCTACGTTGAAAGCTTGACTCCGTGCAGGCTCTGGGGAATTAGTCATCCGTAAGGCGCGAGTTTGCTTCGCCAGTTAATAATTGCCGAGTTGCAGGGAGGAACGATTTGATCTCAGATCTCGTGGATTGGATAGCTGCCTTTCTGTGTGTTTTGGAGAGGGGTAGCTTTAGATTTATCTGTTGGACTAACGTTATGTGTTCTGGGTTGTTTTTTGTGAAAGGGTTGGAATTTAAGGCCCTGAGTTTTGGTTTTACGGAAGGAGTTATGATTTAAGGTTATGCTCTAGGCAGCGTGATTGACTGCTGACATTTATGTTAAGGGAGGGATTGCGTTTCAGTTCATTTGCTAGATCTCTGTCTAGCAACTGACCGAGACTGACATTTATTCAGTGGCTTTATGAGGCCTATTTTACACTGAACATAAACGCCGGAATTTACACATCCAGGTCGAGACCCGCTCAATTACGGAGGTGCGTTACAAAAGGATCTGCAAGCACAGAGCTTTTTTTAAAACACCTGCAGGAGTTCCCATGGAGCAGGAGTAGCCGTTTTACAAATACACACGTTTTCAAAATGAATGGCACAGGCCCGGCAGCTTCCACATGGCCAGGGCTGCTGCTGCTGCGTACGTCCGGTAGCGCTATAGAAATGATAAGTAGTAGCAGTAGTGAAGGAGGGAAGCAAACTTCCCCGGGCTCGGGCCTCCAAGGGGGACCCTGCGCCGGGGTCTCTCTCTCTCTCCTACTCCTAATGGGACCTGTCCCAACAGAAGCAGGAGAGAGAAAACTCTAGCCCCAGGCCCCCCTTGGAGGGTGGGGAGGACCCCAGAGCTTCCTCCAGTGTTGCTCTTCTGCCCATTTGAGAATCCTGAATCCTGTTCCAGCCAAGCCTGGTTGTGAATCCTGAATCTTGTTCCAGCCAAGCCTGTTTGAGAATCCTGAATCCTGTCCCTGCCTTGTTTATTGTCTTGCTTCTGTTATTCTTGTTGCCTAGCTCCTACCCTGTCTTGCCTGTCTAGTTGTGCTTTGTCTTGCCTCTTTCAGTCTAGTCCTGTCCGGATCCAGTCCTTTCCTTGTCCTTGTCTTGCCCTTATCTGGTCCCAGTTTTAATCTACGTCCTTGTTTTGCCTTGTCTTGCATTTCTGGGTCCCAGTCCCAGTTTTAATTCAGTACCGAGTTTGCCTCGTCCTGTCTGGGTTCCAGTTCTGGCCCTTTGCCTTCTTTTCCTTGTCTCATCTGAATCCGGTTCTTGTGTTGTCCATTGTGTTTAATTACCTCTGTCCGGCCTTGTTGAGTCTGTTAGTTTATCCTAGTCCAGTCTGTTCTGATTCCTGCCTGTGCCAGCCCCGGTGATTTGTCTGCCAAAGCTCCGGCTTTGGACCAAGGGCTCACCATTCCTAACAGTTGTGACACCGCGATGGCCCACAGCTTGCAGCTGGTCTATGTTAGGGGCATAGCCAGACTGGCAGGAGGGCCAGAGCCCGAGGTGAGGGGGCACATTTTAGCCCTCCCCCGGAGCCACCGACACCCCTGCCATTGCCACCCCCCCGCCACCGCCACCATCACCACCAACAACAACAACTTTGACCCTCCCCTGCCGATGACCCTCTCGAACCCCCCTCCCGCTGCCAACCCTTCCCTGCCGTCGCCTACCTTTGCTGGCATCAGACTCAGAAACAGAACGAAGGAAGAAGAGGGCCTCGGCTGGCGGGGGTTGGGGTCCCCCGCCAGCAAAGGTAGGCGACGGCGGGTTGGCGGCAGGAGGGGGGGTTGAGAGGGTTGTCGGCAGGGGGGGTCCAGGGCCAAATCTACAGGGGCCCAGGCCCCCATGGCCTCATGTAGCTACGCCCCTGGTCTATGTACGGTCAGAGTGTTTGGATGCAGTGTTGGTGAGGCACACTTTATCCAGTCAATATTCCACTGACTGCTGCGTGCAGAATTAACCCCAGAAAGTCAACGCCAGGCCATCTCCAGGCATCGGTATTGACTCTCTGGAGTTAATTAAACACGTGCTGACTGTGCCAGAACTTCTGTAGGTCTCAGTCATAGACGGTCGGTAGCCCAACTGTTTGGGGAGGCTAAAGGGGGCGGAGCTTACCTCCATACGCTCCGTGGCAGCGACGTCAATGAAGAAAAAGACTACAGGCTCGCCGCCAGCGTCTCCCTTCTCTCTGCACACAGTGTCCCGTGATGCATTTCCTGTTTCTGCGAGAGCAGAGAGAAGGGAGAAGCTGGCGGCAAGCCTGTAGTGTCTTTTTCTTCATTGACGTCGCTGCCACGGAAATAAAAGATGAAAATACGCCGGGCGGGAGGGTGGGCTGCACCACAAGCGGAAGTCGACGATTGGGCTGGGGAGGCTTAGCCTCCCCAAGCCTCTTATACGGGGCGCCTATGGTCTCAGTCAATTTTCAACCAGGACCTGCATAAGACACTTCTGCAGGCCTCGTCTGGGAACTGCATAAGGGATGCGGTGCCCTCATCACTTCCAGTTCCACCCGCCTTCCCACCCCCGACAACAGAAAGCTGAACTGAGCCCCCTCCCCCCCCCCCCAACTCCACCTCCTCTTACTCCCATAGGCCTCCCTGGGCCTACGTTTCACTTCCTGTTGGTCTAGTGAGCTCCTACGGGCAGAAACGATACCTGCTCACTCCTGCCTGTTTATGTTTATTCGGAGACTTGATATATCGCTTTTCACAACAAATCAAATAAGAAGAATAAAGAAAGGAACACCAAAATTCGATAGGACAGAAGAAATGAAATCAACAATACTGAGGGAGCTCAGAACATGCGTGGGATAGGCATAAAGGAATCCTGTGCAGAAGGAATGGATCCACAGAAGCTTAGCTGAAATTGGGTGGCGGGGGGAAGAGGGGTTGGTGGTGGAGAGGCTAGGATAGGGGAGGGCAGACTTATACGGGGTCTGTGCCAGAGCCAGTGATAGGAGGCGGGACTGGTGGTTGGGAGGCGGGAAATACTGCTGGACAGACTTATACGGTCTGTGCCCTGAAAAAGACAGGTACAAATCAAGGTAAGGTATACACATATGAGTTTATCGTGGGCAGACTAGATGGACCGTGCAGGTCTTTTTCTGCCGTCATCTACTATGTTACTATGTAACTAGCAACCTATTATAAGTACATAAGTAATGCCATACTGGGAAAAGACCAAGGGTCCATCGAGCCCAGCATCTTGTCCATGACAGCGGCCAATCCAGGCCAAGGGCACCTGGCGAGCTTCCCAAACGTACAAACATTCTATACAATCAAGCCATTGTGACATCACTAATGAGGTTGGCTCTTATTGGTGGAATGAGCCACTATGACATCACAATAGGTTAAATCACTGCTCTATGTAATAAAAGTGAGCCAAGTAGAGGACATAAGTACATAAGTAATGCCACACTGGGAAAAGACCAAGGGTCCATCGAGCCCAGCATCCTGTCCACGACAGCGGCCAATCCAGGCCCAGGGCACCTGGCAAGCTTCCCAAACGTACAAACATTCTATACATGTTATTCCTGGAATTGTGGATTTTTCCCAAGTCCATTTAGTAGTGGTTTATGGACTTGTCCTTTAGGATACCATCTAACCCCTTTTTAAACTCTGTCAAGTTAACCGCTTTCACCACGGGAGGTGGTGGAGATGAAAACGGTAACGGAATTCAAACATGCGTGGGACAGGCATAAAGGAATCCTGTGCAGAAAGAATGGATCCACAGAAGCTTAGCTGAAATTGGGTGGTGGGGTGAAGAGGGGTTGGTGGTTGAGAGGCTAGGATAAGGGAGGGCAGACTTATACGAGGTCTGTGCCGGAGCCGGTGATGGGAGGCGGGACTGGTGGTTGGGAGGCGGGAAATACTGCTGGACAGACTTATACGGTCTGTGCCCTGGGGGAGACGGGTGCAAGTCAAGGTAAGGTATACACATATGAGTTTATCGTGGGCAGACTGGATGGACCGTGCAGGTCTTTTTCTGCCGTCATCTACTATGTTATTATGTTACTATGTAACAAGGCAGAAAAAAAGGAACCAAATACGATCGGGCAGGGATCAAAGAGACAACCGACCGCTCACCCCTACCTGCCACCTAAGAATGAATCTGGGATTAGGGGGGTTACGGAAACACCTGGGAAACTAGAGACAGCGGAATTCCAGTCCTCCAATGTTCCTGCTGAAATGTTTAACTCATAAGATTTGAGCAGGGAGGGGGAGGCCTGTGTCTGTACCCAGGGCCGGTCTTAGCAAGTGCGGGGCCCTGTGCAGACCAATTTGGTGGGGCCCCATCCTAGCCCCGCCCCCACCCCTAGCCCCACCCCATTGATAAGATTATTCCATTTTTAGACATTTCTTTTATTTATGAAATTTCAAATAACGACAAATGAAGCTAAACTTGTACAAAAAAACTGATTGAAATAATAAGCACAATGCTATCATCATGAAACCTCCCCTCCCCAGAAATTATTCAGTTCAAGTCCACTACAATTAGTAGTTCCAATTCTCATAACAAAGGAGAAAATAAGGAAAAATATTAAGTAAAGATCCAGCACAGTGCTACAGTGTACAAAGTATGCCAGGAATGCTTTATCTGCCTATGGTTGGAGAGAGGTTGAGTGACTCGATGCGGTCCCGGTCCGGGTCGGAGCGGAGGCACGAGGCAGAGTTGAGGCACGCGGCGCGGGGCCCTATGCAGCCGCCTTGGTCGCCTCTGCCTAAGACCGGCCCTGTCTGTACCTGGTGAGGAGGAATCTGGTAACCATGAGGGGGTTTTGAAAAAGAACAGCATCTGTGATATAACCTCCCCCCCCCCCCCCAAAAAAAAAAAAAAAGAAAGAAACCTGACTACTGTTTGCTGGAAGAATAACAGACAAGATCTGGGCCACTAACGACCTGATGTCACAAATTAATATTTCAGAAACATTTTCTTTATCTTCCTTTTATTATTATTAATGAAACACAGGAGCACCAGTGGACCCCGTTGCCCCCTTTGTTCTAATTTACGGCACCAATTATCTTCCTTTGCATGGCCAGTAAACTGAAACCACATCAACCTTTTCTTAAAATATTCATGCCTCAAAAGGAAAAAACAAGCATGAAAAAGGACTTTGCTAAGCAAGATTTTCTGCAGCGCTGGGTGGTTTTTGCTCTGGAGCTGTCCTCTTAGGGCAGTAAGATTTCACCTGCTCTGACAGATCTTTGCAATCTCTCCTAGGGGCCAGACAAACAGTACAGGGCGCAACTCGACCCCCTCCACCCCCCTTGGGACTTGGAAACTTTTTCAGGCAAAAAGTTATTTGCTGTCTCCAGCAAAAAGAAAAAAAATTGTTATCCTCTATTTGAAACGGACGGAGAGAGGGATCTTGGGGTGATAGTATCTAAGGATTTGAAGGCGACGAAACAGTGTGACAAGGCGGTGGCCGTAGCTAGAAGGTGGCTAGGCTGTATAGAGAGAGGTGTGACCAGCAGAAGAAAGGAGGTGTTGATGACCCTTACAAGTCATTGATGAGGCCCCACCTGGAGTATTGTGTTCAGTTTTGGAAGCTGTATCTTGCGAAGGATGTAAAAAGAATTGAAGCGGTGCAAAGAAAGCTACGAGAATGGTATGGGATTTGCATTACAAGACGTATGAGGAGAGACTTGTGGACCTGAACATGTACACCCTGGAGGAAAGGAGGAACAGGGGTGATATGATACAGACGTTCAAATATTTGAAAGGTATTAATCCACAAACGAACCTTTTCCGGGGATGGGAAGATGGTAGAACGAGAGGACATGAAATGAGATTGAAGGGGGGCAGACTCAAGAAAAATGTCAGGAAGTATTTTTTCACGGAGAGAGTAGTGGATGCTTGGAATGCCCTCCCGCGGGAGGTGGGGGAAATGAAAACGGTAACGGAATTCAAACATGAATGGGATAAGCATAAAGGAATCTTGTGCCGAAGGAATGGATCCTCAGGAGCTTAGTCAAGATCAGGAGGCGGGGCTGGTGGTTGGGAGGCGGGGATAGTGCTGGACAGACTTATACGGTCTGTGCCTGTGCCAGAGCCGGTGATTGGGAGGTGGGGCTGGTGGTTGGGAGGCGGGGATAGTGCGGGGCAGACTTATACAGTCTGTGCCCTGAAGAGCACAGGTACAAATCAAAGTGGGGTATACACAAAAAGCAGCAAATATGAGTTACCTTGTTGGGCAGACTGGATGGACCGTGCAGGTCTTTTTCTGCCGTCATCTACTATGTTACTATGAAAAAGGAAGGCAACTGGCTGACCATATCTCAGAAAAACTGACATTAGCTAGTTAATGATCTTTTATTTATTACAAGCAACAAAGCCCGTATTGTGAAAAATGAAACGGGCCCTAGGAAGGCTCTCGTCTAAGTGATTTCTCCTGTCTCCCCTGCCCTCCCCTCCATGTCCAGCGATTCTTCCCTCCCCTCCCATCCCCTCCGTGTCCTGCAATTCTGGCCTCCCCTCCATGTCTAGTGATTCTCTTCTGCCCTGCCCTCCCCTCCTTGTCCCACGATTCTGGACTCCCCTTCATGTCCAGGGATTATCCTCCGCCCTGCCCTCCCCTCCCATGTCCAGCGATTCTCCCCTCCCCTGCCCTCCCATCCGTGGCCAGTGACTGTGGCCTTCCTGCCACCCTGCCTTTAAGCCGTTCATCTTACCTGAAGACGCAGCGGCGGCAGGCTGGGCTTGCGTCGCCTCCAGCCTTCCCTTGCCTTCCCTCTCAGTGTCCCGCCCTCCTCTGATGTCATTTCATCTTTCCACGAGGGCAGGTCACTGAGAAGGAAGGGAATGCTGGAGGCGAAAAGATGTCAGCGTGCTGTTACGAACCCAGCCATCCAGGGAAGCAGAGTTACCAATTATTATATAGATTTATTTAAAATACTTATAACCCAAACTATCTTACCAATCTAGATAGGGAACAATAAAAACATATTCATCACTTTTTAACTGGCCAGGAATGGATCCTGCCTGGTTAAAGAGCAGTTAGGGGCAGGGCAGCCGAGAGGGGGGGTGCAGGGGGGGGGTCAAAATTCCCTGGGCCCAGGCCTCCAAGGGGCCCTGGGGCCACAGTCCCCGGTTTCACCCACCCGCCCTCAGCTCCGTCGACAGCCCCCCTCAGTCCACCACCGGGCCGGGCTCCCCTGAATTCAAATCATAGCGCCTCACCTCCATGTGAAAGCGCAGCAGCAGATCGCCTCCCTTCGGGCTTTCCCTCCCTGTGTCCCGCCCTCATCTGAAGTAACTTCCTGTTTCCGCGAGGGCGGGACACAAGGAGGGAAAGCCCGAAGGGAGGCGATCTGCTGCTGCGCTTTCACATGGAGGTGAGGCGCTATGATTTGAATGCAGGGGGCCCGGCCCGGTGGCGGACGGAGAGGGGGCTGTACACAGGGATGGGGGTGGGCGGGTGGAGACGACTGCGACGGCCTCGGGGGTCGGCGGCAGAGGCGACCTCGGGGGGTGGGGGCGATGGGGCCCCGGGCCTGGCCCAGTTTCTAGGTGGCCCTGGTTAGGGACCTTTTTACTAAGCTGCGTAGGTGCGTACATGCATCCTAGGTGTGTCAATTTTGAACTACCACCCGGCTACCGCATGGCCCGGGCGGAAATTTCATTTTTGACGCACATCTGCTACGTGCGCCAGAAAACTTTTTATTATTTTCTGGCGCGTGGCGCTAACCGGGCTGTAATTGGCATTGTACACGCGTAGACCATTACCACCTGGTTAACGCGTATGGGTGGCAGTAAGGCTTCAGGCCCAAAATGTACGCACGCCAATTTTCATTTTGCCGCATGTCCATTTTCGGCCTAAAAGACGGCTTTTTTTGCAGGCGTACAAAAAAATGGACCTGCGCGCACCCGATACACGCGTCTACACCAGCACAGGCCATTTTTCGGTGCACCTTAATGAAAGGACCTCTTAACTGGCTATCCATGAAAATTCAGCAGGGGAGCCGGTTATCTCCCACTGAATAATCGTGGCCAGTGCATAACGACTAACCCACTATATCGCGTAATATAGCCAGCTAGCCACAAATATTCAGTGCATTGCTGGCTAAGCTTGGTGGCCAAATCGGACCACCCACATACCAGGCCCACCTTTGGCTGCTATAAACTTAACTCACTGAGTATCGGCTTGGCCAGTTTATTTTTGCTACATTTGTACCCCGCGCTTTTCCACTCATGGCAGGCTCAATGCAGCTTACATGGGGCAATGGAGGGTTAAGTGACTTGCCCAGAGTCACAAGGAGCTGCCTGTGCCTGAAGTGGGAATTGAACTCAATTCCTCAGTTCCCCAGGACCAAAGTCCACCACCCTAACCACTAGGCCACTCCTCCACTGTTGCTACTATTTGAGATTCTACATGGAATGTTGCTATTCCACTAGCAACATTCCATGTAGAAGTCGGTCCTTGCAGATCACCAATGTGCCCGCGCAGGCTTCTGCTTCTGTGAGTCTGACGTCCTACACGTACGTGCAGGACGTCAGACTCACAGAAACAGAAGCCTGTGCAGCCTTCTACATGGAATGTTGCTAGTGGAATAGCAACATTCCATGTAGAATCTCCAATGGTAGCAACATTCCATGTAGAATCTCCAATAGTATCTATTTTATTTTTGTTACATTTGTACCCTGCGCATTCCCACTCATGGCAGGCTCAATGCGGCTTACATGGGGCAATGGAGGGTTAAGTGACTTGCCCAGAGTCACAAGGAGCTGCCTGTGCCTGAAGTGGGAATCAAACTCAGTTCCTCAGTTCCCCAGGACCAAAGTCCACCATCCTAACCACTAGGCCACTCCTCCTCCACGGCCAAAAACGGCCAAAAATAAGCCGGATATTCAATGTCAGCAGAAACGGCCCCGCATTGAATATCCGGCCTCACTGCCAACTGCGAGAGTTAGCAGGGCTGCCTCTCACAGTCTCAATATCGGTCCCAGGGTGTTTAGGTCAGCACAGTGTGCCGTCATCCTCCTTATCCATTTTCGACTATGAAAAGTGAGGCCATGACATGAACACAATCTGCAACCCTGGTCCACAAAATTCTCCACGGCCAAGCCCCAGGATATATGACGGACCTTATAGACCTACCAATCAGAAACATATCCAGATTATCCCGAACATACATAAACCTCCACTACCCAAATTGCAAAGGACTTAAATACAAAGCAACCTACGCATCCAGCTTCTCCTACATAAGCACACAACTATGGAACGCATTGCCAAAAGCTGTGAAAACAACCTATGACCACTTAAACTTCAGGAAATAACTAAAAACCAACCTGTTGAAAAAGGCATACCCCACTGATCCAACATAAAGACCTACATCCTGCAACACAGCAAAACCAAAGCTCGTAATGGACAATATATTACCTTCCTCCCCTCGATCCCCATTGTGCCTAAAACACTTGTACTATTATTCAACCACTATATTACCTGTATTTGTTTCTACTGGTCTAGGCGATCGCCTTCACGGTACTAGGCAAGCTACATTGAGCCTGCAAATAGGTGGGAAAATGTGGGATACAAGTTTGACAAATAAATAAATAAACACCAGGAGAAGGGTGGAAAATGTGCACATGGCATGAACCAAATTACACCCACGGCTCTGCCTCACACACGTGTGGCTGGCGTCACAGGAAGGAACATGGGACGTATAAATACCACAAGGGAAAAGCAAAGAATATTAATTCTGCTAATAATGAAGCACATGCAGGCTCTCCGTCAGTGGGGAAATGCTCACAAATCTTCGGAGAAGTCATGGGCCACATGAAAGGTGTTTGTCCGTTCGCACACTCCCTTTTGCCCTCCCTGCCATAACAGCTGCCTGGCACTTAAGGGATGGAATGGCATCGGGAGGGGAGAAGAAGCCGTCAGACACCATCGGGCTTATTTTTGAAAGAGAAGGACGCCCATCTTTCGACACAAATCGGAAGATGGACGTCCTTCTCACAGGTTCGTCCAAATCAGTATAATCGAAAGCCGATTTTGGACGTCCCCAACTGCTTTCCGTCACAGAGACGGCCAAAATTCAAGGGGGGGGGGGCGCATTGGAGGCGTAGAGAAGGCAGGACTTGGACGTGCCTAATAATAGGATGTCCTCGACCCATAATCGAAGGAAATAAGGACGTCCCTGATGAACACTTGGACAACTTTACCTGGTCGTATTTTTCTTACGACCAAGGCACAAAAAGGTGCCCGAACTGACCAGATGACCACCGGAGAGAATCGGGGATGACCTCCCCTTACTCCCCAGTGGTCAATAACCTCCTCCCACCCTCAAAAACATCTTTAAAAATATTAATTGCCAGCCTTTATGCCCGCCTCAGATGTCATACTTAGGTCCTTGACAGCAGCATGCAGGTCCCTGGAGCAGTTTTAGTGGGCGCAGTGCACTTTAGGCAGGCGGACCCAGCCCCATCCGCCCTCACCTGTTATGTTTGTGGAGGAAACAGCGAGCTATCCAAAGCCCACCACAAACCCACTGTACCCACATCTAGATGACCCCCTTCACCCATAAGGGCTATGGTAGTGGTGCACAGTTGTGGGTAGTGTGGTTGGGGGGCTCAGCACACACAATAGGGAAGCTATGTTCCTGGGAGTAATTTATGAAGTCCACTGCAGTGCCCCCTAGGGTGCCCGGTTGGTGTCCTGGCATGTCAGGGGGACCAGTGCACTACAAAATGTTGGCTCCTCCCACGACCAAATGGCTTGCATTTGGTCATTTCTGAGATAGACGTCCTTGGTTTCGATTATCGCCGAAAATCAGAAACGCCCAAGTCTAGGGACGACCAAATTTAAGGATTTGGACGTCCCTGACCGTATTATCGAAACAAAAGATGGACGTCCATCTTGTTTCGAAAATACGGGTTTCCCCGCCCCTGGATCAGGATGTTCTGCGAGGACGTCCAAATCGAAACGAGGATGTCCCTTTCGATTATGCCCCTCATATATCAGCCTTTTCCTTTCTACCTATTCATGTCTATTGCTCATGTTGGATTTATTCTTACTGTACACTGCCTTGAGTGAATTCCTTGAAAAATGTGGTAAATAAATCCTAATAAAATAAAATACCTTCTGCCAATAACCCATAGTCATTGCTCTCTCCATAGCCTATAATTGCTACTTACTACTACTACTTATCATTTCTATAGCGCTACTAGACGTACGCAGCGCTGTACACTTGAACATGAAGAGACAGTCCCTGCTCGACAGAGCTTACAATCTAATTAGGACAGACAAACAAGGGATAAGGACAAAGGGTAGCAAGATTCCGGAATCCCAAAGAATAGCAAGATTCTGTGCGGAATCCTAAAGAGTAGCAACATTCCGGAACCCAAAGAATAGCAAGATTCCGGAATCCTAAAGACTACTACTACTACTTATCATTTCTGTAGCGCTACTAGACATACGCAGCGCTGTACACTTGAACATGAAGAGACGGTCCCTGCTCGACAGAGCTTACAATCTAATTAGGACAGACAAACAGGACAAACAAGAGGTAAGGGATTAATGAAGTGAGGATGATAAAATAAGGGTTCTGAACAAGTGAATGAGGGTTAGGAGTTAAAAGCAGCAGCATCTGGTCAGTGTCCATTAAACAGGGAGTTGGGGAGAGAGGAAAAGGGGTTAATGTTACTATTTCCACAGCACACTAGAAGAATCACTACATATTACCTGCACTGGGCACCCAGTTTAGTCAGGTAATCCGATATAAATGTAAGTTATTGCTGTTATCCATTCATTCTATTTCCTGCCTTTGGGTGATGAGGAAGTGATGATGGCAGCTCTCAGATGGATGCCACTGTCACAGCGCTGCAGGGACTTCTCGAATAGTGTATGTGTGTCTGCTCCTAACATCTCATCTCTCTGAAGGTTTCACTGCTTTCTTTCTTCAGGTCAGCAGGGCTGCCGAGAGGGGGGGACAGGGGGGACAAAATTCCCCGGGCCCGGGCCTCCAGGGGGGCCCGGCGCCGCATGTCCTTTGCATGCATAGGCGCCGAGTACGTAGGTGCTCGCCCCTCCCTCCCTCCGAGTTCCAGGGCCCGCCCTCCGTCCGACTCCCAGTTCCAGAGCCCGCCCTCCGTCCCTCCCTCCGAATTTCAAAAGCGATCTTCTTACCTCGTCGGGGTTAGGGCGAGAGCAACACACAGTGAAAAGCGTGCAGGCTCGCGCTTCAGCCTTCCCTTGTCTGTCTCTCAGCTCTGGTCCCGCCCTTGCGGAAACAGGAAATGCGGGCGGGACCAGAGTTGAGAGACAGACAAGGGAAGGCTGAAGCGCGAGCCTGCACGCTTTTCACTGTGTGTTGCTGTCGCCGTAACCCCGACGAGGTAAGAAGGTCGCTTTTGAAATTGTTACTGTGATGACTGACAGGGAGATGTAATCAGTAGGAGGGATGAAGTGAAATAAAACTGTCTGCCACAAGGTCTTTGGTTGCCCCAACCCCCACCAGGACCCCTGGAGTGAGGGGATATCCTGCCCCACATAATAAACAGGGACTGCTGTGATTGAGTAATTGCTGAAAAAGCAGAGATTGAAGCAAGAAGGCTCTGGGGAGGGGGGGTGCAGCGGGCCCCCCCCCCCCCCCCGCTAAATTACACCTTCCCCACCTCCGGCGAAATGACATCCCCCCCCGGGTGCACGCCGCTGGGGGGGGGGGCCGCGGCGCGCGCCTGCTCTGAGTTCGCTAAACTTTGCTTCGCTGCAGCTCCCTCTGCCCCAGAACAGGAAGTAACCTGTTCCGGGGCAGAGGGAGCTGCAGCGAACGAGCAACAAAGTTTAGTGAACTCGGAGCAGGCGCGCGCCGCGGCACCCCCCAGCGGCGTGCACCCGGGGCGGACCGCCCCCACCGCCCCCCCCCCCCCTTGGTACACCACTGGGGGGGAGGAACAGAGAGAACATCCCCCTGTAAGCGGAACAGGGAGAGAGACCTGTTCGGATCCAGAGGTGGGTGAGAGGAACCGCATCCCTGGGGAAATAGGACAGACAAGGAGGTGAAAAGCCCAGCAGGATGCTTATCTGGCAGGGGTGCAGACAAAATGCAGCCCATGGACTGTCCTGCTGGATGGGATGGGCTTGGAGGGTTGAGAGTTGAATGGACACTGAAGGAGTCTTAACTTGAGGGATTTTCCATCTGATTAGTGCCCAGGGATTCCACCACCCCCCACCCTATCCCCCGGGAAGATTTACGACTGTTAAGCTGACATGTTGCTGAACATTCTTGTTTAAAGTTCTGTTAGTAAAAGTTCAAGAGTTTACAAAAGCAACTCCTGGACTGAGAGTGAATTTTATCTTTTGTACACCTTGGTCTGGGTGCCTGACCCAAAAGGCTTAGCCAGGGTTAACAGATCAACATACGGAATAATATAAATGTGATATATCCATTTTCTGGGTATCTCAGGGTGCTACGAGAACCAGGGCCGCCGAGAGACTAGGTCGAGCCCGGGGCAAGGGCGCCCCGCCTCCCCCCTCGCTGCTGCCGCCCCCTGTCGTTCCCCCTACCGCTGCTGCCCTCTGTCGCTCCCTCTGCCGCTGCAGTCCCTGGTCTCACCTGCCTGCCTCCACGGCTCCGGGTCCCCTGCATTTGAAGCGGCAGTCGCAGATCTCCTCTTTTCTGGCCTTGTGTCCCGTCCTTGTCTGATGTAACATCCGGTTTCCGTGAGGGCGGGACACAGGGAAATATTTCGAAACCTAATACAATCAATGGTCCTAAGCCATACAGACTACTGCAATGGAATCTATGCGGGATGTAAAGAACAACTCGCAAAAAAAAAAAACTCCAGACCACCCAAAACACAGCTGCCAGGCTGATATTTTGCAAAACACGCTTCAAAAGCGCCAAACCCTTCCGAGAAAAGCTACACTGGCTCCCAATCAAAGAATGGATCATCTTCAAAATCTGCACCTTGGTCCACAAAATTATCTACGGCGTAGTCCCAGGATACATGACAGACCTCATAGATCTACCAACCAGAAACAGAATCGGATCATCACGATCATACCTAAACCTACATTACCCAAATTGCAAAGGACTTAACTACAAAACAACTTACGCATCCAGCTTCTCCTACATAAGTGCACAACTATGGAATGGACTCCCGAAAGCTGTGAAAACAATCCATGACCATCTAAACTTCAGGAAATCACTAAAAATCACCCTCTTCAAAAAGGCTTACCTCACCGATCCAACGTAAATCCCCACACCCAGCAACACAACATAACCAATGATCGTACTGGACAATATACAATCTTCATCCCTTCCATCATCACGGTGCCTGGTACACACCTACCTCACTTCGACCACAATATAACCTGTATTTGTTATCAACCAACTGGCGAATGCCTTTATGGCAGGGGCGTAGCCAGACTTTGGTGGGAGGGGGGTCCAGCGCCTGAGGTGAGGGGGCACATTTTAGCCCCCCCCTGCCATTGCCGACCCCCCCCATTGCCGACCCGCTGCCACTTTTGACAACCTCCCGCCCTCTCGATCCCCCACCCCGCGAACCCTCCCCCGCCGTCGCCTACCTTCGGTTTTGCTGGCGGGGGACCCCAATCCCCGCCAGCCGACATCCTCTTCGTCCTGCAGACAGTGAAAAAGGTCTTCGTTCTTCTGTTGCATGCTGACGTCAGCCAGCAAAACCGAAGGTAGGCGATAGCGGGGGAGGGTTTGCAGGGGGAGAGGGTCGTTGGGAGAGGGGTCCAGGAGGAAATCTATGGGGGCCCAGGCCCCCTCAGGCCCCACGTAGCTACGCCACTGCTTTACGGTACTATGTAAGCCACATTGAGCCTGCAAATAGATGGGAAAATGTTTGGTACAAATGTAACAAATAAATAAATAAACCAGGACAAATAAGGGCTAAGGGAATTACTAAGGTGGGAAGGATAAAACATACAAGGGGTTAGGAGTTAAAAGCAGCATCAAAAAGGTGGGCTTTTAGCCTAGATTTGAAGACGGCCAGAGATGGAGCTTGACGTACTGGCTTAGGAAGTCTATTCCAGCCAGCAAACCAGAACAAAGTACTTATTAATCTCCTCTTGATTAAACTCTCCACAATGGTCTCCACGTAATCGCTTTAGTTACTCTCTGTCCCATCAGGGAACACGGGTCATTCACACGTGCAAAGAAAGTCCTGTCAGAAGTGAGGCTCACCCACTCCCACTCCTCCTACCTGGGGTGTGGTCATTGTCCCCCAAGCCCTCGTTCTTGTTCCCAGTTCAGGAATTCCCTGCAGACAACCAGGGTCGCTGGGGGGGGGGGGGGGGGGACAAAATTGCCCAGGGCCCAGCATCCAAGGGGGGGTCCACCCAGCGCTAGCATTGCTCACCTGTTCCTGTGCGTGGCAGCTTACTTCCTTTCTCCCACGTCCAAACAGCCTCTTTGGATGCGGCAGGAAGGATTCCGCTCTGTGGCGCTGCCACGCACAGGAACAGGTGAGCAATGTTAGCACCGGGCCTTGGGGAATTTTGCCACTCACAGCGACAGTGGAGTGGGCGGGCCTGGGGTGTGTTTGCCCCGGGCCCTGCTTTGTCTTTCAGCTGCCCTGCAGAAAACCTCTGCCCATGTAGCAGATACGTCCAATCACCACACACTGCAAACTTCTCCTGCTTTGGTTCCCGGGATTTCCCCCTCGGTACTATGGTTCTCGGCGGTGGTGTGCTACAAAAGAGAATTTTCTCCAAGCAAGCTCTTTTATCAGCTCCCCCCCCCCCCCCCCCCCCCCCCCCCCCCCCCCCCCCCCCCCCCCCCCCCCCCCAGGGCTGGGCTTTGTTATGATTTTCCCAGCATCAGTATCAGCTCTGTTTCCTTAGTGACCTCCCTGAAAATCATCCCACCCCCCTGCCTGTAGCAGAGACAATTTTCAGGGGGGGGAGTTCACATGAGCAACCATTCTGGGGGCATGGGGCTGCCAAACAGTGGCCTGCTTGTGATGCCAGTGTTAAATGATAAAGGAGTGTAGCCTACGGAAAGTGGCAGGTACAGATCCGGCCACCACACTGGGCAGACTAGATCGATCATAAATATCTTTATCTGCAATCAATTACTATGTTACCTTCCAGCTCATTTTCGAAAGTGATCACCGGCCATCTTCCAACACAAATCGAGAGATGGCCGGCTGGTATAATCGAAAGCCGATTTTGGCCGGCGCCAACTGCTTTCTGTTGCGGAGACAGCGAAACATCAAGGGGGCGTGTTGGTAGGGTAGTGAAGGCAGGACGGGGGCGGGACAGGGGCGTGCTCACGAGATGGCCGGCTTCGCCCGATAATGGAAAAAAAAAGCCAGGCTTGACAAGCATTTCGCCGGCTTTACTTGGTCCCTTTTTTTTCACAACCAAGCTTCAAAAAGGAGCCCCAACTGACCAAATGACCACAGGAGGGAATTGGGGATCACCTCCCCTTACTCCCCCAGTGGTCACCAACCCCCTCACACCCAAAAAAACCCCCTTTTTGCCAGCCTCAAATGTCATACCCAGCTCCCTGATAGCAGTATGCAAGTCCCTGGAGCAGTTTTTAGTGGGTGCAGTGCACGTCAGACAGGTGGACCCAGGCCCATCCCCCCCACCACCTGTTACACTTGTGGTGGTAAATGGGAGCCCTCCAAAACCCATCCAAAACCCCTGTACCCACATGTTGGTGCCCCCCTTCACCCCTTAGGGCTATGGTAATGGTGTAGAGTTGTGGGGAGTGGGTTTGGGGGGATTTGGGGGGGCTAAACAACCAAGGGAAGGGAGCTATGCACCTGGGAGCTATTTTTATTTTAATTTTTAGAAGTGCCCCCTAGGGTGCCCGGTTAGTGTCCTGGCATGTCAGGGGGGTCAGTGCACCACAAATGGTGGCTCATCCCATGACCAAATGCCTTGCATTTTGCCGGGTTTGAGATGGCCGGCATTATTTTCCAATATGGCCGAAAACCGATGCCGGCCATCTCAAACCCAGCGAACTCTGACATTTGGCCGGGCCCAACCGCATTAGCGAAGAAAAAGATGGCCGGCCATCTTTTTCGAAAATACGGTTGGCTCCGCCCACTTACGGCGCCAGCCCCCAGAGATGACCGCCCATAGAGATGGCCGGCGCCGTTCGATTATGCCCCTCCATGGGGCACAGATTGGCATTTGAAAATGGCCAAAGACAAGGTCCATGTGGCCAAAAACGTCCAAATCGCAATTTTTGAAAGGCAGAATTTGAGTGTTTTACATTGCAGTTCATCCAAATAGCAAGGGGGTGTGTTGGAGGCATGTTTTAGGCGGGACTAGGGAGGGCCCCAAATTAGGACTTTTTCAATGACATAGTGCTGATTGGCTAGCGCAATTTTGGTCATGCTATATAGAATCAAGGTGGCTAAAGGAGTTTCATAAAATTGCCAACGGCCAATCCAGGTCACAAGTACCTGGCAGAAACCCAAATAGTAGCAAAATTTCAAGCTACCAATCCCAAGACAAGCAGTGGATTCCCCCATGTCCATCTCAATAACAGACTATGGACTTTTCCTCCAGGAACTAGTCCAAACCTTTTTTAAACCCAGATACGCTAACCGCTGTTACCAAATCCTCTGGCAGCGAGTTCCAGAGCTTAACTATTCTTGTAGTGAAAAAATATTTCCTCCTATTTGTTTTAAAAGTATTCCCATGCAGTTTCATTGAGTGTCTCCCTGGTCTTTGTACTTTTTGAAAAAGTGAAACATCGATTCACCTCCACCCACTCCACACCACTCAGGATTTTGTAGACTTCAATCGTATCCCTCCCCCCCCCCCCCCCCCCCTCCCCGCCCTCAGCTGACTTTTTTCCAAGACTGCAGAAATATGGTTGGTATTTGAAAAATAGCAAGCTAACAGTCCCATCTGCCCGCAACCTCGGAGTCATCTTCGACTCCTCCCTCTCCTTCTCTGCGCATATCCAACAGACTGCCAAAACCTGTCGCTCTTCAACATCAGCAAAATTCGCCCTTTCCTTTCTGAGCACACCACATGAACTCTCGTCCACGCTCTCATTACCTCTCGCCTGGGCTACTGCAACTTACTCCTCACCGGCCTCCCACTTAGCCATCTATCCCCCCTTCAATCCGTTCAGAACGCTTATATTCCGCCAGAACCGATATACTCACATCACCCCTCTCCTCAAGTCACTTCACTGGCTTCCAATCAGTTACCGCATACAATTCAAGATTCTCCTCCTTACCTACAAATGCACCCGGTCAGCGGCTCCCCACTACCTCTCTACCCTCATCTCCCCCTATGTTCCCGCCCGTAACCTCCGCTCACAGGACAAATCCCTCCTTTCAGTTCCCTTCTCCACCACTGCCAACTCCAGGCTCCGCTCATTCTGCCTTGCCTCACCCTATGCTTGGAACAATCTTCCTCAACCCCTACGCCAAGCCCCCTCCCTACCCATCTTCAAATCTCTGCTTAAAACTCACCTCTTCAAGGCTGCTTTCGGCACCTAACCTTTCGTGATATATAGTATGCCCTATCAGACGGACTCTACACTTGTCTTGAGATTGTTTAGATTGTCTTTAGATTATAAGCTCCTTGAGCAGGGACTGTCCTTCCATGTTAAATTGTACAGTGCTGCGTAACCCTAGTAGCACTTTAGAAATGTTAAGTAGTAGTAGTAGTATGTAGTGGCTGGAGCTGGAGGGGCAGAAAGATTGGCATGCAGATGACAAGATGGTGCAACAGCCATGTCCGTCCACCCAGAAGCCCCTCCTATAACTATATCATGCAGGACAAAGCCTGAAATCTGATTAAGCCAGTGCCTTCAGAGAATATGGAGCTGTGACATGGAAGACACCAGCGGCAGAAAGAACAGAACAGGCATCAAAGACACCCAGAAAGAAGAAAAGAAAAATGCCAACTATGAGGAAGAGGGAAAAAAGGTTCCAGAAAAGGCCCCCTGGTACACTCCACAATTTTGGAACATTCTTGGGTGAGACATAGCTACGACTACATATATTTTGGGGGTCAGTTAGCAATATTGGTCTTTGGACATGTTGGGGTAACTATTTCACCAAAAATATCCATAATATTTATCTTTGTTGTCTGATTTTATCACCCTAGCCATGAAGTAATTATAATAATTATAATCTGTAGTAATTGATTTATAATTTGGCTGAATAAATTCCTGTTGCCTTTTTGTATAAGGATTGTGGAAGGCAGTTCCCATTTCCTAGCAACTTCTGTAACAATTCCTAACCTTCTGGTTTCATTCCTCCTGCTGCACACGGACCCGAGGATTGCAATGTATTGGAAACGTGTGTTTATTTATTTAATTTTCATATGTATCAATCACTCGCTTCCAGAAAAACTCCCCAGGCTTTTTTCATCATTTCATCCAATACCATAAAATGCAACTAACATCAATCACAGCTAGAAAAGATCCATCTAACAAGCCAGGAACAGAATACGTAATAATAAACACATTCCCCGTTATGTTAAGACAATAATCAATAGACCTGCCCAGTACCATTAACCTATCAGCACATACGGGCAGCAAATGGTAGTGTTGATGTGCAGCAGTGGCGTAGCTACGTGGGGTCTGGGGGGCCTGGGCCCCCGTAGATTTGGCCCTGGACCCCCCCCCTGCCGACAACCCTCTCAATTCCCCGTCCCGCCGCTGACCCTCCCCCACTGCCGCCGCCTACCTTTGCTGGCGAGGGACCCCAATACCCGCCAGCCAAGGTCCTCTTGCTTCCCGCGCAGGGCTTCTTCGTTCTGTTTCTGATGTCCTGCACATTGTACGTACAGGATGTCAGACTCACAGAAACAGAACGAAGCCTTGCGCCGGGAGAAGAGGACCTCGCTGGCGTGCAGGACGTCAGACTCACAGAAACAGAATGAAGCCTTGCAGATCAGCCAGCGAGGTCCTCTTCTTCCGGCGCAAGGCTTCGTTCTGTTTCTGTGAGTCTGACATCCTGTACGTACAACGTGCAGGATGTCAGACTCACAGAAACAGAACAAAGCCTTGCAGATCAGCCAGCGAGGACCTCTTTTTCCGGCGCAAGGCTTCGTTCTGTTTCTGTGAGTCTGACGTCCTGCACATTGCACGTGTAGGATGTCAGACTCACAGAAACAGAACGAAGCCTTGCAGATGAGCCAGCGAGGTCCTCTTCTCCTGGCGCAACGTGCAACGTACAACGTGTGGGACATCAGACTCACAGAAACAGAACGAAGCCTTGCAGATCAGCCAGCGAGGTCCTCTTCTTCCGGCGCAAGGCTTCGTTCTGTTTCTGTGAGTCTGACGTCCTGCACGTACAGAAACAGAACAAAGAAGCCCTGCGCGGGAAGCAAGAGGACCTCGGCTGGCAGGGATTGGGGTCCCTCGCCAGCAAAGGTAGGTGACGACGGCGGGAGGGGGGATCAAGAGGGTCGTCAAAGTTGGCAGCGGCAGTGGGGAGGGGGGGTCTGCAGTGGCAGGGGGGGGGCTAAAATGTGCCCCCTCACCTCGGGCTCTGGAACCCCCTCCCACCAAAGTCTGGCTATGCCCCTGATGTGCAGGTCGCCTCCCAGTTGGGTTCCTGGGTCAGGATTTCCTCAGGAGGGTGGGAGTCAGGGTTCTTACATAAGAGTGACACATGGGGAGTAATTCCATAAAATAGGTGCTAAATGATCCAAGATGGCGACGGTCTGAGTTGCGCTACCAGACGCGTCCTGTTTCCTCCTTTGAAACGCGGCAGTTAGCGGTTCCCTACCTGATTCCCGCTATGGGGAAAAGGAGAGGCAAAGTCAGGGAGATTCCCTCTCTCCCTGGCGGGTCAAACCAGCTACGACAAGCGAGAATGGAGGAATTTGGCGTTGCGCTGGGTCCTGGGAGAGTTTCCACTCCATCCGAAGAAGCTGGCGCTTTGACGCTGGCTGTCAGTGTGGACGGGGCTTCCTTAAGCCCCGTCGAATGTACGGCGCCCCTGCAGCCAGGAAGTGAACGTTTCCTTCAGAGCCCAGCTGCCTCAGTCCGGAATGGAGCTCGATGTGCACAGGGAGGGAGCCTGGTGGAGACGTATGGCGAGCAGAGTATTGTCAGCATAGAAGTTCCAGAGGCGATACCATCTTTTGTGCTGTCCTCACAGACAGTGAGTACCCTGGAGCTGGCTGCAAATGCACCACTTCCTGAGTTAACTGTTGGGAAAATGGAAAAGCCAGCCGTAGTGACCTTAGAGTCACTATCCTGCTTATAATCAAACGAGAAAAACGCCCAAGTTCCGACCTAAATCGGGAGATGGACGTTTATCTCACAAAAACTAATAACGCGGTATAATGGAAAGCCGAACTTGGACGTTTTCAACTGCACTTCATCGCGGAAGTGTACAAAGTTGACGGGGGCGTGTCGGAGGCGTGGTGAAGGCGGGACTGGGGCATGGTTATCACCCGAACAGAGATGGGCGCCTTTCGCCGATAATGGAAAAAAAGTATGGACCCTGTTTTTTCACAAATAAGGCCCCAAAAAGTGCCCTAAATGACCAGATTACCACCAGAGGGAATCGGGGATGACCTCCCCTGACTCCCCCAGTGGTCACTAACCCCCTCCCACCACAAAAAAATGATGTTTCACAACTTTTTATTTTCACCCTCAAATGTCATACTCACCTCCCTGGCAGCAGTATGCAGGTCCTTGGAGCAGTTGTTAGGGGGTGCAGTGGACTTCAGGCAGGTGGACCCAGGCCCATCCCCCCCTACCTGTTACAACTGTGCTGCTTAAGCTTAGTCGTCTAACCCCCCCAAACCCACTGTACCCACATGTAGGTGCCCCCCTTCACCCCTTAGGGCTATAGTAATGGTGTAGACTTGTGGGCAGTGGGTTTTGAGGGGGATTTGGGGGGCTCAACACACAAGGGAAGGGTGCTATGCACCTGGGAGCTCTTTTACCTTTTTTTTTGTTTTTGTAAAAGTGCCCCCTAGGGTGCCCGGTTGGTGTCCTGGCATGTGAGGGGGACCAGTGCACTACGACTCCTGGGCCCTCCCATGAACAAATGCCTTGGATTTATTCATTTTTGAGCCGGGCGCTTTCATTTATCGCTGAAAAGCAAAAACGCCCAGCTCACAAATTGTCGAATAAAATATGGACGTCTATTTTTTTTTCGAAAATACGGTTCAGTCCGCCCCTTCACGGACCCGTTCTCGGAGATAAACGCCCATGGAGATAGACGTTTTCATTCGATTATGTCCCTCCACGGGATTTAACCTTTACAGCATACTCTTCCTTACAATCATTGGTGGCTAAAAATGCGGTGACTATTAAAACTTTATCAGAAGCTGCATTATCTCAGATGAAAAAGACTGATTCTCAAGCCGAGGAAGTAAAATGTCTTACTGAAAGAACTTTGAAGATGGAACTTGTGGGTCAAACGCTGATTAAAGAAAAGAACTTTACTTCCCGACGGCTGGAATATCTTGAGAACCAGTCTAAAAGACTTAATTTAAGGCTAATAAATTTTCCTTGCTCTCCATTAGTTTCCCCAATACAAATGGTAAAAAAAATACCGGGTATGTCGGATACATCTCTTCCACCCGTTACTCGTGCATTTTACTTACAAATTGACCCTAGGGTAACAGAAAAATGTCCTCAAGCGGGTGGAGAGATGAATCTAACTGCCTTCTTGGAGTCATCTTTAGAGGTTATTACGAAGAGAGCAACGTTAATAGTAACTTTTGCTTTGGAGATTGATAGGGATGCAGTTTTGAGGCTCTCACTAAGACACTTGGATTCAAACTTTTTGGGATCTAAAATAAGAATTTACCCGGACTTATCAAGAGAGACTCAAAAGCGACGTAAAGCCTTTTTGGCTTTGCACACAAGAACTTTGGCAATAGGAGCTAGTTTCCTGTTGAAATTCCCTTGTGTTTGTAGAATTGTATTTCAATCTAAACAGTTCCAATTCTTCGACCCCAAACAGCTGGAGGAATTTATAATAAGTAGGGAGGAAGTAAATGTTAAGGTGTAACCCTATATGAACACTGATTAACCGGAGCTGGTGGAATTACCCAGGACGGGTGCATCATTTATGTAAATTGGGTTACTGATTTATTTCCTTTTAGATTATTTGAATAATCTTTCATCTTGGATCAATTTCTTTAACTTGTGGTCGATATAGTGTTTAAAACTTATACTTAGAAATTATTTCCGTTGTACAATTTCCAAATGGTGTATCATCATTTATAAATGTGAAGTTATGTATGTTAAAAGCCTAATAAAGAAAAATAAAAAAATAAAAAAAAAATAGGTGCTAAATATTAACACCAATTATGCATCTAAATAATTAGAATCATTGCAGACAAGTGTGTATCTGTGCACTTAGGTCCCTTTTACAAAGGCGCGTAAGCATCTATGCCCGTCCAATGCGTGTCAAATTGGAGCTACCGCGTGCCCTGGGTGGTAATATTTCTATTTTCTACCGCGTTGAGCTTACCCGGCGGTAATCAGCAGTTTACGCCAGGGGCGTAGCCAGACTTCGGCGGGAGGGGGGTCCAGAGCCCGAAGTGAGGGGGCACATTTTAGCCCCCCCCCCAGTGCCGCCGACCCCCCCCCCCACCATTGCTGACCCCGCCGCCGCCACCACCAACTTTGCCCCCCCCCCCCCCGCTGACGACCCTCTCGACCCCCCTCCCGCCGCTAACCTGCCGTCGCCTACCTTTGCTGGCCGGGGATCCCAACCCCCACCAGCCAAGGTCCTCTTCTTCCCGCAAAAGGCTTCCTTCTGCTTCTGACGTCCTGCACGTTGTACATACAGACTTACAGAAACAGAAGCCTGCGCGGCCGCATTGCTGATCTGCAAGGGCAGGCTTCTACATGGAATGTTGCTAGTGGAATAGCAACATTAACATTCCATGTAGAATCTCAAATAGTAGCAACAGAATCTCAATAGTAGCAACATTCCATCTAGAATCTCCAATAGGGAAAGGGAACTGGGACTTGATATACCGCCTTTCTGAGGTTTTTGCAACTACATTCAAAGCAGTTTACACATATTCAGGTACTTATTTTGTACCAGGGGCAATGGAGGGTTAAGTGACTTGCCCAGAGTCACATGGAGCTGCAGTGGGAATTGAACCCAGTTCCCCAGAATCAGAGTCCGCTGCACTAACCACTAGGCCACTCCTCCACTCATTCCACCAATAAGAGCCAACCTCATCAGTGATGTCACAATGGCTTGATTGCCCGATACTTGGCTCATTTCTGATATTGTGATGTCATAAGGGAAAGGGGGAAAGGGAAATGGGACTTGATATACCGCCTTTCTGAGGTTTTTGCAACTACATTCAAAGCGGTTTACGTATATTCAGGTACTTATTTTGTACCAGGGGCAATGGAGGGTTAAGTGACTTGCCCAGAGTCAGAGGGAGCTGCACTGGGAATTGAACCCAGTTCCCCAGGATCAAAGTCCACTGTACTAACCACTAAGCAATAGACCGGGCAGAAAAAGTATTCAAATAACAAGGCAAAGTATGGCATAGTATGTTACATTACAATGTGAACACAATACACAAGATTTTAATAGACAGAATAGGGTGTAAGCAACGATGGAACATATAGATAGATAAGAGAGTAAGAGGGGTTAGAAAATCAGGGGACTAATTTAGAAGTCCTTTTACTAAGCTGCAGTAAAAGGGGGCCTGATCTAATATCAATGCGTGCTTTTGCCGTGCGCTAAGTCCCCCTTTTACCGCAGCGGGTAAAAGGCTGTCCATTTTTTTGGGAACAAGAAATGACTGTGCGGTAAGTGAACAACAGGAAGTTACATCGGAGAGGCGTCCACGGTAAAGGGAAGAGGCGGGTGCCGGCGGCAGGGCAGCATATGGGAATCGCTGCCGGGTTCGGAACGTGACGAAACAGGTAAACGCCATGAACGGGGTGGAGGAAGGAAGGAGGAAATGCCGATCCCTGAAGAGTGACCCCCCCCCCAAGGCCCCCGCCTCAGGTGGTCTAATGGTTGGGCCGCCCCTATTGCAGACCAGTTCCTCATATCTTGTTTAACTGTACACAGAATGTGCCTTGAGTTTAGCCAACCATCTATTGACCCCCCCCCCCCCAATTGACTCTGTACTACCCTCTTGTTCCCATCTATATTTATTTATTTATTTCGTAACATTTAATATGCCGCCTTACAACCACAGTATATCAAAGTGCTTTACAATCCAAAGTTATACCAGAAATAAAAAGAAACAGAAACAAGACACAACACAGTAAAGATAGGTAATGACAGTTATACATACATACATGTGCCTCATTCTACCACAATATCACTTTGTATTCATTCATACCATGTATTTGTTCAGACCGTAATCGGCTAACGCTGTTAACGGTTATATGTAAGCCACATTGAGCCTGCAAAAGGTGGGAAAATGTGGGATACAAATGTAACAAATAATAATAAATAATAATACAACAACAATATAGCACCAAAAGGTCAATTAAAACAAACAAACAAAAAAAAAAACGGCAACACAATAAGGAAAACAGCTCCACCAGAGCTCAGCCAAAATCCACTAAACTAAAAAAATTGCTGAAAAAGCCATGTTTTCAAGAGCTTCTTAAATCAAGGAACTGATGGTTAAACCGGGCAGTCATCGTCATTCTACGCTCGTGACAATTAGAGAACGGTTATCGCGTGAGACCTTACCACTAAGTCAGTGGGTGGTGGTAAGGTCTCAGGCCCAAAATGGACGCGCGCCAATTTATGATTTTGCCGCACGGCCATTTTCGGCAAAAATTTGAAAAGGGCCTTTTTTTACAGGCACGCTGAAAAATGGATCTGCGCGCGCCAAAACATGCGCCTACACTAGCGCAGCCCATTTTTCGGCACACCTTAGTAAAAGGACCCCTCAGTTTTTAAAGCAAAAGGTAAAATAGTCACAGCTTTGGAGCGACTATACTAAATGCAGCCCTACTTGAAGAACGTAACCAGCTTCTAAAACAAGACGAAACAATGAAATAATTCACCTGTGAGGACCACAGCTGACATGACAGGTGATAGGGCACCAGTAAGGAATGAAAATGACTAGGAATCTCAGTAAAATAAGCCTCGTGTGCTAAAACCACAATTTTATTCCTAATCCGAGCCACCACTGGCAAACAATGCTAATCCCTAACAAACATGTTACTGGGTCCCTAGCCCTCACGTTATTCAATAACCTAATAGCTGTATTCTCAACTAATTGTAAACGCTGTAATTGATATAGTGAATTTGGATCAACACCAAAGTATGAAGCATTATATTTCTAGACTGTCTATTTAACAAATATTTCATTCTCTGAATTGTCCTGAAAAATAGAAATGAGGTTTGCACAGAGTCTTTGAAAAATATGCGGAGCAAAAGACAATTTAGAATCAAAAATCACCCCCAACGAAAGTGATAGTTTCCTTGACCACGCGAGGATGAGTTTGTATTCGAGGAATAAATGGCAAGGGCTTTTTCCCTGATCTACAAGCCACTGATCTATCCTACGTAATTTACCTTCAAGTTCTACCTGAAGAGTCCCAATCATTTGCTGAACCTGAACATGTATACCCTGAAGGAGAGGAGAAACAGGGGTGATATGATACAGACGTTCACCAGGAGGGGGGAGGCACACGGGTGGCAGCTGACCAAGGAACACCATTGGTTCAGACTGTTTAGAAGGAATGGATCCAAAGAAGCTTAGCGGGGATTACTACTACTACTACCACTTAACATTTCTAAAGCACTACTAGGGTTACGCAGCGCTGTACAATTTAACATAGAGGGACAGTCCCTGCTCAATGAGCTTACAATCTAATAGACAAGAGTGAGACAAATATAGGACAATCAAGCCATTGTGACATCACTGATGAGGTTGGCTCTTAGGCATTGGTGGAATGAGGCATTATGACATCACAATCTCAGCTCTGGATACCAGAGACTGAAACTCTTCACACTAAGGGGGGAAGTGGGCCAAGTATAGGACAGTCGAGCCATTGTGACATCACTGATGAGGTTGGCTCTTAGGCATTGGTGGAATGAGGCATTATGACATCACAATCTCAGCTCTGGTTAAATCACTGCTATATGTAATACTACTACTACTACTTAACATTTCTAGAGCGCTACTAGGGTTACGCAGCGCTGTACAGTTTAACAAAGAGAGACAGTCCCTGCTCAAAGAGCTTACAATCTAATAGACAAGTGAACGGTCGGTCCGATAGGGGCAGTCAAATTGGGGCAGTCTGGATGTACTGAGCGGTAAGAATTAGGTGCCGAACGCAGCATTGAAGAGGTGGGCTTTAAGCAAAGACTTGAAGACGGGCAGGGAGGGGGCTTGGCGTAAGGGCTCAGGAAGGTTGTTCCAAGCATAGGGTGAGGCGAGGCAGAAGGAGCGGAGCCTGGAGTTGGCGGTGGTGGAGAAGGGTACTGAGAGGATGGATTTGTCCTGTGAACTGAGGTTTCGGGTGGGAACGTAAGGGGATTAGGCAGCAACACCAGTAATTAGGAAGAAAAACCAGTACTGGGCAAACTTTTACGGTCTGTGCTCTGACTGTGGCTGGACAGCTTCAGCTTCAGAAGATGGAGAACAGGGACAGGGTCTATGCCCTGAAAATGGCAAGGACAAATCAAGACCAATACCATATGTAATGAGTTTATCTTGTTGGGCAGAGTGGATGGACCGTACAGGTCTTTATCTGCCATCATCTACTATGTTACTATGTTATAGGGACCAGTCTGTCCTCCAGAACGTCTTCCTGGTCTAGAATCAAACTAAAATCCCCCTAGGGCCCATTTTCTTAATTTCCAGGCTGCCTTCCAAAAAAGAAAAGAAAAAAAAATCAATAAACCTGAAAAGGCTCACTGCCACCAAAACAGTTTGCAGTAACTGTCCATCGGCAGCGCCTTCCATATATATATATTTATATTTTGCCCTTTTGTCTGTTGAAGACATTCTCTTGCTAAGCAGTACTCAGTGGCATTCCTAGGGGGAGGGGGCGGTGGGGGCGGTCTACCCTGGGTGCACGCCGCTGGGGGGGGGGGGCCCCGCGCACCTGTCCTTCGTTCGTTCCATGCTCCCTCTGCCCCGGAACAGGTCCTGTTCCGGGGCAGAGGGAGCATGGAACGAACAAAGGACAGACGCGGGGCACCCCCCCAGCGGTGTGCACCCGGGGGGGGGTTCTTTCGCTGGGGGTGTCCTTTTGCCGGGGGGGGGGGGGGGGGGTCGAGCTGCATCCAGGGGGGGCACTGCACCCGGGGGGTGGGGCGCATCAGCGATCCGCCCCGAGTGTCAGCCCCCCTAGGAACACCACTGGCAGTACTACGTATGCAGTCTTTATAGCAGGGGCGTAGCCAGACCTCGTGATGGGAGGGGGCCAGAGCCCGAGGTGGGGGGGGGGCACATTTTGGTCTGCCGCCCCGCTGCCATCCCCCTCCCACCTCACCGCCACTCCACACACACTGCTGCCGCAAATACCTTGGCTGACGGGGGTCCTCAACCCCCGCCAGTTTGAAGCCTTGTCCAGCGCCGGACATCGGGGCTGCCACGTTGCCAGCCCTGCTCTCTCTTCCCCTCACGTCCGGCACTGGACAAGGCTTGAGCTGGCGGGGTTGGGGACCCCCACCAGCAAAACCAGGGACCCAGAGGAAATTTGGGGGGGGCCCACGTAGCTACACCACTACTTGATAGCCTGCTTGCCACCAGAGGAAATCCAGTTACCTGTATCAGATGCTATCAGTTAGGACACAAGCCCTAACATGACCCCCCCCCCCCTCCCCACCTTGTTCTAAGCTTTTATAAAGACAGAGGTGATCCCACATGAACACAGCAAACAAAATCTTGCAAGTCTACATGGCTGAGCCAATCAAAAGCTTCCACAATTTTTATAAGCCGGGGAGTCTTTTTCCTCACTCCGCAGATGGTATCACCCATTTGTGAGGACTTATGCTGTCCATGGAGAACATGTACTAGAAGTAAGTACCTTGGTTTTAAGCATGCCAGCTGAGAGTGGTGTAGGATTGCATTTAAAGAGTTTAGGAAGACCAAAACAACATATGCTAAGGTTTAAAAGGTATCAATAAAGGGTTAAACCCATTTACGATCTAACATTTAGAGTCTGAGATGCAATATCATACAAATTTATCCCCTTAGTTATCTAAGAAGCAATCTAGTATTTCCAGCAAGGAAGTCATCAGTGACCTTTAAAAAGTGAAAAGATAAAGTAATTAGAACCATAGGAGATGTTAAAAAATATTATTTTCTTCAGAAGTTCAAGTTGTTTAAAATGGACTCCACATTTAGAAGTTAACTTTGTATAGGGCTTCCAAGTCTGACTATGGATGTTTAGTTTGTGTACTATAAAAACAAACAACAGTAAAACTCAACTTATAACAGCATCAAAACATTTGAATTTAGAACCATGCACAATCAGAAAGCTTCCCCCCACCCCCCAAAAAACATTAAAAAACAAATTAGTATCAATCACAGCGTGATACACCTAAACAAAACTACATTATTCCACTGAAACTTCCAGCAAGTTCTCAAAACACTACTAGACAAAGTACATGCACCAATCTACACAAACAAGTCCCAATACTGAACAAGTCATTCTTTTCTGTGTCTTGTACACTCAGGGTGTGAAAGTTATATCAATAACTATCACCAATATGAAAAAGTACCTTTGTGAGAGTGTCACAACCACTTCTTCCTCGTGTATTTTATATGTGGATTAAGTATATTCTCCCGTTCTTACAACTAAGAACAGCTTTCCCAGCATGCAGTGGGGTATGCATATTAAATCAGCTCCTTCTTTGGCTGGAGCTAGAAAATATATAAATCAAGTCTCCTCAGCACTTTCTCTGCTCCTTAGACAACTGAGCTTGGTTGGGGGGAGGGTTCACTTATCACACTCAAAAACTGAGTAGCGTCTTTGTTTTATCAACCTGAGCACAGCCTCCAGACCCTGGATACGGCATCACTCAACATGGCTTCATCCTATCCTTGGCCCCACCTGTTAAACCAAAAAAAAAAAAAAATCAAATGGAAAAAGAAATGCCAGCTAATTCCTCTTGCAAGGTTCCCCCCCATCAAGGTAACCTTTAAAATAAAACATTTATCAGTTCACAATACAGAAATCTACTTCGGTTCTGGGGAAACAGGCTTCCTTACAGAGCCATAATGCTTCCAGGTCTCAACTTCCGCCTCTTCCCTTGGCAATTCCTTGGGTTTCATATCTCTCTGTCTCTCTTTGTCTCTCTCACGTGTAAGAAGTGGCATAGATATGGGGGGCCATGGGGTCCTGGCCCCCCAAATTGGCTTTGGGGCCCCCGGTTTGGCTGGGGGGAGGCCCCAACCCACACCAGCTGAAGCATTTGTCCCGCGCTGGTCTCGCATTGCCTGTCCTGTTTTCAGTCACGCCATGCACGCTCGTTTTAATAAAACTGAGCATGTGCGACTTCGAACATGCTCCATTTCATGAAAACGAGCATGCTTCAGCTGGCGAGGGTTGGGGACCCCTGCCAGCCAGGGTACCTTCGCAGTGGTGGTGGGAGGGGGGCAGCGGCGGGGGGGGGGGATGTATGGGAGGCTGGCCAAAATGTGCTCCCCCACTTTGAGCTCTGGACCCACCCCCCTTCCCGTCAGGGTCTGGCTACGCCCCTGCGTATAAGGAGCACAATGCACACATGTAAACAACACTATGCATGTGTGTAAGCTGCATAATGCACACATGTAAGTAGCATCACTATAAAAACATGTAAACAGCACATTGCACGCATGTAAGGCGCATTAAGTTCACATGTATGTAGCACTATGTAAGCAGCATAACACACACATGTACGTTGCACTATGAAACTCCTGAGCAGTAAGAACTATTCCCTCCTTAAGAGTCCCTCCAAATCTCAGGTACAAATGAGCAGTTAGCCGGGGTAAATACTGACACTGAATACGTCCTTCGTACCTGTGTATTGCTGTTATACACGAACACTCTTTGAAGGACCACCCAGGCCACACCCCCCTTAATATCTCTGCCTGCTCTACCTTCCACAAATGGCGCCTTTTCTAAAATCACTAATTCCGTGTTTGCTGATTACAGATGTAAATCAACCTTTTACACCTGTAACTGGTGTCTAACCCTTCTCATACCACCTCCTAAAAGAGGAAGGATAGATTAGCACTTTCCCAGACTGCTCATCTTATTAAGCAGAGCGGCAGAGAAACTGAAGATGATCTGACGCAGTGAGAAATGTTTGCAAATGTGTTAGCAAAGCAGGATTCATTCCAAGAACGTACTACATTCTTTTACAAACTGTTTGTCTAGCAAAAGAAGTGCAGATTTATTTATTTATTTATAGCATTTATACCCCGCTCTTTCCCGCTCGATAGCAGGTTCAGTGCGGCTTACAATGTATGGGT
Organism: Microcaecilia unicolor; assembly: GCF_901765095.1. Lineage (NCBI taxonomy): Eukaryota > Metazoa > Chordata > Amphibia > Gymnophiona > Siphonopidae > Microcaecilia > Microcaecilia unicolor. The sequence goes on from NC_044033.1 coordinate 9,871,613, forward strand.
ACAATATATCACAGAGATAACACAATGTTTGGGTACAAAGTATCCCAGAGATAGCACAATTGTATAGAGAAGGATGAGAGGACAAGATGTGGGGGAGGAATGGGTTATGGTTAATGTAGGTGATGTGGATTAGGTTTGCGAGTTAATTTATGCTAAAGCTGTACTAAATTTTAATAGAATTATATTTGAGAATTTTATTTCATATTCTTTATGAGTTAGAATTCACATAATGTATTTATGTTACATTTTAATTGTCTTAATTGTGCTTTTTAACAGTCTGATTTTAAGCTACTCCCATTCTTATGTGACGACCACCCAGGAAGCCACCTACCCAGTGGCGTAGGAAGAGGGGGGCGGTGGGGCGGTCCGCCCTGGGTGCCTGCCGCTGGGGGGGGTGTCGGCTCCACTGGTTCCCTGCTTCCTCTGCCCTAGAACAGGTTACTTCCTGTTCCGGGGCAGAGAGAGCAGGGAACCAGCGGAGTCGACGCAGCTCCCAGCGACGTGCAATCGGGGCGGATAGGCGTTCCCGCCCGCCCCCCCCCTTTCGTATGGCAGTAAGAATGCGCTCCTGGAGGGGTGCACGCCGAGGGGGGTGCGCGCCGTGCTGCACCCGGGGAGGGGGGTGTGGGGGGGGGTGCGCAGCGGCAACCCGCCCTGGGTGTCAGCCACCCTCGCTATGGCACTGCACCTACTCAACAGCCACGTCCCAGCAACCAAATCAAAGAGTGCAAATATTACCCCAGGGCCTAGAACACATCTCTTGATGGGAAAAGAAAGCAAGTCCCGCTGCTATGAATCCCATTCCCTGCTGTCCGTATTATCTGAAACGGAAGGCTGCTAAACCATTATATTATTCATCACTTCTTTCTCTGTGCTCCCCGGTCTTACTACCTTCCCTCTCTCACCCCTACGGCTGGTCAACTGGCACAGGATTTTTTAAAATCCAAAATAGGACTCATAGGGCAAACCTGTTAGAATGGGAGACTGTGAAAAACTTCCTAATGCCCCTCCTTCTGTGTCAGCCAAAGCCCCCTGTAAATCCACAGTAAAAGAGTAAAGGATCAAAGGATCAAGGGTCTTGGATCTGATATACTGCCTTTCTGTGGTACAACCAAAGCGGTATATATATATATATATATATATAGTCGTTATATATATACAGTACTTGCAATATATGTATATACTAGTAAAAAAGGCCCATTTCTGACACAAATGAAACGGGCACTAGCAAGGTTTTCCTCGGAGTATGTATGTTTGAGAGAGTGTATGTGTGAGAGTGATTGTGTGAGAGAGAGAGAGTGGCTGTGCGAGTGTGTGTGTGTGACAGAGAGAGAGTGAGACTGGGTGCGAGTGTGTCTGTGAGAGAGAGTCACACAGATACAGTGTGTGTGTGTGAGAATGTGTTTCACACAGATACAGTGTGTGTGAGAGAGTGTGTGTGAGAGAGAGCGAATGTGAGAGTATGTATGCGATACATAGTAAACATAGTAGATGATGGCAGAATAAGACCTGCACGGTCCATCCAGTCTGCCCAAGAAGATAAATTCATATGTGCTACTTTTTTATTTGTACTGTCCTCTTCAGTGCACAGACCGTATAAGTCTGCCCAGCACTATCCCTGCCTCCCAACTACCAGTCCTGCCTCCCACCACCAGCTCTGGCACAGACTGTATAAGTCTGCCCAGCACTAGTCCCGCCTCCCAACCACCAGCCCTGGCACAGACCGTATAAGTCTGCCTAGCACCAGCCCCGCCTCCCAACCACCAGCTCTGCCACCCATTCTAGGCTAAGCTCCTGAGGATCCCTTTGTGAGACTCTTTGTGAGACCAAGAGAGTGTATGAGACGGAGAGTTTGCAGAACCCCCTCCCCCTCTTCTTCCCCCCTCTCCCTCTCCCCCCGTCCGAGTTCCAGGACCCCCTCCCCCCTCTTGCCATCCCCCTCCCCCCTCTCCCCCCCTGTCCCAGGACCCCCCCTCTCGCTCCCCCTGATCCAGGACCCCCCTCCCCTTCCAGTTCCAGGACCCGCCCCTCCCCTTCCAGTGGAGTTCCAGGAATGCCCTCCCCCCGTGTCGTTTCAGGACCCCCTCCCCCCTCTGTCGTTTCAGGACCCCCCTATTGGTGGGAAAATGTGGGATACAAATGCAATAAATAAATAACTGAATAACTGTGTCATCTTTGCATTGTATTATTTCCTCTTGAATTTGTGTAAGCCACATTGCGACTGCACTTGTGAGAAAATGTGGGGTAGAAATGCACCAAAATAAATAAATTCTTCATTGGCCAGGACTAAAGAAATAACAATGAAACCGTTCTGTGCCACTGTCAGTTTAATGGAGTGTGTTGTTATTTCTTTAGTCCTGGCTCTTTGCACTTTTATGCCTTGTGGCGCCAACGGAAAACATTGGAAATACTGTCTTCCAACACCCTAACGCCTGCTCGGCCCTGACGTTATTTTTCCTAGCGGTAAGGCACCTTTGGTTCAGGCGCTCTTTTCTGATCATTGGGGAGGAATACAAAATGAGCTCATTTAAATGAGCTTGACTACATTTGCATGCTATCTGCGCTATGGCCTGGCACCCTCACTATTCGCTGCGCTAAACCCTCTGAACATTCTGCATTGGTAAATGCAGGTGCTAGTACCGTGCTAATGGCCTCAGCATAGAATCGAGAAACAGCCTGATAGCGCAATGGCCTGAGAACCAGGAGAACTGGGATCAATTCCCACTGCGGCTCCTTGCGACCTGACATCACTTAACCCTCCAGGTGTGATACTTAAACCCACACCAGTGAAATATCTGAAAAGCATGCTGTTGATATTCAAAAGCTATACACCACCTTGGGTGAAAGTCTTCATAAAGGCGATTAATAAATCCCAATAAATAAATTTAACAGGTTAAACTGGGCAGAAGAGGCTCCTATGGAGAAAGGCTAAAGCGGCTGGGGCTCTTCAGCTTGGAGAAAAGGCGGCTGAGGGGAGATATGATAGAGGTCTATAAAATAATGAGTGAAGTGGAACATGTAAACGTGAATCGCTTGTTTACTCTTTCCAAATATACTAGGACTAGAGGTCACGCAATGAAGCTACAAAGTAGTAAATTTAAAACGAATTGGAGAAAATATTTCTTCACTCAACGTAGAATTAAACTCTGGAATTCGTTGCCAGAGAATGTAGTAAAAGCAGTTAGCTTAGCGGGGTTTAAAAAAGGTTTGGATGGCTTCCTAAAGAAAAAGTCCATAGACCATTATTAAAATGGACTTAGGGAAAATCCACTGCTTATTTCTACAATCAGCAGCATAAAATGCATTGTACTGTTTTGAGATGTTACCAGGTACTTGTGACCTGGATTGGATGCTGGGTTTGATGGACCTTCAGTCTGTCCCAGTATGGCAATACTTATGCACTTATGCACTTAGCCGGGTAGTATTGCTGAATATAGGCCCACCAGGCCATTGTGAAATCAGCCCGTTGAGAGGCAGTGTGGGGGTGGAGTTGGACACTCCCAGAAGTCACGTGAGCACAGCAACATTCAGTACTAAGGGCATGCATAGCTAATCAGGCCGGTAGGATGGTGTAAACAGCAGGTCCTCACTTTGCCAGGCACAGTGCCTGTGCCTGGACATGGCTTAAGTTTGCCGGCAATGGTCAGCATTAGAAAATTCACTCACTGCCATCAGCTGAATATTGACCCCCATGTGTTCAGCAGAGACTAGGGGAAGTGTTCCCAGCTATAATGTACAGAGTTTTTGCATTTCCAGACTGGTGAGTAGCAGGTTGCAAAATTCCAGGAATAACATGTATAGAATGTCTGTACGTTTGGGAAGCTTGCCAGGTGCCCTTGGCCTGGATTGGCTGCTGTCGTGGACAGGATGCTGGGCTCGATGGACCCTTGGTCTTTTCCCAGTGTGGCATTACTTATGTACTTATGTCCTCTACTTGGCTCACTTTTATTTTTACATAGAGCAGTGATTTAACCTATTGTGATGTCATAGTGGCTCATTCCACCAATAAGAGCCAACCTCATTAGTGATGTCACAATGGCTTGATTGTATAGAATGTTTGTACGTTTGGGAAGCTTGCCAGGTGCCCTTGGCCTGGATTGGCCGCTGTCGTGGACAGGATGCTGGGCTCGATGGACCCTTGGTCTTTTCCCAGTGTGGCATTACTTATGTACTTATGTAACATACAAAATTCACTAGAAGATTCCTCAGGCGTAATGGCCAGAATCTTTTACTATAGCAGATCCTGCCAGGGAATAACTAATGTTAGAAGTCATGCTATGGGGGTGGGGGTGCACTGCTGGGTACTGTTGATGGCTACAGGAATAATATGGAAGGGGCTATTGAGATTTTCAGAGTTATCGTCCAAAGACGTGCTATTAAATCTCCTCCTTCAAATAAATATCCTGAAATTGAACAGTTGTCTTTTTTTTCCACTGAAAAGCAAAGCAGTAACTGCGGTCTGTGTTCTCCCCCTACCTAAGAGCTCCGAGTGGCCTGCAGATTTACAGGTTAGTGAAAATTACCCACTATCACCTCCAATCAGTAAACTTGCCAAGACCTGTGCTCAGACTGTCAAGTGAGCCTTAACAGGGGCACCGAGGGCTGTGCAAGGAGAAAGGGGTCTGGGAGACTTGGTGCAGCAGGTTCTGAAAGATCAGATCAACCTTTTCCAAAGGGAATGATCTGGGAGGGGTGTACGGGGGGGGGGGGGGGAAGGGGGTGGGAGCAGGATTATGCCTCCTCTATATGGTCCTCCAGACTGTTGACTAGCCTACTACTACTACTTATCACTTCTATAGCGCTACAAGGCATACGCGGCGCTGTACACCAGACATGAAAAAGACAGTCCCTGCTCAAAGAGCTCACAATCTAAATAGGACAAACATACAGACAGACAACTAAGAGGTAAGGGAATTAAAGAGAGGTGGAGATAAAGGGACGGGGCAAGCGAGTAGTGGTTAGGAGTCAAAAGCAACGTTAAAGAGGTGGGCTTTTAGTCTGGATTTGAAAACGAACAAAGACGGTGCTAGACGTACAGGCTCGGGAAGTCTGTTCCAGGCGTGAGGTGCAGCCAGATAAAAGGAACGGAGCCTGGAATTAGCAGTAGAGGAGAAGGAGACAGACAAGAGAGATTTATCCACAGAACGGAGTACCCGAGGGGGGGGGGCGTAGGGAGAGACAAGAGTGGAGATGTACTGGGGAGCGGTAGAGTGAATGCACTTATAGGTCAGTAAGAGAAGTTTGAAATGAATGCGGAAATGGATAGGGAGCCAGTGAAGTGACTTGAGGAGAGGGCTAATGTGGGCATAGCGACTTTGGTGGAAAATGAGTCGTGCAGCAGAGTTTTGGACTGATTGAAGAGGAGAGAGATGGCTAAGTGGGAAGCCGGTGACTACTACTACTACTACTACTACTACTACTTAGCATTTCTATAGCGCTGCCAGGGTTAGGCAGCGCTGTACAAGTTTAACATGGGAAAGGATAGTCCCTGCTCAAGAGAGCTTACAATCTAGAGGTTACAAACTCTGAAGTCAGTGTAGGTAACATGAATGGGGAAAGTGGTTTGGCGCCAAAAGCAAGGGAGAAGAGATGGGCTTTGAGTAAGGATTTGAAGATAGGCAGGGAGGGCGCATGGCGTATGGGCTCGGGAAGTCTGTTCCAGGCATAAGGTGATGCGAGGCAGAAGGGGCGGAGTCTGGAGTTAGCGGTGAGAAGTAGGTTGCAGTAATCTAGGCGAGAGGTGATGAGAGTGTGGATAAGGATTCTGATAGAGTGTTCAGAGAGGCTGGAGGAAGCTTGTTCTTCATACATTTACAAGTCCGACAGCGATCAAACAGGAGGGAAGATTCTGGTCCAAGATACCTTAGGCCTGAACAGTTACCGGCTGACTTTCAAAGGGATGTAAGGCTTCTGCCCGCTTAAATCACTTCCTGCCGCCTAAGTGGGGATATTCAGCGGCACTGAAACTGGAGAGTGCGGCTGAATATCGCCACAGAATGCCCAACTAAAAAGTGGGCAGGTGGGGGTGGCACTGGGTAGGAGCCGGGGGTTGGGCAGGTGCCAGTGTCCAGACAAGGCCCGGCACTGAATATTGGGTACTACTCTAGCCAGCGAAGGTAGATGGACAGCAACCACTGAGGGATTCATGAGAGGTCATGCCTTGATTCCTCCAGTGGTCAGATCCTCGACCAGAGCACCTTTTCGTACCCTGGATGTGACTGAAATATAACTAAATAAAAACATCCTTCTTTTTAGATTTGGACGTTTCTTCCCGTTCGATTACCGCAGTTGGACGTCCTAATTTTTGTCCCTCCCCAATCCTGCCGAAACACACAGTTCAGGACATCCAAATTCTGCCATTCTAAAATCGCAATTTGGATGTTTTGGGCAGGTGGACAGGCTTTTTTTTTGTGCCATTTTCAGACATCCATGTGCTTTGAAAATGGGTCCCATAGCCAGCCACTAAAACGTTATGTTTACATTTGAAGCATTTTTCTTTGTTAGAATGGATAGTGTTTTCATATTAGTACATTATAAAGAAGTTGTTGCAGAGAGGTGGTAACTTACATTTGGGTGATACAGATTTCATTATGAGATGGTATTTACATATAGTAACATAGTAAATGATGGCAGATAAAGACCTGAACGGTCCATCCAGTCTGCCCAACAAGATAAACTCATTTTACATGGTATGTGATACTTTTTACGTATACCTCAGTTTGATTTGTCCTTCCATTCTCAGGGCACAGACCGTAGAAGTCTGCCCAGCACTGTTCTTGTACTAAAAGTTCTGAAGATTCTGGAACCCTAAAGAGTTACAAGATTCCAGAATCCCAATTAGTAGCAACATTCCATGTAGAACCCCAAAGAGTAACATAGTAACACAGTAAATGACGGCAGATAAAGACCTGAATGGTCCATCCAGTCTGCCCAACAAGATAAACTCATTTTACATGGTATGTGATACTTTATATGTATACCCGAGTTTGATTTGTCGTTGTCATTCTCAGGGCACAGACCGTAGAAGTCTGCCCAGTACTGTTCTTGTACTAAAAGTTCTGAAGATTCTGGAATCCTAAAGATTTACAAGATTCTGGAATCCCAATTAGTAGCAACATTCCATGTAGAACCCCAAAGAGTAACATAGTAACATAGTAAATGACGGCAGATAAAGACCTGTACGGTCCATCCAGTCTGCCCAACAAGATAAACTCATTTACATGGTACGTGATACTTTATACCCGAGTTTGATTTGTCCTTGCCGTTCTCAGGGCGTAGACCATAGAAGTCTGCCCAGTACTCTTGTGCTAAAAGTTCTGAAGATTCTGGAATCCTAAAGAGTTACAAGATTCCGGAATCCCAATTAGTAGCAACATTCCATGTAGAACCCCAAAGAGTAACATAGTAACATAGTAAATGACGGCAGATAAAGACCTGTACGGTCCATCCAGTCTGCCCAACAAGATAAACTCATTTACATGGTACGTGATACTTTATACCCGAGTTTGATTTGTCCTTGCCGTTCTCAGGGCGTAGACCATAGAAGTCTGCCCAGTACTCTTGTGCTAAAAGTTCTGAAGATTCTGGAATCCTAAAGAGTTACAAGATTCCGGAATCCCAATTAGTAGCAACATTCCATGTAGAACCCCAAAGAGTAACATAGTAACATAGTAAATGACGGCAGATAAAGACCTGTACGGTCCATCCAGTCTGCCCAACAAGATAAACTCATTTACATGGTATGTGATACTTTATACCCGAGTTTGATTTGTCTTTGCCACAACTCGTGCACTTGGCACTTGCTCCCTTTCCCAAAAACGCCACACTGCAAGCAGCTTAAAGAAAGTTGGATTTTTATTTTTGGCCGCAGCCAGGAACGTTTAGCTTACAATTCAAAACACATCATACGTCAAAACATAATTATCATTACACATACATAACTACATATCATCATCTGTTAATAACTTGGGGTACACAGTTTTGGACCTCACAAATGCTTAGTATGCCCCCCAGGTTGCCGCACAAGCAGCCTGTGGGTTCCCTGTGCCAATTACCCACACCCGTAGAATCCTGGTGCATCCCGCTTAAGGATGCCCCGCCCTAACATCACAAACTGCGTTCTGGCCCCCTGGCCACCTAAGCCAGGAGACACGCTGTTCACATTTTCCTGCTGCCAGTCTGCAGCCTTACTGTTGCTTATGCTTATCACTTTGGAGGAGGTCTTTCTGCCCCCGTTCTCAGCATCTCATTTAGTACTGTTACTGCCAAGTTGCTGTGTACCCCCCGTCGCTATTGCGTCTACCTCCCCTCTTAACGCCACTGACCATGGCCGTTTACTTCGCCCCATGCGCTTTGTCACACTGCCGCCTACAGCCTGCCGGACGATGCGGTAAGGTAAGACAACAGCGTTGCTTACACCTGGCCGTCTGGGTTTCCGAGGGCGGTTTTCCTTTCTTCTTCCTCTTTTATTCTCCTTCCTCCCGCCCCTCCCCCCTGCCTTAACCCTTTTGTCCGCCTGGTTCCCCTCCCCCTTTCCCTGTGCCCTCCTCTCCTCTCCCCTTCCCCCCCGACCCTCCCTAACGTCGCAGGCCATCGGCTCGGTTGTGCCCAGCCTCCCTTTAGGAGGTGGCTGGGTTCTTTCTCAGGGCACAGACCGTAGAAGTCTGCCCAGCACTGGTTTTGCTTCCCAATTACCGGTGTTGCCACCCAATCTTTGCTAAGATTCAGTGGATCCATTCCTTCTCAACAGGATTCCTTTGTATTTCTAAGCTTAAATGTTTTCTGAATATTTTCCCAAAATTTGTTGAGAACATGATAATCATAAACTTTATGGTGAAGTTGCTCCTTCAAATTTTAGGCAGTACCAGCATTGATTAGAAACTGAGAGGCAGATGCACCAATGTCCAGCACCGATCAATATTTCCCACCTTGGTAAAAATTACTGAGTTGGAAATAGTGAGCGATGCTTAAAAGAAACGGGATGCAAATGAGCTGCGCACAAAAAACAGCAAGCGGCTTGGCAGGAGGGAAGCCAATCGATCACCCAAGCATGAGCAGAACAGCCAGTGGCTAAGCATGGCTGCTCTGCACATGCTACAGACATCTTTCATACACGCATACAAGCTGAGTATGTAAGTACATAAGTAATGCCACACTGGGAAAAGACCAAGAGACCATCGAGCCCAGCATCCTGTCCCCGACAGCGGCCAATCCAGGCCAAGGGCACCTTGCAAGCTTCCCAAACGTACAAACATTCTATACATGTTATTCCTGGAATTGTGGATTTTTCCCAAGTCCATTTAGTAGTGATTTATGGACAGTATGTAGCTTTTTTGTTTGTTTTCAACCTTTTTTTTATCGCCACCACAGCTCACAGCTGTCTCCTCTGCTGTAAGCAGAACTCACTTTCCTGGGTGTGCAGCCAGGCCTGCCCGATCTGCCCCTCAGCAGCAGTACAGCCAGGGAGCCGGTGTTGACTGCAAACAGGCAGGGAGGGAAGCAAGGGAGAGCAAGGCGAAAGAGAGAGTGATGGGCTGTAAGTCTGCATGCTTGACGAGCAAGGGAGGGGGGGCAGGATGTGGAGATGTCGCAGCTCTCCTCAGCCATCCAAGCAGCTACAGCCGAGGGTAGAATCAGCGGTAATGGGAAGGAAACAGCAGTACCGACAGCTCCTGACTGCCCATAAAAATTTCATCCTTTCTGTGCATCGCTAGGAAAACGGCTGTGCATCACTCGGAATCCACATTTGAACAGTAATTTGCTCATTTGCATAGAATTCTCAAAGAGCCTGCAGTACCCCTTCGTGCATGTCTCGCTGAACTCCGTGCTCGCTAAACTGGCTAGAACCAGAATAAAAAGCATGTTGCAGGCTCGTTTTGTGACTCTGGGCCTCAGAGAGGGCAAGAGGGAAGGCCTTGAGCATGCGCAGATGCACAATGTCCTAAACCAGTCTAGAGTATAGCATTAATGTCAGTGTGAGCTAGAGAAAGAGGTAAGAGCAATGCCGGTCAAGGGAGGGGTGGAGAAGTGCCAGTCACCATGGAAGGTGGGGCAGGAGAGCAAGAGCAATGCTGTGGGGAGGGAGGAAGGGAGAAATGCAGGGCACCACAGGGGTTTATACTCAAGTTCACAGTTTTCTCTGTTTATTCAGTGGTAAACACTTATCTTGGTCTATTCTCGGATATGTTTATATTCAAAGATATACAGGTAGACTTGCAGAAAGTGTGAGCTGATTGACTGTCCTCCAGAAAAATGACCAGTTATTAATGACGTGAAAGGAGCTTAACTGAGATTGGATAGCAGTGCCGGTAGTGGGAGGCGGGGCTGGAGGTTGGGAGGTGGGGATAGTGCTGGGCAGACTTATACGGTCTGTGCCAGAGCTGGTGGTGGGAGGCGGGGGTAGTGCTGGGCAGACGTATATGGTCTGTGCCAGAGCCAGTGGTGGGAGGCGGAACTGGAGGTTGGGAGGCAGGGATAGTGCTGGGCAGACTTATACGGTCTGTGCTGGGGCTGGTGGTTGGGAGGCGGGGATAGTGCTAGGCAGACTTATACGGTCTGTGCCAGAGCCAGTGGTGGGAGGCGGGGATAGTGCTGGGCAGACTTATACGGTCTGTGCCGGGGCTGGTGGTTGGGAGGCGGGGATAGTGCTGGGCAGACTTATACGGTCTGTGCCCTGAAGAGCATAGGTACAAATCAAAGTAGGGTATACACAAAAAGTAGCACACATGAGTTGTCTTGTTGGGCAGACTGGATGGACCGTGCAGGTCTTTTTCTGCTGTCATCTACTATGTTACTATGTTACTATAATCGCAAGACTCCTGGGGGGAGGGGGATGGATTTCTGACGTCCAGTGTCCTTGTGTTTGTGTCCAATGTGAGACCTCTCTTGAGTCTAAAGTTATTGTGTGAAGTAAATGTACAAGCCCACCCCATTGACTACAGGTTTAGAGGTTTAGCCCACCCCATTGGCTACAGTTGCGAGGAGGGACCAGGTGAGCTTGAGTTGCAAGCTGAAGAAAGACAGACACCCCCTCCAGGAGCTCATCTACAGGAGAAGGGACTGCACTGCGACCCTGTGCTAAAATAATCCATCCTTAAAAAAGGTTTGGACGGCTTCCTAAAGGAAAGGTCCATAGACCATTATTAAATTGACTTGGGGAACATCCACTGCTATTTCTGGGATAAGCAGCATAAAATGTATTGAACTTTTTTGGGATTTTGCCAGGTATTTGTGACCTGGATTGACCACTGTTGGAAACAGGATGCTGGGCTTGATGGACCTCTGGTCTGTTCCAGTGTGGCAACACTTATGTACATATGTGCTTGGGATTCTGAATGGAATCTTTCTGCTCTTTGGGGTTCCACATGGAATGTTCCTACACTTTGAAATTCTGCATGGAATCTTGTTATTCTTTAGAATTCTAGAATCTTGCTACTCTTTGGGGTTCTATATGGAATGTTGCTACTATTGGGTACTTGTGACCTGGATTGACCACTGTTGGAAACAGGATGCTGGGCTTGATGGACCTCTGGTCTGTCCCATTGTGGCAACACTTATGTACTTACAGTATGTGCTTGGGATTCTGAATGGAATCTTTCTACTCTTTGGGGTTCTACATGGAATGTTGCTACGATTGGGTACTTGTGAAACAGGATGCTGGGCTTGATGGACCTTTGGTCTGTCCCAGTGTGGCAACACTTATGTACTTATGTGCTTGGGATTCTGAATGGAATCTTTCTACTCTTTGGTGTTCCACATGGAATGTTGCTACACTTTGAAGTTCTGCATGGAATCTTACATAAGTAATGCCATACTGGGAAAAGACCAAGGGTCCATCGAGCCCAGCATATTGTCCACGACAGCGGCCAATCCAGGCCAAGGGCACCTGGCAAGCTTCCCAAACGTACAAACATTCTATACATGTTATTCCTGGGATTTTGGATTTTTCCAAATCCGTTTAGTAGTGGTTTATGGACTTGTCCTTTAGGAAACCGTCCAACCCCTTTTTAAACTCTGCTAAGCCTTCACCACATTTTCCGGCAATGAATTCCAGAGTTTTATTATACGTTGGGTGAAGAAAAATTTTCTCCGATTTGTTTTAAATTTACTACACTGTAGTTTAATCGCATGCCCCCTAGTCCTAGTATTTTTGGAAAGCGTGAACAGATGCTTCACATCCACCTGTTCCACTCCACTCATTATTTTATATACCTCTATCATGCCTCCCCTCAGCCATCTCTTCTCCAAGCTGAATAGCCCTAGCCTCCTTAGTCTTTCTTCATAGGGAAGTCGTCCCATCCCCGCTATCATTTAGTCGCCCTTCGCTGCACCTTTTCCAATTGTACTATATCATTCTTGAGATACGGCGACCAGAATTGAATACAATACTCAAGGTGCGGTCGCACCATGGAGCGATACAATGGCATTATAACATCCTCACACCTGTTTTCCATACCTTTCCTAATAATACCCAACATTCTATTCGTTTTCCTAGCCGCAGCAGCACACTGAGCAGAAGGTTTCAGTGTGTTATCGACGACGACACCCAGATCCCTTTCTTGGTCCGTAACTCCTAACGTGGAACCTTGCATGACGTAGCTATAATTCGGGTTCTTTTTTCCCACATGCATCACCTTGCACTTGCTCACATTAAACGTCAGCTGCCATTTAGCCGCCCTGTCTCCCAGTCTCGTAAGGTCCTCTTGTAATTTTTCACAATCCTGTCGCGAGTTAACGACTTTGAATAACTTTGTGTCATCAGCAAATTTAATTACCTCGCTAGTTACTCCCATCTCTAAATCATTTATAAATATATTAAAAAGCAGCGGTCCTAGCACAGAACCCTGAGGAACCCCACTAACTACCCTTCTCCATTGTGAATACTGCCCATTTAACCCCACTCTCTGTTTCCTATCCTTCAACCAGTTTTTAATCCACAATAGGACATTTCCTCCTATCCCATGACCCTCCAATTTCCTCTGTAGCCTTTCATGAGGTACCTTGTCAAACGCCTTTTGAAAATCCAGATACACAATATCAACCGGCTCCTCTTTGTCCACATGTTTGTTTACTCCTTCAAAGAATTGAAGTAAATTGGTCAGGCAAGATTTCCCCACACAAAAGCCGTGCTGACTTGGTCTCAGTAATCCATGTCCTCGGATGTGCTCTGTAATTTTGTTTTTAATAATAGCCTCTACCATTTTCCCCGGCACCGACGTCAGACTCACCGGTCTATAATTTCCCGGATCTCCCCTGGAGCCTTTTTTAAAAATGGGCGTTACATTGGCCACCCTCCAATCTTCCGGTACCACGCTCGATTTTAAGGATAAGTTGCATATCACTAGAAGTAGCTCCGCAAGCTGAGAGAAAAGATCAGCAAAGGATATTACAGGACACAGAAACTGACATTAAAAGTACTTTAACAGCAAGGAATAAGATCTTGTTATTCTTTAGAATTCTAGAATCTTGCTACTCTTTGGGGTTCTATATGGAATGTTGCTACGATTGGGTACTTGTGACCTGGATTGACCACTGTTGGAAACAGGGTGCTGGGCTTTATGGAGCTCTGGTCTGTCCCAGTGTGGCAACACTTATGTAATGTGCTTGGGATACTGAATGGAATCTTTTTACTCTTTGGGGTTCCACATGGAATGTTGCTACGATTGGGTACTTGTGAAACAGGATGCTGGGCTTGATGGACCTCTGGTCTGTCCCATTGTGGCAACACTTATGTACTTATGTGCTTGGGATTCTGAATGGAATCTTTATACTCTTTGGGGTTCCACATGGAATGTTGCTACACTTTGAAATTCTGCATGGAATCTTGTTATTCTTTAGAATTCTAGAATCTTGCTATTCTTTGGGGTTCTACATGGAATGTTGCTACTATTAGGTACTTGTGACCTGGATTGGCCACTGTTGGAAACAGGATGCTGGGCTTGATGGACCTTTGGTCTATCCCAGTGTGGCAACTCTTATGTACATATGTGCTTGGGATTCTGAATGGAATCTTTCTACTCTTTGGGGTTCCACATGGAATATTGCAACACTTTGAAATTCTGCATGGAATCTTGTTATTCTTTAGAATTCTAGAATCTTGCTATTCTTTGGGGTTCTACATGGAATGTTGCTACTATTGGGTACTTGTGACCTGGATTGGCCACTGTTGGAAACAGGATGCTGGGCTTGATGGACCTTTGGTCTGTCCCAGTGTGGCAACACTTACAACTTGTGCTAAAATAACCTGACTTAACAGTAGCCGATGTTGATAACTTCCCCCTTTTATTTTATTTGTCGATGGGGTGATGGTATTTCAGTTTATGTTTTTAAATACGTGTGTTTACACAGACCTCTGATGTGTGTCAGGTCTTTAATACACTTCTCTTTCTCAGCCTCTTCTTGTGGCCACTGCCCTGCTTTTTGTGTGTTCTCCACGTTGTGTTGGTGTCTCCGGCGCCACATTGCCTGTCCTGCTCTGTCTCCCCCTCACGTCTGGCATGTGCCTTTTAGTGAAACTAAGCATACTCAATTTCACTAAAAGGAGAGTGCAGGGTGTGAGAGGAAGACAAAGCAGGGCAGGCAATATGGCGCCGCCGGAGACCGGCGCTGGACAAGGCTTCAGCTGGCAGGAGTTGGGGATCCCCGTCAGCTAAGGTATTTGCTGCGGCAGTGGATTGGGTGCGGCAGTGGATTGGGAGCGGCAGGGCGGCAGACCAAAATGTGCCCCCCCCCCACCTCGGGCTCTGGCCCTCTCTCACTGTGAGGTCTGGCTACGCCCCTGCTTCTGGGTGGAACCTGCAGCACTGATGCAACAAGCGATCTTCTCCCTGGACCAGACTCCCTCATCCGTCCACTCCTTCCCCCAAGGTCTACGTCTCCAGGCTACTACATTAAGCTCCATAAGACTCTGTTCTGCTCCTGCTCCTAGGCTGGGATCCCCTACTTCCCACCTAGAGCACTGCACCTCCTCACAGTTGCTGCTTTGTCTGGTGGAAACCTCTCCATTGGTCAGCCTTAGCTTGTTCAACCCATCGGGGACTCCCCCTCTCCTCAAGGGTCCAGTAATTCTGGAGAACTCTACAGTAATCTCTCTATATAAAAGGCAACCCCATCGTTCTGAAGCCTCCACGGAAGTTGAGGCGCCAGAGATATCCGGTGTGCCCTGGAGTGTCTGCACCGCCCTCGCGTCAAAACGTCATGACGTCGAGGGCGGAGCTATGACACTCGAGGGCCGAAACGGAAACGCCACAGCGAACCAGGCAAGTAGCTCGGAGGGACGGAGTGAGGGGGCCACTTGCTAGCGCCCGTTTCATTGAGCTCAGAAACGGGCATTTTTTCCTAGTCTTTAATAATCCCCATTATAATGGGCGATTCCATTTAGATTTAGTCAACATATTTTCAGTAGTTAAACGTTTATATTTAGGCTGCAGAAAACAGATGCCAGTGATACACTGCAGTCTGATGTTCCTGTGGTAATGCACTGGATGTGATACACTGCAGTCTGGTGTTCCTCTGGTAATGCACTGGATGTAACACACTGTAGTCTGGTATTCCTCTGGTAATGTACTGGATGTGACACACTGCAGTCTGGTATTCCTGTGGTAATGCACTGGATGTGACACACTGCAGTCTGGTGTTCCTGTGGTAATGCACTGGATGTCTCACACTGTAGTCTGGTGTTCCTCTGGTAATGCACTGGATGTGACACACTGCAGTCTGGTGTTCCTGTGGTAATGCACTGGATGTGACACACTGTAGTCTGGTGTTCCTGTGATAATGCACTGGATGTGACACACTGCAGTCTGGTATTCCTCTGGTAATGGTCTGGATGTGACACACTGTAGTCTGGTGTTCCTGTGGTAATGCACTGGATGTGACACACTGTAGTCTGGTATTCCTCTGGTAATGCACTGGATGTGACACACTGCAGTCTGGTGTTCCTGTGGTAATGCACTGGATGTGACACACTGTAGTCTGGTGTTCCTGTGGTAATGCACTGGATGTGACACACTGCAGTCTGGTGTTCCTGTGGTAATGCACTGGATGTCTCACACTGTAGTCTGGTGTTCCTCTGGTAATGCACTGGATGTGACACACTGCAGTCTGGTATTCCTGTGGTAATGCACTGGATGTAACACACTGTAGTCTGGTGTTCCTGTGGTAATGCACTAGATGTGACACACTGTAGTCTGGTATTCCTCTGGTAATGCACTGGATGTGACACACTGCAGTCTGGTGTTCCTGTGGTAATGCACTGGATGTGACACACTGTAGTCTGGTGTTCCTGTGATAATGCACTGGATGTGACACACTGCAGTCTGGTATTCCTGTGGTAATGCACTGGATGTAACACACTGTAGTCTGGTGTTCCTGTGGTAATGCACTGGATGTGACACACTGTAGTCTGGTATTCCTCTGGTAATGCACTGGATGTGACACACTGCAGTCTGGTGTTCCTGTGGTAATGCACTGGATGTGACACACTGTAGTCTGGTGTTCCTGTGATAATGCACTGGATGTGACACACTGCAGTCTGGTATTCCTCTGGTAATGGTCTGGATGTGACACACTGTAGTCTGGTGTTCCTGTGGTAATGCACTGGATGTGACACACTGCAGTCTGGTATTCCTCTGGTAATGCACTGGATGTGACACACTGCAGTCTGGTGTTCCTGTGGTAATGCACTGGATGTGACACACTGTAGTCTGGTGTTCCTGTGATAATGCACTGGATGTGACACACTGCAGTCTGGTATTCCTCTGGTAATGGTCTGGATGTGACACACTGTAGTCTGGTGTTCCTGTGGTAATGCTTTGGAAGGGGCCGACTGCAGTCTGGTCTTAATGTAGTGGCAGTATAGTAATTTAATGGCAGCTAGAGGGCATTTTATTGTAGAGTAATTTCATACCCAGTGTCCCAGTGGCATCTCATTACCCTGCAGATTTCTATTAGTCAAATATACGGCCTCATAGCTACAGGAAGACTTGTAGCTTTGTGTTACGTTGTGGCTAAAGCAGCTGGTTGTGTCTGTTTGAAGTTAATTATGGGGTAATTTTTCCAAAAACATTACAGCTTCAGTTCATATTTGAAACATAAAAAATCCCACCATGATTCTTCTTATGTGCCTTCCTCTTCCTTAACTCAATTATAAGGGTATCTAACTGTAACAAAAAAAAAAAATCCTTCCTTCTAAACCATAAATGCAAAGCAAAGTGAAAGGTTTTTTAATTCTGCAAAAGAATCTCAATATGGAGGGGGGGGGGGGGGTTGGCAGGAGGGAGCTCACTGGAGAAACAATTTAGAACCCAGCGGCTTTAATAAATCTGATGGAATTTATTAAAAATAGCGCTGTGAGTTTTTGAAAACGCCATCTATGTGTAAAGACTCAAAAAGAGCGATTTTCTGCCTGATTTCCTGGGATCTCATCCTGCGTGTTATTTGTGTTTTTGTGACTGGTAGAAGAGTTGAATGAGAAAAGCTCCTTGCAGCGCCACAGTGAATGAGCTAGGGATCAGGGCCTTCTGCTCTCTGCCTCTTCTGCCAGTTGTAGGAACTTAGAACTTGTTTTCTGACTTACATTCTCTGCAAGCTTCTGATAAGTCGTTGGTGAGGCCCCACCTGGAGTATTGTGTTCAGTTTTGGAGGTCGTATCTTGCTAAGGATGTAAAAAACAATTGAAGCGGTGCAAAGAAAAGCTACGAGGATGGTATGGGATTTGCGTTACAAGACGTATGAGGAGAGACTTGCAGACCTAAACATGTATACGCTGGAGGAAAGGAGAAACGGGTGATATGATACAGACATTCAAATATTTGAAAGGTATTAATCCGCAAACGAACCTTTTCCGGAGATGGGAAGGTGGTAGAACGAGAGGACATGAAATGAGATTGAAGGGGGGCAGACTCAAGAAAAATGTCAGGAAGTATTTTTTCACGGAGAGAGTAGTGGATGCTTGGAATGCCCTCCCGCTGGAGGTGGTGAAAATGAAAACGGTAACAGAATTCAAACATGCGTGGGATAAACATAAAGGAATCCTGTTCAGAAGGAATGGATCCTAAGGAGCTTAGCCGAGATTTGGTGGCAGAGCCGGTGGTGGGAGGCAGGGATGGTGCTGGGCAGACATATGGTCTGTGCCAGAACCGGTGGTTAGGAGGAGGGGCTGGTGGTTGGGAGGCGGGGATAGTGCTGGGCAGACATATACGGTCTGTGCCCTGAAAAGGACAGGTACAAATCAAGGTAAGGTATACACAAAAAGTAGCACATATGAGTTTATCTTGTTGGGCAGACTGGATGGACCGTGCAGGTCTTTTTCTGCCGTCATCTACTATGTTACTATCCAGCTTATAATCGAACGAGAAAAACGCCCAAGTTCCGACCTAAATCGGGAGATGGGCGTTTTTCTCACAAAAACAAATAAAGCGGTATAATCGTAAGCCAAACTTTGGACGCTTTCAACTGCACTCCGTCGCGGATGCGGACAAAGTTGACGGGGGCGTGTCGGAGGCGTGGTGAAGGCGGAACTGGGGCGTGGTTATCACCCGAACAGAGATGGGCGCCTTTCGCCGATAATGGATGCGTTTGTAGCTAGAATTTAGGGCACTTTTCCTGGACCCTGTTTTTTCACGAATAAGGCCCCAAAAAGTGCCCTAAATGACCAGATGACCCCCAGAGGGAGTCGGGGATGACCTCCCCTGACTCCCCCAGTGGTCACTAACCCCCTCCCACCACAAAAAAATGATGTTTCACAACTTTTTATTTTCACCCTCAAATGTCATACCCTGCTCCCAAGCAGCAGTATGCAGGTCCCTGGAGCAGTTGTTAGGGGGTGCAGTGGACGTCAGGCAGGTGGACCCAGGCCCATCCCCCCCCTACCTGTTACAATTGTGCTGCTTAATGCTTAGTCGTCCAACCCCCCCAAACCCACTGTACCCACATGTAGGTGCCCCCCTTCACCCCTTAGGGCTATAGTAATGGTGTAGACTTGTGGGCAGTGGGTTTTGAGGGGGATTTGGGGGGCTCAACACCCAAGGGAAGGGTGCTATGCACCTGGGAGCTCTTTTACCTTTTTTTTTGTTTTTGTAAAAGTGCCCCCTAGGGTGCCCGGTTGGTGTCCTGGCATGTGAGGGGGACCAGTGCACTATGAATCCTGGCCCCTCCCACGAACAAATGCCTTGGATTTATTCGTTTTTTGAGCTGGGCGATTTCATTTTCCATTATCGGTGAAAAGCAAAAACGCCCAGCTCACACCTTGGCGAATAAAACATGGGCGTCTATTTTTTTTTGAACATACGGTTCACTCCGCCCCTTCACGGACCCGTTCTCGGAGATAAACGCCCATGGAGATAGGCGTTTCTGTTCGATTATGCCCCTCCACGATACTTTTTGTGAGAAAAAGGTAACAGTTAATCCAGTATGTGGCATTTGCAAGTTCCAGACTACAGAGGTCCTGTCTTCACCTCTGACTATACGGTATGATGGAGCGTACTGAAGACACCAGCTCTCCTTAACAACACTCCCTCACAGAGTCCATTTCAATCCTGCAGTACAGAGCAGAAAGGGTATGGCTCAGTCAAGGCAGAGAAGGGAGGGCCTGGAGCAAGTACCAGATACAAGCTGAGCACAGTCAGGCCACAGAGGCCTACAGAAGACAAGAGCAGCTTTCCTGAAAAACGCCTTCACCACATATGTGTAAACAGCAGAAGTAGGGTTACCATATGTCCGGTTTTACCCGGATTTCTGGACAATCGGGATGGGCCTATTGGTGTCCTATCCTATCCTCCCCTCCCCTTACTATACTGCCCTGGTGGTCTAGTGACCTCTTCGGGGCAGGAAAGAGCTCCCTCTTTCCTGCCCCCAGCACCTGCATGCTGTTCCTTGCTGACTCCGGTCCCAGCACTGATTCAAAATGTCCACCAAGAGTTGAAGTGGGGCGATGCTGAGAGGGAGGTAGGAGGTGCTGAAAGAGAGCAGAGGGGAGAAAATGGTAGAAGAGTGGGGAGCTGAATGGAAGAGGGGTACAGAGAGATGAGTGGAAAGATGGGGAGAGAAAGAGGGGACATGGAAAAACCCACGCCTACACTACTGCAAGCCATTTTTCAGCACACCTTAGTAAAACAATCCCTAAAAGAGTTAGTCATCCCCGATTAAGAGTCAGCGAGGTTTGCCTGTTATCTGTATATCATCAGCCTTTTATCTCTCGTACAGGAGACGTTACCTGCATGTCATCAGCATGAATGAAAAGAGGAACAAGCCAGCAACTGTAACATTTTACCCAATAGGCAGAAGAAAATATAACAAAGCAGTGAAAACAGGCGTGATACCTGAAGGACCCCGCAGTTCAAACCAAAAGGCCTAGCTATAAAAAAAACCGAACAGATCTCTTCCAAAGATGGTGAAACCATTGTACTAGAAGACATGATGTCAAGCGAAAGGAGGTAGACTTACAAGCAACATCACTAACCCCTTCCCTCCAGCCTCCCGCCCGCATGCATGCATGTCCAGCGCCTCTTCCCTCCAAGCCCCGCACGTCCGGCGCCTCTCTCCCCTCCCACAGTTCAGGCACCTCCAACTCCGTGTCTTCCTTACCCTACTTCAAGCTATCATCGCCAACCTGCAGGAACTCCACACAGGCCTGCGTGTTGCATCGGAGTGTTCCCTCTCTACCGCATCACGCCCAGCCTGCGTAAACAGGAAGTTGCGTGAGACGCGGTAGAGGGAAGGCCCCGACGCACTGCGTGGAGCTCCTGCCAGGCGGCATGATAGCATTATTAAGTGCAAGCACCGCCATGGCGGAGGCGGGGGTGGGTAAGAAAGACGTGGAACTGTGGGAGGGCTGAGAGGCGCTGGACATGCAAGGATGAAGGGAAGAAAAGGTGCTGGACATGTGGGAGGTTGGAGGGAAGGAAGAGAGGCGATGTTTTCATTGGCTGGGTGGGCCTGGGCCCACCTAGGCTCACATGTACCTGTGCCCTAGTAGTTCAACAGAAGACTCTGCTCTCTCAAAACTTACCTCTTACAGAAAGTATTGTCCCAGTGGTCTTAAGAAAGGCAGAAGTACAACCACAGCTAAAAGAAAAATGTAATATGAACCCCCCTCCCCATGCAAGAAGATTCTCACACTATCAAGCATCCCCCTGTCCTTGGTAAAATCCTGGAAAAGGTGGCCTTAGTGTATCTTCTGAAACATCCAACCCTGCCCTCGCCAGGTCGGGTTTTCAGGATTTCTCCAATGAATATGCATACATTATCTTCAACAACCGTTGTATTTAATTATCAATCTTTATTAAATGTTTAATTCAAAATTTAATCATGTTATCCATATTTTAAAACCTTTTTCACACAAACTATCATCCACACCTCACGCTTACTCCCATTCGCCCTAAACAGAATAACTGCACCTATATTGACAATTCTAAAAATCAAATACAATTCTCATTTTCATGTTCCTCAAAAGTCATCATTAGAAACTACAATTCAGTAGTCACTCTTCGTAAAGCCACTGTCCGTTTTTCCCAAAAGAAAAAACCGGCACCAAGTTAATGTTTAGTAATTGAAGTGGTGAGATTATCATGTGATCCTCGAGTCAGTATCGATCTGATGTATGGGAGTGAAAAATAACGGATGAATAATCACTGGCCGATTACTTCCACGACAAGGTGCAAAAGATCAACCTTGAGTTCACTACCAAGCCATCTCCTCCTCTTCACCCTTCAACCCTCTCCCTCAACCAATCAACCCAGGCCTCCTTCTCCTCCTTTCCCGACATCACCGAGGAGGAAACCGCTCGCCTTCTTTCCTCCTCGAAATGCACCACCTGCTCTTCTGATCCCATCCCCACAAACCTACTTAACATCATCTCTCATACTGTCACCCCCTCCATCTGTCATATCCTCAACCTCTCTCTCTCCACTGCAACTGTCCCTGACACCTTCAAGCATGCCGTAGTCACACCTCTCCTCAAAAAACCATCACTTGACCCTACCTGTCCCTCCAACTACCGCCCCATCTCCCTCCTACCCTTCCTCTCCAAAATACTTGAGCGCGCCGTTCACAGCCGCTGCCTTGATTTTCTCTCCTCCCATGCCATCCTCGATCCACTTCAATCCAGTTTTCGCCCTCTACACTCGACAGAAACAGCACTCTCTAAAGTCTGTAATGACCTGTTCCTTGCCAAATCCAGAGGCCACTACTCCATCCTCATCCTCCTCAATCTATCCGCCGCTTTTGACACTGCCAATCATGATTTACTTCTTGCCACACTGTCCTCATTTGGGTTCCAGGGCTCTGTCCTCTCCTGATTCTCCTCCTATCTCTCACACCGCACCTTCAGAGTTCACTCTCATGGATCCTCCTCCACCCCCATCCCGCTATCTGTTGGTGTTCCCCAGGGATCTGTTCTTGGACCCCTTCTCTTCTCAATCTACACCTCTTCCCTGGGCTCGCTGATCTCATCTCATGGTTTCCAGTATCATCTCTATGCTGATGACACCCAGCTGTATCTCTCTACACCAGACATCACCGCGGAGACCCAGGCAAAGGTATCAACCTGCTTATCTGACATTGCTGCCTGGATGTCCAACCACCACCTGAAACTGAACATGTCCAAGACCGAGCTCATCGTCTTTCCACCAAAACCCACTTCTCCTCTTCCTCCACTTTCTATCTCAGTTGATAACACCCTCATCCTCCCAGTCTCATCTGCCCGCAACCTCGGAGTCATCTTTGACTCCTCCCTCTCTTTCTCTGCGCATATCCAGCAGAAAGCCAAGACCTGTCTCTTCTTCCTCTTTAACATCAGCAAAATTTGCCCTTTCCTCTTTGAACACACCACCCGAACTCTCGTCCACGCTTTCATTACCTCTCGCCTTGACTACTGCAACTTACTCCTCACCGGCCTCCCACTTAGCCATCTATCCGCCCTTCAATCTGTTCAGAACTCTGCCGCACGTCTTATATTCCGCCAGAACCGATATACTCATATCACCCCTCTCCTCAGGTCACTTCACTGGCTTCCAATCAGATACCGCATTCAATTCAAGCTTCTCCTTCTTACCTACAAATGCACTCAGTCTGCTGCCCCTCACTATCTTTCTACCCTCATCTCCCCTTACGTTCCCACCCGTAACCTCCGTTCACAGGATAAATCCCTCCTCTCAGTACCCTTCTCCACCACCGCCAACTCCAGGCTCCGCTCATTCTGCCTGGCCTCACCCTATGCTTGGAACAACCTTCCCAAGCCCTTACGCCAAGTCCCCTCCCTGCCCATCTTCAAGTCTTTGCTTAAAACCCACCTCTTCAATGCTGCGTTCGGCACCTAACTCTTACCTTTCAGTAAATCCAGACTGCCCCAATTTTACCGCCCCTATCGGACTGTCCGTTCACTTGTCTCTTAGATTGTAAGCTCCTTGAGCAGGGACTGTCCCTCTATGTTAAATTGTACAGCGCTGCGTAACGCTAGTAGCGCTTTAGAAATGTTAAGTAGTAGTAGTAGTAGTAGGAAGTGGATTAACTCCTAGAGCTATAGCCTGGAGCCTCAAGAGGAGTAAATTTTGAAAATGATTTTGGAAGAAGTCTGTAGCTGCTACAAAGCATGAACATTATGCTAAAGTTATCACATATTGAGGATGTATCGGAGTACATGAGCAGATATAATTTCTGACTTGTAAAAAGAATTGTGGACAATAACTTGAAAAGTGAATTACTAACTCTTTTGGGAAAACGGACTGTGGCTTTACGAAGAGTGACTACTGTGCACAGCGCTTTTTGAAATACAGTCGGATAACCCACGGACCCTGAGGAAGAAGGCGAAACTTGGGCCGAAGTCGGGCCGTGGATGGGGTTTACATGACTGTACTCGAGTATTGAGACTGCTCAGAAAACGTTTCCAGCAGCCAGCTAAGTAACCCATGAATGTTTAATTTGAAGAACAAGAGAATATAAGTGGGGCACTTAGTAGAGGTTTTTGAGCCAGTGATGATCAGGCAGTGCTCCCTAACGTTGAACAACAACATAAGGAGTACATGCCGGGATTGAGGCTTTTCCTCTATAATTAAATTATATCTCATATGAGACGCTATATATATGTGAGTCTCCTACTTTTTTGAGTGTTAATATATTGATGATTGGACAACCTATAGCTCTGTTTTGATTATCATTATAAATTTTGAATTAAACATTTAATAAAGATTGATAATTAAATACAACGGTTGTTGAAGATAATGTATGATATACAAATTGCAACCAATTATTGAGTATATACCTAGAATATAACTTTGTTTGATCAATGAATATGCATGAGATCTATCTGCATACAATGGAGGCAGTGTATTCAAATAGATCGCATGCATATTCATTGAGAAATCCTCAAAACCCCAACTGGATTGCAGCCCTCAAAGACCGAGGTTGGACAACCCTGAATTACTGCAGATGTTGACCTCTTGAGCCTTCGTATGGATAAGGGATCTGACTGATTTGTAGTATTGCTTGAGCTCAGCTGTTACCTCAGATCTTCGGAGTAGTGGATTTGACCTCACAATGGATGGCTTCATTTTATTCCAACAGAACTCAGTATATTATAGGAAGGAAAAATCATTTTGACTTACAGTTATTGAAGCAAGATGTGCCACAGGGCTCTCTTCTAATCTCCTCTATTATTTAGCACGTATCTGGCTTTTGGTTGATATCAACAGAAGGTTGAAAAATTAGTTTTTTTGCAGATGGAATCGAGCATATGGTTCCACTAGGCTGCCATAGTTATTCAACTTGTGTCTCATGGAAATTGCTAGTTGGAAGCGTTTTGGCTTAATGAAGCCGAGTAAGACCGAAGTTCTATAGGTGAATAAATATAGGTGTCTTTTTTCCAGCCCTGTTGTGTGTTTTGATGGAACCCAACCCAACTACAAACAAAGCAAAGGGAACAGAGACTTGGAGTTCTTTTCGACTGATCTGGCAAGAGCTCCTGTAAGTCTGATGCTATGGCTATTGTTAAGAACTGTACCTTACTTGCCCACGTTTTGATCGTAAAACTTTTGTAACTATCTACTGCAGTCATGGCTCATTTAGTCCTTCTTGGAGAGGTTTCAGATGCTTCAGAACTTGGCAGCCAGACTATTGACTGGCTGAGGTTATGGCTGCAGTATTTCGGCAGTGCTTCGTGATTTACATTGGCTGCCAATCACTTCCCAAGTAAATTAAAAATGTTGTCCCTAGCTTTAGAATTCAGAAAGGATTTGGACCTGAATATCTTAAAGCTGGGTTGGTCAAATATGTTGTATCTTGGATGCTGTGTCCAACAGATGCTGGGTTTCTTGTTGGTCCTTCTGTGAAAGATATTTCGCTGACTAAATCTAAGGATCGGAGTTCTATGTTTGCAGTCCCCCGAATCGCTATCCAGTCAATATTCAGCCGGTGTTTTTGTGTCCGCCACTGGCTGTATTAGTGGATATTTCAATGCCAGACTATGTCCTGGCACCAGCATGTCATTGTTTTGAATATCACCTGGTATGTTTCTTTCTGGACCTGCAGAAACATGCAGGTGAATATTCAGACCAGGTGATGATGGCGGCTTTTAAAATGTCGGCTGCAGCATTTTAAAAAACATGTATATTTAGGCCATTATTTTTAAAAACATATTCACATATATATAATGGCATTTGCACATGCATATCAAAAACACATATACGTACTGATTTCAGAAAGCCTCCGTTTACACATGGTGATCCAAAGCACACAGTGATTTCAAAGGGGCGTGACTTGGACAGTATGACACGTATTCTCCATCTTACAAAGCGGAATACATTTCCATATATGTATATGTATGTATATGCATGTATGAATATGTATGTATGAATGTTTGTATGTACATGTATATATATATGCATGTGTGTATATATAAGTACATATATGCAAAGGTATGCATGCATATGTACATATGTATGTGTATGTATGCATATATATGTATATGTATGAATGAGTATATATGTATGTGTATATGTATGTATAAGTATGTGTATGTATGTATAAGTATGTTTATGTATGTAAAGGTATATATGAATATGTACATATGTATATATGTATGAATGTGTATGTATGTATGAATATATAAATATGTGTGTGTATGTATGTATATGTATGACTGAGTATGTATAAGTATATGCATGTGTGAATATGTATATATGTATGTGTATGCCTGTATGTATATGTATGCATACATGCATAGATACATACATACTCACACATGCATACATACATATACATAGTAACATATGTTACTATGTATATGTATGTATGCATTTATGAGTTGTATGTATCTATATGTATCTGTGTATATGAATATGTATGTTTACATATGTATGTATGAGGAAAAATGTCTTTTGTCAGGTTTTACACCAGCTGAAAGGCACAGATAGATATTTTTTAAGTATTCCTTTTGGCAAAGGCTTTACATGGGGGGAGGGGGTTTAAAGGAGTCTCTCTCCTTGATCCCATATAGTTTATTTTGAAATCCAAAATGAAATCAAGTTAAAATTATGGCCACACTTTAGTGACACTTACACATATAGAAAGAAATTCAATAAATGGCACAGAATATTCAGTGCTGAAACATTTGAGCGTTAAGCGCAATTCTATAAAGGAAGTGCGCACTTTATAGAATAGTGTTCGGACGGATTCCGTGCCTAACTTTTGGGCGCCATCCTTATGCCTACCAAAAGCCTGTGGAAATGCTGGTGCTCAATGTATACATGCTTCGGACAAATTCTGCAATCTGCGTGTAACTTTTTGGAATGTCCCAACACCCCCTGGCCACGCCCCCTTTACCAATACACACGATTGAAGTTAGGTGCCATGCTTTATAGAACCCAATTTTTTAACAAGCAGTATCATCAACTTTCTTTACTAGGACCCTCTTGTCAAGATGATCTACACTTTAATAGGTCCAGATCTACTCCATATGTTAACCACACATATCAAAATGCTTTCAAAAATAATTAACTTCTCTTGCCTCAGTAGTGCATAATTGTGCCACAATAATTTCTTAGGGCAATGCTTATAGCACTAAATTCTTCATCGGCTTACTTATTTCATTTATAAATATATGTTAAGTACTTATCTTCAAAAACTTTTTGGACTGGGGGCATTATGCTGTCTGACACGCATGTTTCGCCATTAGGCTTTATCAAGGACTTCCCCCATACGCCATTCTAACAGAAGCTCAACCAGTATGTCAAGGGAATAACGTACAACCATTCTATATGTTATTCCTGGAATTGTGGATTTTTCCCAAGTCCATTTATTTATTTTTTTTGTAACATTTGTACCCTGCGCGTTCCCACTCATGGCAGGCTCAATGCAGCTTACGTGGGGCAATGGAGGGTTAAGTGACTTGCCCAGAGTCACAAGGAGCTGCCTGTGCCTGAAGTGGGAATTGAACTCAGTTCCTCAGTTCCCCAGGACCAAAGTCCACCACCCTAACCACTAGGCCACTCCTCCACTCCTTAGTAGTGGTTTATGGACTTGTCCTTTAGGAAACCGTCTAACCCCTTTTAAAACTCTGCTAAGCTAACCGCCTTCACCACGTTCTCCGGCAACGAATTCCAGAGTTTAATTATGCGTTGGGTGAAGAAATATTTTCTCCGATTTCTTTTAAGTTTACTACACTGTAGTTTCATCGCATGCCCCCTAGTCCTAGTATTTTTGGAAAGCGTGAACAGACGCTTCACATCCACCTGTTCCACTCCACTCATTATTTTATATACATGCATGCATACACATTCATACATATATCAATATTTGGTCATTAGCACCCAATTATTGATGTTTCCAAGCTCATTTGTCAATTTATTTGCGCGTGGAAATTTGAGCGCAATATAGAGAATCTGGGAGACAGCTCTGTACCGTGGTGTTAATGACAATATATCAAGCGCTTGTGAAAAAATAAATAAACGTTGGGAGACCTGGTCTAATGAAAAGTGGTGGCTGGCTGGCGAGCTGGGAGGAGTCACTAGCTGGGTAGAGAGGGGTGGAAGTAGCTGGCTACATGGAGGGGTAGGTACTGGGGGGGGGGGGGGAGGAAATGGCTGATTGGCTTCCTGGGGAGTGAGTGGCCAACTGGACAGAGGAGAGAGATAGTAAGATGAGGAGAGATGATGGGGAGGAGAACTATAAAAGGGAGAGAGACGGGATGATGACAAATGGGGGAATGATGAAATCTAAAAACGTCCTGCCATATTTTGAGGGTGAGAATCATGCTTCTAAGGCCTATACGTCAAAACACACAAGAGTGGAAGAACGCCAGATCCAAAAAGACCAGTCCAGAAGACAAGGAAGTCAGAGCACCAAAACAAAGTTTATTGGGACCCTACAAGGTCCGTGTTTCGGCTACAAAGCCTTTTTTGATTTTATGTTTTTAGACCCCTGATGAAGGCTTTGTAGCCGAAACACCGACCGTGTAGGGTCCCAATAAACTTTGTGCTCTGTCTTCCGTGTCTTCTGGACTGGTCTTTTTGGATCTGGCGTTTTTCCACTCTTGTGTGTTTTGATGTTCTTGGTTTGTTTGTGGAACTATTGTAACTCCTTCTTTATTTTGGTTCTAAGGCCTATACAACACATTAGTAATTGAGGCCCTGAGATATCGAAGGACGAAGTGATTTGCCCAAGGCAGGTGTTCTATTGACCAATTTTCAACTTATGGGTACAGAGAGAATGCCCTGATTCCTGGAGACCAAGTCTACCACCTTTTGGATTGGTCCATGCCCATCCAGGCCGATTTAATCAGCGAGTACGGTTGCACGATTAACTGAGTAGGATAATCAGTATCTCGCTGGTAGAAGGATCTATGTCCGAGTCTGAAAAAGTCAACAACAAGAACAAAAACCAGCAAGCCTCTGAAACCCTATAAAGAAGTATCAGACCCATCTTTCCGGGCGACGAGTGAATGGGTTGGCGTGCTTCACTTTCACGCTTTTTGTAGCTGAACATGACCCAGTAAGGCTTTCGCCCAGGGCACAGCATATAGTAGACGACAATATGTTGAGCTTATTTGTTGATGAACGGCGTCTTGAGGTTGATAGAGCAGTGCCACGATTGTAAGCCTTTTGATTTGTCAGCCGCATTGACACCCTTGATCACTCCATCCTTTTAATATTGCTTCATGGAGCACGGATGAGAGTGGGGGACACTGCTCTCAATTGATTTCAATTTTTGTCGGGAAGAAGCCAGCGAATACTGATAGCTGATAATTAATTTGAGCCTTGGCCATTATGTTACAGAGTCCCACAAGGCTCAGCTCTGCCCTGAGCTTTGTTAAATATCTGTATTTGTATCCATCGGACAAGGGTTATAAAGCAGTTTGGAGTGTCTTATCACATCTATACTCATGGTGTTCAGCTCTTTGTACCCTTGGGCTCAGACATGTTGAAATCAGCAAGTGTTTTAAATGTCTGTCTTCAGGCTGTTGGTGCTAAATGAAATGAAATAAAAAAGTTTAAATGTGAAAAAGACCGGGGGTCCTCTGGGTAAGAAGGCAGCCCCAAATGCAACTGTAAGCTTAATGCTAGATGGTGTGTCGCTATCCCTAAGGACTGAAGACAGCTCATCCACACCATCGTCGCTGTACCAAGTCAAACACTGGGATCAGCATCCCGACAGAATGCAGAGAATGAAATGCTAGATGTGTCCCCTTTCAACTCACCATTAAAAGTACTCAAATTCTGCTGTCACCTCGATAGCATCAGCACAAATTCCTTCCATTGTCAGGCAGTTTGTAAAATAACAAACAGAACATATACAGTGATGTGAAAATGTTTTTCTCCCGTCTTTGATTTCCCCTATTATTGCATGTATGTTGCACTGAATGGTTTCTGATCTTTAAATAAAATGTAATACCGTATTAGACATAAGTACATAAGTATTGCCACACTGGGACAGACCAAAGGTCCATCAAGCCCAGCATCCTGTTTCCAACAGTGGCCAATCCAGGTCACCAAGTACCTGGCAAGATCCCCAAACAGTATAATACATTTTATGCTGCTTATCCTAGAAATAAGCAGTGGATTTTCCCCAAATCCATTTTAATAACAGTCTATGGACTTTTCCTTTAGGAAGCCATGCAAACCTTTTTTTAAACCCTGCTAAGCTAACTGCTTTTACTACATTCTCTGGCAACAAATTCCAGAGTTTAATTACACGTTAAGTGAAGAAATATTTTCTCCAATTCGTTTTAAATTTACTACTTTGTAGCTTCATCGCGTGCCCCCTAGTCCTAGTAATTTTCGAAAGAGTAAACAAACGATTCATGTCTACCAGTTTCACTCCACTCATTATTTTATAGACCTCTATCATATCTCCCCTCAGCCACCTTTTCTCCAAGCTGAAGAGCCCTAGCCGCTTTAGCCTTTCCTCATAGGGAAGTCGTCCCATCCCCTTTATCATTTTTGTCGCCCTTCTCTGTACCTTTTCTAATTCCACTATATCTTTTCTGAGATGCGGTGACCAAAATTGAACACAGTATTCAAGGTTGGTTGCAAAAGCATTATAATGTCCTCATTTTTTCCGCACTCCTTTCCTAATAATGCCTAACATTCTATTTGCTTTCTAAGCTGCCACCGCACACTGACAGGGCAGAGGGTTTCAACGTATCATCAGCGATGATGCCTAGATCCCCGAGTAAACATACAACACAGCTTTTCAGTTATGACTTCATTTATTTAAGGAATAAAGCTATCCAACACTCTTAACACCCACGTGAAAAAGTAACTGTCCCTAAACTTAATAACTGGTTGCACCATCAGTTACAGCAATAATTGCAACCAAGCGCTTCCTATAATTTCATATCAGTCTTTCACATGACTGTTGAGGGATTTGAACCCACTCGTCCTTGCAGAACAGCTTTCATAAGAACATAAGGTAATCAATAGAAATCAAACAAAATAAAACAAAGAAAAGAAAATAAGATGATACCTTTTTTATTGGACATAACTTAATACATTTCTTGATTAGCTTTCGAAGGTTGTCCTTCTTCCTCAGATCGGAAATAAGAACATAAGAATATCCATACTGGGTCAGACCAATAGTCTAGCCCAGTATCCTGTTCCAACAGTGGCCAATCCAAGTCACAAGTACCTGGCCGAAACCCAAATAGTAACATCATTCCATGCTACCATAGTAACGTGGAGGGGCATAATCGAATGAAAACGCCTATCTCCATGGGCGTTTATCTCCAAGAACGGGTCCATGAAGGGGCGGACCGAACCGTATTTTGGGAAAAAATAGACGTCCATGTTTTATTCGACAATTTGTGAGCTGGGCGTTTTTGTTTTTCAGCGATAATGGAAAATGAAAGCGCCCAGCTCAAAAACGAATAAATCCAAGGCATTTGTTCGTGGGAGGGGCCAGGAGTCGTAGTGCACTGGTCCCCCTCACATGCCAGGACACCAACCGGGCACCCTAGGGGGCACTTTTACAAAAAAAAAAAAGGTAAAAGAGCTCCCAGGTGCATAGCACCCTTCCCTTGTGTGTTGAGCCCCCTAAATCCCCCTCAAAACCCACCACCCACAAGTCTACACCATTACTATAGCCCTAAGGGGTGAAGGGGGGCACCTACATGTGGGTACAGTGGGTTTCGGGGGCGGTGTGGAGGGCTCCGCTTTACCAGCACAAGTGTAACAGGTGGGGGGGATGGGCCTGGGTCTACCTGCCTGACGTCCACTGCACCCCCTAATAACTGCTCCAGTGACCTGCATACTGTTGCCAGGGAGGTGGGTATGACATTTGAGGGTGAAAATAAAAAGTTGTGAAACGGCATATTTTGTGGTGGGAGGGGGTTTGTGACCACTGGGGGAGTCAGGGGAGGTCATCCCCGACTCCCTCCAGTGGTCATCTGGTCGTTTAGGGCACTTTTTGGGGCCCTATTCGTGGAAAAACAGGGTCCAGGAAAAGTGCCCTAAATTCTCGCTAAAAACGCATATTTTTTTTCCATTATCCGCGAAAGGCGCCTATCTCTAATCGGCCGATAACCACGCCCCAGTTCCGCCTTTGACACGCCCCCATCAACTCTGTCCGCATCCGCGACGGAGTGCAGTTGAAAACGTCCAAATTCGGCTTTCGATTATACCGCTTTATTCGTTTTTGTGAGATAAACGTCTATCTCCCGATTTGGGTCGCAATATAGGCGTTTTTCTTTTTCAATTATAAGCTGGATAGTAACATAGTAGATGACGGCAGAAAAAGACCTGCACGGTCCATCCAGTCTGCCCAACAAGACAAACTCATATGTGTATACCTTACTTTGAATTTGTACCTGTCCTTTTCAGGGCACAGACCGTATAAGTCTGCCCAGCAGTATTTTCCACCTCCCAACCACCAGTCCCGCCTCCCATCATCGGCTCTGGTACAGACCGTATAAGTCTGCCCTCCCCTATCCTAGCCTCCCAACCACCAACCCCTCTTCCCCCCACCTGCTCCGCCACCCAATTTCAGCTAAGCTTCTGAGGATCCATTCCTTATGCACAGGATTCCTTTATGCATATCCCACGCATGTTTGAACTCCGTTACCGTTTTCATCTCCACCACCTCCCATGGCAAGCAATGGCTTCCCCCATATCTATCTCAATAGCAGACTATGGACTTTTACCTCCAGGAACTTCTCAAAACCTTTTTAAACCCAGATACGCTTAACCGCTGTTACCACATCCTCCGGCAAAGAGTTCCCGAGTTTAACTATTCGTTGAGTGAAAAAATATTTCCTCCTATTTGTTTTAAAAGTATTTCCACATAACTTCATTGAGTGTCCCCTAGTCTTTGTACCACAAACATATCTCCACTTAGCCGTCTCTTTTCCAAGCTGAGGAGATCTAACCTCTTCAGCCTTTCCTTATATGAGAGGAGTTCCATCCCCTTTATCATTTCGGTTGCTTTTCTTTGAACCTTTTCTAATTCTGCAGTATCTTTTTTGAGATACGGCAATCAGAATTGAACTCAGTACTCAAGGTGAGGTTGCACCATGGAGCAATTCATCCCTTTCCTAATAATTCGTAGCATCCTGTTTGCTTTTTTTTTTTTTTGGCCGCCACCACACACTGGGCAGAAGATTTCAGCGTATTAGCTACAATGACACCTAGATCTTTTTCTTGGGTACTGACCTCCAAGGTGGACCCTAGCGTCAGGTAACTATGACTTGGTTTATTCTTTCCAATGTGCATCACTTTGCATTTGTCCACATTAAATTTCATCTGCCATTTGGACGCCCAGAGTTCCAATTTCCTAAGATCTTCCTGCACTTTTTCACAGTCCACATATATTTCAACAACCTTGAATAATTTTATGTCATCTGCAAATTTAATCACCTCACTTGTCGTTCCAATTTTCAGATCATTTATAAATGTGCTAAATAGCACCGGTCCCAGTACTGATCCCTTCGGCACTCCACTATTCACCCTCTTCCATTGAGAGAAATGACCATTTAACCCTATTTGAAAGGTATTAATCCGCAAACGAACCTTTTCCGTAGATGGGAAGGCGGTAGAACTAGAGGACATGAAATGAGATTGAAGGGGGGCAGACTCAAGAAAAATGTCAGGAAGTATTTTTTTCATGGAGAGAGTGGTGGATGCTTGGAATGCCCTCCCACGGGAGGTGGTGGAGATGAAAACGGTAACGGAATTCAAACATGCGTGGGATAAGCATAAAAGAATCCTGTTCAGAAGGAATGGATCCTCAGAAGCTTAGCGGAGACTGAGTGGCAGAGCTGGTGGTGGGAGGCGGGGCTAGTGCTTGGGAGGCGGGGCTAGTGCTGGGCAGACTTCTACGGTCTGTGCCCTGAAAATGGCAGATACAAATCAAGGTCAGGTATACACATAAAGTAGCACATATGAGTTTATCTTGTTGGGCAGACTGGATGGACCGTGCATGTCTTTTTCTGCCATCATCTACTATGTTACTATGAGGGGGATAATCGAACGGGGGCACCCATCTCTAAGGGTGCCCATCTCTAAGAATGGCCCCCGTAAAGGGGTAGAGCAACCCATATTATCGAAACAAGATGGACGTCCATCTTTTGTTTCAATAATACAGTCAGGGATGCTCAAATCTTGAAATTTAGGTCGACCTTAGAGATGGTCGTCCCCGGTTTTCGGCGATAATGGAAAGTGAGGACGCCCATCTCAGAAACGACCAAATCCAAGCCATTTGGTTGTGGGAGGAGCCAGCATTGGTAGTGCACTGGTTCCACTAACTGAATGGAAAAAGCCCTTCCCTTACTGATCCGGAAAGGAAATGCATGAAGGAAATTGCATGCAAATGAGCTGCTCGCTGTTAGCTCATTTGCACATGATTTCCTTCCTAAGGAGGGGAAGCGACAGTTGAGGACATCCAAAATGTGGATGTTTCTGTGAGAAGGACATCCATGCCTTTGCTATGCCTCCAATAACCTCTTTATTTATTTATTTGGATTTTGGATCACAAGTAGCAGCAGTGGGATTTGAGCTAGCCACCTCTAGATTGCACGACCAGTGCTCTAACCACTAGGCCACTCCATTCCACTCCCTTGAAATTTGGCCATCCCTGTGGGGGGCAGTTGAGGACGTCCAAAATGTTTGTTATGCCTCCGCTGACACACACATACCTCCCCCCACCCCAAGGGACCTGCATACTGCCCCCCCCCCCCCCCCCCACAGGGATGGCCAAATTTCAAGGGAGTGGAATAGCAACATTCCATGTAGAATCTCCAATAGTAGCAACATTCCATGTAGAATCTCCAATAGTATCTATTTTATTTTTGTTACATTTGTACCCTGCGCTTTCCCACTCATGGCAGGCTCAATGCGGCTTACATGGGGCAATGGAGGGTTAAGTGACTTGCCCAGAGTCACAAGGAGCTGCCTGTGCCTAAAGTGGGAATTGAACTAAGTTCCTCAGTTCCCCAGGACCAAACTAGATATAACACAAAACAGTGGAGGCAATATTAAACCCACAGTGGTCAGTGTTTTTTTAAATGGCCGCCATGGATTTTTCTATACTTGTATTTCGGTGCTGGATATCTGGATGTTCAGCAGCCGCCAGGAGCTACCCAGGCACTTCTGGTTAGAGGCAACTTAATCCAAAGCTGGCCTGAAATCTGGATTCAGGTTTTAACCGAAAATGCTCATGTATTTTTGATTGAAACAGAAACTCTCCACCCCCTCCCCCACGATCACTCTCCACTCTTGCCATTCCCCCGGAAGACAGTAGGTCCTCCCAGACCAGCCAGTCATTCAGTCCCAACCCTTCTTCCCTCCCACCACCTGCAGGCCCTCCTTGGGCCTACCTTTAAACAGCCTAGTGGTCTAGTGGCGTCTTCTGAGTAAAAGTGATCCTCAGTCACTCTTGTCCCTGCAGGTTCTTAGCCAAAATGGCTTCCAGGACTTCCCGTGGCAGTCTCATGAGACTGCCATAGGAGGTCCCGGCGGCCATTTTGGGATCGGAAGCAGCACAATCAGGAGCGACTGGAGATTAAGTACATAAGTACATAAGTAATGCCATACTGGGAAAAGACCAAGGGTCCATCGAGCCCAGCATCTTGTCCACGACAGCGGCCAATCCAGGCCAAGGGCACCTGGCAAGCTTCCCAAACGTACAAACATTCTATACATGTTATTCCTGGGATTTTGGATTTTTCCAAGTCCGTTTAGTAGCGGTTTATGGACTTGTCCTTTAGGAAACCGTCCAACCCCTTTTTAAACTCTGCTAACTTTTTAAACATTAAACATTAAACTTTTTAAACATTGCCTTCACCACATTTTCCGGCAATGAATTCCAGAGTTTAATTACACGTTGGGTGAAGAAAAATTTTCTCCGATTTGTTTTAAATTTACTACAGTGTAGTTTAATCGCATGCCCCCTAGTCCTAGTATTTTTGGAAAGCGTGAACAGACGCTTCACATCCACCTATTCCACTCCACTCATTATTTTATATACCTCTATCATGTCTCCCCTCAGCCGTCTCTTCTCCAAGCTGAATAGCCCTAGCCTCCTTAGTCTTTCTTCATAGGGAAGTCGTCCCATCCCCGCTATCATTTTAGTCGCCCTTCGCTGCACCTTTTCCAATTCTACTATATCTTTCTTGAGATGCGGCGACCAGAATTGAACACAATACTCAAGGTGCGGTCGCACCATGGAGCGATACAATGGCATTATAACATCCTCACACCTGTTTTCCATACCTTTCCTAATAATACCCAACATTCTATTCGCTTTCCGAGCCGCAGCAGCACACTGAGCAGAAGGTTTCAGTGTATTATCGACGACGACACCCAGATCCCTTTCTTGGTCCGTAACTCCTAACGTGGAACCTTGCATGACGTAGCTATAATTCGGGTTCTTTTTTCCCACATGCATCACCTTGCACTTGCTCACATTAAACGTCATCTGCCATTTAGCTGCCCAGTCTCCCAGTCTCGTAAGGTCCTTCTGTAATTTTTCACAATCCTGTCGCGAGTTAACGACTTTGAATAACTTTGTGTCATCAGCAAATTTAATTACCTCGCTAGTTACTCCCATCTCTAAATCATTTATAAATATATTAAAAAGCAGCGGTCCTAGCACAGACCCCTGAGGAACCCCACTAACTACCCTTCTCCATTGTGAATACTGCCCATTTATCCCCACTCTCTGTTTCCTATCCTTCAACCAGTTTTTAATCCACAATAGGACATTTCCTCCTATCCCATTGTAATGGTATCAGTTTATTACTGAAATATGTAGCATATTTGCTGGATTATATATACACCAATATATTTGTGTATCTTTTAAAAATATATATTTGACACTGCAGCAGAGAGAATAGTTTCATTTCAAGCCCCTCTCTCTCCATTCCTTTTTCTGGGAACTTCTGATAGCAGGGATAGTTAATTACAAACACTTAACAAAGACAAAAGAGAGATATATAACTCTCTCTGCCCTCCCACCTAAAAGAACTGAACAAAAGCATGACTAAGGTGGGTACCTGGACGCTCATCAGGACATCTCTGAAAACCAAAGACCCAAGAGACCGAAAGTCTGTAATACCCCATTGAAGACAAAGACTTCAGAGGGGAGACCATAAACAGGACATTTGCTTGTCAAAGGTATACCTGCCCCTCCCATCAGCTTTCAGACATGTGCAGAAAGGAAGGACTTATAATGTGGTCATGTGAACAGACTACATTAACCATAATGCCTTGCAAAATATCCAGGACATGCACACACCATGCTTCTCTGCTAACATTATAAAAGGCCTGGAAACAGCCCAGCTCGCTCTCTTGGAACCTGCCTCCTCTTGGGACCTGCTGCTCTCTTTGGGGTCTGCTGACGCCTTGCCCCTCAACATGTGCTCATCAATCAGCTGGACCACAGCATGCTTGTAACAAGGACTTGTAAGTTAACCTACCTGCTACTTTGTTCTATTTTATGCACAGATTACCTGTAAAGATCTCTTAAAACCTACCTCTCGTGTGCAATTGTATATTAAATCAACCTTTTTTGAAGCTAAAAATATGGTCTCTTTGTGTTCTGAGTATATTGAAGCTATATATATTTAATTTATTTAATTTATTGCAATTATCACCTTTGGTGATTGGTGGAGAAATTAATATCCTAAAACTTATACATACAGCACCTGCTCTTAAATTATAAACAGTAGCGAGTGCTCTCAAGCTCCTTCCCCAAAATAAATAATTTCTTGTAACATATTAAGACCCTGTTTACGCTGCTTCCAATCCCAAGATGACCTGCCAGGTACTTGTGACCTGGATTGGTCACTGTTGGAAGCAGGACATTTATTTATTTATTGATGATATTATATCCCACATTATTCCAAGGATTCTCAGATTCAATGTGGCTAACAACAAAGCGTAACTTACAGCACGAAAAAATTGGATATACATAGAGTAATATATAGTATAAGGTGGTATAATCAAAATACAGTTATCATAGATTCCAGATGTAGAGAAACAATTGAATAACCGGTATGATATAAGAGAAGGATCATTAGAGTCCTGAAATAATACCCCAAATAATTAATTAGTAAGTTCATTTTCTGTTAGTAGAAATTTTCTTGAAGAGGAAAGTTTTTTTAATTTTTTACTCAACTTCGTATAATTATTTTGCCATGTAATGGATTTAGGTAAGGAGTTCCACCTCGTAGTGCTCTGATTTCTAGACTATATTCTTGCAGCTAGGGAAGTGAAGTGTTAGGTAGTCCCTAGCCCCAGGGATAACATTTCGTAAGGCGAGTTCTATGAGATGTTGCATATATTGAGGGGTTAGGCTTTGGATTGGAAACCAATGTAATCTGAGCAATAAAGGTGAAGCTCTTTCAAAACGAGGTAGTCTAAAAATCTTCAGTAAGAAGAAGAATCTTCCAGAGGGTTTTAAAGAATTGGATACATGACAGACCTCATTGACCTGTCAACCAGAAACACCACAAAATCTGCACAATCATACCTAAATCTCCACTACCCAAGCAGCAAAGGACTCAAATATAAATCCACCTGTGCAACCAGCTTTTCCTAAACGCACAACTATGGAACGCATTGCCAAAAGCAGTATAAACTACGCTCGACCACCTAAATTTTCGGAAAGCACTAAAGACAGACCTGTTCAGAAGAGCATACCCCACCAACCCAACATAAAAATACTTGGATACTTGCAATACAATGTAACCAAATACCGTAATGGACATTACCTGACTCTTCTTCCCCCTTTCCTCTATAAATTCCCCCAACTGTACCTACCATCAGTGCATTTTTTCTAGCAAAAAAGGTGTCGGTACTCAAATACCAGGCCACCCTTCAGAGGTGGGGTGATCACTGAGGGATCCACCTCACAATAGCCAGGCCCCCTGCAACCAGTCACAGAATCTACGACAAGGCAGAATTGTTATGTAGAGCCTGAGCTCTTTCATTAAAACTTGGGGACCATGGGTCAATTTTAGTAGACAATGGAAAAGGTGCCGGTACTCAGTACCCCAAGTACACCCTCAAAAAAAGCCCTGCCTACCCCATACATGTACCCTATTCTACTATAATATCACTTTGTATTCATTCATACCATGTATTTGTTCAGACCGTAATCGGTAACGCAGTTAACGGTGATATGTAAGCCACATTGAGCCTGCAAAAGGTGGGAAAATGTGGGATACATATGTAACAAATACTGTAATAATAACAATCAAAGAATGCCGTTCAAAAGTTAGGTGGCGGTCAATGGTCACACCTAGTATTTTTAGTGTGGGTTTCAGAGGGTATGTGGTTCGACCTATGGTAAAGCTGTTGTGAGTGGAGTGGTCAAATCAGAAATTTTGTTTTTCCCTGTTTAATTTCAGATGCTGGAGAATCCATTAAATCAAGACCTAGTTTGGCCCTGTCAGTAATATTAGGCTACATGGACCATTTGTCTGACCCGGTTTGGAGGAGTGACCTTTGGGTGGTGGACTTTGGTCCTGGGGAACTGAGGAACTGAGTTGGACTCCCACTTCAGGCACAGGCAGCTCCTTGTGACTCTGGGCAAGTCACTTAACCCTCCATTGCCGCATTGAGCCTGCCATGAGTGGGAACGCGCAGGGTACAAATGTAACAAAAATAAAATAGATACTATTGGAGATTCTACATGGAATGTTGCTACTATTGGACATTCTACATGGAATGTTGCTATTCCACTAGCAACATTCCATGTAGAAGCCTGCGCGGCCACATTGGTGATCTGCAAGGGCCGACTTCTACATGGAATGTTGGAACATTCCATGTAGAATCTCAAATAGTAGCAACAGTGGAGGAATGACCTAGTGGTTAGGGTGGTGGACTTTGGTCCTGGGGAACTGAGTTCAATTCCCACTTCAGGCACAGGCAGCTCCTTGTGATTCTGGGCAAGTCACGTAACCCTCCATTGCCACAGGTACAAATAAGTACCTGTATACAATATGTAAGCCGCATTGAGCCTGCCATGAGTGGGAAAGCGCGGGGTACAAATGTAAGAAAAATAAATTATTATGTTTAGTCTTGTGACTGGGGATCGCTCTTGCCCTGAAAAAAAAGCCACTAGACCACCAGGCCTTTCGAGTGGTGGGAAGGTGGAGGGGTTGGGTGGCCTGCCCTCTTCCGGTTGGGGGGGGGAGGGGTGGCAGCTGGGCTGGGAGGACCTGAGACGCATCGGTTTCAGTTCCGCTTCTGGGGTACAACCGAGTAGCAAATTTCGGCTGCTGGTTCGATTTCGGCCTGAACCAAAATCACCGGTTTCGGTTGGCCTCTACGTATGTTATTCAGCGACAGCATCCAAACAGCTATCTGGGCAGGTTAGGACAGTACTTCCCGCAGATTCAAGCCAGCCAGAAATGGCATCACGCAGTCACGAACGATCGCCTTGAAGCAAAGCAGTGCAAAGCAAGATATGGTGGATTACTGAAAGATGGCGCAGTTGACTCTGGATATTAATATTTCCGTCCTCAAAGCAGTAGGAAGACTCATATTTGATGAGAAAAAACAGTCACTGAATTCCCAGAGCTGAACCCATTACATACTATCCAGAAGTGTCAATATTAGTCTTTGCAAACTGTCAGTGCTTAAGTCAGTTCCTGAAGGGATATTTGCTCGATTGGTTTAAAACCTCATAAAACCAGGCTCAGCTTTGAAGGCAGGTAGGTTATAGCTCTCTCTGGAGCCCAGTCCAGTGCTTCACAAGCTTTGCAAAGCCAAGAACAAGCCTTTAGGTGTAAAGCAATCGAACGGGCTTCAGATTCAGCACTCCATTGTGTTTTTAGCTTGTTTCTCCTTTGTATACATGACGGCAAAGGTTTGGGCATAGATGAAGGCTTGAAGGCAAAGAGAGAGGGATTTGCCCCTCCAGCTTGGGTCTGGATGAGCTTCTGTTATTGCCTCCACTTTATGAAACAATTTAGACTTCCAGATCCAAGACTGGAGACATTCTTTTAAGAGCAGACTTAAAACATATGACTTCCCACGAACGTTTGACCTTTACATGGAGAGATTGGGACTGGAGCAGGCAATGGAGTGGACGTTTGTTTCTTTTCATGTATTAATTATTGATTTGCAACCCCTTTATTTCTATTGCCACTATACACTGCTTAGGAAAGGCTAAAGCGGTTAGGGCTCTTCAGCTTGGAGAAAAGACGGCTGAGAGGAGATATGACAGAGATCTATAAAATAATGAGTGGAGTAGAATGGGTAGGTGTGAATCGCTTGTTTTTCCAAAAGCTCTAGGACTAGGGGGCACGCAATGGAGCTACAATGTAGTATGTTTAAAACGAATCGGAGAAAATATTTCTTCACTCAACGTGTAATTACACTCTGGAATTTGTTGCCAGAGAATGTCGCAAAAGCAGTTTATTTATTGCACTTGTATCCCACACTTTCCCACCTGTTTGCAGGCTCAATGTGGCTTAGAAATACCTGTAATGGCATTGCCATTTCAGGGTACAAAATACAATTGGTGTTACAAAGATGTTAAGAATAATAAGGTTCACATGTCAATATGATCAAACAGTTATAGAAAGGAGACAGTCATAGTCAGGAAGTCGTGTTGATATGTTGTGGTTAGTTATGGATTCTCGTGGTAAGCTTTGTGAAGAGATAGGTTTTTAACGATTTGCGAAAGTTGGTTATTTCATTAATTGGATCCTCAGGAGCTTAGTCAAGATCGGGAGGCGGGGCTGGTGGTTGGGAGGCGGGGATAGGGCTGGGCAGACTTGTACGGTCTGTACCAGAGCCGGTGGTTGGGAGGCAGGGCTGGTGGTTGGGAGGTGAGGATTGTGCTGGGCAGACTTATACGGTCTGTGCCAGAGCCGGTGGTTGGGAGGCGGGGATAGTGCTGGGCAGACTTATACAGTCTGTGCCAGAGCCGGTGGTGGGAGGCGGGTCTGGTGGTTGGGAGACGGGGATGGTGCTGGGCAGACTTATACGGTCTGTGCCCTGAAGAGCACATGTACAAATCAAAGTAGGGTATACACAAAAAGCAGCAAATATGAGTTATCTTGTTGGGCAGACTGGATGGACCGTGCAGGTCTTTTTCTGCCGTCATCTACTATGTAATTGTTTTTAAGTATTTTGGTAGTGTATTCCACAACTGCGAGCTCATGTAAGAAAAGCTGGACGCATGTATTACTTTGTATTTTAATCCCTTGCAACTGGGGAAGTGTAACTGAAGAAAAGTACGGGCAGATATTTTGGCATTCCTGGGTGGGAGATCCACTAGGTCGTGCATGTTATTTTGCAGGGTTTAAAAATGGTTTGGATGGCTTCCTAAAGGAAAAGTCCATAGACCATTATTAAAATGGGGGAAATCCACTGCTTATTTCTAGAATAAGCAGCATAAAATGTATTGTACGTGGCATTAAGCCCAATGCGGGCTTACCACACATTCTTCTGGGACTACCACCAGCCCATTGTGGCTACTGGCAGTAGTCCTGCCCCAAGCATGCGCCATTTCCAGGGCAAAAAGAGTTCTCTTATCGCATGGCCATGTGTGCCTGGGGTCTTTTTACCCACTGCGGCATAAAGGGCCCCGGCGCGCAATAAAAACAGCCCCTGC
The DNA here is from genome assembly GCF_901765095.1 of Microcaecilia unicolor. NCBI lineage: Eukaryota > Metazoa > Chordata > Amphibia > Gymnophiona > Siphonopidae > Microcaecilia > Microcaecilia unicolor. The sequence continues at coordinate 9,914,162 of NC_044033.1, forward strand.
CACTAGCACAGGGCCCTTTTCCCCGCAGCTTGGTAAAAGGACCCTAAACTAATAGAAAAACTCAGCTGAAATCCCAAGAAAACCCCCCAAATATTCTGTCATGTACTGTGAAAAAAATACAAAGAGAGCAGATATCAGGGCCAGCATTGGTTGCAACCAAGGCAACTGCTCTGGGCCACAAGCCTGTCTGAAGCGGAAGTAAAAAACAACATATTCCAATCACTAAATAGAAAATACAATTTTTCTTTCTACATTTGTTGTCTAATCATTTTAGTTTTCTAATTATGTTGTCCCTGTCTCTGGTTTCTGTGTTCCTCTGTCTTCTCTTAACTCCTTTTCTGTATCTTCTGTCCATTTGACATTTCTTCTCTCTCCAAGTCCACCATCCATCTTCCTTCTGGATCCAGCATCTTGCTCTTATCCAAGTCCAGCATCTCACTTTTAAGGCCCTGCCCTTATCCTTCCCTGTGTCCAGAATCTTCCCTATTCCTTCCTTCATGCCCAGCATCCCCCGTGGCCTGGCCCTCCCTTTGTCTGGAACCTGCACCCATTCCATTCCTCATCCAGCTTCCCCTCTCTGTGTGCAGTGTTTCCCTGTATCCAGAATCCTTCACCATTCCTTCCCTTGTGTCCAGCATGCCCTCTCTGTGTCCTGTCCTTCCTTGTGGCCAGAATCCCACCCCCTAGCATGCCCTCTCTGTCCTTTGCCTCTCTGTGTCTAGAATCTTCCCCTAGTCCTTCCCTGATGTCTAGCATTTAGACTGAAAGCCCACCTCTTTAACATTGCTTTTGACTCGTAACCACTCGCCTCCACCTACCCTCCTCTCCTCCTTCCTGTACACATTAATTGATTTGATTTGCTTACTTTATTTTTTGTCTATTAGATTGTAAGCTCTTTGAGCAGGGACTGTCTTTCTTCTATGTTTGTGCAGCGCTGCGTATGCCTTGTAGCGCTATAGAAATGCTAAATAGTAGTAGTAGTCTCTTGTAATCAGAGGTGATATTGTGATGTCATAATGCCTCAGTCCACCAATAAGAGCCAACCTCATCAGCGATGTCACAATGGCTTGATTGTCCTATACTTGGCTCACTTTTATTACATAGCTCTTTGAGCAGGGACTGTCTTTCTTCTATGTTTGTGCAGCGCTGCGCACGCCTTGTAGCGCTATAGAAATGCTAAATAGTAGTAGTAGTAGTAATAGCATTCCTTCTCTATATCATTTTTCTCCTCTTTATTTGCCTATCCTCCTCCTTACATCTTTCCTCTAGGACGGTCATATAACCCACCTCTCCCTTCTCCTCCCCTGCCACCCTTCACAAGTAGATGCCACCGGATCACATGAAGACCTGCAGGCAATGGTGATGTTATCCTCAGAAGGCCGAACAGGATCTCCCACCCACATGCGCGCTAACAGCTCAGCAGCATCCCAACCTCATGGAAACAGGAACAGATTGTGCCCTAAAGGGCAGGACGCTGCAAATTCATCAGTATGCACGTGAGTAGAAGGTCCCGTGCTGACTTCAGAGGATGACATCGCTGCTGCCTGCAGGTCCTTCTTCGGGTGATCCGGTGGAAGAGGAGGGAGTGACACTGCAGTAAACCAGCACTTAAAAGTGGCTGGTTTTCTCTTCATGACAGCTTCCCCCCTGCGAAAACCCTTCAGGCCAGCCACTGCCCAGGCCCACCCGTGACTACTCCCCTGCTTATAACAATACCCCTTACATGACTCTCTGTTTAAACAGCAAAGACTGTTCTTCCCCGTGGGAAACTAGGTAAGACGTGGTGTCAGTTGGTGACCACAGGTGCCAACCAATCAGAGAACTGCTTTAAAAATACTTACGATGTCACAATGTGCTGTGATGTATCTGAGATTTGCACAGCCCTGTCCTGTTCTCCTATAGGTAGAAGCAAAGAAGCAGATCTGAAGAAAATCTTATATTTAAAAGGGTTTTATTCACTGCAGTAGATAAAAGAACTACATGCAACTGAGTTTTTTTTTTTTTAATCTATTGTAGTGGATAAAATCCTTTAAAATATAAGATTTTCTTCAGATCTGCTTCTTTGCTTTTGCCACATTGGATCTTGCAGAACATCTGCCCTGTTGTTTTTTTTTTTTAACCTGTTTTCCTATAGGAAAATTCAGGGCACAGAGAAAGCCTGACTAAGCCTCAGTGGTTGGTCTGTAGCACAAATACGAATGAAACAGGATGAATGGGTCAAAAACTAATAGGTGAAGAAACAGAGACCCAGACACGATGCTTTACTCTAAAATAAGAATAAATTTAAAATGTCAATAACTTCCCATTGCCTAATAGCAGTGGCGTAGGAGGGGGGGGGGGGGCGGTGGGGCGGTCCGCCCCGGGTGCACGCCGCTGGAGGGGTGTCGGCTCCGCTGGTTCACTGCTCTCTCTGCCCCGGAACAGGGGCAGAGAGAGCGCCGTGCTGCACCCGGGGGGGGGGGGGGTGCGCAGCGGCGACCCGCCCCGGGTGTCAGCTGCCCTCGCTACTGCACTGCCTAATAGGAGGGGAAGAGAGAGAAAGAGCTCTTGATCAGAAACCAGAAAGCTGGCGCTGTCCAGTGCTGAATGGACATCGGAAAAGCAGTCCTGTACTGTCGCCCCCAACTCATCCTGCTTCACCTTACAAGAACATAATAATGTAAGAATTGCCATTACTGGGTCAGACCAAAGGTCAATCGAGCCCAACATTCAGTTTCCAAAGGTGGCCAATTCAGGTCACAACTATCTGGCAAGATCCTCCAGGGATAAGCAGTGGCTTTCCTCAAATCTACCTTAACAACAGTTCATGGATGTTTCCTCTTGGAATTTGTCCAAATCTTTTTTAAACCCAGTTACATTAACTGCTTTCACCACATCCTCTGGCAGCAAGTTCTAAAACTTTGCATTCAGGGAAAAATAGTTTCTTTGATTTGTTCTAAGTGTACTACTTTGTAACGTTGCAAGGTGTGTCCCCTAGTCTATCTACTTTTCGAAAGAGTAAACATTTTCCTGCTCCATTCCAGTCAAGATTTTACAGACCTTTATCATATCTCCTCTCAGCTGTCTCTTTTCCAAGCTACAAAATCCCAACCTCTCTATCCTTTCCTCATATGAGAATCATTCCATCCCATTAATCATCTTGGTCGCTCTTCTCTGTACCTTTTCCAATTCTGCTACATCTCTCCTCTTTCTACAGACATAGTTTATTAGTTAGACTTATAAGCTGCTTTTTCCCAAAAGGCTGAAATTGGAACACCATAAAACAGGAAGCGAGCTGTACGACAAATTAAAGCAACAAACCTTCATAAACCAAAAGTAGCACAACATAAACCAGAAGGACGCACGCCAGATTAAAAGCAAAGAGGGAAACGACTGTAAAATATTAACCAGTACAACTATCTATAATTCTAAATGCGCAGCCCACACAAAGTAATTACTGACCCAAAACTGTAAATAAAATGCCAATTCAAGCATCAGCATTGCACAGGGCGAAAATAAGATGAGACTGAGCACATTAATGCAGCTGAACCACTCGTACAGTACTGTCCTGGATTTCCTGTCACTCTGACAATCCTATGGACCGAGTAGACTGCAGTCTTCCTTTCCCACACTATGCTCATTGCCAAGGGTGGATCGGGACCACTGGAGGAAAGAGTCTCCAGCTCCCTTCCTGTATACCCACTCTTTAACCCCACTGCTTCAAATTGATCAGACATTCTGCTGGGACAGGGCTGACCCGACCATTAGGCAAGGCTTGGTGGTCACCTAGGGCAGTGCTTCTTGAGGGGCAGCACGTATGATGTCCAATTAGGCATTCTTACAGGATTGTTATGGGATGATCATGATTGTTGAGTTTAATTATCAAACTCTTCGGGAAGGGGAAATGGGTGAAAGGTTGGAAATTTTATTGAAGGGGATGCAAGGCTGAAGGTTTGCCTAGGGAGCTTAATACTCTTGCATACTGATTGGGCCAGCCCTGTGCTGGGACCATGCATCCTAATGATGAGTCATGAAGGGCACAAATCAGCAGTAGTGTCCAAATGCAATGGGTTGGAAGACCCAAGCCAAACCGAGTGAATAACCTACTGGCGCACCCTTGCATGGGAAAGAGTAAACAATCAACTCACATTTTCCTGTTCCATTCCACTCAGGATTTTATAGACCTCTTTCATATCTCTCCTCAGCTGTCTCTTCTTCAAGCTAAAGAGCCCTAACCTCTCTAACCTCCCCTCATGAGAATCATTCTACCCCATTAATCATTTTGGTTGCCCTTCTACGTACCTTTTCCAGTTCCACTACATCTCTCCAGTATGTCATCACTACTATGATGACTTCCCAAACTCTGAGAAGAGCATGAGAAGCACCAGGCTCACAGAGCTTCTAAAGAGTGACATCAGAACCTGGCTATGATTTCATCTCAAAACCAAGCCCAGCCAACCAGACCCCAATAATCGTATCTTCTCATTCTGACCATATCCCTATAACTATGCAAACAAGAGAAGATCTTTTTTTTCCAAATATATCCCAATGACCTTTAGTGCAACCCACACATTTCTCCCATCTGCAGAACAAAAACAGGACGAAGGCAACTGTACCCAGCCAAGCTCTGATCTAGTGTTTCATTTCAGGCACAGGCAGCTCCTTGTGACTCTGGGCAAGTCACTTAACCCTCCATTGCCCCATGTAAGCCGCATTGAGCCTGCCATGAGTGGGAAAGCGCAGGGTACAAATGTAACAAAAATAAAATAGATACTATTGAAGATTCTACATGGAATGTTGCTACTATTGGACATTCTACATGGAATGTTGCTACTATTGGAGATTCTACATGGAATGTTGCTATTCCACTAGCAACATTCCACGTAGAAGGCTGCACAGGCTTCTGTTTCTGTGAGTCTGACGTCCTGCTCCTTGTGACTCTGGGCAAGTCAATTAACCCTCCATTGCCCCATGTAAGCCGCATTGAGCCTGCCATGAGTGGGAAAGCGCGGGGTACAAATGTAACAAAAATAAAATAGATACTATTGGAGATTCTACATGGAATGTTGCTATTCCACTAGCAACATTCCATGTACAAGGCTGCGCAGGCTTCTGTTTCTGTGAGTCTGACGTCCTGCACGTACGTGCAGGACGTCAGACTCACAGAAGCAGAAGCCTGCGCGGCCACATTGGTGATCTGCAAGGGCCGACTTCTACATGGAATGTTGCTAGTGGAATAGCAACATTCCATGTAGAATCTCAAATTGTAGCAACAGTGGAGGAGTGGCCTAGTGGTTAGGGTGGTGGATTTTGGTCCTGAGGAACTGAGTTGGATTCCCACTTCAGGCACAGGCAGCTCCTTGTGACTCTGGGCAAGTCACTTAACCCTCCATTGCCCCATGTAAGCCGCATTGAGCATGCCATGAGTGGGAAAGCGCAGGGTACAAATGTAACAAAAATAAAAAAATAAAAGATGTTAGGGGAGGTGGATAGAGAAAAGGAGAGAAGAGATGATGGATGGAAGGAGAGTAAAGAAGTAGAGAGAGGGGAGAAGCTGAATCAAAGGGGCAGCAGGGGGGACATGCTGGATGGAAGGGTCAGGAGAAAGAGGGGGAGATGCTGGATGGATGGTGTGGAAGGCAACAGATTCTGAGGGGTAGGGTGGATAGGAAAGAAGAGAGAAGAGACACTGGATGGAAGGGGAGACAACAGAAGATACCGAGGGGGATTGCATAGGGAAGAGGAGAGAAAAGATGCAGAAGGGAAAGTGAGAAGAGAGATAGAGAAGGGGGGAGATGCTGGTTGCAAGGGGGCTAGAGAAAAAGGGAGTACATGCTGGTTGGAATTGGAGAGTTTAGAGAGAGGAGATGCTGGATAGAAGGGGGTAGAGAGAGGGAAAAGGTGCTGGATGGAGGGGGGATGGGTGATACGGAATAGGAGAGAAGAGATACTGGATAGAAGGATGGACATGCTGGATGGAGAGGGTGGAGGGCAATAGAAGATACTGAGGATGGTGGATAGGAAAAAGGAGAGAAGAGATGCTGGATGGAATGGAAGCTAGAGAGAAATAGGCATATGCTGGTTGGAATGGGAGGGTATAGAGAGGGGAGATGCTGGATGGAAGGGAAGGGGTTGGGGAGATGCTGGATTGAGGTGTTAGAAGGAGAAGATGCTGAATGGAACGGGGTGTTAGAGAGGGGGAGATGTTGGATAGAGGAGGGTGGAAGTAATAGATGATGCTGGGTGGGGGTGGACGGGGAAGAGGAGAGAAGAAATGATGATGGAAGGGGAAGGGAGATAGAGAGGGAGAGATGCTGGGTAGAAGGGGAACATGCTGGACAGAATAGGGTTGTGGGCAACAGAAGAAGGTGAATAGGGAAGAGGAGAAGAAATGCTGGATGTAAAGGGAGGCGAGAGATAGAGGGCGATGCTGGACTGAAGGAGAGGGATGGAGAGAGGGATGCTGGATGGAAGAAGAAAGAGAGACTGTGACATGCTGGATGAAAGAGGGGAGGAGATGCTGGGTGTATAGGCAATGGAATGGGGTGGGCCCCATCAACATTTTGCACAGCACAGTATCATCAAAGTTTGGTGGGCAGGGCTTCAGATTTGGCCCTGCCAATCAAAAAGATGTTCAGCTGCCCCAGGCTGCATGGAAAGGGGGAGACACTGGATGGAAGAGGAGAGACAGTGGGCAGATGCCGGATGGAAGAGGAAGGAGAGAGATATAGAGAGAGAGAGAGGTGAGATGCTGGAGTCCAACCTAGAGGGACAGAAAGGGAGTATATGCTGGAAGGGAGAGAGAGACGGAGATGGTGGATGGAAGAGGGAGGATGTTAAAGACTAGGGAATAAGAGGAAGAGATATGAGGGCCAGATTTAGGGAAAGAGATGGAAGTAGAGGGAAACTAATTGGATAAAATCTACATAGAGAGCTAGAACAATAAATGGAAGAAAGCTGAAAGGAAAAGATCAGTGTGGGAGAAGGATGCAGTGGAGGAAGAGAAGAAGACAGGAGGAGAGAGGAGAAAGACAAATGGATAGCAAACCCTGTTGAAACAGTTAAGTGAAGACAGAGGAAAGCAAAGCAGAAACCAGAGACTGGGACCAACATGATTAGAAAAATTAAATGGCCAAGTAACAAAGGTAGAAAAAAGAATTTGAATTTAGGATGAAGTAATGTGGTAGCCCTTTCAGTCCATTCTAAAGGTTAATAAATAAAAATAAAACAACAAATGGAAAATAAGGTGACAACATTAATTGGACCCCACCCTTGCGAAAACAGGAAATGAGGCGGGACCAGAGCTGAGAGAGAGAGAAGGGAAAACTGAACTAAGCACCGAGCCAAGCCTGCATGCTTTTTACCGCTGCTGCCGCCCTAACCCCGACGAGGTAAAATAGATGACTTTTAAAATTCGGAGGGAGGGGGACTGGAACTCGAAGGGAGGAGGGAGGGAGGGAACGAACTTCCAGTGAGTGAAATATTGGGCGTGCTCGAGCACCCACAGCACCCACGGAGTCGGCGCCTATGGCTATATAGGTCCTGAGTGACATTTGTAGGATTTAGTATTACTTCACAATATGCCTGGTACACACACACACATATATGCCAAAATTCCACCTGTTGAATGGGAGTTTGGGGGGGGGGGGGCAGGTCATTGACAGTCTGCCCCTGCACAAACCGCAGAACAGACAGAAGGAAAATACATGCCTCTATTTGAAAAACTGTCTATGGATAAAACTGCCTATGGATTCCCCCCCCCCCCCCCCCCCCCCCCCCCCATATCAGGCAGAGCCCTCAGTGGCAAATATTATCACTAGCTGAGTGCTAATAAACTCTAGAGCCAGGATCGGATCAATACCTGCAGAAGAAAATTAGCCAAAGCACACGATCCAATCTTGCCTTATTCTGACTTACAGCAGTTTCATGAACCTCTCCTACACTGCGCTAGTCCCTCTTTACCCATCTGTCAAATCAGCATGACATGCATGAACGGCACGATACACCGTCCTGCAGACGCATACTGAAGGCAGGCGCTTCACTCCAGATCCCTTGCAAGCCCCTGGACCATTGAAGCTGTGGCTTCTGCTCCCAGTGTGACCGACATCATTAATTTCTATTTCTGATCAGACTCATTCAGCTGAGATCTTAGGGGGTTCCCTGCTCAGTCAGATTCAGAGCCAATAAACTTTACAGGCCTCACAGTTTGGACTTGTGTTGCCAAAGTGGTGTATAGAGAGGTGCAAAGAAAAGAAAAGAAAAAAAGTTTACGTAATAGACATAATGAAGCAAAATTACCCAGAACACAGACAAATCCCAGGGTCTGGTTCTGGTCTGTAATGTCCCCGCTTAGGACATATTTCTTGCCTGGTGGCAGGATACAACTTATTTTGCTACTATAGCTCAACAAATAGTTAAGCTCTGGCACTCTTTGCCAGAGGAGGTGGTAACAGTGGTTAGCGTATCTGGGTTTAAAAAAGGTTTGGACAAATTCCTGGAGGAAAAGTCCATAGTCTGCTATTTAGACAGACATGGGACGCGACTGCTTGCCCTGGGATTGTAGTATGAAGTGCTGCCACAATTTGGGTTTCTGCCAGGTACTTGTGGCCTGGCTTGGTCAATGTTTGGAAAACAGGATACTGGGCTAGATGGACCATTGGTCTGACCCAGTATGGCTACTCTTATGTTCTTATGTTTTTCCACTTTCTTCCAGGAACTTACAGAGCCTTCCGTGCTCTATGGTTGTAGCGCTTTTCTCCTTACATGGAAGGATGTCTCCTGGCAGCCGAACTGTGAGACTTCCACTGGAGGACATTGGTGCCTTTTTGAACCCCGCCATAGTCTCAGGTTGGAATGGAAGTGAACCACTGCACTTCAGGCCACCAATGGCAAACTCCAGGTAAGTCCTGGGGGTGTCAGGGTGGGGGAGGAGGGGTCAGGTTCTGGGGGGGGAGGTGCTTATGCCTGGGGGCAGTGTTGTTGACTTCAGGGTCGGGGTTTGGGGCTTTAGAGAATGGAGTGGATTAGATTGCGGAGTCATGGGGAATGGGGGATGTGACTTTGGGGGGGATCAGATCGGGGGTGTCAGGGAGATGGGGGTTCTAACTGGGGTGAGGGTTGAAATCAGAATGGGGGGTGTTAGAGGTAAAGGAATAGAGGTGTTGGGTGAACCAGTAACGGAGGAGTATTGCTACTGAATTGCTGGTAGCTCAGCCGCACTTACGACACCCTCCTGAGGTGGCAGTAAGTGTTGGTGTGTTATCAGCTGCCATGACAACTAGGGTGTGGTACTGACCCAGGTTGGCCACTCCTTCAGTCTGCCCACATTGTACCCAGCTACGACCCACATAATGGGCTAGACAGGCTCATGCCATCTCCTGTTATCAAACCTCCTTGGCTGTACCCACATAGTTACCCGAGTAAGTAGGACCCCTTAAACAGCAGTCCTAACTTTGCCTGGTTCACTACACAGGTACAACACTGAAAATCAGCCATACCTGCATAACTTCTGGGTATCGCCGTTGACCCAGATATTCAATGCCATATGTTGTCAGCATTGAATAACTGGGTCTAACTTGGCCATCAGCATCAGTGTTCAACAAAACTGACCGCCACATTTCTTGGACCGCAGAGCAACTCAAGGCGGTTTGCAACAATTAAGAATACAATAAATAGTTTTTACATCAAATAGAAATACAAGAAATAGTCAAACACATCATGTAAACTCACTGAAGACATACAGATATTTCTGGAAGCCTAACTTGGTCCTAACTGACTTTCACTAGGAACCCACTATGTCAACAATTAACGCAATGTTACTTTCTAAGTAACACAATGCCAGACCCAGCCAATTTCCTCAGCGCACTCCCTAGAAGCCCACATGATATAAACTTGGAAAAACCTAAATCTTTCCTATCATTCCCAGTGATGTGATGGGGAATTAGGAATAAATACTTCTACGATTCTATTGTACAGTCAGTGACTGGGAGTAATGTTGTTGGGTTGCTGTTTGCCTTGATCTTATATCTCAACCATACGAGCAACTTTTCAAACTGATTGGGAATGTTCAACTCGGCACAAATTACCAAGTCCATATAAAGGAAATGAAGAACACAGCAGGTGGCGCACACACAGGGAAGACTTGTGGGTAAAAGAAATGCTAGGGATAGAGATGGAAGTCCCACTAGTTTCTCTTCCTCCCCAACCCCAACTCATCACCACTGTCTACCATCCTACCCCCAGCCCATCTACACAACACTCATGCTATGCCTTCCAGTCCACTCTGGCCCATCTATACAACCTAAATTCTCCCTCTTCTAGCCTTTCTTACCTGACCTGTGCACACCATACACTTTCTTTTCTCTCAGACCATCCCCACTTCTTTCTCAACCTCTCTCCACCTTAACGTCTACTTCCTCCTCTCATCTTCTTCTGTTTTCCCCTCATTTCTTTCTCCCAATGCAGTTTGACTTTTGTTTTGGGGTAGGATGCTTAATACTCACCCCCTGTACTTGCTCCACTCCTCCATTCTAAACTTTTCTGTTCTCTACTTTTTTAGGCCTACCTTGATCCCTACTAGTTCCTCCCTCCATTAGGTTCCCTCTCACTCTACCTTGGTCAGTGCCCCTCCCCTGCAGGCTAGGCTCACCCATCCCTCACACCTCCTAAGCAGATTCATCGCACATTTCACATTTTTTTTCATTCCCACCCTTACTGGCAAGGATCATATCTATTTATTTATTTTTATTTATTGTATTTGTACCCCACATTTTCCCACCTTTTTGCAGGCTCAATGTGGCTTACAGAGTATGGAAATGAGAACGTCATTACATGATTTAAGAAAACAGTCGATCATAAGCTGAGATGAAAGAGGAATTTAGGTAGAAGATGTTAGGTAAGGTCGTGTGAGAGGTGTTTTGGTGTACTCTCCCCCACCCCCACTCCCACCCCCATCAAAGGCTCCAGCACTGTGGGTGCCTGAACACCCCAATATTTTTCCCTGTAAGTCTATAGATTAGAGGCAGCAATGTCCATTCTGCAGAGCTACAGGAAAACACAGGATTCACAGTGTTGCCAGATGGCAACATTTTTTCCAGCCCCAAAATAGTCAAATGTTATCAATATTAATAAGGTCAATGCGAATGTTAATATGAAATCCTCGTAATCAACATAATCATAAAACCAAGATTGTGAGCCCTCTAAGGACAGAGATAGTGCCTGCTTATAAGTGGATTGTAAGCCACATTGAACCTGAACTCTGTTTGGGATACTGTGCAATACAAATGTGGAGGAGTGGCCTAGTGGTTAGGGTGGTGGACTCTGGTCCTGAGGAACTGAGTTCGATTCCCACTTCAGGCACAGGCAGCTCCTTGTGACTCTGGGCAAGTCACTTAACCCTCCATTGCCCCATGTAAGACACATTGAGCCTGCCATAAGTGGGAAAGCGCAGGGTACAAATGTAACAAAAATAAAATAGATACTATTGGAGATTCTACATGGAATGTTGCTACTATTGGACATTCTATATGGAATGTTGCTATTTCACTAGCAACATTCCATGTAGAAGGGTGCGCAGGCTTCTGTTTCTGTGAGTCTGACATCCTGCACGTACAACGCGCAGGACGTCAGACTCAGAAGAGCAGGACGCTTTGCAACTTGCAGCCTGCTGCAACGGAAGAGAGGACCTCGGCTGGCGGGGGTTGGGGTCCCCTGCCAGCAAAGATCGGAGACGGGTTGGTGGCGGTAGGGGGGTCCAGGCCAAAATCTGCGGGGGCCCAGGCCCCTGTGGCCCCATGCAGATACGCCCCTGGTCTTAAGTAGTTTTCTAAAGTTGAGATGGTTTTGAGTGGTCTTCACAACCTTTGGCAGCGCATTCCACAATTGGGTGCTAATAAACAAAAAAGAGGAAGCGTAAGTGGATTTATATTTGAGGCCAGCACAGGTAGGGTAATGGAGATTTAGGAGCGAACGGCACGTGCTTGATGTATTCCCAAATAAGTGAATAAAGAGATAGCTGGAAACTCTGACTGTTGAGCACCTGATTCTCATAGCAATGATGTCCGTTTTAGTGGCCCTTTACTAGGAGAAAAAAATCTCTGCACGAATATAACACATGCTAAGGTGTCCCTATAGCCTGCCCCTCCAAATGACACACTGATTACAATTTATAACAAATTACTACTCTACCTTGAAAAGTTATTCCCTTATTATACGTCCTCTGTGTACGTCCATATGCTGCACAAGCTGGTATATTTGAAAATATAAGTGAGATTAAATAAAAATGCTAAACAACAATAAAGAACGTGGATGCAGCAGCTCATCATAGCAGTGGCGTACCAAGGGGGGGGGGGGGCGGTGGGGGTGGTCCACCCCGGGTGCATGCCGCTGGGGGGGGGGGGGGTCGCGCGCTTGTTTGCTACGTTCGTTCTGTGCTCCCTCTGCCCCGGAACAGGTTACTTCCTGTTCCGGGGCAGAGGGAGCACGGAAACGAACGAAGCGGACAGGTGCGTGGCACCCCCCTCCCCCCAGCGGCGTGCACCCGGGGGGTTCTTTCGCCGGGGGGGGGAGGGTCGCGCTGCACCTGGGGGGCAGGGCGCATCCGCGATCCGCCACAGGTGTCAGCCCCCCTAGGAACGCCACTGCATCATAGGTTTGTTTGCTTTATCTTGAGTGTACACAGAATGACGGCTGAGCGGGAGAGGGGAAACCCAGACTATCCAAATTGGCTTCAACTTTTTGATATCATCCAGTCCCATCTCCTGTTTTCAGCGGGTTTTGGGCGCACGAAATGCCTTTTTAAAATTTTTGCCGGAAATGGACGTGCGACAAAATGAACCCTCCTGCTTGCATTACTGTGACTGAAAGACAAGAACAGTAATGTGGTACTATGGAAACAGCCTACTCCTCCATCCCCTGCAGAATGTGCTTCCTGGTTAGAGAGGTGGCGGACCCAGTGGGGGGTGCACTGAGGGAGAAGACGGGTGCCCCTCAGGACAGAAGCACAATCTGAATCCCTGTCCCATGTGCCTCCAGGTTAGAGAGGTGGAAGACCCAGTGGAGATGTGGTGGAGGTAGAAATGGGGTGACCCTCAGGACAGGGACTGCACGCTCTATACAGTATCCCTATCCCAACAGCGTCTCGTTACAGTTCCTTTAAATATTACATAAAAACATAAGAGTAGCCATACTGGGTCAGACCAGGGTCCATTTAGCCCAGTATCCTGCTTCCAACAGTGACCAATCCAGGTCACAAGTACCTGACAGAAACTCAATTAGTAGCAACATTCCATGCAGAACCCCAAAGCGTAACAAGATTCCATGCAGAATCTCAAAGAGTAGCAAGATTCCAGAAACCCAAACAGTAACAAGATTCCATGCAGAATCTCAAAGAGTAGCAACATTCCATGTAGAACCCCAAAGAGTAGCAAGATTCCGGAATCCCAAAGAGTAGCAAGATTCCATGCTACCAATCCCAGGGCAAGCAGTGGCTTCCTCATGTCTGTCTCAATAGCAAGGTGTAGGATGATCTGGCCCTTTCAATAACCAAGGGAGACGTGTAACACTACAAAGTCTTTGAGCTCTTCGTTTAGATTGCTGCTGCAGGCTTTGGAAGTATCACTCTCGAGTTATTTGGACTGTGACAGCCAATAACGTAACCATACAAGAAAATTTGTTTTCTTTTTAAACCTTTGGAACATCACAAGACTCCTGAAAAACAGCTGCTGTGTCGAGTCACTTGATGCTTTTTAATAAAGACTTTGTAGTGTTACACGTCTCTCTTGATTATTGAAAGGGCCAGATCATCCTACTCCCTTTTTTGCTGCACTACTATGATGTAGGAATTGAGGGTTCCTCCACCTTCTGTGGCTGTTCCTCACTGTCTCAATAGCAAACCATGGATTTTTCGTCCAGGAACTTGTCCAAACTTTTTTTAAACCCAGAGACGCTAACCGCTGTTACCACATCCTCCGGCAGAGAGTTCCAGAGCTTAACTATTCGTTGAGTGAAAAAATGTTTCCTCCTATTTGTTTTAAAAGTATTTCCATGTAACTTCCTTGAGTGTCCCCTAGTCTTCGTACTTTTGGAACGAGTAAAAAATTGATCTACTCGTTCTACACCACTTAGGATTTTGTAGACCTCAATCATATCTCCCCTCACCTGTCTCTTTTCCAAGCTGAACAGCCCTAACGTTTTTAGCTGTTCCTCATATGAGAGGAGTTCCATCCCCTTTATCATTTTGGTCGCTCTTCTTTAAACCTTTTCTGAGATACGACAACCAGAACTGAACGCAATACTCAAGGTGTGGACGCACCATGGTGCGATACAAAGGCATTATAGTGTTTTCAGTCTTAGTCGCCATCCCTCTCCTAATAATTCCTAGCATCCTGTTTGCTTTTTTGGCTGCCGCCGCACAGTGAGCAGATTTCAGCGTATTATCTACAACGACACCTAGATCTTTTTCTTGAGCGCTGACCCCCCAAGGTGGACCCTACCTAGCATCAGGTAACTATGATTCGGATTATTCTTTCCAATGTGCATCGCCTTGCATTTGTCCACATTAAATTTCATCTGCCATTTGGATGCCCGGTCTTCCAATTTCCTAAGGTCATCCTGCAATATTTCACAGTCCGCACGTGTTTTAACAACCTTGAATAGTTTTGTGTCATCTGCAAATTTAATCACCTCACTCAGTCTTCCTGGTCAAAGGGTCACGGATTTGATATACTGCCTTTCTATGGGTAGTTTTTCTATCCCTAGTGTGCTCATAAGCTAAGTTCTTACCTGGGACAATGGAGGGTTAAGTGACTTGCCCAGGGTCACAAGGAGCTGCAGTGGGAATCAAACCCAGTCCCCAGGTTCTCATTCCACTGTACTAACCATTAGGCTACTCCTCCACACCCATAGGCAACATATAACCTTTAGTCTCTCTGAATTCAGCAGTCCAAGTTTTGATAACTAGAGATGATTTAATCCTCCAATTAATCCATTGTGTCCATGGAGCTGCAGTTCTGATTCTCTTAAAGAAATGAATAAGAAATTCAAAACTCCAAGACCATGCATGCAAAGGGTAAAACCAGGCCTGTATTAATCAGTACCCTATGACATGGGGGTTCATTGGCAGCCCCAGCCAGTACAAACGTGGAGGGGCATAATCGAACGGGGGCACCCATCTATAAGGGCGGCCATCTTTAAGGACGGCCCCGTAAAGCAGCGTCCCCAAACGTATTATCAAAACAAGATGGCCGGCCATCTTTCCTTTCGATAATACGGTCAAGGCCGGCCAAATCTCAACATTTGGGCTGGCCTTAGAGATGGCCGGCATTGGTTTTCCCCGATAATGAAAACTAATGGCGACCATCTCAAAACCGGCCAAATCCAAGGCATTTGGTCGTGGGAGGAGCCAGCATTTGAAGTGCACTGGTCCCCCTCACATGCCAGGACACTAACCGGGCACCCTAGGGGGCACTGCAGTGGACTTCACAAATTGCTCCCAGGTGCATAGCTCCCTTACCTTCGGTGCTGAGCCCCTCAAATTCCCCCCAAAACCCACTCCCCACAACTGTACACCACTACCATAGCCCTTAGGGATGAAGGGGGCACCTACATGTGGGTACAGTGGGTTTTGGGGGGGTTTTGGTGGTCTCCCATTTACCACCACAAGTGTAACAGGTGGGGGGGGGATGGGCCTCGGTCTGCCTGCCTGAAGTGCACTGCACCCACTAAAACTGCTCCAGGGACCTGCATACTGCTGTCATGGAGCTGGGTATGACATTTGAAGCTGGCAAAAAATATTTAAAGTTTTTTTTAGGGTGGGAGGGGGTTGGTGACCACTGGGGGAGTAAGGGGAGGTGATCCCCGATTCACTCCGGTGGTCATCTGGTCAGTTAGAGCACCTTTTTGAGGCTTGGTCATGAACAAAAAGGGACCAAGTGAAGTCAGCCAAATGCTCGTCGGGGCCGGCCTTCTTTTTTCCATTATCGGCCGAGGCCAGCCATCTCTTAACCACGCCCCTGTCCCACCTTCAGTACACTGCCGACACGCCCCCTTGAAGTTTGGCCAGCCCTGCGACGGAAAGCAGTTGAAGCCGGCCAAAATTGTCTTTCGATTATACCAATTTGGGCGGCTTCAGGAGAAGGCCGGCCATCTCCCGATTTGTGTCAGAAGATAGCCGCCCTTCTCCTTCGAAAATAAGCAGGATAGTGGCCTAAACCATGCCATGATCCTTCCAGGTCTCCCTGGCTTCTTTTGCCTCTTCTTGCAGGTGTGGAGGAGGGGCCAGGCCCAGACTCAAATGCTCTAACCAACAGCCATCTTCCACAACTCACCCTCAGGAAGGACGACAGTGCTGAGAATCACCAGTGGGAGGCACTGCCCCCACCCCATGACTGGCAGCAATGGTATAAGTCTGTGTGTCTGTGTACGTATTAGGAAGAGTGCTGTAAGGGTGACCCCAGCTCCAAGTAACTCCCCCTCCCCCGACAGACTCATCCAGTTCTGCTGTTCTCCATTCAATCTGTGGAACTTGAGAAACTGGAACCACAAGTCCAAAAAGGTAATAGGAAGAGAAACTGAACTGGGCCAGCCATTCTGAGTTCAGCTGGGTCAAGTGGTGATCCTGTCACCAGACTTCCCCTCCTGATTCTATATAGATCATTCAAAGTTAGGGCAATGATCCCAGATTCGCATGTAATCTAATTAGTTGACTGGGTGCTAACTACTAATTATTGGAGTTAATTGGCTCTTAATTGGCACTAATTGGCAGTTATGCTATTCTATAACGTTGTGTACCTAAAGTGTGTTGTGCGTAACCCAAAAGGAGATGTGGCCACGGGAGGGTCAGGGGCATTCCAAACATTTAGGCACATTGTTATAGAATACCGGGGTTACATGCTCAAGTTACGCACCAGGATTTACACTAGGTTTCAGCGGGTCTAGTTCCTCATGCCCAAAGTTGGGCGTGGGAATGTTCTTTAAGTGTTAGAGTGCTTAGCCCACTGCACCCTCTATAGAATAGCATAGAGCCAACTGACTTTTGGTTTCAGCAACAAAACTGACTCAAAATCCTGGTTCAGGGTTCAGCCAAAGATACAAGTACATTTTAGGCTGAAACCGACCCCCCCCCCCCCCCCCCCTCCTCTGATCACTCTTCGCCCTGCACTTCCCCCTACTCCCCTCACCTTCCACCACCCACAACCTGAAAGCCCTCCCTGGGCCTACTTTTAAATTTCCTGGTGGAACAGTAGGTCTTCAGTCACTCTTGCCCCCATAGGTTCTGCAGCCAAAATGGCTGCCGCAGGATGTCCCAGCGGCCATCTTGGGATTGGAAGCAGCATAAGCAACAGCAATCTCCAGTTGCTCCTGCTTATGCTGTTTCCAGTCTCAAAATGGCTGCCAGGACCTCCTGTGACAGTCTTGGCAGCCATTTTGGCTGCAGAACCATCAGAGGCCAGAGTGACTAGGGATCGCTCTTGCCCTGAAGACCCACTAGATGACCAGGAGGTTTAAAGGTAGGTGAATTGTGTGTGGCGGGATGGAAAGAGGGGGATTGAGAGTGATCACGGGGGGAGGGGGCAGGGGGCGAGCGGTGGCAACAGTGAGAATGATCGCGAAGTGGGAGGGGGCACCAAGACTGATCATGGGAAGGAAGGGGTTCTTTTCTGGATTTAGCCAAAACTGAACTGCAAATTTCAGTTGCTGGTTCGGTTTCAGTTGAAACCGAGGATCCCATTTGCGGTCGGTGTCTATAATAGTGCTTAGTGCAGATTTTTCCCAGTGCCTAAATTTCAACACCTTTTATAGAATTTACTTCTTCGTGTCAGAAGGAGTGGAATGACACTGCCCCCGTCAAATTGATTTTATTTCACAGAGAGGAAAGTCCCAGAGTGCTCTGAAACAGAATCTGATAAAACCTGGACCGACTCAGCTGGTCATTCTGGCCTGAAGTGCTGGGGAGGAGGAGTCACCTTATATAAACTCCGCCCCTTTGAATGAAAGTCTCTGTCCACCCCACCCCCCTCTCTCGCTCTGTTTCTCTCTCTATAGATAGATAGATAGATAGATAGATAGATAGATAGATAGATATTTATACACTCATATGTACAAGTACAAAGCTAATTCACATTATTCAAATCAACTAACCTTAAGAAGATTATGTTTTTTCTAGCTGAATATTGATCGATTACTGGGTTACCAGTGTCACGTCGTGTGCAGTGGGAAGCCATATCACAACAAGAATTGACAGGATTGGGAGACAGACAAGCTTGTTCATTTGAAACACATTGATTTGGATAATTTAGCTCAGTGCCAGGTACCGATTATCTTGAATTGCTGCACCTCACGGTTCTCAGAGCTGCCAGGCAACCCAGTAGGATTATTCTACAGTGTGGTGTGCATAAATTCTAATGTGTGTAACCGAAAAGGGGGCATTGCCACGGGCATGGAATGGGCGTTTCAAAAAAACTATGTGTACTATTATGGAATACACCTGATCGGCACAGATACTTAGGCCTGGTTTTAGGTGGCCTAAATAGGTTCGCCTAAATTTTAGTTAACAGGAATGGTGTGTGAGTACATAAGTACATAAGTATTGCCATACCGGGAAAGAACAAAGGTCCATCGAGCCCAGCATCCTGTTTCAAACAGTGGCCAATCCAGGTCACAAATACCCGGCAAGATCCCAAAAATGTACAAAACATTTTATACTGATTATCCCAGAAATAGTGGATTTTCCCCAAGTCCATTTAATAATGGTCTATGGACTTTTCCTTTAGGAAGCTGTCCAAACCTTTTTTAAACTCCGCTAAGATAACCGCCTTTACCACATTCTCTGGCAACAAATTCCAGAGTTTAATTACACGTTGAGTGAAAAAAAAGTTTCTCTGATTCATTTTAAATTTACTACAATGTAGCTTCATCGCATGCCCCCTAGTCCTAGTATTTTTGGAAAGCATGAACAGACGCTTCACATCTACCCGTTCAACTCCACTCATTATTTTATAGACCTCTATCATATTTCCCCTCAGCCGCCTTTTCTCCAAGCTGAAGAGCCCTAGCCGCTTTAGGCTTTCCTCATAGGGAAGTCGTCCCATCCCCTTTATCATTTTCATCGCCCTTCTCTGCACCTTTTCTAATTCCACTATATCTTTTTTGAGATGCGGCGACCAGAACTGAACACAATATTCGAGGTGTGGTTGCACCATGGAGCGATACAAAGGCATTATAACATCCTCATTTTTGTTTTCCATTCCTTTCCTAATAATACCTAACATTCTATTTGCTTTCTTAGCCGCAGCAGCACACTGAGCATAAGGTTTCAACATATCATCAACGACAACACCTAGATCCCTTTCTTGGTCAGTGACTCCTAACGTGGAACCTTGCATGACGTAGCTATAATTCGGGTTCCTCTTTCCCACATGCATTACTTTGCACTTGCTCACATTAAATGTCATCTGCCATTTAGATGCCCAGTCTCACAGTCTCGTAAGGTCTTCTTGTAATTTTTCACAATCCTCCCGCGATTTAACAACTTTGAATAACTTTGTGTCATCAGCAAATTTAATTACCTCACTAGTTACTCCCATCTCTAGGTCATTTATAAATATGTTAAAAAGGAGTGGTCCCAGCACAGACCCCTGGGGACCCCACTAACTACACTTCTCCATTGAGAATACTGACCATTTAACCCTACTCTCTGTTTTCTCTCTTTTAACCAGTTTTTAATCCACAATAGAGCACTACCTCCTCTCCCATGACTCTCCAATTTCGTCTGGAGTCTTTCATGAGGTACTTTGTCAAACACCTTCTGAAAATCCAGATACTCAATATCAACTGGCTCACCTTTATCCACATGTTTGTTCACCCCTTGAAAGAAATGTAATAGATTGGTGAGGCAAGATTTCCTTTCACTAAATCGGCCAGCCGTAGAGCTGCCAAATGCTTGTGCCTAGATTGTGGAGTTATGAACATAACTTATGGGTCCTTTTACAAAGCTGCAGAAAAAAACTGGCCTTAGCGCACCCTTATGTGGGTTTTTCCTTATATAAGGTCCCTTTGGTCGGCTAACCAGGGTCTTATCCCCTCTTTCCATCAGGTCTTTCAAGATATTACTAGAAGTTCCTGTTTCTGTGTGGCTTCACGACAATATGTACAGAAGAACAGGAGCCCTCGCAGTCACAAAGACACGCCGCACACAACGAAGGTGACGGAAAAGTAGAAGTTAGATGATGTTCAACATATATAAAACATTTATTGAAACATCCAATGACCCGACACGAGTCATGTTTCAGCCTCAACGGCCTGCATCAGGAGTCTTCCGTTGGATGATACTAAACACTCTAGCTTTCCAAATATAGCAACAGGTATAAAAGGCACCTTATACGCACAAACAGGTATCGAGTGACAGAGTACTAACGTCTACTCAATCATCGTCTAGCTTCTACTTTTTCGTCACCTTCGCTAAATGTGGCATATCAGTGTGGTTTCTTCCACACTGTGGAATGCTCTCCCCCCATATCTACATCTTAAGGGGTCCTTTCACAATTTTAAGCCCCAGTTAAAGGCTCATTACTTCTCTTTGGCTTTTCCATCAATTGATGTTTGGAGCTTTTTTTTTCCTGCGATTCTGATCCTGCCATATAAATGAGGCAGCTCCAAGTCTCCTATTATACTTTCCCTCCCCTGTTTTTTTCCCTCTCTTTGGTCACGTAATCACTTCTCCTCCGCTACCTACTCATACTCTGTCTCGTGTTATGTGCAGGACGTCAGACTCAGAAACAGAACGAAGCCTTGCGCCGGAAGAAGAGGACCTCGGCTGGCGGGGGTTGGGATCCCCCGCCAGCAAAGGTAGGTGACGGCAGCGGCGGGGGACGGTTGGCGGCGGAAGGGGGGTCGAGAGGGTCATTGGCAGGGGGGGTTGAAGTTGGCCGTGGTGGTGGCGACGGCGGGGGGAGGTTGGCAATGGCGGGGGGGGGGGTCAGCGGCGCCGGGGAGGGCTAAAATGTGCCCCCTCACCTCGGGCTCCGGACCCCCTATCCCGTCGAAGTCTGGCTACACCCCTGTTACAGATTTAGTATTCAGGCGCCCTGCTGGTAGTTTTGTGGGTATGTGAACTCTTATGCACATAGGAGGAGAATCTATATATGGCGCCTACAAAAAAAAATCGGCGCTGAAATCAGTCCCGACTAAGCACCTGGATTTAGGTGCCGATTACAGAATACATTTATTTATTTATTCATTTGTTACATTTGTATCCCACATTTTCCCACCTATTTGCAGGCTCAATGTGGCTTACATTGTACCGTAGAGGCGTTCGCCGTCTCCGGTAGAGAGACAAATACAAAGAGTTGTTGTGGTCGAATAAGGTTCATGTGTTATAGACACATTGGGGAATCGAAGAGTGGAAGAGTTATACAAAGTCTATTACAAGCTTTGGTTTCGTTGTGTTGCAAGGTTTAGGCACTTAAGTTGGGTCGATAGGGTATGCCTTTTTGAACAGGTTGGTTTTTAGTGATTTCCGGAGGTTTAGGTGGTCGTGCATTGTTTTCACGGCTTTTGGGAGTGCATTCCACAGTTGTGTGCTTATGTAGGACAAGCTGGATGCGTAAGTTGATCTGTATTTGAGTCCTTTGCAGCTTGGGTAGTGGAGATTTATTTATTTATTTATTGTACATTTATACCCCACGTTTTTCCCACAGTTTTGCAGGCTCAAAGTGGCTTACAATGCACTGATAGGCTATCGCCAAATCAGAGGTGGCAAAATTACAATTAAAATTAGTTAGAATAGAAGGAACAGGGAAGGCGAAAATAAGGAAGGGCAAGAGAGACTAAAATGGTCTGTAGATACATTTTGGTAGAAAGGACTGCAGGCAATGCGTTGATTCCTTGGAGTTGGCTGAACCTCGACTGGCTAGAAGAGATGACACACCAAGATAACCTCGCACAATGGGAATGGAGGTGATATCCGCTCCTCAACTGTCCACTCCTGCCCCCAGGGCAACTGGTGCAGCAACTCACACAGTGGCAGACATCTTCAATGGGAAACAGCTGGGGAGACATAGTGGGCAGCAAACAAACAGTCAATCAGGCCTGTTAACACCAGCGGCCCGGAGGAACAGACAGATGGCCGCAGTCGGCGGGTCAAACGAGCCCCCCGCATACGTACGTTCGTGTTGATCCGACTGTGTTTCTTGTTGGTAGGTCTATGAGATCTGTCATGTATCCCGGGGCTTCGCCATGGATGATTTTATAGACCAGGGTGCAGATTTTGAAAACAAATACGTTCTTTGATTGGGAGCCAGTGTAGTTTCTCTCAGAGGGGTTTGGCGCCTAAATCTGCACGCATCCATTTACACCAACTAAAACATGGCGTAAATCCCGGCTCGTGGATTTTAGGCGCACTGGGCCATATTCTATAACTAGGCACCTACATTTCTGAACGCCCACAAAACGCCCATTTCCCCGCCACTTTTTGCCTGCACGCGTTAGAAGTTCGGCGCACATCTTTACAGATATGTAAAGATGTGCGCCTAAATTCTAATCATTGCCAATTAGTGCTCATTAGCTTGTGAAGCCAATTAAGTTATGCGCGTCATTATCGAATCCGCGCCAATTTCAGCGCCTAAATGTAAGCGCACTCTATAGAATCCGGGGGATAAGGGCCATTATTCTAGTCATTTCCGTGCACACAGGGCACCTCGATTAGAGATTTGCTCTTTACGGTGTAGGCTTTGCGATGCACGGTCTTCTCTGCCTGCCCTTTTCAGCTCTGGCTCTTTCCTGACTATTCCTCTCCTTTAGCAAAATTGCAAAACGTTTTTCTCTAGTTCCAGAGGACAGCGCTCATAAAATTGTAGTTGGTAAACTGTGCATTATATTTATAACAGATTTGTGTATTCAATCAGTTGCACGTTGTGCTTGATTCATTCTGAGCCTTTGCATTTAACCTTCCTCTTTTCTCTTCTCCCTCCAGGGTGACAATAACACAGCAATCTCACTTCATACCATAAACTGTTGAAGAATTCAGCTGATCATGTGTAGAGTTTTCAGCTCCCTCTGATACCGGCTACATCCTCTGCTTACAAGACGCTCGCAAAATGAAAGGACACGACACCACCCATGTCAGGAGTCGGGTATTACAGCTAAAATTTAGACAATGTACTGTCATCACATAAGTAAAATAAAAAAACTTTCTGAAGTCACAAAATCAGGATATTCAACTCGGAAAAAGAAATGGGAACAAAATTCAGCTGACGGTGATCAAGGTTTTCCTGACAGCCACCAGCGTTAAAACCCAGAAGAACTGACATTTAATTTCCGGGTTTTTGGAGCCGGCTAATGCAAAAGATCAGCACGCGCATTCCTGAATCTCCACTACCCCAGCTGCAAAGGTCTAAAATATAAATCAACATAGGCACGCAACTGTGGAATGCACTACCAAAAGCCACAGAAACAATACACGACATAACTAAATTCCGAAAAATACTAAAAACCAACCTGCTCAAAAAGGCATACCACAATGATCCATCCTAAATACCAGACAACAAAACCCATATCAGAATTGGACAAAACCGAACTCTTAAATTACTCTGTCACTAATGAACTTTAACACAATGCCACTTTATCTCTCACTACGGAAATGAATTCTCTATTCTTGATTGCTTAATCTACTCTGTCACTTATGAACTTTAATGCAATATAACTCTGTATTTCTCATTCCGGAAGTGGCGATCGCCATTACGGAACAATGTAAGCCACACTGAGCCTGCAAATAGGTGGGAAAATGTGGGATACAAATGCAACAAATAAAGAAAGAAATAAATAACCAGTTAAGTGCGACATTCGGCATTCGGTTGAACTGGCCGATTAACTGCTGAATATTGCCACTTAACCAGCCACCTTCGCCCTCAGAATGCCCCAAAACAGCCAGTTTTCGCTTCAGCACTAACAGATTATTTTCCGCAACATTAACCAGTTAAGTGCTACAGAAAATTAGTGGTTGGCCCTGAACAGGTGATTTAACTATCCAGGCTGGTTAAATTGCTTTGAATTTTATTTATTTTTGTTACGTTTGTACCCCACACTTTCCCACTCATGGCAGGCTCAATGCAGCAGGCAATGGAGGGTTATGTGACTTGCCCAGAGTCACAAGGAGCTGCCTGTGCCTGAAGTGGGAATTGAACTCAGTTCCTCAGGACCAAAGTCCACCATCCTAACCACTAGGCCACTCCTCCAGTGTTGCTACATTGGAGATTCTACATGGAATGTTGCTACTATTGGAGATTCTACATGGAATGTTGCTATTCCACTAGCAACATTCCATTTAGAAGTCGGCCCTTGCAGATCACCAATGTGGCCGCGCAGGCTTCTGCTTCTGTGAGTCTGACGTCCTGCACATATGTGCAGGACGTCAGACTCACAGAAACAGAAGCCTGCGCAGCCTTCTACATGGAATGTTGCTAGTGGAATAGCAACATTCCATGTAGAATCTCCAATAGTAGCAACATTCCATGTAGAATCTCCAATAGTATCTATTTTATTTTTGTTACATTTGTACCCTGCGCTTTTCCCACTCATGGCAGGCTCAATGCGGCTTACATGGGGCAATGGAGGGTTAAGTGACTTGCCCAGAGTCACAAGGAGCTGCCTGTGCCTGAAGTGGGAATGTTCCCAGGACCAAAGTCCACCACCCTAACCACTAGGCCACTCCTCCTTTCTGTGGGAGAAAACCAGTCTGATTTTTTTTTTTTCACTTTTGCTCCCCTAGAAGATGATGCTCCAAGTCAGACACTCTCGGCCCTCTCACTCTTTCCCACAGAGACACCGCCTGACCACTTTCAAAGACAGCACCTTCTTTTTAAAAAAAAAGGTGCTTCCATCCTGTAACGTTTTCATTTCCAAATATCCGGAAAAAAATGTGCTAGTGATCCTTTCGGCAAGTCCCAGGTTACTCTGCATGAAGCGGATGTCTCTCTGGCGTGGAAATCTCATGATCGCTACATCTCTTCCAAGAACGAGAGCTAAACACCCCCCTCCCTCCCTCCCTCCAAGCTGTTCTCCTTCAGCGATGCTTAATTACTTTCCTACTGCAGGGTGGCCATTAACACAACACGTTGCCATTTGAATGCATTTCTGTATGGATTTCTCATTTCTGGCTTTTTTTTTTTTTTGCTTACAGTTCTGCTGATATGGATTGAGTTACGCTCTGTGCTTTGCGTTCATTTTCCAAATGTTAACTTATACACTACCATTTATGGATGCATCAAAGCTGTTTATATAGATTGCAATAAAAATATGCATCGAAGAATGCCAAGGAGAAAGCAAAAGGAAACAGCAAGACACCAAGATCAACTGCAAGGCTTCCGGCACCAACTACTGCATCTAGGGTCCCTCTTTCACCAAAAGCTTGAAAGAAAAAAATAGGTTTTAAGGCCTGCCTTGAATTTAGGCAAAGATGCCTCAGTAGGCAGGTGTTCTAGGATAGAGTGGAGGAGTGGCCTAGTGGTTAGGGTGGTGGCCTTTGGTCCTGAGGAACTGAGTTGGATTCCCACTTCAGGCACAGGCAGCTCCTTGTGATTCTGGGCAAGTCACTTAACCCTCCATTGCCCCATGTAAGCCGCATTGAGCCTGCCATGAGTGGGAAAGTGCAGGGTACAAATGTAACAAAAATAAAATAGATACTATTGGACATTCTACACGGAATGTTGCTACTATTGGAGATTCTACATGGAACGTTACTATTCCACTAGCAACATTCCATGTAGAAGGCTGCGCAGGCTTCTGTTTTTACGTGCAGGACGTCAGACTCACAGAAGCAGAAGCCTGCGCGGCCACATTGGTGATCTGCAAGGGCCGACTTCTACATGGAATGTTGCTAGTGGAATAGCAACATTCCATGTAGAATCTCAAATAGTAGCAACAGTGGAGGAGTGGCCTAGTGGTTAGGGTGGTGGACTTTGGTCCTGGGGAACTGAGTTCAATTCCCACTTCAGGCACAGGCAGCTCCTTGTGATTCTGGGCAAGTCACTTAACCCTCCATTGCCCCATGTAAGCCGCATTGAGCCTGCCATGAGTGGGAAAGTGCAGGGTACAAATGTAACAGAAAAAAAAAGAGAGAGAAAAGTAGGCCTGAGCCCAAAGTAGGTAGGCCTTGCACACCCTGGTCTACCCGTGGCTACAGCATGAGTTTGAAAGTGCCCATGATTTTCCCCCGTTTGATATCCTTCCCAGCTTACTCTGTCCAGCCATTGCGGTGAGAGGCTATGTACAAGAATTTGCTTCTGGAATCCTGTAATAATAAGCCCTGAATTCAGCCACTAGGTGTCATCATTGTGCACAGTCTGTGACTATTACCCCCTCCCCCCCCCCCCCCCCCAACAACCCCCTTAGGGCTCAGAGCATTGACTCTGCAGTATCCATGGCCCAAGGAGTAGAAAACCGGAGCCAAGAATCAAACCCAAGCCCCTCCATAAGACAGGGCCACCGTCCTGTCTCAGCACTTTTATTTCTTCACAGCGGTTAGCAGTTGCATCAACCCCACTCTGATATATAAGTACATAAGCACATAAGTATTGCCATACTGGGAAAGACCAAAGGTCCATCGAGCCCAGCATCCTGTTTCCAACAGTGGCCAATCCAGGTCACAAATACCTGGCAACATCCAAAAATGTGCAAAACATTTTATACTGCTTATCCCAGAAATAGTGGATTTCCCCCAAGTTCATTTAATAACGGTCTATGGACTTTTCCTTTAGGAAGCCGTCCAAAACTTTTTAAAACTCCGCTAAGCTAACCGCCTTTACCACATTCTCTGGCAACGAATTCTAGAGTTTAATTACACGTTGAGTGAAGAAAACTTTTCTCCGATTCGTTTTAAATTTACTACATTGTAGCTTCATATCTACCCATTCAACTCCACTCATTATTTTATAGACCTCTATCATATCTCCCCTCAGCCACCTTTTCTCCAAGCTGAAGAGCCCTAGCCGCTTTAGGCAAAACCAGCAGAGACCACGGTGTAACTGGGTTTGACTGTGGCCCTTTTCTGCTGAAAAGGATAGCATGCAAATGTTGGTTCCAAGCACTAGGTGGCATCCTAGTGCATTCCAGCTGAGACCACAGACGTCTCTTTATGTGCGTGTCTGCCACATCAGCTGTGGGTCCCTGACTCCGTGTGGGTCTGCCTGAGATGCACGGTGCAGCCCGCAGCTCCTGAATAACCCTCGTGTCATGCAACCTTCTGCTTCTCCTCAGTGGCTTTGAGCAAGGATTCAACAGACTCTTTCCCCTAGAAGGAAATGGAACTAAAAGCACGCGGTGAGAGTTTTCAAGAAAAAGCAGCAAATTCTGACAAAAATCGATCCCCTTTCCCACTACGAAATGGAAGGTGCGCAGAGTTTACCTTGACTGTTTTGACAATGGAGAAAGCACAGCAGTTTCTGAGATCACAAAATCTCTCAAAGTTTTGGGAGGGTTCTAAATTCTTCTTAAAACACTGTGTCCCACCCCTACATGGGACCTCGTGCATCTGCTGGAGACCTTCGGAATTAGAGGGTGACCCCACACCCGGTCTTTTGTAGTCCAGTTTCCTGCTAAAGTGACCCTGTTGTGGAAGGATCCAGCCCGACAACCTCTCAATTTCTTCCCCATTAACTCAACGTGCTCCTCTGCTATTCTCAGCCTTACGGTGCCCAGCACATAAAAAGAGTAAACACCAGGCTTAATCCTCCAATTTTAGGCAAAAAGATGAACTTCCTATCAATATTAATTTGTCTGACATTTAATAGCTGGAATTTTTATTTAATTATGTATTTATAGCCCACCAATCCCTAAATGGGTTACAATCATCTCTCTATATAAAAGGCAACCCCAACGTTCTGAAGCCTCCACGGAAGTTCAGGCACCCGAGATATCCGTGTGCCCTGGAGTGTCTGCACCGCCCTCGCGTCAAAACGTCATGACGTCGAGGGCGATGCTATAACACTCGGATGGTCGAAACGCGAGGCGAACGCGAACCCCGAACAACGCACGTGGGACAGAGGGAGGGTCTGCACCGCCCTCGCATCAAAACGTCATGACGTCGAAGGCGGAGCTATAACACTCGGAGGGCCAAAACGCGAGGCGAACGCCAACCCCCAACAAGGCAAGTAGCTCAGAGGGACGGAGGGAGGGGGCCCCTTGCTAGCGCCCATTTCATTGCGCTCAGAAACGGGCAATTTTTCCTAGTACCTACATAAAAGTCAAAAACATACAAATAAAAACTTGTAAAACTATATAAGAACAAAAGTGTTGCCATACTGGGAAAGACCGAAGCTTCGTCCATCAAGCCCAGTATCCTGTTTCCAAGATCCCAAAACAGTAAAACAGATTTTATGCTGCTTATCCTAGAAATAAGCAATGGACTTTCCCAAGCCATCTTAATAATGGCTTATGGAGTTTTCTTCAAGGAAATCATCCAAACTTTTTTTAAAACCCTGCTAAGCTAACTGCTTTTACCACACTCTCTAATAACGAATTCCAGAGTTTAATTACATTTTGAGTGAAAAAATATTTTCTCTGGTTTGTTTTAAATTTACTACTTAGTAGCTTCATTGCGTGCCCCCTAGTCTGAGTATTTATGGCAAGAGTAAACGAGCAATTCATGTCCATCCATGCCACTCTACTCAGTATTTTATAGACCTCTATCATATCTCCCCTCAGCCATCTCTCCTCCAAGCTGATCCCTAGCTACATTAGCCTTTCCTCACAGGAAAGTCGTCCCACCCCCTTTATCATTTTCATCGCCCTTCTCTGTACCTTTTCTAATTCCTACTACTACTACTACTATTTAACATTTCTAAAGCGCTACTAGGGTTACGCAGCGCTCTACAGTTTAACATAGAAGGACAGTCCCTGCTCAAAGAGCTTACAATCTAAAGGACATATGTACAGTCAGTCAAGTAGGGGTAATCTAGACTGCCCCAATTTGACTACCCCTACTTGACTGACTGTACATATGTCCTTTAGATTGTAAGCTCTTTGAGCAGGGACTGTCCTTCTATGTTAAATTGTACAGCGCTGCGTAACCCTAGTAGCGCTTTAGAAATGCTAAATAGTAGTAGTAGTAGTAGGAATTAGAAAAGGTACAGAGAAGGGCGATGAAAATTCCTCTATATTGTTTTCGAGATACGGTGACCAGGATGGCACACAGTATTCGAGGCACAGTCACATCACAGAGCAATACAAAGGCATTATAACATTCTCATTTTTGTTTTCCATTCCTTTCCTAATAATTCCTAGCATTCTCCTCAAGTCGCTTCACTGGCTCCCAATCCACTACCATATACAGTTCAAGCTTCTCCTATTGACCTTCAAGTGCACTCAATCTGCTGCCCCCCATTACCTCTCTATCCTCCTCTCCCCGTATGTTCCCACCCGTAACCTCCGCTCTCAGGACAAATCACTCCTATTTGTACCCTTCTCCACCACCGCTAACTCCAGACTCCGCCCCTTCTGCCTCGCAGCACCTTATGCCTGGAACAGACTTCCTGAGCCCTTACGCCATGCGCCCTCCCTGTCCATCTTCAAGTCCTTACTCAAGGCCCACCTCTTCTCCCTTGCTTTTGGCGCCTAACCACCTTCCCCATTCCTGATACCTACACTGACTACATAGCTTATTACCTTTAGATTGTAAGCTCTCTTGAGCAGGGACTGTCCTTCCCTGTGTTTAAACTTGTACAGCGCTGCGTAACCCTGGCAGCGCTATAGAAATGCTAAGTAGTAGTAGTAGTAGTAGTTGCTTTCTTAGCCGCCGCTACACATAACACATCTTCCTAACCTTTAAAGCTGTGTGATCTTCAACGCTGCCATAAAATAAAATAATAAAATCATAGTAAAAATGCCTGCAAAACAAAGATGTGTCTTCAGGGTTTTCTTAAACTGGGGTATATTACCACACCATCATAGATACACAGTCAACTCATCCCACATTAATGGGCCAGCAACTGAAAATGCTGTCTCCCTAGTCTTAACATAGTGGATGTTCTTCAATACCGGAATGGCGAAAAAATGAATTGCGTTCAAAATCTGTACCCCGGTCCATAAAATCATTCACGGTGAGGCCCCGGCATATATGTCAGACCTCACAGACTTACCAACCAGGAACACAAAAAGGTCAGCACGCACATTCCTGAATCTCCACTACCCCAGTTGCAAAGGACTTAAATATAAATCAACATACGCCTGCAGCTTTTCCTACATTAGCACGCAACTATGGAACGCACTACCAAATGCCATAAAAACAACGCACGACCTAACAATCTCCAGAAAACTACTAAAAACCAACCTGTTCAAAAAGCCAGACTCATATTTGGAAAATCAAAATACGAAAGTGCAAAACCCCTACGAGAGAAGCTACACTGGCTCCCACTTAAAGAACGCATCACGTTCAAAGTATGTACCCTAGTTCATAAAATCATCCATGGCGATGCCCCAGCCTACATGTCTGACCTGATAGACCTACCATCCAGGAATGCTAAAAAATCATCTCGCACATTCCTTAATCTTCATTTCCCCAACTGTATAGGTCTAAAATATAAACTAATGCACGCATCATCAACCTTTTCCTATATGAGTGCGCAATTCTGGAACGCACTGCCACGTAACCTAAAAGCGACCTATGAACTGACCAACTTCCGTAAACTACTAAAGACCCATCTCTTCGACAAGATATACCACAAAGACCAAAACATGTGTTACTCTCAAATATCTCAAATGAACCTTTTCCGGATATGGGAAGGTGGTAGAACGAGAGGACATGAAATGAGATTGAAGGAGGGCAGACTCAAGAAAAATGTCAGGAAGTATTTTTTCACGGAGAGAGTAGTGGATGCTTGGAATGCCCTCCCGCGGGAGGTGGTGGAAATGAAAACGGTAACGGAATTCAAACATGCGTGGGATAAGCATAAAGGAATCCTGTGCAGAAGGAATGGATCCTCAGGAGCTTAGTCAAGATCGGGAGGCGGGGCTGGTGGTTGGGAGGCGAGGATAGTGCTGGGCAGACTTGTACGGTCTGTGCCAGAGCCGATGGTGGGAAGCGGGACTGGTGGTTGGCAGGCAGGGATAGTGCTGGACAGACTTGTACGGTCTGTGCCAGAGCCGGGGTTGGGAGGCAGGGCTGGGGAGGTGAGGATAGTGCTGGGCAGACTTATACGGTCTGTGCCTGTGCCAGAGCCGGTGGTTGGGAGATGGGGCTGGTGGTTGGGAGGTGGGGATAGGGCTGGGCAGACTTATACGATCTGTGCCAGAGCCGGTGGTGGGAAGTGGGACTGGTGGTTGGCAGGCAGGGATAGTGCTGGACAGACTTGTACGGTCTGTGCCAGAGCCGGGGTTGGGAGGCAGGGCTGGGGAGGTGAGGATAGTGCTGGGCAGACTTATACGGTCTGTGCCTGTGCCAGAGCCGGTGGTTGGGAGGTGGGGCTGGTGGTTGGGAGGCGGGGCTAGTGCTGGGCAGACTTATACGGTCTGTGCCCTGAAGAGCACAGGTACAAATCAAAGTAGGGTATACACAAAAAGCAGCAAATATGAGTTATCTTGTTGGGCAGACTGGATGGACCGTGCAGGTCTTTTTCTGCCGTCATCTACTATGTTACTATATCCAGAAATGTTAATAATGCCTTCTATTATCTTTTATTCCATTACCATGTAACCCAAAATCCTTATGTAACACCATATGTCTACTCCCCTCTCATTTCCACTATCCATGATGAATTGTAAGCCACATTGAGCCTGCAAAGAGGTGGGGAAATGTGGGATACAAATGCAATAAATAAATAAATAAAATGCCACTATGATCCATCCTAAACACTACACAACGAAACTCTTCAATAACTAGACAAAACCGAACTCTCTACACCTGACCGCTTCAGTCACTCTGTCACTAACGAACGTTAACGCACTACCACCTTATTTCTCACGTCGGAAATGAACTGATTATCTAAGCTACTCCATAATTTACTCTACCATTTATGAACTTAATGCAATATCGCTTTGTATTTCTCAATCCGGAAATGGCGATCGCCACTACGGCATACTGTAAGCCACATTGAGCCTGCAAAAAGGTGGGAAAATGTGGGATACAAATGCAACAAATAAAATAAATAAATAAATAAAATACTTGCTTTCCAGGCTCAGATCTCAACTGCCTGCTCCGTTGATATAACTGCAGGTCCTCAAATAGATACCACAGAGCAGTTGCATATACCGGTTGATAAACAAATGACAAAATAACATAATTGTATCCCAAAAGCAACTAGCAACTGATGTAGCCACTTCAGTACTGGTGGAAGTAGCTCAAATTTAAAATCTGTAATATACAGTACAGTCTCGATTATCCGACGTAAACGAGACTGGCCCATTCTCGGATACTACTACTACTACTTAACATTTCTAGAGCGCTACTAGGGTTAGGCAGCGCTGTACAGTTTAACAAAGAAGGACGGTCCCTGCTCGAAGGAGCTTACAATCTAAAGGACGAAATGTCAAGTTGGGGTAGTCTATATTTCCTGAGTAGAGGTGTAGTGGTTAGGTGCCGAAGGCGACATTGAAGAGGTGGGCTTTGAGCAAGGATTTGACGATAACACCACATAAACCGCTCAAACAATGCATAATCAAAGGCATAGCATTCCCAATTTTCAGAAATTGTTTCTAAAATAAAGATTTTTACGAGAAATAAATGCAATTATTTCATCGTGGGGGGGGGGGGGGGGTCGGATAAGCCAGATGGTCGGATTAGCGAAGGTTGGATAATTGAGACTGTACTACATCGTGTTTTAAACAAAAGGGTCATTTCTGGAGATCTACTCCCGAAACACAGGGCTCCACCCAGAAACCACACACCGACACCCTCCGCCAATACAAACGTCCCCACTTCCTCTGAAAAACCTCCGTCCCCACACGCAGGTCTGCGTAACAATGTATTTATTAGTGATTTCTGATATGGCTAGCCTTGTCCTGACTCCACTGCCAGTGAGAAGGGTCACACCCTGGCTGCTCCGATGTTCCTTTGGGAACCTGTGAGGATGTCAGCATGTGTGTGACAGCCTGTCCTGGGAGGTTGGTCTAGGTGAAATAATTCTATTATCTCAAGTAGGAAATTAAAGAATGAATTTTAAAATCAATAAGCCAGAGAAAGAGCCTTGAGGAGAAATCAGCTAAAGGCTGATTTTACTCTCTGCGCATTTTGGTGTAGTTTTTAGAATCAGGAGAAGTGTCCTAGTGGTTAGAGCGCCGGTCTTGACATCCAGAGGTGGCTGGCTCAAATCCCGCTGCTGCTCCTTGTGATCTTGGGCAAGTCACCTAACCCTCCATTGCCTCAGGTATAAGATTGTGAGGCCTCCAGGGACAGGGACAGTGTACCTGCATGTAACTCACCTTGAGCTACTACTGAATAAGGTGTAATCCAAATAAATGAGAGATGATGAGGCCTGAGTACAGAGTGGGAGTAAGACCTCTTCTCAGGGCCGCCGAGAGACTGGGCCGGGCCCGGGGCAAGGCCGCTCCCGGGCCCCCGGCCCCACCCCCTGGGCCCCGCCCCCACTGCCACCCCCCAGGTTGTTGCCGCCCCCCCCCCTGAGGGGGGCCCGGCACCACAGTCCCACCCGCCTCTGCCACCGGGCCGGGCCCCTTCCACCCGAACCCCCGTCAGCAGAAGTGCTGTCTTCTGACTCCGGCGTGCGCGGCCCACACAGACGCACTCCTCTCAGCTGATCTTCGCTGTACTCTGCAGGGCTTCTGTGCGTCTGACATCCTGCAGAGTACAGCGACGATCAGCTGAGAGGAGCGCGTCTGTGTGGGCCGCGCACGCCGGAGTCAGAAGACAGCACTTCTGCTGACGGGGGTTCGGGTGGAAGGGTGGCGGTGGCGGGTGGGACTGCGGCGCCGGGCCCCCTTGGAGGCCTGGGCCCCGGGAATTTTGTCCCCCCTCTCGGCGGCCCTGTCTCTTTTGGACTACTATGATCAGCTCAACTCTGTGGAGGCTCTATCTCCAAAAGGATAGAGAGCAGCTTGAGACTGTCCAGCAGAAACTGACCAAGCTGGCGCATCAAGGCGAGATGAGATCAAAACAAAGGGTCTAAATATGTTTACCCTAGAGAAGAAGATGGAGACATTTAAATACCTGAAAGATATCAGTACACAAGATGCAAACCTGGGTATCGTTTGTTTACTCTTTCCAAAAATACTAGGACTAGGGGGCATGCAATGAAGCTACAAAGTAGTAAATTTAAAACGAATCTGAGAAAATGTTTCTTCACTCAACGTGTAATTAAACTCTGGAATTCATTGTCAGACAATGTGCTAAAGGTGGTTAGTTTAGCGGGGTTTAAAAAAAAAGGTTTGACCGGCTTCCTAAAGGAAAAGTCCGTAGACCATTATTAAATTGACTTGGGGAAAATCCACTGCTTATTTCTGGGCTAAGCAGCATAAAATGTATTGAACATTTTGGGGATCTTGCCAGGTATTTGTGACCTGGATTGGCCACTGTTGGATACAGGATGCTGGGCTCGATGGACCTTTGGTCTGTCCCAGTGTGGCAATACTTATGTACTTAACCTGTTTCAACTGAAGGACAGTTGTAGAACTAGAGGTCACAAGATGAAACCACGAAGGGAACATGCAGAAACACAGGCAATAGTTTTTCACAGAAAGGAGGTGGATGCCGGCACTGCCCTCCTGGGGGGGGGGGGGGGGGGGGGAGGAGTAGAGAAAACCATGACAGCATAACTCAAAAGAGCGGGACCTGCACTAAGGTAGTGTGAGGACTTCAAAAAACAGGGGTGGTAGCGCTAATGAAGGACTTTAGTCGTACTTAGGAGAGATGTGACAGGGTAGGAGGAAAGCTGCTGTTCTGTTCCATTTAGAAATTTTAGATGTGCATCTATCAAAAGGACGTCTGGACTGGGCAGATGGGATGGGCCACTTTGATCGTTAGCTGTTGTCATTTAATAAGTTAGTATGAGACGAAACACCTCCCCCCCCCCCCCCCCCTTATGCTTTGTCCAAGCCTTTAATTCCTGGAATCTTGCAGAATAGAAATGCTTACCCTTGTATC
This sequence comes from Microcaecilia unicolor, assembly GCF_901765095.1. Lineage (NCBI taxonomy): Eukaryota > Metazoa > Chordata > Amphibia > Gymnophiona > Siphonopidae > Microcaecilia > Microcaecilia unicolor. The sequence goes on from NC_044033.1 coordinate 9,949,224, forward strand.
CAAAAGTGCTGAGACCCCCTCCCTAATGTGCTCCCCACAGCAGGGTTTGGGTTTGTTCTGAGGATGGGGGCCCTTGGGGGGAGGGGGATCTGCGGATCTTTATATTTGCATGTGGGTTTTTTTGCTGGGGAATTTCTTCTCCCTTCCAGTAGAGGAGTGTGGTAGCCGTGTTAGTCCACTCTTAAGGTTATCAATAGAAATCAAACAAAATAAAACATGGAAAAGAAAATAAGATGATACCTTTTTTATTGGACATAACTTAATACATTTCTTGATTAGCTTTCGAAGGTTGCCCTTCTTCGTCAGATCCCTTCCAGAAACTGTATAAATTTCGAGGCAAAACACTTACGAATTTTAAAGCAACCAAAGTGCCTCGTAGTTGCAGGGGCTCAGTTTGGACCCCCATCCTTACCAGAAGAATGACAGATTCAAAGAGATTACAAATGCACACGGTCCTAGGAGTGGGCAGCTAGATCTAAAGCTTTAGCTGGAGTCTTACCACCAACCCCCCCCCCCCCCCCAGTCCAAACCCACCGTCTCTGAATAATCAGCAGTCAGGGTACCGTTTTTCTCATCCTGTTGGACCCCCTCAGAGCAGGAGGCACCAATTGCCAGGGCTTAGTGATCCTGCAGCGACGGTGCCCGGTGGATGAAAGTCACTGATCCGATCGCAGGTTCAGAAGAGGGAAGTGGTGCAGCTGTAGTTTCCTGAAGAAAAGAAAGGAGATTTGGGGAGCCCCAGCCATGCCGTGACACTTGGCGATGCAGGCTCGGGAATGCTCACACAGGATTTGCCGGGCAGAAATCATTCAAGACAATGCAGAATGGCAAAGCTTGGATTTTCTCCCACTGGTGAGAGCCTAAGACTGTATGTGTGCCCTTGCAGAATTTCGATGAGATGGAGGAAGGTTGGGAGGGGGCATGGGGGTGGGGGGGGGGGGGGAGTCCCGAGCAAGCCTTTTCTATCTCAGAACATCTCACAGATCATACTGAATAGAATCTCTCTGCATCCATTTGTATGGATTAAGAAGGGGCAGGATGGGGGAAAGGGGGGGGGCAGATTTAGAGCTGGGATGTGTGTGTGGGGGGGGGGGGGGTGACAGGCTTCAAGACTGCCCTTGCCTTTGCTTCAGCGGTAATGAATGAAAAGTGTACTTCCTCTGTCTGAAGGGTGGCCAGGACAGCTCGGAGCGCTACCTTGGCAAGGAGCAGAAAACGGGAGGATGAGACTTCTGTCCAAGACTATGCAAAAAGATTTACAGACCGTGCAAAAGGCCAGCCAGTCCGTTTTGCCTGCTCAGTGAAGAATTGCAAGGCACTTCCTCCGGGCATTCAGTTCCATGCTACTTCTGGGAAAAGGACAAAAAGGTGAAGAGGAAAACTTATCCCACTGATGTTTTGATGCTGGATGAAAACCTCAAGGAAAAGCAACACATTTTCGGTCAGCTCACATCATCCTGAAGCTGCCAGTTCACATGGTAAACAATGAGATCATTCAAGGACTGCTAGAATGGCTCTCCACCTCCCCCCTCATTCAGTTCAGTCCAAAGAGGCTGATCCAGGCCTGGATTCGCCCCATTGCATGCAGGGATTTGTAGTCCAATCTTGTTCTTTTCTAGGGAAATCAAGACTACAAATCCCTGCATGCAGTGGGGCAAAAACCAGGCCTGGATCAGCTTGTTCAGGTGGACATGGATGGAATGGCAGCCATTGCTCCAACTGAATTGGGAGTTAAAAATACATCCCCTTTGTCCTGTTTCTCCTGAAGCTAGAAAAAACAAACCTAGAAAATTCTAGCAACCCATCTCCTCTCTCTTTTTTTCTTTGTGTTTGTTTTTAAATCTTGCGCTGTACTCTGCAGGTAGAAATTTACAAGAACCTTTGTTTCTCCTTAATATGCAGTGTTCTAACCAACAAAAATAGATGCAGAGCTCTGCGACACTGGGGGCTACACACCGTGTTCCAAGATGTCCAATTGCAGGACATCGATGGACACGTTACACTCAAATCCCTGGAGATGCGTTGCTGAGTTCTGCATACTGGGATTTCTGAACAGTTTGTGTGAAAGAAAACTCTTCCGAAGGGGTTTCTGGCTGTTGGTTTCTTCTACCTGCCCCACGGGTCCCCGGGGACAATCTCATTCCTTGCAGAAAGCAATACTTTTCAACCAAACAAAGGCCAGAATGATCTGGAAATGCCGCTGAATGGGAACTTTCGGGAGTGCAGAGGCTCCTGATGTCTGCAAAGGGGACCTATGTGCTCTCGAAAGTTCCTGTACCTTATCCCCTCTGCATCCTTTATCGATTGCTTCTCATCCACTCTCTCATCACCTCTCGCCTTGACTACTGCAGCCTACTCCTCACTGGCCTCCCATTTAACCATCTATCCCCCCTTCAATCTGTTCAGAACTCTGCTACATGTCTTATCTTCCGCCTGGACCGATATACTCATATCACCCCTCTCCTCAAGTCACTTCACTGGCTTCCGATCAGGTACCGCATACAATTCAAGATTCTCCTACTAGCCTACAAATGCACTCAATCTGCAGCCCCTCATTACCTCTCTACCCTCATCTCCCCCTACGTTCCCGCCCGTAACCTCCGCTCACAGGACAAATCCCTCCTTTCAGTACCCTTCTCCACCACCGCCAACTCCAGGCTCCTCCCTTTCTGCCTCGCCTCACCCCATGCTTGGAATAAACTCCCTGAGCCCATACGCCAGGCCCCCTCCCTGCCCATCTTCAAATCCTTGCTCAAAGCCCATCTCTTCAATGTTGCCTTCGGCACCTAACCATTATACCTCTATTCAGGAAATCTAGACTGCCCCCAATTTGATTGACTGCACTTTTTTGTCCTTTAGATTGTAAGCTCCTTTGAGCAGGGACTGTCCTTCTTTGTTAGATTGTACAGCGCTGCGTAACCCTGGTAGCGCTTTAGAAATGTTAAATAGTAGTAGTAGTAATTTGAGGTGTTGCAGCTCACACAGACTCTGACTTTCCTGTCTAGTGACTATAAAGCAGCTTAAAAACATAAGACCAGCCATACTGGGTCAGACCAATGGTCCATTTAGCCCAGTATCCTGCTTCCAACAGTGGTCAATCCAGGTCACAAGCATATAACAGAATTCCAAATAGTAGCAACATTCCGGAATCCCAAAGAGTGACAAGATTCCAGAATTGAAAAATAATAGCACGATTCCAGAATCTCATACAGTAGCAAGATTCCATGCTACCAATCCCAGGGACAAGCAGTGTCTACGGACTTTTCCTCCAGGAAATTATCCAACCTTTTTTAAACCCAGATACATTAAAAGTCTACTTTCCTTGGCTCTATAGGTACCATTTTTGGTCTTACTCATGTTCCCCTATATTTTAGTTCTTGTATTTTCTCACATGTGGCCACTTCATTGCAGGTTTTTTTCTTATTATGGCCACCCACACTGCCTGAATTTTTAATAAATCCACCTCCCTGTCTTCAGCGTCCATTCCAGATTCCCTCCACCCTATGGATCTTAAGCTTAATTAGAACCAGGGCCAGGATCTGGTACCATAACTACATGGGATTGTACTCCCTATTTTACAATGCCCCCCCCCCCCCCGCAAACTTGCTTAGCCCAGTCTCTGCAATGATAATCCTCAGCTGTACCCATGCACCCTAAATCCATCCACTAGGAGTCACCATTGCATAGAGACTGCCCCACCCCAATCCAATCCAGTCCAACCGGAGTACTTATATGCTGTCGGTCCCCCCCCCCCCCCCAAATCAGGGATCAAAGCAGATCCAAGAAACCCCGGTCATGCAACAAAAAATAACATTACAAAGAAGTTATCAAAACAACATGTAACAGAATCATAAACTAGAAAACTAAAAAAATAATAATTTTTTCTACCTTAAGCACTCAAAAACATATCAAATATAATAGCTTTCATTCAACAGCAGCCTGAGAAGAAACTGTCCTAATGTCCCTGGCAAACTATTCCAGGTACTTAATGCTTGAAAACTGAATGAACCATGCTGGATCAAATAATCCGGTGCTGTGCCCCAAAAGAACAAAACACCCCCCACCCAGAGAGTAGAATGCTTGAGCCGGGAACTGAACCAAACCAGCCCGAAGCGTCTTCGTGTTTTATATGTATCCGTATGATGCCTATACGGGGGCTGCTGATGACAAACAGCACAGCGGCGCTCCTGATTCTACTCCGATTCATAGTGGGAGGCGCTTTCAAAACCTAAACCCTAATTAGAAATGAAGTACATAAAAGGGGGGCCCTGGTAATGATTTTATTTCAACAAGCAAATCAATTAGCTGAAGTTATGTTTTGCTGGCAACGCCAAATAGATTCAAGACAACCATAGTGACCCTCGGATTCTGCTGCCAAAAAGATCATTTATTTATTTGTTGCATTTGTATCCCACCTTATCCCACCTCTTTGCAGGAACATCCCTAGGTCCCAAAATATTTGTATGAGGAAAATCAGCCTGTGTGGGCACCAGAGTCTAGGCTGAGATCCTGTGACCCTGGACCATACCATATGCAATGAGTTTATGTTATTAGGCGGACTGGATGGACCATACGGGTCTTTATCTGCCATCATCTACTATGTTACTGTGAACAAGGTCCTGGCGTAGTGACACCCAATGCCAAATCTGATCTGTGCAACCCTGTTTCCTGGCTAAAAGTGGTGGGATCACATCCATGCATATGAAATAAAGTGAGCTGGAATAAAACACACTAATTAAATGCTAATTATTATTCCTGTAGTCTCTGGAAACAACCCTCAAGTTGCAGCAACTACAGCCACTACTGAGAACTGCAGAAGGGATCCAGGCAAATCGGAAAATACACAAGCAGTCATGGGCCAAAACAGCTCCCTGGGAATCAGGTCAATTCTGAAGTGAGGAGGCAAATGCACTAAGGAACCCTAAAATTCCCAGCACCAGCGCCCCACACCATAGTGGAAGGAAGGCAAATGTTTGATAGCAAATGTGTTTTGGAGGTATGAAGGCGGATCAGTGCTGTACCTCAGTTCTAGCGCTGCAGAGAAACACTATGTCTGGGGGCCAAGGTCGTCATGTTGGGGGGGGGGGGGGGGAGGCACATTCTCAGTCCAGACAGGACTTAACAAAGATCTAGGTTTTCTAGCTCATTATAAACCATAAAATTGTACTGCTTTGTCACCCTCCTGTCTCCATGCATATCTCCCTGTCCCTCATCCACCTGACTCTTCCTGTCTCTCACCTATCCACCCCCATCCTGTTAGACTGTCACTGAAATGTTTTGATGTTTCACTTCTATATACTGTCATCTACCAACATTTGCTTATTTCCTATCTGACGAAGAAGGGCAACCTTCGAAAGCTAATCAAGAAATGTATTAAGTTATGTCCAATTAAAAAGGAATCATCCTATTTTCTTTTCCATGTTTTATTTCTATGGATTACCTTTAAAAGTGGACTAACACAGCTACCACACCTCTCTACTCAAGAAAATAGGAAAAGCAATCACTGCCACCATTATTTTTTAGCGGGAGGGAAGGGGATACACTTTTTGAACTGAAGACAGCAAGTTTGGCTCTGATTACATATCAACTATGCAAGTGAGTGGGACAACGGTGGACACTGACGCCAAGACATTGGAGCTTCCTGTTTCCCCTCCACAATAGCCAGGTATCTGGAGGAAGTTACCCCCTAGCATTTGGTCTCATGCTCCAGAAAAAAAAGATATTGGGCTGTGGGCAAGGGAGAGGCTCCATTGGAGAACTATTCTTGTGCAAGATAATCCAAGATTTTCTGGCCAAATTTCCCCGACCTCTGGAATTCTTGGGCTATTTACTCATTAAGCAGAGAAGCTCCTTGCTGCACTCGTGGTCTGGTGGGTCTGTTTTTCCCCCCAAAAAAACCTGGTGGCACCACTACGTAAGTGACCGTACTGAGTGTGAATGTGTAAGGATCTATGATGAGACAGTTCGTGCTGTGTTCCGAGCTCCCCTCGGGTACTCTGTCTGCAGGTCTAGGGTCCAGCATGTCACAGAAAGAAAACAGCTGTTTGTGAGAGATGACAATGGCTTCTTTAGCCCGGGTGAAGCCTTCCCGCCAGCACAGACCACTTAACAGATCCACTACAAAAGACCTCTGACTCCCTACGGGGACTGAGTGTTCCTGGTACGTATCTGGCACAGAACAGCAAGGACTTTGTAGAAAGGCCGAGTGTTCCTATCACACACATCTGTGGCTCAATGGCAGGGACTCTGTGCAAGGGCTGAGTGCTGTAGGCTCAGATCTGTCACGAAACGGCAAGGCCTTTGCATGAGGGCTGACTCTTCATATGGGGTGAGTGGAGAGGGCAGTTTGCCTGTATATTCCTGCCAGGATCTGTTCAAAAATAGTGCATAATTTTTTTTTTACAGGAGGGCAGAGATCTTATGCAGCCTGTCGTGAGATCCAGGGACTATATTGATTTGGTTCAACCACTTAAGAAAATTTCCACATAATTCAGACCCTGGAATCCTGATCCCTTGCTGCACTAGTGCCTTTCCCCTGGCTTGGCCGCCCCCCCAGTGCCCTGGGAAGCCAGTAGTAAACATTTATTTCTTGACATCCCCGCAGTGCCCCTCTCAAGATAGTCAGTGTCTGCAAAACCACATCCCCCCCAAAAAGGGAACTTTTAGCCCAAAATACAGGTGTTAAAAAACAAACGTTCAGCAGCAAGTTACCTACAGATATTTGGGACTGTGAGTCTTGTCCTGCAGGGAACTTTTCTTGCATGCCAGGAAAGCATATCACCCACACCAAGCCTCCCCCCTCCCTCCACTGCCCCTTTCACACCTGCACCCTGCTCTTTCACCTCAGGGTGGCTGCATTTTTGCCCGATTCTGCAACGTTTTTCTGCCTTTCGCCAGCTCTTCCAGTCTCCAGCAAAGTTCCTGAAAAGCATCCAGAATCATTTGGAAGGAAACGGGCAGAGAGGGTGAAGGTCTGGCAACCCTCCTCACTCCAGACAAGAATAACGTTATCATCTAACAGCTTGGTGAAAAGCCTTTTCAGCCAGAAGACACAATTACCATCTCAGCTGTACTGGTCCGCCATCCTTAACTGGTCCCACTTTCCTGCACAACTACCCAGCAAGGCACGATCATTCACAGGCTGGCACCGGACTGGCAAGGAGGCGGCGAGGAAGGGGAGAGACATGAAAGGAGGGAGGGTGGCTGAGGAGCTGAGGGGGAAGAGGGAGCAAGCGAGCTGGGGGAAAGGGCAAGGGGGCACAGATGCCCCTCTCCCAGTCTCCTAGCCTCTGATTAAGAGAGGGCGAAGAGGCAGGAAGGAGCTCCCTGGTCGTCTGGGCAGCTGTCTGTCTCCCTCCCCGCCGCCCGGCCGGGTGATTTGCTCCGCATTCGCCTTTGCTCTTACCGTAAACTCCTTGCGCCCGAGGGCAGCGGGGCAACAGAGCCAGGAGGAGGAGAGAGACGATTTGCATCCTCTTCAGCGCTGCCGCTTCACATCCAGCCCAGGAAGCGAGGAAAGGGGGGGGGGAGAGAATAATCCACACGAGAGGTGAGCGGAGGAAGAAGCCCAGTCCTGCCCCGCGCAAAAGATCCAAAAAAATGCAAGCAGACGGTGCAGGGCTCCGGCACTGGCAAACGTACTGCAGCTTGGCACTGACTCCCCCACCCCCAGCTGCAGAGGGGGGGAGGGCAGCCCGGCCCCTGGCTTTCCTTTTTCAGGCCCCAGCAATTGGCCCCAGCTGTCCGGGCATCTCGGAGCCCCCTGTCCCGTCCCTGCCAACTTTGCAGCAAGTCTCTCGGCTGGAAAGTTCAGCTCCTGGGGGAGGGGAGGGGGGTTTCTTCGGTTTCCAAATCAAGAGCGATGTTGAGTCCCACAGCAGCGGCTTCTCCCTGTTTGTCACGGTGCAGAAAGCTGGCTGCCTGTGCTGATCAGCCCCCCCATCCCTCCACCTTTTGCACACCCTGTTCCTGAGGTCCCGGGTATCTGCCTCCGCCTGTGCTGATCGGCCCCTCCCCCAACTCCTGCACGCCTTGGACTGTGCTCCTTCAGCACACCCTGTTCCTGATGCCCACTGTGTCCCTCTTGCTACCTGTGCTCACTAGCTGCCCTCCTTCTCCACATCTTGCTTCTGACGCCCCCTTTCTCTCTCTCTCTCTCTCTCTCTCTCTGCCTGTGCTGATCTGCTCCCCTGCTCTTGCACACCCTGTTTGTTCCTGATGCCCCCCGTGTCCCTCTCTCTGTCTGTGCTGATCTGCTCCCCTGCTCCTGCTCACCCTGTTCCTGATGCACCCGTCTCTCTCTCTCTGCCTATGCTGCTCAGTCCCCCTTTCCTGCACACCCTGTTTGTTCCTGATGCCCCCGTGTCCCTCTCTCTGCCTGTGCTGATCTGCTCCCCTGCTCTTGCACACCCCGTTCCTGATGCACCTCCCTCTCTCTCTCTCTCTCTGCCTATGCTGCTCAGTTCCCCTTTCCTGCTCACCCTGTTCCTGAATGCACCGTGTGTGTGTGTGTATCTGCACCTCTGTGCCCACATACGGAGCACAGAAGCTCCTCTCGAATACGTCTCTCTTGCTCTGAATTTATAATCCTCCAAGACCTGTCTCTGGAAGTTCCTCTGTCTTTTCTTTCTTTCTTTCTTCCTTCAGCTTTTATTTTCTCAGCACTCTTTGATTCCCATCCAGTTAAAAAAAGAAAACCCCAGAGCCAATTAAATGAACGGTGCTCTGAGAAAGTCCAGCCTCCTGCCCAATTTCCCTGCCCTCCCTCAGGACCAATTAGAGAAACCAAACACAGGGCTGGAGAGGAAAGATCTGCCTTCCCCCTTCCCCTCCCTCTCCATCCTGGCAGAGACTTGTCAGACATGAGGCCAGGATCCATTAATCCTCTGGATACAAAGCACAAGGTGGGCTCCGGCACTTGCCAAAACCCAGGCTTGCAAGTGAGGGGACAGTGCCTGCATGTGTGGGGACAGGAGTTGTCGCCTGCCGGCTGTGTCCGTGTGTTCAGGCTGTCCTTTGGACGGATCCTGAAGCAGGGCTGTGTTTCTGCAGTCATAGCAGTGTTTTGGGTGCTGTAATTCTTCTGGTGGTCCCATGCGTGTGATGTGGGTGTTCTTAGTGGGTCTGTGACATGTGCCGGCCATCATGTGTGGGCCATGCGAATTGCACGCCTTACACTGTGTATGTACTGGTGTACGTGGGGTTCATGCAGTGTGGATGGTGGGTGTCTTTCTTTATACAAGAGTTGTGTCCTAGGGATGCTGCAGTGTGGAAGGTGTGGCTCTTTATTGTGTGTCTTGTGTTCATTGGGCTTGGTGCAGTGTGGATGATGTGTCAATTATTTTGGGTCCCTTCCTACAATAGTTGTGTGCCTAGGTTTGGTGCAGGGTGGATGGTGTGGCTTTTTATTGCGACTCTTTGTTCATACCGTAGTTGCGTTCATTGGGTTGGTGCAGCGGCCGCTTCTCTAAACATTAGGGCTACTCCTAAGGCAGGGTGTGGGTGGACACAGTCACAACTGTATGAACAAAGACATACAATACAAATCCACATTGTACCAACCCTACAAACACAACTGTTTTATGGATAGAAACACACAATAAAGACACACACCATCCACACTGCACCAACCCAATAGACACAACTACTGTATAAACACAAGACATATAATAGACACACAGCATCCACACTGTGAACAGAAGACACACAATAAAGAGCTACACCATCCACAGTAGAGCAACCCTATTGTCATTGAACGTACACACTGTTGATGGCTTATAGACAGTATATGTTCTTGTTAATGGTATGTGTCTGTATCCATACAGTAGTAGTGCTGATAGGGTTGGTCCAGTGTGGATGTGTTTCTTTATTGTGTATTTGTATCCATAGGGTAGTTTTTATTTTTTATTTATTAGGATTTATTTACCGCCGTTTTGAAGGAATTCACTCAAGGCGGTGTTCAGTAAGAATAGATCGAACATGAGCAGGAGGCAATTAGATCAGTAAAAATATTCAAAAACAGTTGTGTTGATATCGCATGTACATTGAGGAAGGTGTGTGTCTTTATCCGTAGAGCAGCTGTTTATATAGGGTTGGTGAAGTGTGGATGGTGTGTTTCTTTAATGTGTGTCTTTGTTCATACGGTAGTTGGGTAAGTAGGGTTGGTCCAGTGTGAATGGTATGTGGCTCTTTATTGTGTGTTGTGTGTTTATACAGTAGTTGTATACATAGAGTTGGTCCAGTGTGCATGGTTGTTAAAAGAATTTTTCATAGTAACATAGTAAATGACGGCAGAAAAAGACCTGCATGGTCCATCCAGTCTGCCCAACAAGATAAACTCATATGTGCTACTTTTTGTGTATACCCTACTTTGATTTGTACCTGTCCTCTTCAGGGCACAGACCGTGTAAGTCTGCCCAGCACTATCCCCGCCTCCCAACCACCAGCCCCGCCTCCCACCACCGGCTCTGCCACCCAATCTCGGCTAAGCTCCTTAGGATCCATTCCTTCTGAACAGGATTCCTTTATATTTATCCCACACGTGTTTGAATTTTGTTACCGTTTTCATTTCCACCACCTCCCGCGGGAGGGCATTCCAAGCATCCACTACTCTCTCCATGAATAAATACTTCCTGACATTTTTCTTGAGTCTGCCCCCCTTCAATCTCATTTCATGTCCTCTCGTTCTACCGCCTTCGCACCTCTGGAAAAGGTTCATTTGCGGATTTATACTTTTCAAATATTTGAACGTCTATATCATATCACCCCTGTTTCTCCTTTCTTCCAGAGTATACATGTTCAGGTCATCAAGTCTCTCCTTCTAGCTTCCTCAGATCCTTTTTCATGTTTTCCACTCCCTCCCGGGTGTCCACTCTGTTACAGATCTTAGTATCATCCGCAAATAGGCAAACTCTACCTTCTAACCCTTCAGCAATGTCACTCACAAATATATTGAACAGAATCGGTCCCATCACCGATCCCTGAGGCACTCCACTACTCACCTTTCCCTCCTCCGAGCGAATTCCATTCACCACCAATTTTACCAATGATACGAACACCACGAGACCAAGTCAGGCTTAAAGCAGTCTTATTTCTTGCAAGGAGACAAATCCAGCATACCCTCATGAAGTTGTCTGCCCTCCCCATACCTTCCCGTTTCTTATATACCTTTTTAGACTCTCATCTACGTACATGAAGCATATCTTTTAAGCTTGGATGAACATGTTACAGTTTTCGACCATTAGGAGGTTTTTACAAGCTAGGCAAAAAGCATATCTAAGAACATTCGGGTCTTCTTGTAACACACAAGGTCAGAAGCCGTTTCTTGTCTTATAATCTACACTTGTTTAGTATATGTTAAAATGATTAACTCAATAATTTCCCTACAATGGTGTGTGGCTCTTTATTGTGTGTCTTGACGCCTACAGTAGTTGTGTCCATTAGCTTGGTGCAGTCTGGATGGAGTGCATCTCTCTATTGTGTGTTTGTACATACAAAAGTTTGCTCGTAGGGTTGGTGCGTTGTGGATGGTGTGTGTCTTTATTGCGTGTCTTGCTTTTATACAGTATTTGTGTTCATAGGATTGATGCAGTGGGGATGGTGTGTTTCTTTATTCTGTGTCTATAGCCATACTGTATTTGTGTACACAGGGTTGGTGAAATGGGGAAGATGTGTGTTTATATTGTGTTTCTTTTTTCATACAGTAGTTATGTTTGTAGGGTTGGTCAAGTGTGGATGTTGTGTGGCACTTTACTGTGTGTATTGTATTTTATACAGTAGTTATGGCCCTTGGGTTGGTACATTGTGGATGGTGTGTCTTTATTGTGTGTCTTTCTTCATACAGTAATTGTGTACCTAGGGTAGGTCCAGAGTAGATGGTGTGTGATTCTTTATTATGTGTCTTTATCCCTACAGTAGTTGTGTTCATTGGCTTGGTGCAGTGTGGATTGTGTGTGTGTGTTCATACTGTAGTTGTGTCATAGGGTTGGGTGTGTGGACGGTGTGTGTCTCTTTATTGTATGTCTTGTGTTTATACAGTAGTAGTGTTCATTGAGTTGGTGCAGTGTTGATGGTGTGTGTCTCTTTGTTGTGTGTGTTTGTTCATACAGTAGTTGTTAGCAAAAACAGAAGATTAGAGAGAGCAAACCAAATGGAATCATAAAGAGTCCCTCAATATTGCAGAGAAAATATTAAAATATTTTATTGAAAATTATCTTCTTCATAGAAAACTTAAATATCACAATGCATCCAACAAATAGAATTCACTGTTTTTCATACTGCACTGTGTGTTCAAAGCGCTGGTGGTTATCAGTCCACTCATTGAAAGATGCCAGCGGTTGTCAATGTTTAAAGCAGCGGCATATTAAAAACCGCTGTTCTGTAATCAAAAGGACCCGTTTCACCGATATCACGGCTTCCTCAGGGTCTAATTACAGACAGGCAACCGATTCTGCGGTTGCTGTGAATGTGGTTCAGATTCACTTTCATCTGGCTGAGGTGCCTCCACACCGTATTTTTGTACATAGGATTGGTGAAATGGGGAACGATGTGTGTTTATATTGTGTGTCTTTGTTCATACGGTACTTGTGTTTACAGGTTAGTCCAGTGTGCATGCTGTATGGCTCTTTATTGTGTGTCTTGTTTGTACAGTAGTTGTGTTCATTGGGTTGGTGCACTGTGGATGATGTGTTTTTTTTTTATTGTGTGTTTCTATCCATAGAACAATTAGAAACATAGAAACATGAAGGCAGATAAAGGCCATATGGCCCATCCTCTGTAACCCCTTATTCTTCCTGTCCTAAGTGATCCCACATGCTTATCCCATGCCTTTTAAAATTCTGGAACAGTCCTAGACTCCACCACCTCCACTGGGAGGCCATTCCACGCCTCCACCACCCTTTCTGTGAAATAATACTTCCTTGGGTTACTCCTAAGCCTATTCCCTCTTAACTTTGTCATATGCCCCCTCATTCCAGAGCTCTCCTTCATTTGAAAAAGGCTCTCTTCCTGTACATAAATGCCTTTGAGATATTTAAACGTTTCTATCATGTCTCCTCTCTCCCTCCTCTCTTCCAGCGTATACATGTTGAGGTTCATAAGCCTGTCCCTGTAATTTTTGCATTCAAGACCACTTACTAATTTCGTAGCCGCCCTCTGGACCAACTTCATCCTGTTTATATCTTTCCATAGATGCGGTCTCCAGAACTGCACACAGTACTCCAAATGGGGCCTCACTAGAGACTTATACAACGGCACTATCACCTCCTTTTTCCTGCTGGTCATGCCTCTCTTTATGCACCCAAGCATCCTTCTGGCTTTGGCCGTCACTTTTTCTACCTGTTTGAAAGCTTTAAGGTCGTCAGACACAATCACCCCCAAGTCCCGCTCTTCCTTCACACACTGAAGCACTACACTGTACCGTTCCCTTGGATTTTTGCAACCCAAGTGCATGACCCTGCAATTTTGGGGATTAAACTTTAGTTGCCAAATATCGGTCCATTCCTGTAGCTTCACTAGGTCCTTCCTCATGTCATTCACACCCTCCAGGGTGTCCACCCTGTTGCAGAGTTTAGTATCATCCGCAAAGAGACAAACCTTACCAGACAAACCTTCCGCAATATCGCTCACAAAGACGTTAAAGAGAGCCGGCCCTAGGACCGATCCCTGCGGTACTCCACTGACGACCTCCTTTTCTTCAGAGCAAGCTCCATTTACCACCACCCTCTGTCGCCTACCATTCAACCAATTTTTTACCCAATCGGTTACTCTAGGTCCCGCACCGAGGGCACTCAATTTATTTATCAGTCGCCTGTGAGGAACCATGTCAAAGGCTTTGCTGAAATCCAAGTATACCACATCAAGCGCCCCTCCCACATCCAACTGTTTGGTCACCCAGTCGAAGAAGACAGTCAGATTCGTCTGACACGACCTGCCACTAGTGAAGGCATGATGCCTCGGGTCCCACATTCCATGTAGTTCAAGAAATCTCACAATTGTGTACTTTTGGTCCAGTGTGGATGGTGTGTGGCTCTTTTATTGTGTGTCTTGCCTTTCTACATAGCTGTGTTCATTGGGTTAGTGCAGTGCCAATGTGTGTGTCTTTATCCATACAGTAGTTACATAGTAACATAGTAGATGACGGCAGAAAAAGACCTGCACGGTCCATCCAGTCTGCCCAACGAGAAACCTATAAGTGTATACCTTACCTTGAATTTGTACCTGTCCCCTTCAGGGCACAGACCATACAAGTCTGCCCAGCCCAACCACCAGTCCCGCCTCCCATCAGCGGCTCTGGTACAGACCGTATAAGTCTGCCCTCCCCTATCCTCGCCTCCCAACCACCTCCCCCTCTTCCCCCCAACTGCTCCGCCACCCAATTTCAGCTAAGCTACTGAGGATCCATTCCTTCTGCACAGTATTCCTCTATGCATATCCCATGCATGTTTGAACTCCGTTACCGTTTTCATCTCCACCACCTCCCGCGGGGGGGCATTCCAAGCGTCCACCACCCTCTCTGTGAAGAAATACTTCCTGACATCTTTTCTGAGTCTGCCCCCCTTCAATCTCATTTCATGTCCTCTCGTTCTACCGCCTTCCCATCTCCGGAAAAGATTCGTTTGCGGATTAATACCTTTCAAATATTTGAACGTCTGTATCATATCACCCCTGTTCCTCCTTTCCTCCAGGGTGTACATGTTCAGGTCAGCAAGCCTCTCCTCATACTTCTTGGAACGTAAATCCCATACCATTCTCGTAGCTTTTCTTTGCACCGCTTCCATTTTTTTAACATCCTTCGCAAGCTACGGCCTCCAAAACTGAACACAATACTCCAGGTGGGGCCTCACCAACGTCTTATACAGGGGCATTAAAACCTCCTTTCTTCTGCTGGTCACTCCTCTCTCTATACAGCCTAGCAATCTTCTAGCTACTGCCACCGCCTTGTCGCACTGTTTTGTATTTGTATACATAGAGTTGGTCCAGTGTGGATGGTGTGTCTCTTTATTGTGTATCTTTATGCATACAGTAGTTGTGTTCATTGGAATGGTGCAGTGTGGCAGGCGAGTCTGTTTATTTTGTGTCTTTGTCCACACGTCAGTTGTGTAGGTGGTGTTGATAACGTGTGAATGGACTGTGTTTTTACTGTGTGTCAGTCTGTGTACAACTTTTGTTTTTATCTGTGCAAGAGTAGTTTGCAATTGTGTAGAATGTGTTTGTGTGTAGAATTCAACACCTCGGTGTTCTCTTTATACGATGAGGTGCGTTTTTATTTCTTCTTTAGATTTTATCTTTCCCCTCTTCATGATGCTACAGGGAACACAACCTCCTGCACTACTGATGAATTAAAAACCAGTCGCTCCCTTTGCTTGGATTCACTCGTAATGGGGCACTTGCAGTGCGTTTTTTTCTAGCAAAAAAAGGTGCCGGTACTCAAATTCCAGGCCACCCTTCAGGGGTGGGGTGATCACTGAGGGACCCCACCTCACAATAGCCAGGCCCCCTGCAAGCAGTCACATAATCTATTACAGGACAGAATTGGTGTGTAGAGCCTGAGCTCTTTCATTAAAACTTGGGGTCCGTGGGTCAATTTTAGCAGACAATGGAAAAGGTGCCGGTACTCAAATGCCAGGCCACCCTTCAGGGGTGGGGTGATCACTGAGGGACCCCACCTCACAATAGCCAGGCCCCCTGCAAGCAGTCACAGAATCTATGACAAGGCAGAATTGATGTGTAGAGCCTGAGCTCTTTCATTAAAACTTGAGGACCATGGGTCAATTTTAGCAGACAATGGAAAAGGTGCCGGTACTCAAATGCCAGGCCACCCTTCAGGAGTGGGGTGATCACTGAGGGACCCCACCTCACAATAGCCAGGCCCCCTGCAAGCAGTCACAGAATCTATGACAAGGCAGAATTGGTGTGTAGAGCCTGAGCTCTTTCATTAAAACTTGAGGACCATGGGTCAATTTTAGCAGACAATGGAAAAGGTGCCGGTACTCAAATGCCAGGCCACCCTTCAGGGGTGGGGTGATCACTGAGGGACCCCACCCCACAATAGCCAGGACCCTGCAACCAGTCACAGAATCTATGACACGGCAGAATTGGTGTGTAGAGCCTGAGCTCTTTCATTAAAACTTGGGGACCATGGGTCAATTTTAGCGGACAATGGAAAAGGTGCCGAAACTCAATGCTAGACCACCCTTCAGAGGTGGGTTGATCACTGAGGACCCACCCCACAATAGCCAGGCCCCCTGCAACCAGTCACAGAATCTATGACAAGGCAGAATTGATGTGTAGAGCCTGAGCTCTTTCATTAAAACTTGAGGACCATGGGTCAATTTTAGCAGACAATGGAAAAGGTGCCGGTACTCAAATGCCAGGCCACCCTTCAGGAGTGGGGTGATCACTGAGGGACCCACCCCACAATAGCCAGGACCCTGCAACCAGTCACAGAACCTATGACAAGGCAGAATTGGTGTGTAGAGCCTGAGCTCTTTCATTAAAACTTGGGGTCCGTGGGTCAATTTTAGCAGACAATGGAAAAGGTGCCGGTACTCAAATGCCAGGCCACCCTTCAGGAGTGGGGTGATCACTGAGGGACCCACCCCACAATAGCCAGGACCCTGCAACCAGTCACAGAACCTATGACAAGGCAGAATTGGTGTGTAGAGCCTGAGCTCTTTCATTAAAACTTGAGGACCATGGGTCAATTTTAGCAGACAATGGAAAAGGTGCCGGTACTCAAATGCCAGGCCACCCTTCAGGGGTGGGGTGATCACTGAGGGACCCCACCCCACAATAGCCAGGACCCTGCAACCAGTCGCAGAATCTATGACAAGGCAGAATTGGTGTGTAGAGCCTGAGCTCTTTCATTAAAACTTGAGGACCATGGGTCAATTTTAGCAGACAATGGAAAAGGTGCCGGTACTCAAATGCCAGGCCACCCTTCAGGAGTGGGGTGATCACTGAGGGACCCACCCCACAATAGCCAGGACCCTGCAACCAGTCACAGAACCTATGACAAGGCAGAATTGGTGTGTAGAGCCTGAGCTCTTTCATTAAAACTTGGGGTCCATGGGTCAATTTTAGCAGACAATGGAAAAGGTGCCAGGACTCAAATGCCAGGCCACCCTTCAGGGGTGGGGTGATCACTGAGGGACCCACCCCACAATAGCCAGGACCCTGCAACCAGTCACAGAACCTATGACAAGGCAGAATTGGTGTGTAGAGCCTGAGCTCTTTCATTAAAACTTGGGGTCCGTGGGTCAATTTTAGCAGACAATGGAAAAGGTGCCGGTACTCAAATGCCAGGCCACCCTTCAGGGGTGGGGTGATCACTGAGGGACCCCACCCCACAATAGCCAGGACCCTGCAACCAGTCGCAGAATCTATGACAAGGCAGAATTGGTGTGTAGAGCCTGAGCTCTTTCATTAAAACTTCAGGACCATGGGTCAATTTTAGCAGACAGTGGAAAAGGTGCCGGTACTCAGTACCCCCAAGTACCCCCTCAAAAAAAGCCCTGGGCACTTGTAATGCACTGGTGTGTGCTTGTGCATGTGTGATAGACTGTTATCTCTCCCCCCTCCCCCTCTCTGTGGGCCCAGTGCTTTGCTTGTCTGGGAAATCAGCCCAGACATGGTATGCTTGCTCAGGTCAAGATGTCAAGGGAGATGATCTTTCCAGGAGAAGGTACCCACATCCCACTTCCATGAGGGAATCTAGTAGTGTCAGAGCTCCTACGACTTGCCCTCACAGCTCCCCTGAAAGGATTTAGGTGTGGGGGCTGGGAGGCTGTCCTGGCGCAGTACAAACTGGTGGACCCTAAATTCAGAGGTTATCTGCGAACCATGAATGTGACAGGGCACTGATGACCCCCATCTGGAACTGAGAGCATTTCACTGCACAAAACCCCACTCAAAGACCATAGAGGATGTGAGGGCCAGAGCGAAGACAAATTTTTCTATTTATAGTCTGAACATAGAGTGAAGGAGCAGGGAAGATGCAAGGTTATTAGATTCAAAGGCAAACCCAAACGTCAAGCTTTTAATCACCAAATTCAGAATAATGGTCACCCCCCCAATACTTCCAATAATACATTTGTAGGACTCAGTTTAAATCTGATCACCTGTCCCCTACTCAGGATTGTTCTGGAAAAAGGGGAGGAATAAAGGGGAAAGCCCAGGGAAGCTGCTGGTGTACAGGGCAGTGACAGAAGCCGGGCCTCTCAGGGCACATAAAACACCTTCAATTTAACAATGAAGTTACGTCAGAGAAAAATCTCTTTCTTTAGACAGGCTGAGGAAGACCCTGGTCTGGATATGAGGCACAGGCCCCCTATTTCTTCCAAGCGATGGGCAAAGTCATTTTGTACAAGAGGCCTTTTCACATTGTGATTCTGAGGTTTCTAGCTCACGCAATACCTGCACAGATCTCTAGGGGGCCAATTACTAAGATGCGCTAAGAAATAGGCTTTGTGTGCCCTTGTGTGGAACATTCACATTTGTAGTATGGATGGCAAAAATGGCATTTTATATTATTTGAATTTAGGAGTCTGACCAGCAAAAAAAACAAAAAAACAAAACTGAATATGGCAGAGCTGCCAAGGCGGTCAGCCTCCTGAGCGGGAGATTTAGGACTTGCCCATAACTCCACCGCCGGAGGTGGTGGAGATGAAAACGGTAATGCGTGGGATAAACATAAAGGAATCCTGTTCAGAAGGAATGGATCCTCAGAAGCTTAGCCGAGATTGGGTGGCAGAGCCGGTGGGGGGAGGCGGGGCTAGTGCTGGGCAGACTTCTATGGTTTGTGCCCTGAAAATGGCAGATGCAAATCAAGGTCAGGTATACATATAAAGTAGCACATACAAGTTTTATCTTGTTGGGCAGACTGGATGGACTGTACAGGTCTTTCTCTGTCGTCATCTACTATGTTACTATGTTACCCCAACCCAATCCATAGCTCCACCCGGCCCACCCATAGCTCCACCCAACCTGCTCATAGCTCTGCCCACAGCTCCACCCAGAACCGCCTACAGGTCCGCCCAGAACCGCCCACAGCTCTGCCCTGGCACAGCCTCCCTTTCCAGCGACAGCAGGAGACACCTTGTAAAACATCATTTCCCTGTTGCTGTGAGACCAGCAGCAGCAGGACATTTCATGAAGTCATAGTAACATAGTAACATAGTAGATGACGGCAGAAAAAGACCCGCACGGTCCATCCAGTCTGCCCAAGAAGATAAATTCATATGTGCTACTTTTTTTTATTTGTACTGTCCTCTTCAGTGCACAGACCGCACAAGTCTGGCCAGCCCCATCCCCGCCTCCCAACCACTAACCCCGCCTCCCAACCACCAGCTCTGGCACAGACCGTATAAGTCTGCCCAGCACTATCCCCGCCTCCCAACCACCAACCCCGCCTCCCAACCACCAGCTCTGGCACAGACCGTATAAGTCTGCCCAGCACTATCCCCGCCTCCCAACCACCAACCCCTCTTCCCAACCACCGGCTCTGGCACAGACCGTATAAGTCTGCCCAGCACTATCCCTGCCACCCACCACCGGCTCTGGCACAGACCACACAAGTCCGCCCAGCACCATCCCCGCCTCCCAACCACCAACCCCGCCTCCCAACCACCAGCTCTGGCACAGACCGTATAAGTCTGCCCAGCACTATTCCTGCCACCCACCACCGGCTCTGGCACAGACCGCACAAGTCTGCCCAGCACCATCCCCGCCTCCCAACCACCAACCCCGCCTCCCAACCACCAGCTCCGGCACAGACCGTATAAGTCTGCCCAGCACTATCCCTGCCACCCAACCACCAGCCCCAGCACAGACCGTATAAGTCTGCCCAGCACTAGCCCCGCCTCCCAACCACCAGCTCTGCCACCCATTCTAGGCTAAGCTCCTGAGGATACCTTCCTTCTGCACCGGATTCCTTTATGTTTATCCCATGCATGTTTGAATTCCGTTACTGTTTTCATCTGCACCACCTCCCGCGGGAGGGCATTCCAAGCATCCACCACCCTCTCCGTGAAAAAATACTTCCAGACATTCTTCTTGAGTCTGCCCCCCTTCAATCTCATTTCATGCCCTCTCGTTCTACCGCCTTCCCATCTGCTGTCCCTGGAAACGGAGCTGTTCAGCGGGAGATCCCGGCACTCCGGCGGGAGTGCGGGAGATGACTCACAAAAGCAGGTGTGTATGGCAGTGCTTACCTCTTCCTGTTGAGCTGGTGTTAAGGGCTCCCGTATTATACGCGTACTAAACAGCAAAGTGTTAATGTATGCACGTCAGCTGATTCGCACGTCCTTGGTCATTCTATGCCCCTGACAAGCCCCTACCAATAAAAAAAAAAATGACCATGCAGTTCGCACATAGAGTTGGCAAAACTACAATGGAAATTTTTAGTCTGTTCCAAGGTACCCCACTTTTGCTTCATCGAGGCCCCATTGCTCAAAACTCCAGCGCTGCAGTGAAGAAACAGCGCCAGAACAGCGCACCAGAGCAACTCTTTAATGCTCAACGCTAGCGAGATGCAAGTATAGGCATGCTCATAGCGGTGAGCATTAGGGAGTTGTTTTGAATTTAAGGGGAAGGAGGATGGTACCTGGCGTATCAGCTGAAGAGTTGTGCATTAAGCAGAGTTCCTGAGCATGCCCAGAACGTGGGGTGGGGGGGGGGGGGGGAGGGAAAGAGGAGGAAGAGGTGCTGTTTGCCCAGCTCCAGAATTTTGGCAGCAGCTCCCACACGGCACTCTCCTCCCAAGCGGTTAGGGTGGTGGACTTTGGTCCTGGGGAACTGAGGAACTGAGTTCGATTCCCACTTTAGGCACAGGCAGCTCCTTGTGACTCTGGGCAAGTCACTTAACCCTCCATTGCCCCATGTAAGCCGCATTGAGCCTGCCATGAGTGGGAAAGCACAGGGTACAAATGTAACAAAAATAAAATAGATACTATTGGAGATTCTACATGGAATGTTGCTACTACTGGAGATTCTACATGGAATGTTGCTACTACTGGAGATTCTTCATGGAATGTTGCTACTATTTGAGATTCTACATGGAATGTTGCTATTCCACTAGCAACATTCCATGTAGAAGCCTGCGCGGCCACATTGGTGATCTGCAAGGGCCGACTTCTACATGGAATGTTGCTAGTGGAATAGCAACATTCCATGTAGAATCTTAAATAGTAGCAACAGTGGAGGAGTGGCCTAGTGGTTAGGGTGGTGGACTTTGGTCCTGGGGAACTGAGTTTGATTCCCACTTCAGGCACAGGCAGCTCCTTGTGACTCTGGGCAAGTCACTTAACCCTCCATTGCCCCATGTAAGCCGCATTGAGCCTGCCATGAGTGGGAAAGCGCAGGGTACAAATGTAACAAAAATAAAATAGATACTATTGGAGATTCTACATGGAATGTTGCTACTATTGGAGATTCTACACGGAATGTTGCTACTATTGGAGATTCTACATGGAATGTTGCTACTATTGGAGATTCTACACGGAATGTTGCTACTATTGGAGATTCTACATGGAATGTTGCTATTCCACTAGCAACATTCCATGTAGAAGGCTGCGCAGGCTTCTGTTTCTGTGAGTCTGATGTCCTGCACCTACGTGCAGGACGTCAGACTCACAGAAGCAGAAGCCTGCGCGGCCTCATTGGTGATCTGCAAGGGCCGACTTCTACATGGAATGTTGCTAGTGGAATAGCAACATTCCATGTAGAATCTCAAATAGTAGCAACAGTGGAGGAGTGGCCTAGTGGTTAGGGTGGTGGACTTTGGTCCTGGGGAACTGAGGAACTGAGTTCGATTCCCACTTCAGGCACAGGCAGCTCCTTGTGACTCTGGGCAAGTCACTTAACCCTCCATTGCCCCATGTAAGCCGCATTGAGCCTGCCATGAGTGAGAAAGTGCGGGGAACAAATGTAACAAAAAAAAAAAGACAGGATGGCACCCCAAAACAACCCAAAAGATGAGATTGAAATAAGTGTATTTCAAAAACCATCAAAAATGGGTTACATGAATTTCCCCAAACAATTTGTGACTTCTCCAAGACATATGGTAAGGAAATATATAAAAGATGTACTGGGAGTGGCTGAAGAAGCCATTCCCCTGTTTTCTCAAGTAAATTATTTACCAACAAAAATAAAAGAGAATCAAATCCAAGATTCTTAATGTTTCAGAAATTCTGGAAGCTTCTGATAGTGAAACGGCAACACCGCCAACTTTGATTGCAGCTGTGGCACCGACTCCAGATAAAAACTGGCCAATGAGACTATTCTTTCAAAATAGAGAAAAAAGTTCTCTTGGACTGAAAATTCGTGCATTTCCTGTTGTAACCGAAGATACTCAGAAGCGTAGACAACAATTTCTTATGATGAAGTCAGGGGTACTTCATTTGGGGGCGACATTTTTTTAAAAGATATCCTTGCAAGTGCGTTGTTAAATACCAGATGAATAAGTATGGTTTTTTTTTTTTCGATCCACCTCAACTCACCGCATTTCTAACTGCTAAGGGGTCCACAGTGAGGGGAGAAAGTTCTGTGAAATAATTGGCTGACACCTTTTGGGAATCAGACTCAGCAAATTCCTGTTTTGTTTCTTTATATAAATGATTTAAATATCCATATATGAAACATCTTGAATCTCAACTGTGGACTTGAGTATAATCCAGTGGCGTAGGAAGGGGGGGGTGGGAGGGGCGGTCCACCCCGGGTGCATGCGCTTGGGGGGCCGGCCCCACTGGTTCCCTGCTCTCTCTGCCCCAGAACAGGTTACTTCCTGTTCCAGGGCAGAGAGAGCAGGGAACCAGCGGGGCCGACGCAGCTCCGAGTGACGTGCACTCGAGGCGGATCGGCCCTCCCGCAGGTAAGAATGCGGTCCGGGGGGGGGGGGGGGGGGGTTGCGCTGTGCTGCACCCGGGGGGGGGGTGCGCAGCGGCGACCCACCCCGGGTGCCATTAGCCCTCGCTACGGCACTGGTATAATCTGGTGTAATAATTTTTCTTTATGTTCTTTCTAATATAGAATCTTTGATTTTATATATTATGTAATGGAACCAGATAACTTTCTGTATAAGTGATATGCTTGATTATAATTTCAAATTCTATAAATCAAAGATTTAAAAAATTGGGTTACAGCTTTAGCAAACTCCTAGTCTCAGTAGCTCCAACACCCCAAACCAACTTTGAATTCTTTCTTTTTTTTTGCATCCTCCAATGTACTTTGGCGCTTCAGTTCAAACGGACGTTTTGTCCACCTAGCAAGACTTAACTACAATTTTCCAAATCGAAACACTGACTTGAGGCTGCTTCGCAAATCCCTAATGCCAGCTCTGAGCTGGCGTAGGGTTTGCAGCGCTACGGGCGCCCTTGTGGAATGCGCTGTTCTACGAGCATTAGTGAAAATAGGAAATGACCCCTATGTGCATGCTTCTGGCTACATTAGCATGCTGCTTGCGTTGATGGTGGGCACGCTAATTTCCCACAGTAGGGGTCTTTCTGCATTGTGCGCTGGTAAACACGGGTGCTAGTCTGGCGCCATTGACCTTTAGCACCCACTTCTACTTCTGAGCATCGGGGCCTGGGTACACTGTGACAGAGCTCAAACTGCTGATGTCACCACAGAAAATCCCAAACCCATTAGCTCTCTCACAGCAGATCTAGGTGCAGTAAAGGTTTCAATTTACATACAGCAGACTTTAATATCAAAAGGTCACTCTCCATCCTTAAACTCCTTAACCAAAGGTCTCAGTGTTAAAGCAAAGAAAATTTTATTTCTGCAGAGATAGCGGATAGATTAAATTTCATCACCCACACAGAATTCCTGATGCACTGTGCAATTAATGTGCTCCAGAAACAAAAAGGCAGACACGTCTGAGCTGAGTGGCTGAAGCGCACACAGGTGGACATCGGGTCTTCCGAGGAAAGGTGGTAAAATGAGGGTCAGAGACCAACTTACAGCTCAGGAGGGGAGCAGAGTCATGGGGAGATCAAGTGACTGGTCCCAAAGTGGCATAGTCAGGGACAGAGCTGGGACTAGATCTGATACACAAGGAGATAAAGGGATTCAACCCAAGGTCCCATAGAGAGTTAGTGACAGAGCTGGGATTAGAACTGAGACACAGGCAGATAAAGTGACTCATCCCACAGTAAGTCAGTGACAGAGCTGGGATTAGAACCGAGACACAGGGAGCCAAGTGTCTCATGCTAAGGTCCCACAAAGAGTCAGTGACAGAGCTGGGATTAGAACCGAGACACAGGCAGTTAAAGTGACTCATCTCACAGTCTCACAGAGACCGACTCTCTGTGGGTCAGGCTGCAAATATAAGGAAGGGACGAGAAAAGAGGAGACAAAATAAAGCCGACAGATGCAAACTCTCAACAGCAACATAATTCAATCACAAAACTGAAAATTTAATTATTTTTCTACCTTTGTAGTCTGGTGATTTTATTATTCCAATCATCTTGCTCTCAATCTTTGTTTCTGCTTTCCTCTGTCTGTGCTCTTAACTCTGTTTCCAGGGCCTCCTCAAATCTATCTTGTCTCCCCTTTTCTCTTCCCTTCCCTATACGAGCAGCCTGTCTCCTCTTTTTCCTACTGTGCAGCATGTCTTCTCTTCCCTTCCCTATTTCCCCTTTTCTTTTCCATTCCCTATATGTGCACCCCGTCTCCCCTCTTCCCTTCCCTCTATGGACAGCCTGTCTCCCCTCTCCCGCAGGCATGGGAGCCGACGCTGTGGGTGCTTGAGTACCCCCAATATTGAGAAAATTCCATGTATGTGTCCAGGGAAGGGTTATTTCCACTGGGCTTAGCACCCCCAATAATTTTGAAAAGTTGGCTCCTATGCCTGCAGGTCTGTGGGTTTCTATCTTCCCCCTTCCACAACTCAGGCCTGTCTCTCCTCCTGTTCCAATTGCCAGCAGATATTAGAACAGGTCTTCCCCTGGCAGTACCGAGGCTTTCCGTCTGCCGCATCTCCCCTGTGTCTCCTGTGAAGGAGTGGCCTAGTGGTTAGGGTGGTGGACTTTGGTCCTGGGGAACTGAGTTGGATTCCCACTTAAGGCACAGGCAGCTCCTTGTGACTCTGGGCAAGTCACTTAACCCTCCATTGCCCCATGTAAGCCGCATTGAGCCTGCCATGAGTGGGAAAGCGCAGGGTACAAATGTAACAAAAATAAAATAGATACTATTGGAGATTCTACATGGAATGTTGCTATTCCACTAGCAACATTCCATGTAGAAGTCGGCCCTTGCAGATCACCAATATGGCCGCCCAGGCTTCTGCGAGTCTGACGTCCTGCAGTCCTGCACTTACGTGCAGGACGTCAGACTCACAGAAACAGAAGCCTGCGCAGCCTTCTACATGGAATGTTGCTAGTGGAATAGCAACATTCCATGTAGAATCTCCAATAGTAGCAACATTCCATGTAGAATCTCCAATAGTATCTATTTTATTTTTGTTACATTTGTACCCTGCGCTTTCCCACTCATGGCAGGCTCAATGCAGCTTACATGGGGCAATGGAGGGTTAAGTGACTTGCCCAGAGTCACAAGGAGCTGCCTGTGCCTTAAGTGGGAATCCAACTCAGTTCCCCAGGACCAAAGTCCACCACCCTAACCACTAGGCCACTCCTCCACAGGTCTGAAAACCATAGCAGGAGTCAGTGATAGAGTGAGCTAAGGGATGCAGGTAAAGCCACTGACCAGGATCAGTGAAAGAGGAGGGATGGAAAGATAAAGCAATTGATTTGTTACAAAACCAAACTTTATTGCATGTCTCCGTATCTCAAAAAAGATATAGTAGAATTGGAAAAGGTACAGCGAAGGGCGACGAAAATGATAGTGGGGATGGGACGACTTTCCTATGAAGAGAGGCTGAGAAGGCTAGGGCTTTTCAGCTTGGAGAAGAGACGGCTGAGGGGAGATATGATAGAAGTGTATAAAATAATGAGTGGAATGGATCGGGTGGATGTGAAGCGACTGTTCACGCTATCCAAAAATACTAGGACTAGAGGGCATGAGTTGAAGCTACAGTGTGGTAAATTTAAAACGAATCGGAGAAAATTTTTCTTCACCCAACGTGTAATTAGACTCTGGAATTCGTTGCCGGAGAACGTGGTACGGGCGGTTAGCTTGATGGAGTTTAAAAAGGGGTTAGATAGATTCCTAAAGGACAAGTCCATAGACCGCTATTAAATGGACTTGGAAAAATTCCGCATTTTTAGGTATAACTTGTCTGGAATGTTTTTACGTTTGGGGAGCGTGCCAGGTGCCCTTGACCTGGATTGGCCACTGTCGGTGACAGGATGCTGGGCTAGATGGACCTTTGGTCTTTCCCAGTATGGCACTACTTATGTACTTATGTACTTATGACTGCTTAACCTCTCTACTATTAATGATCAAGCATTACCATATATATTATGCTCCACGTATGTTACCATGTATTTATGCACGGTAATTCTGTTACCCGGAAATGGCAACCGCCATTACGACAAATGTAAGCCACATTGCAAATCGGTGGGAAAATGTGGGATACAAATGCTACAAATAATAATAAAGTTACACTTTATACATTTTGTTCCAGCTTTAGTTCTGGACTTTACTTTACCCAGAATCCTGGATGGGACACGTCAGTCCTTCACGACATGTACAATGTGCGTTGAGTGACTTCGCATACCTTTTAGTGGCATGAAGGGGAGGAATGGATTCTTCCTGCCCTTCCCCCCCCCCCAACTCAGTGCCCTGCCCCCTCAAGAGTGCTGGAGGTAAGCAGGAGTAACACAGGGCACCCCCCACGCAGAGCCACTCAATCCTTATCGCATTTGCCAGGGGTGGTTCTTTGCTCTGAAAGGAATACAATAACTGTGTGTGGAGCTCCGTGCCTTCCTTTGCCTCTGCCGAATCAGTGCCCGGCTCAGCAATGCTGTATACAGGCGGCAAGCACTGTACTGAGCTCCTGCTGAGGCAGGCGCTGGAAGTCTCAGATGTTGGGTATCTTGGCAACGCTCGGAGCGCAGACTTCAGCCACCTAAAATGGGGTGGCCTCATTACTCCCGGGTCAGAAGCACAGGCCCAGCAAGTGTAAATACATTTTCAGATCCTTGTTCCCGGCCTGACATATTCAATTTCTGTAGCAAATCAGCCACAAATGGGAAAAGAGCTTTATGAGATTCTGCTGCTTACCTCTGAAACCTGCCTGCTGTGAAGAGGTTTTCGACACTGACTTTATAGCAATCAGGCTGTCCAAATATTTCTATTCTATATCGTTTCCTCTAATCTTTCCTCACTTCTTACAGTCTGGCTCTCATCAGGGGTCTATTACATGCAGCCTCCTCCCTTCAGCAACCTCTAGAGGCTCAAGCCAGGAAGCTGCACTACCACAGTTGCAAATTCTTTAGTCTGCCGCTAGGTGGCACTATAGGAGCAGCTCTGGACATTCTCCTGCAAATTCTATAGAGTCTGACTAGAGCTAGGCGTATTCTGATTTGCACGCGCAACTCAAATTAGTTAACCAATAATTGGAT
The DNA here is from genome assembly GCF_901765095.1 of Microcaecilia unicolor. NCBI lineage: Eukaryota > Metazoa > Chordata > Amphibia > Gymnophiona > Siphonopidae > Microcaecilia > Microcaecilia unicolor. Next base: position 9,976,748 of record NC_044033.1, read on the forward strand.
GTTAACAAGCAATTATCGGCACTAATTAGAACTGACGTGCGCTACTCGCTAAACATATTCGATAAAGTAGTCCGCATAAATTCTACCGTGTGGATCTGAAAAGTGGGTGTGGCCATGGGTGTTCCTAGAATTCACACGCAGTGTTATAGAATAACCCGTTCTGTGTCTAAAGCACTGGCGTAGCTACGTGGGGCCACGGGGGCCTGGGCCCCTGTAGATTTGGCCATGGAACCCCCTGCTGACGACCCTCTCGACCCCCTCCCACCGCCAACCCTCCCCCGCTGTCGCCGTCGTTGCCGTGGGCTACCTTTGCTGGCTGGGGACCCCAATCCCTGCCAGCCGAGGTCCTCTTCATCCCGTGAAGGCTTCGTTCTGTTTCTGATGTCCTGCACGTTGTACGTGCAGGACGTCAGACTCACAGAAACAGAACGAAGCCTTGCGCCGGAAGAAGATGACCTCGCTGGCTGATCTGCAAGGCTTCGTTCTGTTTCTGTGAGTCTGACGTCAACGTGCAGGATGTCAGGAACAGAACAAAGCCTTCGCGGGAAGAAGAGGACCTCGGCTGGCGGGGATTGGGGTCCCCCGCCAACAAAGGTAGCCCACGACGGCAGCGGTGGGGGAGGGTTGGCGGTGGGAGGGGGGTCCAGAGGGGCGGCGGCGGGAGGGGGATTCGAGAGGGTCGTCGGCAGGGGTCGTCAATGTTGGTGGTGGTGGTGGTGGTGGCGGCGGCGGCGGGGGGGGGTCGGCAATGGTGGGGGGGTTGGCGGCACCCGGGGGGGGGGGCTAAAATGTGCCCCCTCACCTCGGGCTCTGGACCCCCCCTCCCGCCGAAGTCTGGCTATGCCCCTGGTCTAAAGCGTGGACATTTACATCAGCTTTTCATTGGTGTAAATGGCTGTGCCTAAATCCTAGTTGTGTGAATGGTGCCACGTGTATTCTATAAACCACGTCTAACTGTTTATAGAATACGCATAGATGTGTTTTCCTTCCGCACATGAGTGCTAATTCAGCAGCAGGACTCTGTGGCAGGAGCAGACTTCACCTCATCCTTTTTCTAGAGCAGATAGCTGAGTTCAACACACACATTCCTGAACCTCCACTACCCCAGTTGCAAGGGACTTAAGTACAAATCAATGTATGCATCTAGCTTCTCCTACATCAAGCACGCAACTGTGGAATGCAGTACCAAAGGCCTTAAAAGCAATGCACGACTTAACAGCATTCCGGAAGTTACTGAAGACTAACCTATTCATGAAGACATACCATAATGACCCATCATCATTGACCTAACATCTAAACTCTATCAGAACCAGATAAAAGTGAATGCTCTTCTTCTGATTGCTTCAATCAATTTGTCACCAATGAACATTAACGATTTACCCAATTATCTCTTATACCGAAATGAACTGTTTATCTATCTTACTTTATATTGTACTTTAACATTTATGAACTTTAATGTGACACCACTCTGTATTTCTCATCCCGGAAATGGCGATCGCCACTACGGCATAATGTAAGCCACATTGAGCCTGCAAAGAGGTGGGAAAATGTGGGATACAAATGCAATAAATAAATTAATAAATAAATATAACCTTTCTTTTCTTCTTTCTGGAATGTGTCCATCGTTGGTCTCCCTCATCAAAATGGCACTCTTGAGCAGCTTGGAAGTCCCTTGCTTGCTCTAGAAGGATGCCAGCAGGGGCCACCAGAGCGGTGATAGCTGTCTTTCCCTTCCACAACCCTTGTGAGTTACCAAATCAGTACATAAGTATTTAATTTACCCTCCATGTACCCAGAGGTGTCAAGGGTGAACCATCTGATATAAATCTAGAAAGAATGAGGATTGTTTTGCAAATTAAAAAAAAAACCATCATAAAATCATATTTACTTTTCTTCAGAGCCCCTGAAAAGATATAGATAGACTGAAGGTAATCTGGGTAAATTTGAAAATTGCCCTCCATTGAGTGATTGAGGGGGTAGAAGTGTGTTTATAGGTTTCACAGAGACAGAAGAGTAGCGTGATCAACAGGACACTTACAAAGAGACCAAGGAGATGAAAAAATCAGGAATGAAAATGTTCTTTAATAATAGAAGTTAAGACAAATATAAATACATGAAATATTTTTACTGTTTAAATGTATAAGTATATATTTATATCTCCATATACACCATTCTGTTTTATGCATTTTAATGTACTTATATATTTATGTATTTTAATGTATTTATATTTGTATCATGTATTTTAACTTGCAGACTCCTGAGGCAGGCGTTTATCGCCGAAACACGATGCCATGTTGAGTCTTAACTTCTATTATTAAAGAACATTTTCATTCCTGATTATTTCGTCTCCTTGGTCTCTTTGAAAGTGGCCTGTTGATCACGCTACTCCTGTGTCTCTGCATTCTCCCTCGTAGCGGATCTAGTTTCTCCACTTTTCTGGTTGCTTTTGTATAGGTTTGACAGCACATGCTAAGAAGTGGATGCGGAGGGAGATGTACAAAGGAAGCCATGCTTTGATTTCCTACTGACGAGGCCACATGTATTATCTTCTCTTTGAATTTCCTCGCATGAAAGCAGTGATCTGGATCCATGCACTGGCCCTGAGACTGAGTGAAAGAAGAGGCTCAGAGAGTAAGAACATAAGAATAGCCATACTGGGTCACACCAATGGTCCATCTAGCCCTGTATCATGCTTCCAATAGTTGCCAATCCAGGTCACAAGTACCTGGCAGAAATCCAATTAGTAACAATATTCCATGTAGAACCCTAAATAGTAGCAACATTCCATGTAGAACCCCCAAAAATGGCAAGATTCCGGAATCCCAAAGAGTAACAAGATTCCATGAAGAATCTCAAAGAATAGCAAGATTCTGGAATCCCAAAGAGTAACAACATTCCATGCAAAATCTCATAGAACAGCAAAATTCCAAAGAGTAACAAGATTCCATTCAGAATCTCAAAGAGTAGCAACATTCCATGCTACCACTCCCAGGACCAGCAGTGGCTTCACCCATGTTCACCTCAATAACAGACTATGCTGTCGTCACACCACTCTTTAAAAAACCTTCATTGGACCCTACCTGTCCTTCCAACTATTGCCCCATCTCCCTCCTCCCTTTCCTACCCAAGATACCGTTGCCTTGACTTTCTTTCATCTCAATCTATTCTTGATCCACTTCAGAAAAACTACACTGGCTCCCAAACAAAGAACGCATTGCTTCAAAATCTGCACTCTGGTTCACAAAATTATCTACGGTGAAGCTCCGGGATACATGACAGACTTGATCGACCTACCAACTAGAAACACATCCGAATCAACATGAACGTACCTAAATCTGCACTACCCAAGCTCCAAAGGACTCAAATACTACTACTACTACTACTACTACTTATCATTTCTATAGCGCTACTAGACATACACAGCGCTGTACACTTGAACATGAAGAGACAGTCCCTGCTCGACAGAGCTTACAATCTAATTAGGACAGACAAACAGGACAAATAAGGGATAAAGACAAAGGGTAGCAAGATTACGGAATCTGAAAGAGTAGCAAGATTCCGGAATCCCAAAGACTACTACTACTTATCATTTCTATAGCGCTACTAGACATACGCAGCGCTGTACACTTGAACATGAAGAGACAGTCCCTGCTCGAAAGAGTTTACAATCTAATTAGGACAGACAAACAGGACAAACAAGAGATAAGGGAATATTAAAGTGAGGATGATAAAATAAGGGTTCTGAACAAGTGAACAAGGGTTAGGAGTTAAAAGCAGCATCAAAAAGGTGGGCTTTTAGCTTAGATTTGAAGACGGTCAGAGATGGAGCTTGACGTACCGGCTCAGGAAGTCTATTCCAGGCATATGGTGCAGCAAGATAAAAGGAACGGAGTCTGGAGTTAGCAGTGGAGGAGAAGGGTGCAGATAAGAGAGATTTACCCAGTGAATGGAGTTCCTGGGGAGGAATGTAGGGAGAGATGAGAGTGGAGAGGTACTGAGGAGCTGCAGAGTGAATGCACTTATAGGTCAATAAGAGGAGTTTGAACTGTATGCGAAAACGGATAGGAAGCCAGTGAAGTGACTTGAGGAGAGGGCTAATATGAGCATGGCGGAATATTAGTCGTGCAGCAGAATTTTGAACAGATTGAAGAGGAGAGAGATGGCTAAGTGGGAGACCTGTGAGAAGCAAGTTGCAATAGACTAAGCGAGAGGTGATGAGAGTGTGGATGAGGGTTCTGGTAGTGTGCTCAGAAAGGAAAGGGTGAATTTTGCTGATATTATAGAGAAAGAAACGATAGGTTTTAGCAGTCTGCTGAATATGTGCAGAGAAGGAGAGGGAGGAGTCGAAGATGACCCCAAGGTTACGAGCTGATGAGACAGGAAGGATGAGAGTGTTATCCACAGAAATAGAGAATGGGGGAGGAGGAGAGGTTGGTTTAGGGGGAAAGATAAGAAGCTTGTCCAGTTTTTCCTACATTAGCACACAACTGTGGAACGCATTACCAAAAGCCTTGAAAACTACGAACGACCACCTAAAATCCCGGAAAACACTAAAAACTAACCTGTTTAAAAAGGCAAACCCTACCGATCCAACATAAATGCCTGATCTCTGCAACACAACCAAACTAAAGAACGTAATGGACATAACACAACTCTTCCGTTGTACGATTCCCTAACGTGGCTGTGCCACATGAACTTTATCTTACCACAACATCACCCTGTATTTGTTCACACCAGAGCCTGCAAAGGCCTCTCCGGTACTATGTAAGCCACACTGAGCCTACAAATAGGTGGGAAAATGTGGGATATAAATGTAACAAATAAATAAATAAATCTGGCTTTCGCCCCTTCATTCAACTGAAACAGATAAAGTGGAGGTAGTGGGTTTGGGGGGGGCTCAGCACACAAGGTAATGGAGCCGTGTACCTGGGAGCATTTTATGAACTCCACTGCAGTGCCCCCTAGGGTGCCCGATTGCTCTCCTGGCATGTCAGGGGGACCAGTCTACTAAAAATGCTGGCTCCTCCCACATCCAAATGGCTTGAATTTGGACATTTTAGACTTGGACGTGTTTGTTTTCGAAAATGGCCAAAAATCAAAGACGTCCAAATCCAAGGACGTCCATTGTATTTTCAAACACAAAAGATGGACGTCCATCTTTTTCGAAAATGACCTTCTCCCCGCCTTGGAATTTGGATGTCTTTGTAAAATGTCCAAATTCACACTTAAGACGTTTCTTTCGAAAATGCCCCTCTATATCCACTGTGTTATAAAGAAAATATTCATACAATTGCCCTGCCAGTTATCGATTTGCTTGCAAGCTTAATAGAGAATCTCTTTGTACTGATAAGGTGCAGCGAAGGGCGACTAAAATGATAGCGGGGATGGGACGACTTCCCTATGAAGAAAGATTAAGGAGGTTAGGGCTATTCAGCTTGGAGAAGAGACAGCCGAGGGGAGACATGATAGAGGTATATAAAATATTGAGTGGAGTGGAACAGGTGGATGTGAAGCATCTGTTCACGCTTTCCAAAAATACTAGGACTAGGGGGCATGCGATGAAACTACAGTGTAGTAAATTTAAAACAAATCGTAGAAAATATTTCTTCACCCAACGCGTAATTAAACTCTGGAATTCGTTGCCGGAGAAAGTGGTGAAGGTGGTTAGCTTAGCAGAGGTTAAAAGGGGGTTGGACGATTTCCTAAAGGAGAAGTCCATAAACCGCTACTAAATGGACTTGGAAAAATCCCAAATCCCAGGAATAACATGTATAGAATGTTTGTACATTTGGGAAGCTTGCCAGGTACCCTTGGCCTGGTTTGGCCGCTGTCGTGGACAAGATGCTGGGCTCGATGGACCCTTGGTCTTTTCCCAGTATGGCATTACTTATGTACTTATGTACTTACTTATGTACTTATGTTATCCCACCTCTGCTGCTTTGTTATGGAACTATAGAGGGACCCCCCCCCCCCCCCCCACACACACACACACACCCTTTCACTACAAAGTCCACACTTTCTCTACACTCCACCATCCCTTGTCCCTTCCTCCCTTCTCACCCATTACTTCCCTCACCCGTAACTGTCTTGTCTGTCTGTATTATTTAGATTGTAAGCTCTTTTGAGCAGGGACTGTCTCTTTGTATCAGGTGTTCAGCGCTGCGTGCGTCTGGTAGCGCTATACAAATGCTAATAATAATAATCTAATCTGCTGTTAAGTTGTGCCAGTGCTTGAGGCCATTATTGAATTATAGGTCCCCGAAACTGGTTTGTGCAACGATAATATCACAGGGAAACTCACGGAGATCCAACTCCGTTTATCTCACTGGAAACTTCCCCGTCCATTCAACCTTATGATGAAGCTCAGTAAACCAAGGCTGCAGCCGTTCTGGTCCTCATCAGAGCCCCATGCAAATCTAAAAGCGAAATAGAAAGCATGAATACAGCACGGACAGCTGAAGAGCGAATCTCTATCAGAGTCTCATGCAGGCATCGCTCTGATACGTGTAATCATGAACTCAGCGCAGGCAGCTGAACACGACTTCACATCAGAGCCATACTGACATACATAAAGTATGAATAAAGCATGGACAGCTGAGGAGCCGGTCTTCACTAGAGCCCTGAGTAGAGCGCTCACTAATACATTTAAAGCATGAATACAGCACAGACAGCTGACTCACCAGAGCCTTATGTAGGTTTCTCACTTATATATGTAATGCATGAATACAGCATGGATAGTTGAGAAACTGATCTTCACTACAGCCCTATGTAGACCTCTCACTGATACATTTAAAGCATGAATACAGCACAGACAGCTGACTCACCAGAGCCTTATGTAGGTTTCTCACTTATATACGTAATGCATGAATACAGCATGGACAGTTGAGAAACTGATCTTCACTACAGCCCTGTGTAGACCTCTCACTGATACATTTAAAGCATGAATACAGCACAGACAGCTGATTCACCAGAGCCTTATGTAGGTTTCTCTCTGATACATGCAACATGAAACCTGTTAGGACTCAATAAAGGGAGGCCTGGGGATAAGAAGATAACTTGGAGGGGTAAGACAAAGCAAAGTGGCTTATAGGTTCTATCTGCCTTGGGAGGGGCGGACTGACAGGGAGGTACAAATAACCTTAGATTGTGAGCCCATTAGGGACAGAAACGTACATGCAAAAAACAGTATATCTAAACTGCTTTGACTGTATCTACAGAAAATGTGGGATATACATGCAGCAATGAATGAATAAATAAATAAATAAATAAAAAAACACAGACATCTGAGTCCCCGGGCAATAAGAGTGCCCTGGGTCCCCCTGCCCCTGGGTCCCCCATCTCTCCCCCTCCCCCTCCTCCCCGATGCTACTACTACTACTACTATTTAGCATTTCTATAGCGCTACAAGGCGTACGCAGCGCTGCACAAACATAGAAGAAAGACAGTCCCTGCTCAAAGAGCTATGTAATAAAAGTGAGCCAAGTATAGGACAATCAAGCCATTGTGACATCACTGATGAGGTTGGCTCTTATTGGTGGCCTGAGGCATTATGACATCACACTATTAGCTCTGGTTACAAGAGACTACTACTACTACTATTTAGCATTTCTATAGCGCTACAAGGCGTACGCAGCGCTGCACAAACATAGAAGAAAGACAGTCCCTGCTCAAAGAGCTATGTAATAAAAGTGAGCCAAGTATAGGACAATCAAGCCATTGTGACATCACTGATGAGGTTGGCTCTTATTGGTGGACTGAGGCATTATGACATCACACTATTAGCTCTGGTTACAAGAGACTACTACTACTACTACTACTATTTAGCATTTCTATAGCGCTACAAGGTGTACACAGCGCTGCACAAACATAGAAGAAAGACAGTCCCTGCTCAAAGAGCTTACAATCTAATAGACAAGAAATAAAGTAAGAAAATCAATTAATGTGTACAGGAAGGAGGAGAGGAGGGTAGGTGGAGGCGAGTGGTTACAAGTGGTTACGAGTCACAACCAATGTTAAAGAGGTGGGCTTTCAGTCTAGATTTAAAGGTGGCCAAGGATGGGGCAAGATGTAGGGGCTCAGGAAGTTTATTCCAGGCGTAGGGTGCAGCGAGACAGAAGGCGCGAAGTCTGGAGTTGGCAGTAGTGGAGAAGGGAACAGATAAGAAGGATTTATCCATGGAGCGGAGTGCACGGGAAGGGGTGTAGGGAAGGACGAGTGTGGAGAGATACTGGGGAGCAGCAGAGTGAGTACATTTATAGGTTAGTAGAAGAAGTTTGAACAGGATGCGAAAACGGATAGGGAGCCAGTGAAGGGTCTTGAGGAGAGGGGTAGTATGAGTAAAGCGACCCTGGCGGAAGATGAGACGGGCAGCAGAGTTTTGAACCGACTGGAGAGGGGAGAGGTGACTAAGTGGGAGGCCAGCAAGAAGCAGATTGCAGTAGTCTAAACATCTTTCCCTCTCATTCTTTATCCCTTCCCTTGATACACCATCTCTGTCCCACTCTGCAGCTCTACCATCTCTGCCTCCTCCCTCCCTTCCCCAGGTCCAACATCTTTCCCCCTCTGGCACTCTCCCCTCACATTTACCTCAGACGTCCCTTTCTCCGTACGGAGCCCTGGCTGTCTGCCACTGACTGGAACCTCTGTGCTGCGGCCAGGGCCGCTGAGAGGGGGGGACAAAATTCCCTGGGCCCGGGCCTCCGGAGGGGGGGGGGGGGCTGGCGCCGCCACCGCAGTCCGGACCGCCTGCCCTCCGTCGCTCCCTGGCATTGAACTTAAGTGCCTCACCTTAGTGCAGCAAGCAGCGGCAGACCACTCCTTCCGTGTCCCGCCCTCGCCTGACGTAACTTCCGTGAGGGCAGGACATGGAAGGAAGGAGTGGCCTGCTGCTGCTTGCTGTGCTTTCAAAGGTGAGGCGCTTAAGGTCAGTGCAGAGGGCTCGGGGGTGGAGAGGGCCCGGTGGCGGGGGGGTCTGGCGATCTCGGGTGGGGGGGCCCCGGGGGCGGCCTTGTCCCGGGCCTGGCCCAGTGTCTCGGCGGCCCTGGCTGCGGCCTACCCTTATGGAAGAAGGCAGTTACGTCAGAAAGGGGCAGGCCACAGTAAGAGAGAAGGTTCCGGTCAGCAGCAAACAGCCGAGGCCCTGTACACAGAAAGGAACTTTTGAGGTAAGGGGGGGGGGGGAGGGAGTTCCTGACCCAAGGACAGAAGGGAGAGAGATGTCAAACATGTGGGGAGAAGATACCGGGCCCTAGAACTGCATTGTGCCCTCGGACACTGCCCAGTTGTCCGAGTGGTCAGTCCGCCCCTTGGCTGAGGTGAAGCTCTCTCACCCAGGGGTCCATCAGCCAAGCACAGTCTGTTCAGGTGGGTTTTATTACTCAAATAAATCTTTCCCAGTCTTGAATTTTCTAGATAAAAACCTAAGAAATCTGACATTCTGTGTTGTGATGAAAAAATATATCACTGCAAATCCGGCAGAATCCCTGTTCTGTGACAGACAGTTCAGAGTCCAGGAGAACATCTCTGAAAACCAAAAAGAACACAAAAGCCCTCTTTGAGATCAGATTGGGGTCATGCAGGTAACTTCACACTGCTCCTGTTCTCAATCAAGTCCTCAGGACACTGCTAGCCAGTTGGGTTTTCAGGGTATCCACACAGAATATGCATGAGATAGATTTGCATAAAAGTCAGGCAGTGCATGCAGATCTGGTTCATAAATATGCATGAGAAAGATTTGCATAAAGGGGAGGCAGTGCATGCAGATCTGGTTCATGAATATTCAGTGTGGATCTCTTGAAAACCCGACGGACTGAGTTAGGAATTCCTGCCCTGTTTATTTAATGCTCTTACTTCTTACCTATTGTAAACTACTTAGATACTACTTCTTGACTGTTGGTCTCTTGGGTCAAGGACCAGACTTATTCGGGACCTCTTCTCCTCATCTCGTATGCCCATTCTGTGCCCAACCAAGACCTGGCTCAGGATGGAGGAGGAATCGTACCTCTCTCTCTATGCCCGCCTCCAAGCTACACTGCTTTCCCTACCTCACAGTCCTCGCAGAAAGGTGAAGGAGTAGGCCATAAGTTTTGTCGGTCTCTGAAATATCTGCTGATTCTTTCTTGTATCCTGAGGTTCTCATTATTTAAATTGGTCACCCTGTTCTAGTTCATGATTTGTCTTTTTTATTGTTACTCATCATTACCTGCTTCTGCCCGGGCTCTTCTCCAGCTTTTGGGCAATGCTGTGACTTATTTTCCAAATTTACTAATTCTTGGAGATCTTAATATTCATGTTGATGATTCTTATGATAGGTCAGCTCAGTTCCTGTAGCTTTTAGATGATCTCGGTTTAACTCAACATGCTACCTGCCCTACACATGTCACTGGGTACAATTTAGGTCTAGTTATGACCCAGCACAATTCATCATTGATTCTGAAAGATCTAACATCAGTCCCTGTCTCATGGTCAGATCATTCGCAGTAAAAGAGTAACACAGTAGATGACGGCAGATAAAGACCTGCACGGTCCATCCAGTCTGCCCAACAAGATAAACTCATAGCATAAAGTATGATGAAATACTACATACTTGACCTTGATTTGTCCTTGCCATTTTCAGACCGTAGAAGTCTGCCCAGCACTGGCTTTGTTTCCCAATTACTGGTGTTGCCATCTAAGCATTGTTAAGTTTGTTTGGTTCCATTCTTTTTCCATACAGGATTCCTTTGTGTTTATCCCACCCATTTTTTAATTCCATTCACGTTTCCATCTCCAGCCCCTCCCATAGGAGACCATTCCATGTATCTACTACTTACTACTACTACTTATCGTTTCTAAAGTGCTACTAGAGACGTACGCAGCGCTGTACACTTGAACATGAAGAGACAGTCCCTGTTCGACAGAGCTTACAATCTAATTAGGACAGACAAACAGGACAAATAAGGGATAAGGACAAAGGGTAGCAAGATTCCGGAATCCAAAAGAGTAGCAAGATTCTGGAACCCAAAGAATAGCAAGACTCCGAAATCCCAAAGACTACTACTACTTATCATTTCTAAAGTGTTGCTAGACGTACGCAGCGCTGTACACTTGAACATGAAGAGACAGTCCCTGATCGACAGAGCTTACAATCTAATTAGGACAGACAAACAGGACAAATAAGGGATAAGGACAAAGGGTAGCAAGATTCCGGAATCCCAAAGAGTAGCAAGATTCTGTGCGGAATCCTAAAGAGTAGTAACATTCTGGAACCCAAAGAATAGCAAGATTCCGGAATCCCAAAGACTACTACTTATCATTTCTATAGCGCTACTAGACGTACGCAGCGCTGTACACTTGAACATGAAGAGACAGTCCCTGCTTGACAGAGCTTACAATCTAATTAGGACAGACAAACAAGACAAACAAGGGATAAGGACAAAGGGTAGCAAGATTCCGGAATCCCAAAGAATAGCAAGATTCTGTGCAGAATCCTAAAGAGTAGCAACATTCCGGAACCCAAAGAATAGCAAGATTCCGGAATCCTAAAGACTACTACTACTACTACTTATCATTTCTAAAGCACTACTAGACGTATGCAGCACTGTACACTTGAACATGAAGAGACAGTCCCTGCTCGACAGAGCTTAACATCTCTGTGAAAAAGTACTTCCTGATGTTATTCTTGAGTCAGCCTCCCTTCAACCTCAATTCATGTCCTCTAGTTCTACCCCCTTCCTGTCTCTGGAAAAGGTTTGTTTGCATATTAATATTTGAATGTCTGTATCATACTTCCCCTATCTCTCCTTTCCTCCAGGGTGCATATCTTCAGGTCATGAAGTCTCTTCTCATATGTCTTGTGGCACAAACTCAATAACATTTTTGTCACTTTTCTGTGCTCCGCTTCCAGTCTTTTTACATCTTTAGCGAGATACGGCCTCCAAAACTGAACACAATACTCCAAATGGGGCCTCACCAACGACTTGTATAGGGGCATCAACGCCTTCTTTCTTCTGCTGGTTATGCCCCTCTCTCTGCAGCCCACCATCTTGTCACATTGTTTTGCCACCTTGAGATCCTCAGACATCATCAATCCAAGGTTCCTCTCCTGAGCTGTGCTTATCAGTTTCTTTCCTCCCATCTCGTACATCTCCTTTAGGGAAAGGGAATGGGACTAGATGTACCGCCTTTCTGTGGGTTTTTTTTGTTTTTGCAACTACATTCAAAGCGGTTTACATAGTATATACAGGTACTTTTTTGTACCTGGGGCAACGAAGGGTTAAGTGACTTGCCCAGTATCACAAGGAGCTGCGCTGAGTGAAGAATTTCAGCTGTGGATTCGGTTGGCCATTCATATGGAATAGTCTCCTGCTCCCTAATGAGGTCTCAGTGGTCTCCCATGAGCCCAGGGCACACTTTTATGGATGGACCCCTTCCCCCTCTTCCCTCTGTCCAGCAGTGGAGCTTACCTTGCATAACAGAGATAAAAAGCATTAAGGTGTGGAGCTGCTATCAGTCATGCCACTGTTGGCTCTGCTGGCCGCACCCCTCAGGAACAGGAAGTGATGTCAGAAGGGAGCGTGACTGGCAGAACCATCCGTGACATGTACTGACTGGTCTCCTGCCTTTACTCTGCTTTTTATCCCAGAGAAGCAGCTGCACCAGGGAAGGGAAGGAAGACGCTGCACCGGAGTAGGCTCTGTGCTCAGGGCGACTTTTACTTATGAGTCCCCTGTTAAGTTGGGCTCTTTCTTGTGGTTTACTCAGTGTTACAGAGTCATGCCTTTTGGCAAAAGAGCCTTGTCTGCAGGGCCGGTCTTAGGCAGGGACAACAGGGGCAGTTGCACAGGGTCTTGTGCTCCTAGGGGCCCTGCATCTCTGGCACATCTGTCCTCCTGTCTCGGAACATCTCCCTGCCCGGTACCTTAATGTGCATCCACATTTCAGTAGAGAGCATCAGGCAGCGACAGCCATTTTCATATCCCATCAACTGTCGAGCCCAGAGTCTAATCGCTGCTGCGTCCCGCCCCCTTTTGATGTCACTTCCTGCTTCTGCAAGGATGGGATGCAACGACGAGAAGGCTCTGGGCTCGGCAGCTGAAAGGATATGTCTGCCACTCTCTACTGAAACATGGTGGATGCACATCAAGGTATGGGGTGAGGTGGGGTTGCGAGAGCTCTAAACCTCCTTTTCAACTGATAAATTATGGCTTATGGTGGCGGGCGTCGGTGGGGGTGGGCAGGCGCACACAGGCAGGGGGGCCCACTGAAGTGGTCTGCACAGGTTCCTGCAATTGCTAAGACCGGCCCTGCTTGTCTGTCTTCACAGGTTTTATTATCCTGACCTTTCATCAGTTTGTGGCTCTCTAGGTTTAACCTCCCGTTTTTTTGACAGCCCCATTGAGATGGAGAATTATACACCTGCTAAAACATCTCCGAATGATGTTAGACGTTACAAAGGTGACTCATGTTCATTCTGTGGTCTGCTCTTCAATCCTGATTCGGTTCTGTTACTTCCATTCTCAGAAGGTCATCCGCATCTGGTTTGTGATTTTTTTTTCCTTCCTGAATCATACGAATGTCCTTATTATGGGAAACCGGGACTTTCCTCTGACGAAGGGGATTCTGATCCTTGAAAGCTCATGCCTCAATAGCTTATTGGCATTCGCTCAACTGCAGAGCAGAGCGGTGTAAAATCTACAGCACATACAGAAAAGAAAAAGAACTCCATTGTTTGATAGGAAAGAATCACAGACACACGAAAAAGGGGGGGAGGGGGGAGGAGAGGATAGAGGAGAGGGAAGAGCTGGGAGAGAAGGGCTCTAGTGACTTGGCAACCTGATCAATCCGGACCCCCATAAGCCTGTCTGATTAACCAGGTCTTTCATTCTGCCTTGAAACCTTCACACTTGAGAGTGCCACCAATAGGGACCAGGAGACTATTCCAGATGAACGGTGAAAGAAAAAAAAAGTGCTTTGCCTAGTCCACTCATAGCGAACGCGCTTAGGCCCAGGAGGACAAGTTGGTGATCGTTCAAAGAGTGCAAAAGTCTGGTAGGTGTGTAGGGAATAGTAAGGCTAAATAAATACTCTGAATCAGGAAGTCAATAACGTGCCGCCTGCCTCTGTCAGTTTTGTTACACCAAAGTAACACAGCTCCTCCTTGTAAATTCACTTCCTCTGGAGCTATCCCTGGGGAGAAACTGCTGATCTCCAGTGAGAGAAACTGTGAGTGACTAGGGTCTGCAGTAGCAACTTTGCCTGTCACAAGCAGTGGGGAAGAAGGGAGACCACCTGTGGCCCAAAGCGGAAGAGTATTCGAGGTGCAGTCACATCATGGAGCAATACAAAGGCATTAAAACATCCACATTTCTGTTTTCCATTCCTTTCCTAATAATACCTAACATTGTATTTGCTTTCTTAGCCGCAGCAGCACACTGAGCAGAAGGTTTCAATGTATCATCAACGACGACACCTAGATTCCTTTCTTGGTCTGTGACTCCTAACGTGGAACCTAGCATGACGTAGCTATAATTCGGGTTCCTCTTTCCCACATGCATCACTTTGCACTTGCTCACATTAAACGTCATCTGCCATTTAGACGCCCAGTCTTGTAAGGTCCTCTTGTAATTGTTCACAATCCTCTCGTGATTTAACGACTTTGAATAACTTTGTGTCATCAGCAAATTTAATTACCTCACTAGTTACTCCCATGTCTAGATCATTTATAAATATATTAAAAAGCAGCGGTGCCAGCATAGATCCCTGGGGAACCCCACTATCTACCCTATCAAGATATCCACAATGAATATTCAGGAGAGAGATTTGCATGCAGTAGAGACAGTACATGCAAAGTCCTGTCATGAATATTCGTTGTGGATATCTTGAAAACCTGACTGGCTGAGATGCCTCCAGGACCACAGGTTGACTTAACTGGTTAAGGATGAATATTGGCACTTATCTGGTTAACAGCCAGCTGTCTGCATGTAGTCAGGTGTTCAAAGTTGTCCCTGGGCAAGACCTGGATTTGAATATTTGGGCCTTAAGCTGGTGAAGGTGAAAAACATCATTGATTGCCCATCAGCTGAATATTTGCCCCAAAAGGGTAAATCTGTCTAGAAATTTAGGGTCCCTTTTACTAAGCCGTGGTAGGTTCTACGCATGCGCAGCGCATGCCCAAATGAGACTACCACCAGACCAGTGCGCCCTCCTGGTGGTAATTTCAGATTTTGCGCGTGCCCATAATGCGCGCATAAATTATTTCTTTCCTCCTACACGCGCCAGTAATCAGCACTTGGAGCGTGCCGACTGTGAAGCACATGAGCCTTTACCAATGGATCAATGGGTTTAATTAAGGGCTCAGGCTGGTTTTGGGTGCGCACCGGTTTCATTTTTACCGCAGGCCCTTTTCCCGTCCCATTAAAAAAAAAAGCCCTTTTTTGTAGATGCGGCAAAAACTGGCCCGGTGCATGTCCAATACACACGCCTACACTATCCAGGGCTTAGGTAAAAGGACCCCTAACATAGAGCAGATTATAGATAAAATAAATAAATTAATATTATGTATGTGCTCAAAAATCACAGGACATCATTACATCATTTCAGAAAGAAATCATGTCTTCTTGAAAAAGTGTAATCATGGTGCTCCAAAGTGAATTAAAAAATGCAGTAATACCTCGGTTTTCGTTGACTTCGGTTATCATCGGTTTCGATTTTCGTCGCTGCTAATTTTGTGAAAACAAAGGGAGACCCACGCGTTCTCCTGCTCAGTGTGGCGTTGTTTCTCGTCGTGTGAGCATCACCTCGCGCGTCTAGCCAAACAATTCCACATGGAAATAATTGCCTCGGTTTTCGTCGGTTTCGGATTTCACCGATTGTTTTTTCGGACGGATTATCGACGAAAACCGAGGTATCACTGTACTTCTAACCCTTAGAGAAGTTTTTCAACAGTTTTCAATTATTTTTTTCTGTTCTTCAAATGCCACCAAAACACAGGACAAAGAACATGGGGGGGGGGGGGGGGGGGGAGAGGCTATGGATAGTGATAGAGCTAAAAATGTGATTTTTTTTTTTTTTAGTTCCATGTTTTGGTGACATCTGAGAAAAAAAATAATGAAAAGTTTTTAAAAGTTACTCTAATTCAAGAAGGTATGATTTCTTTTTCAAATGATCTAATGATGTCTTATGATACTATTTCTGTATTTTTACCTGAAGAATGAATTACTCTTCTTGTCATAAGTTTATTTTCTTTCAGTAGACGTACCCGTTATATTATTTGTGATATCATGGACCATGTAAGGCGTCAGAGCTAATGTGTACCTCTTGCTAAGCAGAGAGCTCGCAGTGGCTCAGGGGAGTTCCTGAAAACAGTTTAGTGCGTAATTGATTCCTAGAGAGCATTTTTTGGGTGTGAGTTACGACTGAAATGATGCAAAGTAGGGGCTATAGTATTTGAAACAGCTGCCGCACGATATGTTGGACAAGCTGTCTCTGCTCTTCCAATTCTCCTAACTAGAAAAGCTACACATACTGTTTTCAACAGGTCCCTGGTAGAATGAGATACAGGGAGATCAAGTGATGCATCTCAGGGCCACACAGAGAGATCCAATGACAGAGCCGGGGATTAGACCTCAGGCAGAGGGAGATCAAGTGATGCATCTCAGGGCCACACAGAGAGATCCAATGACAGAGCCGGGGATTAGACCTCAGACAGAGGGAGATCAAGTGATGCATCTCAGGGCCACACAGAGAGATCCAATGACAGAGCCGGGGATTAGACCTCAGGCAGAGGGAGATCAAGTGATGCATCTCAGGGCCACACAGAGAGATCCAATGACAGAGCCAGGGATTAGACCTCAGACAGAGGGAGATCAAGTGATGCATCTCAGGGCCACACAGAGAGATCCAATGACAGAGCCGGGGATTAGACCTCAGGCAGAGGGAGATCAAGTGATGCATCTCAGGGCCACACAGAGAGATCCAATGACAGAGCCGGGGATTAGACCTCAGACAGAGGGAGATCAAGTGATGCATCTCAGGGCCACACAGAGAGATCCAATGACAGAGCCGGGGATTAGACCTCAGGCAGAGGGAGATCAAGTGATGCATCTCAGGGCCACACAGAGAGATCCAATGACAGAGCCGGGGATTAGACCTCAGGCAGAGGGAGATCAAGTGATGCATCTCAGGGCCACACAGAGAGATCCAATGACAGAGCCGGGGATTAGACCTCAGACAGAGGGAGATCAAGTGATGCATCTCAGGGCCACACAGAGAGATCCAATGACAGAGCCGGGGATTAGACCTCAGGCAGAGGGAGATCAAGTGATGCATCTCAGGGCCACACAGAGAGATCCAATGACAGAGCCGGGGATTAGACCTCAGACAGAGGGAGATCAAGTGATGCATCTCAGGGCCACACAGAGAGATCCAATGACAGAGCCGGGGATTAGACCTCAGGCAGAGGGAGATCAAGTGATGCATCTCAGGGCCACACAGAGAGATCCAATGACAGAGCCGGGGATTAGATCTCAGACAGAGGGAGATCAAGTGATGCATCTCAGGGCCACACAGAGAGATCCAATGACAGAGCCGGGGATTAGACCTCAGGCAGAGGGAGATCAAGTGATGCATCTCAGGGCCACACAGAGAGATCCAATGACAGAGCCAGGGATTAGACCTCAGACAGAGGGAGATCAAGTGATGCATCTCAGGGCCACACAGAGAGATCCAATGACAGAGCCGGGGATTAGACCTCAGACAGAGGGAGATCAAGTGATGCATCTCAGGGCCACACAGAGAGATCCAATGACAGAGCCGGGGATTAGACCTCAGACAGAGGGAGATCAAGTGATGCATCTCAGGGCCACACAGAGAGATCCAATGACAGAGCCGGGGATTAGACCTCAGGCAGAGGGAGATCAAGTGATGCATCTCAGGGCCACACAGAGA
This sequence comes from Microcaecilia unicolor, assembly GCF_901765095.1. Classification (NCBI taxonomy): domain Eukaryota; kingdom Metazoa; phylum Chordata; class Amphibia; order Gymnophiona; family Siphonopidae; genus Microcaecilia; species Microcaecilia unicolor. The sequence continues at coordinate 9,994,673 of NC_044033.1, forward strand.
GATCCAATGACAGAGCCGGGGATTAGACCTCAGACAGAGGGAGATCAAGTGATGCATCTCAGGGCCACACAGAGAGATCCAATGACAGAGCCGGGGATTAGACCTCAGGCAGAGGGAGATCAAGTGATGCATCTCAGGGCCACACAGAGAGATCCAATGACAGAGCCGGGGATTAGACCTCAGGCAGAGGGAGATCAAGTGATGCATCTCAGGGCCACACAGAGAGATCCAATGACAGAGCCGGGGATTAGACCTCAGGCAGAGGGAGATCAAGTGATGCATCTCAGGGCCACACAGAGAGATCCAATGACAGAGCCGGGGATTAGACCTCAGGCAGAGGGAGATCAAGTGATGCATCTCAGGGCCACACAGAGAGATCCAATGACAGAGCCGGGGATTAGAACTGTGGCAGAGGGAAATAAAGCGACTCACCCCAAGGCCACACAGAGCTGGGATTAGAACTGAGGCACAGAATGATGAAGTGACTCACCTCAAGGTCACACAGTCAATGACAGAGAAGTGTCTCTAGGTCAGTGACAGAGTCGGAGATTAGAACTCAGGCAGAGAGAGAGGCTTATTTTCGAAAGAGCAGGATGACACAAATCGCATGATAGGAGTCCTTCTCACAGGGTCGCCCAAATCGCCATAATCGAAAGCTGATTTTGGGTGTGCCCAACTGCTTTCCGTCGAGGGGATGACCAAAGTTCCCAGGGGTGCGTGGGAGGCGTAGCAAAGGCAGGACTTGGGCGTGCCTAACACATGGGCGTCCTCGACCCATAATCAAAAAAAGAAGGGCATCCCTGATGAGCACTTGGACTACTTTCTTGGTCCTTTTTTCATTACGACCAAGCCACGAAAAGGTGCCCAAACTAACCAGATGACCACCGGAGGTCACTAACCCTCTCCCACCCTCAAAAAAATTCTTTGAAAATAGTTTTTGCCAGCCTCTATGCCAGCCTCAAATGTCATACTCAGGTCCATCGCAGCAGTATGCAGGTCCCTGGAGCAGTTTTAGTGGGTGCAGTGCACTTCAGGCAGGCGGACCCAGGCCCCCCCCCCCCCACCTGTTACACTTGTGGTGGTAAATGTGAGCCCTCCAAAACCACCACAAACCCACTGTGCCCACATCTAGGTGCCCCCTTCACCCATAAGGGCTATGGTAGTGGTGTACAGTTGTGGGTAGTGGGTTTTGGGGGGGGGGGTTGGGGGGGGGCTCAGCACACACGGTAAAGGAGCTATGCACCTGGGAGCAATTTCTGAAGTCCACGTGTCTACACTACCGCAGGCCATTTTTCAGCGCGTCTTTGTAAAAGGACCCCATAGGGAAGAGGGACCAGGCCAGAAGAAAAGTTGTACATCTCTAGATAGATTGAAGATTTTTAGATGATATTTCTCTGCAGTTGTCTTACAACTAGACCCGAAGGAAACATTTTTAAAAATGTATTTCTCTTTCCAGAATGTTGAAGGGTGGAATTCTGTTCCAAATCAACTATCAAGATAACACGCAAGTTAACAGTATATTTTAGAGGACCAATATCAACCATAAAGAAATTTATAATTCAACTGGAAAAGATATGCAATACAGAAACCCTTTGAACTTTATCTCTACTGAGAATCTCATTTTCCCTTTTTTTCTTTTAACAAGTTTTCGGCAACAAGCCTTAATATCACATAAGTACCTCTATGTGGCAATTACTCTGCGTTTCTCAACAAGTTTTCAAAAGATCAAGATCCTTTCCTGAAAATCTCTGCGCCACTTTCATGTTTTTCAGACTCTCCCGGGAAGGAAAGTACTTTACTAGATAAGTATGTATAAACTATAAATCAAATTACTGGGATCTCAAAACTGTGAAATGACTCTGGCTTCCCACAGAGCTCAGAGCAGTGGTAGTGTCAAGTGAACACAGTGTAAGCCGGAGAGCTCATGATTTTTTTCCGCCTGTGGGAAGTGTCCCTGGGGCTGTAGGTACTGCTGGGCTGGCCGTGTGCTGCTACCCCTCCCATGTTGCAACCAGGGGCGTACGGGAGAAAAAAAAAAGTGAGGAGAACTCAAGGAGGATATACAAAAGGATTTTAATTCTGACAAGCATTAAGGCCTGCCTCAGGGGTCAATATATCTAAATAAAATAAAGCATTAAAAATATATATAAATGATAAGTAATAAAATGCAAACTAAAAAAAAACTTTAAAACATATGTACAGTATACACAGATTAAAATGACACTCAAATAATATCCTATGTAATAATTCTCACCGCCAACATTCTGAGGCTGCCTGGAACCGTGGATCCCTTGGAGGTGGTCTGGATCATGTAGTAGATAATAGTGACGTCACACAACCCACACCAGATTGGCCAGTAGAAGGGAGAGGGGCAGAGCCACGATACAGGGAGCAGCGAATCAGCACAACACGGGGAATGCACAGCAGCAGGAACAGAAGCCTCTCTCACACAGTCACTCTCTCAAACATACACACTCAGAGGAAAACCTTGCTAGCGCCCGTTTCCTTTCAAACAGAAAAGGGCCTTTTTTTTTTACTAGTAATGAATATTGTAAAGGGGTTCAAAGAACATTCTTATAATATATGAACAGTACTAGACATATATCAAAAAGTGTGGAAACAATGAAAAACTTATGAAAATATAATATGGTGCTCATACAATAAATATTAAAAAGTACCTCTTATACTGTTGGCGATAGGATTGTATAAGAGAAGAAGACAAAGTCCTCACTGTGAGAATGTTGTCTAGATGATAATTTATGTTTTCATCTAGACTGTACATCTAGATTTGTTTGCGTGTCATTTTAATGTGTATACCAGGGGCGTATCTGCTATGGGGCCACAGGGGCCTGGCCCCCGCAGATTTGCCCCTGGACCCCCTTACCAATGACGCTCTCAACCCCCTTCCTCCTGCCGTCACTCCGCTGTTGCACCTCACCTCCCTTTGCTGGCGGGGGACCCCAACCCCCGCCAGCCGAAGTCTCCGTCCTTCCTTCCTTCCTTTGTTTGAGATTGGTGGTTTCTGACGTCCTGCACGCACGCACGTACAACGTGCAGCGTGCAGGACGTCAGAAACCACCAAACCCAAACGAAGGAAGGAAGGAAGGACGGAGACTTCGGCTGGCGGGGGTTGGGGCCCCCCGCCAGCAAAGGGAAGTGAGGCATGACGGCAGAGTGACGGAAGGAAGGACGGAGACTTCGGCTGGCGGGCCAGCCCCCGCCAGCAAAGGGAGGTGAGGCGCGACGGCGGGAGGAGGGGGGGGTTTAAAGTAGTCGGGCGGGGGGGAGTGGTGGCGTCGTCATCTTCAGCGGGGGGGGGGGGGGGAGGTCAGTGCCGCCGGGGGGGGGGGGCTAAAATGTGCCCCCTCTCCTCGGCTCTGGCCCCCCCTACCGTTGAAGTTCAGATACGCCCCTGGTGTATACTTTACATATGTTTTTAAGTTTGCATTTTATTACTTATCATTTATGTATATATTTTTATGCTTTATTTTATTTAGATATATTGACCCCTGAGGCAGGCCTAAGCGCCGAAACACGGCCGTGTCGGGTCGTTTTTATGCTTGTGAGAATTAAAATCCTTTTGTATATCCTCCTTGAGGTCTCCTCACTTTTTGCTCCCGTGCTCACGTTTGCGTGAGGGACTCTTCCTCCTCCTTTGTTTCGCAATCAGGGGCGTAGCCAGCCTCCGATTTTGAGGGGACCCGCAGTGGACTGGGGGGAGGGGCAACGCATTCCCTCTCTTTCACGGTGTGTTAAAATGGGCTGAGTGGCTCCTGGTGAGGGGGATCTTATAGGCTGCTCGAGTGAATTTGGCACAGAGTTGGAAGTCACCCTTGGTTCCATCGTTGGTACGATGGATTACGAAGGTGCGTTATCTATGTGAAATTAAAAGGAGGACATTGCCTAGATGGGAATGGATATAGACCCCTTTTCTGAGTGTGAAGTTGAGATGAGTGTACTTGGCTTGAGTGACAAGAGGGAGCGACTGAGGTTGGGATAGGGAGGGATGGGGGAGGGGGGGTTCTTGGGGTTTAGGGAGGTATTTGTTTCATAAAACTGAAAAATATTGAAGGTCATTTGGGAGTTATTATTACCATGATACAGATTGAATTTCATTCTTTCACTTGTTGGTGAGTGTTCAACATGTTTGATCTATTTGCGGATCTTTAGGTCAGTATTGTATTGAAATGCGATGATTATACTTTGTACTGTATCAGCAAAGTTCAATAAAGACTTCTATAAATTAAAAAAAAATATCTTTGCTGGCGGGAATGCCGAGGCTTCACCAGCCAAACAAATTAGCCGCTGGGCTGCTCCCCTCCTCCTCTTGCTACTGGACTCCCTGAGCATGAACTGAACCTGTGTGAGGTGTCCCAGCATTGGCGGCTGGAGGCACATCGCCTGCTTCTCGTTTCCTGCTGTAGCCAGAGGAGGAGGGGAGTAGCTTGGCAGTGAATTTCCTTGGCTGCGAGGCTTCGGACATGCCCACCAGCTATTTAATGGGTGCCTGAGCCCAAAGTGAGGGGGCCTGAGATGAAAGTGAGGGGGCCCAGGCCCCCCATGAGCCCTGTGGCTATGCCATTGGTTGCAAGCCTTCATGGGTCTCTAGTCTCACCTGGAATTCTTTTCTCTAGCACAAAGGCTTGTACTTTCTCAGCAGCTGCTTCAGTAATGTCAGCCTCAAGGTATCCTGGACTCACTTTTGCAGTAGGACTCTGGTCACTTCCTGCATCTTCTCTTTTTTTAACTCTCTCCTCAATCCTTCTCATTTGGGCTCTGGTCACTTCTCTGCAGCCTCTCGGGGGACTGACGTGCCCAGTCTTTATGGCTGCTTTTTATGCCCCTCTAGTCCAGCCCCCTCTTCTCCATGAGTTTCTGGTCTTCAGTATGCAGATTACACGTGGTTCTCTTTTTCTCCACAAGGGTTCCACAAGGTTTTTTTTTTTCATGTTTTCTTACGTAAGTACATAAGTATTACCATACTGGGAAAGACCAAAGGTCCATCAAGCCCAGCATCCTGTTTCCAACAGTGACCATTCCAGGTCACAAATACCTAGCAAGATCCCAAAAAAGTACAAAACATTTTATACTGCTTATCGCAGAAATAGTGGATTTTCCCCAAGACCATTTAATAACGGTCTATGGACTTTTCCTTTAGGAAGCCGTCCAAACCTTTTTAAAACTCCGCTAAGCTAATCACCTTTACCATATTCTCTGGCAACGAATTCCAGAGTTTAATTACACATTGAGTGAAGAAACATTTTCTCTGATTCATTTTAAATTTACTACATTGTAGCTTCATCGCATGCCCCCTAGTCCTAGGATTTTTGGAAAGTGTAAACAGACGCTTCACATCTACCCATTCAACTCCACTCATTATTTTATAGACCTCTATCATATCTCCCTTCAGCCGCCTTTTCTCCAAGCTGAAGAGCCCTAGCCGCTTTAGCCTTTCCTCATAGGGAAGTCGTCCCATCCCCTTTATCATTTTTGTCGCCCTTCTCTGCACCTTTTCTAATTCCACTATATCTTTTTTGAGATGCGGCAACCCGAACTGTACACAATATTCGAGGTGCGGTCGCACCATGGAGCGATACAAAGGCATTATAACATCCTCATTTTTGTTTTCTATTCCTTTCCTAATAATATCTAACATTCTATTTGCTTTCTTAGCCGCAGAAGCACACTCAGCAGAAGGTTTCAACATATCATCAACGACGACACCTAGATAGATCCCTTTCTTGGTCTGTGACTCCTAACGTGGAACCTTGCATGACGTTGCTATAATTCGGGGTCCTCTTTCCCACATGCATCACTTTACACTTGTTCACATTAAACGCCATCTGCCATTTAGACGCTCAGTCTCCCAGTCCCATAAGGTCCTCTTGTAATTTTTCACAATCCTCCCGTGATTTAACAACTTTGAATAACTTTGTGTCATCAGCAAATTTAATTACCTCACTAGTTACTCCCACCTCTAGGTCATTTATAAATATATTAAAAAGCAGCAGTCCCAGCACAGACCCCTGTAGGCACCTACGCAGCTTAAGAAATGGGTCCCTGAATTAATTTTTTTTTTTTTTCCTTTATTAATCATTTAATGATTCACACAGCTATGTGATTATACAATTCACATTGAAATAACAAAAGAGATTCTTTACAAAAAGTAATATAAGGAAACAATAAACACTTTTTTTTTCCGTCCACAACTAAAGAAAAGCGATTCCAAGAACCTGAATTAATTTTTATCTATTGTATTCTTTATGAATGGCGGTATATTAAATACATCTTAACCATAACCCTATTTATTTCTGCTTGACATTCCGCCATTTGGCCTGTTCTTGGCTTCAATGTGGTTTACAAAATTAAAATAGAAGAACGTACCAGAAGGGAGGGTAGAGGAGAGAGAAAAGGCAGAAAAATTAACTAATGGCTGGACCAAAAGGTTGAGTGACCAATGGCACAAAAGCCCAACAGATTTTTAACCACAGCACTTAACAAGGAAACCAAAAATATGTACTCAATTATCAAAAAAATGCAAAACCAAATCTTGTTGAAATTGAATAATATAATAATATTACTTATCTTAGCTGGATCCAAAAATTTTGTTCAGAGCAGAATCTATTAAAGCAATCCAAAATCTTTTGCTTCCCACACCAGGGTCCCAATATAAGTACATACTGGGACAGACTGAAGGTTCATCAAGCCCAGCATCCTGTTTCCAACAGTGGCCAAACCAGGTAACAAGTACCTGGCAAGATCCCAAAGCAGTACAATACATTTTATGCTGCTTATCCTAGAAATAAGCAGTGGATTTTCCCCAAGTCCATTTTAATAGTGGTCTATGGACTTTTCCTTTAGGAAGTTAGCCAACCCTTTTTTAAACCCTGCTAAACTAACTGCTTTTACCATATTCTCTGGTGATGAATTTCAGAGTTTAATTACACGTTGAGTGAAACAATATTTTCTATGATTCATTTTAAATGTACTACTTTGTAGATTCACCGTGTGACTCCTAGTCCACTCCAAGCCACTCATTATTTTATAGACCTCTATCATATCTCCCCTCAGCCGTCTTTTCTCCTTACTGGTGAAAGCACCTCCTGTTGTTTCTTCCAGTTTGTGTGATTTTGTATTGACTACAGTGAATATGTATGAGATCTGTTTGCGTTCACTACTTCCATTGCATGCCGATAGATCTCATACATATTTATTGGGGAAATCCTGAAAACCAGGGGTGTTTGAGGCCCTCACGGACTGGATTTGAGGAGCCCTGAAGTAGAGGGATCAAGTCCGGTGTCCTTCCCAGGACCTTTGAAGAGAGACAGGAGAGCAGAAATGAGAAACTGGAATCAACATTATTGAAAAAGAAAATGACCAGACAAGAAAGGGTAGGAAAACGTTTTGAGTTTATTAAGTGGAATATGTTGGCTTTGGGAAATGTACATCGTGGCTGTCTTTGTATTGTGTTCAGTACAAAAGGAATTGTATTTCTGTTTTATTTCTCTAGTGATCCAGCACATGCTGAGTTGACTTGGGCTTTCCAGTACAATTTTTATCTTCATATTTCTATTACACATTTATTTTCTCGTGTTGGTGAGGTCTGCATGTGACTGAGATATTATGTCTGCATGTAGTTGCTGTGTCGGACTCTGTGGCAGTCCCACTTGGTCTATTTCACCAGTAGTAAGTTTGTTAGTGTTGCACGAAATCAAAACTCTGCACTGGTATGGTTTATATTTTGAATTTTAAAATAAAGAGAAAAAAATAAAGTAGAGAGAAAGTAAATAAGCCAGCAACCAGGTAAATAAATAAATGGAGGCATGGGCAGGGAGGGGGAGGCGCCATGGGCAAGGGGCCCAGTGTGCTTGTGTGCCTAGGGCCCACCGAAGGATTAATCCTGCCCTGGACATTGGGCAGATGGTTGCTAGTTTAGCCAAAGAGAACACGAGATGGGGAAGATGATTGAAGGGAAGTTGGCAGGTGCAGGAACTCCGATAGCATGTGGTTCAGTCTTTATAAGGGTATTTGCATTTTGCTTATAGGGTCATCCTCATGGGGAGAGTTTTCTCCTGGCGATTGGGTGTGGCCACATCTGGCGTCATGGAACCGCTTCATTTTATCCACCTCTTGGCGGGGATTTGAAGGCTGGATGTATTTTATTTATTTGTTACATTTGTACCCCACATTTTCCTACCTATTTGCAGGCTCAACGAGGCTTACATGGTACCGGAGAGGTGTTGATAGACTAAGGAGTAAAACAAATACAAATACTAGGGTAGGTTGTGGTAGGAAAAGGTTCATGTGGTAGGAAGACAAGAACAGATGAGACTGTTAGGTGATCATTACGAGCTGTAGTGTTGTGGTGTCGCAGAGTTCAGGCATTTATGTTGGGTCGGGAGGGTAAGCCTCTTGGAACAGGTGAGTTTTTAGTTTTTTTCTGAATTGGAGGTGATCGTACGTGGTTTTCAAGGCTTTTGGTAGTGTGTTCCATAGTTGTGTGCTGATGCAGGAAAAACTGGATGCGTAAGTTGATTTGTATTTTAGTCCTTTGCAGCTTGGGTAGTTGAGATTTAGGTATTTTCATGCTGATGCGGATGTGTTTCTGGTTGGTAGGTCAATCAAGTCTGTCATGTATCCCGATGCTTCGCCGTAGATGATCTTGTGAACCATAGTGCAGATTTTGTAGGCGATGCGTTCTTTGATTGGGAGCCAGTGTAGTTTTTCGCGAAGGGGTGTTGCGCTTTCAAATCGTGTTTTTCCGAAGATGAGTCTTGCCGCTGTGTTTTGAGCGGTCTGAAGTTTCCTTAAGATTTGTTCTTTGCATCCCGCATAAATTCCATTGCAATAGTCAGCATGGAATGGCACCATTGATTGTATCAGGTTGCGAAATATTTCCCTCGGGAAGAACTTTTGCACAACTTTCCTGGCCTGTTGGCCATACAATGTATACAGTTGTCTATATGGTCTTAGAGTTACTTTTGGATAAGGCAGGTTGATGTAGCTTTGGTGTTTAATTTGGGGGGGGGGGGGGGGTTCTGGTGTGAGGTTCTTTAGCCACGAGTTTGTCAGAGATCATTGCTTTCTGCAGCTTTCCCCTTCGGGATGGCTTGTATGATCTGATGCATGAGTAGCGGGAAATGGACATGTTATTCTGGGGTGGCAAATACAGGGGTTGTGGAGGTGATGGTCCAATGGGGAAATGGGGGAATGGCTCTAGGATGAGTTTGTCATTTTATGCAAGCTGTGGGGTATTCTGAAGTGGCGGATAGCAGGCTTTTCTATGTTCTGCAAGACGGTGGGTTAGGGGAACCTGACAGTGGGCTTCTTAGTTCTTGGATTATGTCTGGAATGGGCGAGGGTACAGCTGGCAGTCCGGACTGCTTGCCACCCATTACCCATGTTTTCCTGGTTTCTTTGCTTCACACTTTGTTGGGCGTGGTTTATTTATCAGCTGGGGCTCCCTGTTTCGTGCGGTGTTCATGTTGGCTTTTGGTGCTTTAGGGGTGGGGTGAATTGGTTCGATGGTATGTGAATGCCGGAGGAGGCGAGGGCTCTAGTTTGAGCATGGGTCTCTGCATGTTAGATGTTGGTGAGTGCTCACTGTAGGGTCCCAAATGGGCTAGGGGGAAAAGGATACTGTAGAGGTTTTGAGGCGGTTTGCTACAGCACTCACCAGTCTGGTATCGCTGGTGCCTCACTATTTGGGGATGCAGCCATGTTCCTGGTGCATGAGGATGGTACTCTTATACCTGGATGCCACTTCTATGTGTTGCGCACTGACTTGGATGGCGCTCAGGGAGTCAAGTCGAGTAGTTGGGTCTCATGCCTTCACCTTGAGGCAGTGCCTACTGCTAATGCTACGAGGCTTGGCAAGGACATGATAGGGCCTCTTGGCCTTTGGTTTTCTGGTTTTTCAGGCTTTTATTTATAGAAGCTTGGGTAGTAGTCACGGCAAAGATTGTAAATCTAAAAAGGGAGGGGGCTGATCTCTGCACCATTTTCTATACACTCTCATGGCAGGTTTCTTGGTCTGACATTGGTTAGTATTGCTGGGCCATGGGGGTTTTTCGGGGGTATGGCATTGAGTCGTAGGCATTAGTGCTTTCTGGGAATTCCTTGCAGTGTCTTTCCGATGGAACTCCCCCCTTCCCTCCTCGCAGTGCCTGTTGGTTGGCATGTTTGTGTTGGGTTTCCTTCCTGGTCCTGAGGGTCTTGTGCTGGGTGGATTCTGCTTTGCAGAAGCTGGTTGCCAGTCCCACCCGGTTTGTCTGATTTGGGCACGTATTTGTACATTGGACCAGCCATGAGGGGAGGTGTTGCACTGGAGAGCAGTGAGAATTTTCTGGCTATGTGAAAGAGGCCTGTGAGGGCGACAATGGTTCAGCTTCTTTATACTTTGTGTTCAAGGCCTTGCTGTCCGGTCATTCTCATTGTCCATCTGTGCAGGACTGATGTGAATGTCTGCCCTGGCGGGAAGCTGCATATCATTGTCAGGGTGGCTCTTGAGGCTGGTCATTCGACTGGGTATCCATGGACACAGGTCGTCTGGGGCTATTGCCCTGTTGGGCGGTTCCCAGGTGTGTGGGATTCTTTGTCAGTGATGTGGTTATTCTGTCTGATGTTGTTTTAGGTTATTTTGACTGTCTTCCAGGAGGCCACTGCACATTGTGTCTGGGGTGTGGGTTTGTAACAGGCCACCACTTCTAGTGGTGGTGGTGGGGGGGGGGGGCAGCAGAGTGAGCCAGCTGGCAGTATCCTGAGCTACAGGGTCTTAGGCTCATAGGGGATGAGCCAGATTTTAACTAAGGGGTCAGGTGACCAGGTTTAAATTAGGAATGGAGGTCCATGCCAGCATCTCGAACCCTTGCTCGGCTGAGGCGGGGCTAGGCTAATTGCAGACCACTTTGCTGAGAGGGTGAGTTGTTGGCTGGTGCAAATGGTAATTCTTTGACATTGTTTATGTAGCTCGGGGTTAAGTTTTATGTCATGTGGTTTACATTTAAAATGTTGGCAATAAAGAAGCCTCTATTACTCTATACAAATGTATAGTCTCCCTCATTTGGGTAATAATCAGGCAAAAGGAGGGCAAAAGAGGATTGGGGGGTGTTGTAAAGGAAGGAGAGATCCCCATCGCTGAAGTTAAAACAATTATTGTGTTAGCCCTGAATAGGGAAGGAGATGGGACTTGATACACTGCCTTTCTGTGGTTACAATCAAAGTGGGTTAAGTGCAGGGGTGTGCTGGTAAATTTTTAACAACAGGCTCTTTCTCCGGACATAGCCAGCTCTGCAGTTGGAAGGGCCAGGGGTGGCCGGGGGGGGTGGGGGTGTGGAGCAACACTTGCCTCTCTCTCCTCACTCCCTTCGTGCGGGCACGCTAGGCATACCTTTGCTGGCAGCCAATAAATGGACTGCCACCACTCCCAATGTCTTGCTCTGAGCAGCATACTGGAACTTCTCTCACATGCTCGAGAAGTCCGAGCCTGCTGCTCAGAGTTGGAAACAAGGAGCGGGGAGCAGCAGCAGTCTATTTACTTGGCTGGCAAGGCTCAGCATCCCCACCAGCAAAGTAAAAGAGAATTCAGCAGGGGGCCCAAGCCCACATTTTGGAAGCCAGTTGTTAAAGTAGCCATGGAGGGCCCTACTTTAACAACCGGCTCCCAAAATTCTTAAAAACTTAACAACCGGCTCTTGCGAGCCTGTGAGAGCCTGCTCCAGCACACCACTGGTTAAGTGACTTGCCCAGAGTCACAAACAGCTGCAGTGGGAATTGAATCCAGTTCCCCAGGTTCTCAGGCTGCTGCACTAACCGCTAGGCTACTCCTCCACTCCTGAAAGATAGGATGGGTCTGTACTAATCTCGCTTGTTCAGTTTTCCCAATAGATGTATTGATGATCTATTGCAATGTGTACAGTATTGCCTTTTAATAGGAAAGCCCTTGCTGTGTGACTCCTGGAAGTTAGTGTGATTATGAACAAGTTCCTGGAGGAAACGTCCATAGATTGTTATTGAGATAGACATGGGGAAGCCACTGCTTGCCCTGGCATTGGTAGCATGGAATGTTGCTACTCTTTGGGATTCTAGAATCTTGCTACTCTTTGGGGTTCTACATGGAATCTTGTTACTCTTTGGGATTCCAGAATCTTGCTACTCTTTGGGGTTCTAAATGGAATCTTGTTACTCTTTGAGATTCCGGAATCTTGCTATTCTTTGGGGTTCTACATGGAATCTTGTTACTCTTTGGGATTCCAGAATCTTGCTACTCTTTGGGGTTCTACATGGAATCTTGTTACTCTTTGGGATTCCGGAATCTTGCTAGTCTTTGGGGTTCTACATGGAATGTTGCTACTGTTTGGGTTTCTGCCAGGTATTTGTCACCTGGATTGGCCACTGTTTTTGAACAGGATACTGGACTGGATGGACCATTGGTCTGACCCAGTATGGCTATTCTTATGCTCTTATGGTACAGTAGATTTGCTTTATAGGTCCTGAGTGACTTTTTAAAGGTTTTGTATTACTTTTCAATATGCCTAATATTAGAATTTGGATTTAGCTCATAGCATTCTCAGTAGTAGCTCAAGGTGAGTTACATTCAGGTACTCTAAGTATTTTCCTTTGCCTGGAGGGCTTATAGTCAAAGTTTGTACCCGAAGCAATGGAAGGTTTCTAAGATCTCAAGGAGCAGCAGCTGGATTTGAACCCTGGCTTCCCTGATTCTCAGCCTGCTGTACTAACCATAAGGTGAAGCTAATACAGGTATTACACAGTCCAGCAGATCTGAAACCTGGTGGCCATTTGGCAACCTACTTAGACTTTGATGGGCAAATGATTTTATCACTGCCAGTAACCATTGGAGCCAAAAATGAGGTGGCGGGAAAAATTTGTGCTGTTTTGTCAAGGGTGTTCTGGACTGAATGCTCTTTATTGACTAGCATTTAGTATGCATTCCTGTGCCCAGCCTTGGGCTTGAGAATTTATACCAACTGAAATCTGCTATAAATCCTGACACGCAACTTGGGTGCACAGCCCCTAGGTTCTATAACGCTGCGTGTAATTTTTTTAATGCCCTGACCTTCCATAGCCACACCCCCTTTTGGGTCGCACGTGAGGCGATTTGGGTGCAGATGCTTATAGAATCACCAGTAACCAGATCCATGTGAAAATGCAAATTAGAGCCAATTAACATCAATATTTTATTGTTAACAGCCCACTAACTAATGTATTTGCAAATTCCAGAATCCAGGGGTACATGTATGATTGTACACACAAGTTTATTGAATTAGGGGGTCAATGCATACAGAGGGCAAATTAAAACCAGTGACAAGCAGACAAAATCCAAATACTTCCTTTTAAATTATAATATTCATTCTCAGTGTTTTTATATCTTGTTGTTTGTTGGATCTATCAGAGTAATAAAGCATTCAACCCACTTGAAGCTTCAGCACCAAGGACAGCTCTTATTTGCCAATGATCCATTAGTCCATGTTAATGACCATTTTATTGTGGAACACCACCAAGAAAGTCCGGTTGGAAAATGCTTAGGGCAGGGCAGGATGGAGCCCGAGAGCCAACAGAGGATGAAATGAAAGGGAAGCTAATGACCTGGGCACGGGGGAATGGAGATGCTGTGGCTTTACAACAGCACACAGCGACACATGGCAGGAGAACTCCTGCGAGTCGGCATCGCAAGCTGTCAACTGTCCCCAAAGCCAACGCATTTCCCAGGATTAAAGAATAAGCCCAGTCCAGATATTAATGAAGCCAACCGGTGCGAAGGAAGGAGAGAGCGAGTGAGGGGGGAAACAATGGGTTTAATGACCTTAGGGGAAAGTGAAGAAGCAGTGTGCATTGTTTCAGCTAGACATGAAAGGGAAAACCAGCAGCTATCAGCCGCGCACATCTGTCTTATTAATTCAAGAACCAACTAACAAGCAATTAATGACTCCAACCTCTAATTATTAAACAGCCATGTCTTCTGCATACGGGATTAAAAGCGCTTTGGAGACAGAAGGCAGGCCCCCATGTAATGACCAATTTTCCAGCAAACAGTATAACGTAGAGCACACTTACGATAGCTCTATAATTGGAGCAGATTCCCCCACCACTAAGTCACTACTTACCCAGTAAGGACAGTGTGAGGCAGTCTGTACTATCAAACAGGTCACCGCTATTAAGCTACTGTATATATTCAGTGCCAGGGCTTCCAACATCCTTTCTGGAACTGTGAGGGAAAAGGAAAGGGGATTTGATACACTGCCTTTCTGGGGATACAATCAAAGTTGTTTACATATTATGCAAACAAGTATTTCGGGGTCCTTTTACTAAGGCGTGCTGAAACATGGACTGCGCAGGTGTAGGCGCGGGTATTGGACACGCACAAGTCCATTTTTCAGCACACCTGCAAAAAAAAGGTCTCTTTTTTTCTTGCTGAAAATGGATGTGCGGCAAAATAAAAATCAGTGCACGTCTATTTTGGGCCTCGCTGCCCATTGACTAAGTCGTAAGGTCTCATGCATTAACTGGGCAGTAATCATTAGTGCACACTGCCGATTACCACCCGGTTAGCGCCACGTGGTAGAAAATAGAAATTATTTTCCGTCGCGTGTTTTGGATGCGTGTCAAAATTAAGAATTACTGCCTGGGGCACACGGTACCTGGATGGTAGCTCTAATTTGACGCACGTTGTACGTGCGTTAGTGCCTACATGTCTTAGTAAAAGGGCCCCTTATTTAGTACCTGGGGCAATAGAGGGTTAAATGGCTTGCCCAGAGTCACAAGTAGCTGCAGCGGGAATTGAACCCACTTCCCCTGCTTCTCAGGCCACTGTACTAACATTAGGCTACTCCTTCACAGCATGAGGACACTCAGCTTGTGACACATACTTTCTTCATCTGTCTCAGTAAACTCATTCCTTTCCTGTCTGTAGTCTCTCTCTTTCTCTCTGATCTTATCATCTGTCAAATGATTGATCAATTTCTCTCCATCTGAATTTCTTGTTTCCTCTGTCTCTCCATTTCAAGGCAGCCTCTTGCGCTTTCAGATTGCTGCAGGCAGCTCCTCTCGCTGGCTTCTAAGACGGTACAGAAATCTGGGAGGTTTTCCTGGTCTGTCTCCTTTCTCCTAATAGAGGGCAGCCATGTAGAGTGGAGCAGGTGACCAGTGGCTGCAACTCACTGTCCAACTTCCTGGCCATCCCGGCCCTTTCTCTGCTCCAGCAGGTCAGTGTGACCAGTACCCCTGTGCATCAGGTGACGTCTCTTCAAATTTCAGAACGTAACCCTTTGGGGAGGGGCAGAAAGGGGCTCATGTCTGACAGTGACTCTCAGAAGCAGAGCAAAAAATGTGCTTAGCATAGGCCCCCAGGCAGGACAGAATTATTTATACATACTCATCAATCTGATTGCGACGCATATTATCAATCATTGCTATCAACTCGCTTATCAAAATATTTGCACAGGCACCTAGCTGCTTTTTTATTTATTTATTTTTTTTTATTTTCTTCTTTTCAGACACTGCACTATGTTGCCCGGCATTAAAAATGCATCTGTCCCCCGAGGGATGTCTACCTTGCAGAGTGACATGACTCATTGGAAACTGCATGCTCTGAAGGATTGATTCAAGAGTGCTCTTTTGATGGAGTAGGTCTTCTTTCCCAACCGTGAATATATTTCGCTTTTTCGCTGTTAGATTCCTAAAAAGATTTCTGGCTGCTTTGCGCCTGATTTATGACAAGATTTCCTCATATAGCAGGTAATGGGAGAGAGAGCGCCCTAGTGATACGGCTGGGAATCTGGACCCCACAGTCCTTCCCCTGCCGCTTTCACTTCCTGTGACTGCAAACATGACCTTTTTAGCTCCCTGTCACTTTAGGAAGGGATTGACGTTAGTAAAGCCCCTCATAAAGCAAGAATTTCGGGGGGTCCTTTTACTGAGCTGCACGTGCTTACTGCAGCTTAAGAGAGCTTAACATGGAATCCATTCAGATGCTCTGCGGTAAGTTCCTAATCTGCACGCACAAACCATGTGCTAGAAAAATCAGCGTTGTTAACAATACTTAACAAGCAATAATGAGCACTAATTGGCAATAATTAGAATTTACGTGCCCAGCTGTAAAAACAGGTGGTAACAGCGGTTAGTGTATCTGGGTTTTAAAAAGGTTTGGACAAATTCCTGGAGGAAAAGTCCATAGTCTGCTATTGAGACAGACATGGGAAGCAACTGCTTGCCCTGAGACTTGTAGTATGGAATGTTGCTATTCTTTGAATCTTGTCACTCTTTAGGATTCTGGAATCTTGCTATTCTTTGGGCTTCTACATGGAATGTTGCCACAATTTGGATTTCTGCCTTGTGACCTGGCTTGGCCACTGTTTGGAAAACAGGATACTGGGCTAGATGGACCATTGGTCTGACCCAATATGGCTACTCTTGTGTTCTAACTCCCTAAGCATAGAACTCTACATGAAGATGATGAGTTTGGAGGCGGAAATTTGGCTTTCCCACTTAGACAACTGTCCCGATGGTTTTTGGGAGTGGTTCCTCCTGATGAAGTACACTACAAAATGCGGTTTCGCATTGAGGAACTAAAGTCATGTCACTAAGTTGACCTTTTCGGTTTCTCATTGAAGCTACTACTACTACTATTACTACTACTATTTAGCATTTCTATAGCGCTACAAAGCGTACGCAGCTCTGCACAAACGTAGAAGAAAAACAGTCCCTGCTCAAAGAGCTTACAATCTAGTAGACAAAAAATAAAGCAAACAAATCAATTAATATGTAGAGGAAAGAGGAGAGGAGGGTAGGTGGAGGCGAGTGGTTACAAGTGGTTACAAGTCAAAAGCAATGTTAAAGAGGTGGGCTTTCAGTCTAGATTTAAAGGTGGCCAAGGATGGGGCAAGATGTAGGGGCTCAGGAAGTTTATTGTAGGCGTAGGGTGCAGCGAGACAGAAGGATCGAAGTCTGGAGTTGGCAGTAGCGGAGAAGGGAACAGATAAAAAGGATTTATCCAGGGAACGGAGTGCACGGGAAGGGGTGTAGGGAAGGATGAGTCTGGAGAGATACTGGGGAGCAGCAGAGTGAGTACATTTATAGGTTAGTAGAAGAAGTTTGAACAGGATGCCACGCAGTGTTGCCACGAAAGCAGTCAACCACGATGTTCAGCTGGCGAAGGATATAAGTGAAGCTTGATTATATATTAAGACTCAACATCTGCATGTGGAGTTCTATGATTTTGGAACAACTGGTACTTTGTCTTCCATATTATAAAACTGCGGGCAGCGTTGAGTAAGCCGCCCGTGGCAGCTATTTTGGAATTTTGTTTGAACTCAATGCAAGGAAGGAGCATTTCATAACACCATCAAAAGTCAAAGGAAGACGCTGGAATTGCAAAGTCTTGTCGGTGTGCTGTATTATGTGGGTGGTGTGTGTGTGAGTTTGTTGTGCCTGCGTGGATGACGGTGTGAAAGGCATGTGGAAGTGAGTTCCATGGAAATTGAATAAGTTTGTTGATAATATATGTACATATATTGGCAATAATTAAAGTGTTAGTGTTTAAGTAACATTGGAGTACTTTTGTAGTAGATCGCAGCTCAATTATTAGCCATGATTATTATTTTTTAACCGTGACTAATAAATAATGCATTAATCATGGCATTAATTGCGATTAACATACAGCTCTGGTATATATGAACTACATCAACAATAACATGGTTTTTTTTTTTGCTATTCTGGTGTTCCTGTCTTCCTTATTGTTTGCACTTCACTTTTTGTCTCCTGATTATTACCAGTTACTTATGTTCCCCTAAACCCACATCCTAAAGAATAGCAACATTCCATGCTACCAATCCCAGGGCCAGCAGTGACTTCCCCCATGTAGATTTCGGTAGCAGACTATGGACTTTTCCTCCAGGAACAGGTCCAAACCTTTTTTAAACCCAGATACACTGATCACTGTTACTACATCCTCCAGCAACGAGTTCTAGAGCTTAACTATTCTTTGAGTGAAAAAATATTTCCTCCTATTTGTTTTGAGAGTTTTTCCATATGACTTCATTGAGTCTCCCCTGGTCTTTGTATTTTTTTTGAAAGAGCGAAGAATTGATTCATTTCTGCCCGTTCTACACCACTCAGGGTTTTGTAGACCTCAATCATGTACCCCCTCATCCGTCTCTTTTCAAGCTGAAGATCCCTAACCTCTTTAGCCTTTCCTTATGGGAGGAGTTCCAACCCCTTTATCATTTCGGTCGCTCTTCTTTTAACTTTTTCCAAGGAGTAGGAGCTGTCCATTATGTGTCTGCACAATGCGAAGTGCACCTAGTATGCTCTTTTTACAAATAAGAAGATGTACAAAAGAACATTCTTCTACCCTTTTTGGACTTTTCTAGAACATCTTAACACAGTAACTGGACCTCTCGTATACAGAGTGATACAGAACTAGACAAAACCTGACTGCTTCAGTCACTCTGTCACTAACGAACGTTAACGCACTACCACCTTATTCCTCACGTCGGAAATGAACTGATTATCTAATCTACTGCATAATTTACTCTACCATTTATGAACTTAATGCAATATCACTTTGTATTTCTCATTCCGGAAATGGCGATCGCCACTTCGGCATACTTTAAGCCACATTGAGCCTGCAAAAAGGTGGGAAAATGTGGGATACAAATGCAAACAAATAAATAATTAAATAAATTTAAGGTTTTCCAGCAGGTTGGGAGTGGAAGTTGAGATGCTAGAAAGTAGAAAGAAAGATTATTCTGTTTCAGGTATGTTGGAGAATACATGACAGCACCAGCTTCCTGACTTAAAGGCCAAGCAATCATAGGTGGTCGGTGACCCAGCTGTTTGGGGAGGCTAAAGTGGGTGGGGCTAGATGAAGTTATAGTGCGGGGCTAAGATCAGGGTATGGGGCAGATGGAATAGAACAGAGTACCTTAAAATGCTACGTCAGCAGTAAAAAGATAGTGGAGAACTTTTCAACACTGCTAAGAATGAATCCTTCACTGTGTGGTTCTGGTGCAGCTCTATCAGCTGCCTCCCCAGTACCTCTGTAATATGCACGCTGAATACATTCCAGGAATTGTGTGCCAAAAAAATGAATATAGTGAACCAAAATTATACAACCTATTGAGCAGGACAATACTTGCCGTATTCTGGAAATATATACAATTATTTAGCACAGATTTTTAAGTCCTCCAGAGGTAGGAAAATACCTACTGTATCTTAATACAACTCTCACTGAGCTACAATTGAAAAAGGCATGAACTAAACCCAAATCCAAAATCCAATACCAGGCATACTGTGAAGTAATACAAAACCCAACAAAAATCACTTAGGACCCATAAAGCAATTCTACCATAACACTAACCTCCAGGAGTCATCGTAAATTGCAGTGGGCAGAACATCATCAATATACCTGTTCCAGCCTCTCATAGACTTGTTACTGCAAAGTCTAACCTTGGCACACCAGTCACACCTGGAGTCTCTATTATTTTTATGAAGTCTGTTTTATTGAATACTAGTATAAAAGGCCCGTTTCGGTAGGCAATGAAACAGGCGCTAACAAGGTAATCCCCCCCTGCAGCGTCCTTCCTGTCTCTCCTGCCCCACCTGTAGCCACCCATCTGGTCTCAGGACCCCCTTCCAACCAACCCTCCTCTGCCCCTGCAGCCACGCATGTGCAGCGGCCCTCCTCTCTCGCCTGCTCCCCCTGCAGCAACCCATGTCCAGCGACCCTCCTCTCCCCTGCCCCCCTACAGCCACCCATATCCAGCGACTCTCCTCTCCCCCTGCCCCCCCTGCAGCCACCCATGTCCAACAACCCTCCTCCCCCCCTGCAGCTACCCATGTCCAGCGATCCTCCTCTCCCCTGCCCCCCTGCAGCCACCCATGTCCAATGACCCCTCCTCTCCTTTCCCCTTGCCCCCCCTGCAGCCACCCATGCCCAGCGACCCTCCTCTCCCCCTGCCCCCCCTGCAGCATCCCTTCTGTCTCCCCTGCAGCCACCCATCTGGTCTCAGGACCCCCTCCCCACCTCCCTCTTCTCTGCCCCCCCTGCAGCCATCCATGTCCAGCGACCCTCCCCTCCCCCTGCCCCCCTCCAGCGACCGTCCCCTCCCCCCTCGGCGCATCACCCAAGCCCCTACCCCCCCCCTCGGGCACATCAACCCCCTCGCCACCTGCAGCCGCCAATACTAAAGCTGTCCGGCCGCTGCTGCCTCTCCTGTTGAGCAGCAGCGGCCGGTACAAAAAGAAAAAAGCCAAAAAAAGATTTTAAACCTGAGACATGGCTCCGTAGACAGCCATCTGGCATTGGCTGTCATCTCTGCAGCTGCTCCTCCTCTCCCCTCTGACGTCGCTGCGCTCCTCCGGGGTCTTCCTGCATGGGCAGTGACGTGGAGGGGAGAGGAGGAGCGGCTGCAGTGATGACAGCCAATGCCAGATGGCTGTCTACGGAGCCGCGTTTCAGGTTTAAAATCTATTTTTGGCTTTTTTCTTTTTGTACCGGCCGCTGCTGCTCCACAGGAGAAGAATGCGGTCCGGGGCGGGGGGGGTTGTGCTCCGGCGGGGGGGGGGTGCGCCACAGAGGGGAGGGGGTCACGCCGTGCTGCACCGGGGGGGGGGGGGGTGCGCAGCGGCGACCTGCCCCGGGTGCCATTAGCCCTCGCTACGGCATTGGGCAGCAGTGATCATCAAACAGTTTGGTTTGATATAACAGCTGACGTGGAGGGCAGCCACTCAAAACTCAAAGTCCTGGATTTCAAACATGCTGACTTTAGTAAAATGAGGGGATACCTGAAGAAAGAGCTGATGGGCTGGGAGGACACACGAGAAGTGGAAAGGCAGTGGTCCAGGCTGAAAGAAGCTAAAGTAAAAGCAAAAGAAAAAGGAAACCGATATGGTTTTCCAAGCAAGTGGCTGAGAAAATAAAGGCTAAAGAGTTGGCGTTCATGGAACACAGAGAGAAATACCAGATGAAACTGAAAGACGCCAAGAGAGAGATACGTCTGGCGAAAGTGCAAGCGAAAGAACAAATGGCTACAAATGTAAGGAGGGGCGACAAAACTTGTTTCAGGTATATTAGTGAAAGGAGGAAGAGAAAAAAGGGAATTGTGAGACTGAAAGATGCTGCGAACCGCTATGTGGATAATGATGAAGAAAAAGCAAATGTGCTAAACAAATACTTCTGTTCTGTGTTCACAGAAGAAAATCCTGGAGAAGGACCACTACTACTACTATTTAGCATTTCTATAGTGCTACAAGGCGTACGCAGCGCTGCACAAACATAGAAGAAAGACAGTCCCTGCTCAAAGAGCTTACAATCTAATAGACAAAAATAATAATTGCCTTTTTCTTCAGTCCCAAATCAAATCAATTAATGTGTACACGAAGGAGGAGAGGAGGGTAGGTGGAGGCGAGTGGTTACAAGTGGTTACGAGTCAAAAGCAATGTTAAAGAGGTGGGCTTTCAGTCTAGATTTAAAGGTAGCCAAGGATGAGGCAAGACGTAGGGGGACCACTATTGAATGGCAAAGGTACATTTGAGAATGAAGTGTATATAGCACTGTTCACGGAAGAAAATATTTATGAACAACTTGAAAAATTGAATGTGGACAAAGCCATGGGACCGGACTGGATCCATCCCAGAATATTGAGGGAGCTCAAAGAGGTTCTGGCGGGTCCTCTTAAAGATTTGTTTAATAAATCAATGGAAACAGGAGAGGTTCCATGGGATTGGAGAACGGCGGATGTGGTCCCTCTTCACAAAAGTGGTGACAGAGAAGATGCTGGAGTCTACAGGCCGGTAAGCCTCACTTCGGTTATTGGAAAAGTAATGGAAGCGATGCTGAAGGAAAGGATAGTGAATTTCCTGGAAGCCAATAGGTTACAAGATCTAAGGCAACATGATTTTACCAAAGGTAAATGAATCTGATTGAATTCTTTGACTGGTTGACCAGAGAATTGATTCAAGGATGTGCACTAGATGTAATCTACTTGATTTCAGCTAAGCCTTTGACACGGTTCTTCATAGTAGGCTCTTGAATAAACTTGACAGGCTGAAGTTATGACCCAAAGTGGTGAACTAGATTAGGAACTGGTTGACTGACAGATGCCAGAGGGTGGTGGTGAATGGAATTCACTCAAAGGAAGGAAAGGTGAGTAGTGGAGTGCCTCAAGGATCGGTGCTAGGGCCGATTCTGTTCAATATATTTGAAAGCGACATTGCCGAAGGTTTAGAAGGTAAGGTCTGCCTTTTTGCGGATGGTTACAAGATTTGTAACAGAATGGACACTCCGGAGGGAGTGTAAAACACAAAAAAGGATCTGCAGAAGTTAGAAGAATGGTCTAATGTTTGGCAATTAAAATTCAATGCAAAGTAGTGCAAAATGGTGCACTTAGGGAGTAGAAATCCAAGGGAGACATATATGCTAGGCGGTGAGAGGCTGATATACACAGAGAGAAGGATCTTAGAGTGATAGTATCTGAGGATTTGAAGCGACGAAACAGTGTGACAAGGCAGTGGTTGTAGCCAGAAGGATACTAGGCTGTATAGAGAGAGATGTAACCAGCAGAAGAAAGGAGGTATTGATGCCCCTGTACAAGTCGTTGGTAAGGCCCCACCTGGAGTATTGTGTTCAGTTTTGGAGGATGTAACTTGCTAAAGATGTAAGAAGACTTGAAGCGGTTCAGAGGAAGGCGACAAGAATGATATGGGGCTTGCACCAAAAGACATGAGGCATGTGAGGGGGACCAGTGCACTACGAATGCTGGCTCCTCCCTTGACCAAATGCCTTGGATTTGGTTGTTTTTGAGATGGGCGTCCTCGGTTTCCATTATCGCCAAAAACCAGGGATGACCATCTCAAAAACGACCTAAGGACGACCATCTTTAAAGTCGACCTAAAATTTCATGATTTGGGTGTCCCCGACCATATTATTGAAACAAAAGATGGACGTCCATCTTGTTTCGATAATACGGGTTGCCCCACCCCTCCACGGCAACTAGTTAATGATGCTTGCTTTTTTCTCTCTCTCTCTCTCTCTCTTTATTCCCCCCCTTAATACTAAACTAGGTCCTGCTTGCTTTTCCCTCTCTCTCTCTTTTTATTCCCCCTTTAATACTAAACTAGGTCCTGCAGTGCCTGCTAGCTTCTATCAGTTTAAAAAACTTTGTACCACAGCATTAACAAAGTGGAAAAGACTATGGAGACTAGTTGATAAAATTGTTTTTTATATTTTTATTATGCCTAACACTAACCTACAATTCCTCCTTTAATCCCCAATCTTTAAGTTCCCAAAGCACAAAGCAAAATAGCGTTCACTTACCAGAAAAATGTCCTCTTCTCTCGGAACTTCTCAGAAAGCTCTCGGAACTTCCTGTTTCACATGCAGGAGTTCAGAGATGGCTGAGCTCTGGGATCTCAGTGCACAGATTTAATGATGATGATGAAGGAAGGAGGACTTCAGATTTGTTAGGAATTAAAGAATAGGCTTCATCTTAACCAAGGTGAAACTCAAGTGCTGGTGCTGACAGTCTCTCAGGAAGGGATTGCGTTCAGAATGAGGTATCTTCAAGACATATTATTAAGGAAGTTAGACTAACCTGATAGAAAAGGCATAATTCAAGTAGTTCACAAGATACACAAATATCAATGAATGCTCCCAAACCAACTTCTTAAAATAACCAAGAGATTAATAGGACCAAAACACATGGATCTAGCTTTCTCTGTGCAAATGCAAGAAGTCTAAAAATTAAAATGAGAGAATTACTGTATAGGCACTTACTGAAGAAACAGACATAATTATCTCAGAGACCTGGTGAAAGGAAAGTGACCAATGGGACATTGTGAGATTAGGGTGCAAAATCTATTGAAATGAGAGGGAAGGTTGAAGTGGATTTGGCCATGATGATAGCTGTGCCTTTTCTCCCCCCCCCCCCCCCCTCTCCTAATTGTCTTCCCTCTTTCCTTTGCCCTTCGTTCCTCTAGATCAGTGTTTCCCAAGTCCAGTCCTGGAGTACCCCTTGCCAGTCAGGTTTTCAAGATATCCACAATAACTATGCAAGGCCGTACCTTGCTAAGGATGTAAAAAAAATGGAAGCGGTGCAAAGAAAAGCTACGAGAATGGTATGGGATTTACGTTACAAGACGTATGAGGAGAGACTTGTTGACCTGAACATGTACACCCTGGAGGAAAGGAGAAACAGGGGTGATATGATACAGACGTTCAAATATTTGAAAGGTATTAATCCGCAAACAAACCTTTTCCGGAGATACGAAGGCGGTAGAACTAGAGGACATGAAATGAGATTGAAGGGGGGCAGACTCAAGAAAAATGTCAGGAAGTATTTTTTCACGGAGAGAGTGGTGGATGCTTGGAATGCCCTCCCGCAGGAGGTGGTGGAGATGAAAACGGTAACGGAATTCAAACATGTGTGGGATAAACTTAAAGGAATCCTGTTCAGAAGGAATGGATCCTCAGGAGCTTAGCCGAGATTGGGAGGCGGCGCTGGTGTTTGGGTGGTGGGGCTAGTTCTGGGCAAGACTTCTACGGTCTGTGTCCTGAAAATGGCAGATACAAATCAAGGTAAGGTATACACAAGAAGTAGCACATATGAGTTTATCTTGTTGGGCAGACTAGATGGACCGTGCAGGTCTTTTTCTGCCGTCATCTACTATGTTACTATATGTTACTATGAAAGAGATTTGCATATATGTCCGGTCTAACAGAACTACAACCAGACTTCTTCAAATAAACAGACGTCGAGTCCCTGCCATTTCAAACCTCGTTTAGTCTCTATTGCCACTAAGAGGTTATTTCTAGTTTCCTTATGGAATATTTTCCCTACCTCTATTTGGATTGAAACTATCTGCAGTTCTGAAAATTGCTTAAATCCTGGTTCTTTAGTAAGTGTTATTCTTGATTTGTATTACTGTTACACAACGCAGCAAATTTAAAAAGAATCCGAGAAAATATTTCTTCACTCAACGTGTAATTAAACTCTGGAATTTGTTGCCACAGAATGTGGTAAAATCAGTTAGCTCAGCGGGGTTTAAAAAAGGTTTGGCTAGCTTCCTAAAAGAAAAGTCCATAAGCCATTATTAAAATGGACTTGGGAAAATCCACTGCTTATTTCTGGGATAAGCAGCAAAAAATGTACTGTGTTGGGATCTTGCCAGGTACTTCTGACCTGGATTGGCCACTGTTGGAAACAGGATACTGGGCTTGATGGACATTTGGCCTGTCCAGGATGGCAGCACTTAAGTACTTATGTTTTCGTGCATAAGTCCTCTGGGTGCTATTCTGTCAAGTAGTATCTAACTGCTATAGGGCGTAACTCTAAGGTGGGCGTAAACATGGGAGGAGCATAGGCGGATCATGGGTGTGGCACTAAGAAATGCATGTAATTTATAAAATACCATCAGTTATACACATCACTTGGCGTACTTAGGTGTGATCATTTACACCAGCTATTGACATGGCATAGGGTGTCACGTATAAGTTTTGGCATGGCAGTACGGGTCTCCGCTAGTACTCTATAATAATAACTTAGGCACGCCTAAGGTCCCACCTGTGAGCATGGCTAAGCATGCCCCATTGTAATGCTTGTCTGCTTTCTCCTGTCCCTGTGGTATTCATGTTCTCCCTAATTTTGTATCGACTAATAAATATTTTTCAGTTTTTATATTTTGAAGTGTCGTCTTTAGTTTTATTTTTAATTTTTTTATATTTCTTTTTCTTTTTCCTTCCCCTTTTTTTCATTTTTGCTAGTCATCTTCGCTGTTTTGTCCATTGTTGTTTTTTTGCAAAGACTGGTTTCTTCTGGGGGTTTTCTTGCATTCATGTGGGAGCCATCAGGCACAGGCTCTCGTTTTTCATCCTCCTGCTTACTTTGCAGTGCAGATTTAGTAGTGATCTACCTACAATGAGGTATCAAGTTATAGCATTACCTCTTAACAGTTAAATGTTTTCCACGGTTGTTGGATTGCTTTACCTATCTGTTTAATATTGCACTGGAGAAACGGAAAACCCCTGAACTATGGCATGGGCCCGTCCAGAGACTGCCTACATATGGAAGCTGCCAAATAATAGGGCTCCTTTATTTTCTCTGCTTAGTTTTGGTAAATTGTGCATTTGCCAGATAAACCGTGGAAGCAGCATGCTCTTTGGCACTGTCCTTACATATATTTTACGCAAAGCTCTGCGTTCAGTAGAGCCTGTTGCAAAATAAGAGGGAAACGTGAACTTCTCGAGCTGGATATCCCATTTTCCACACTGAGCCCCTATGTAGTTGAGGCTTCACATATATGAGACGTCAGGCCTATAGCAGACTGATATAATTTAGCTGATGGTCATTTTTGGAAGGTGAAACTTTTTACTACTACTACTACTACTACTTAACATTTCTAGAGTGCTACTAGGGTTACGCAGTGCTGTATAAATGAACAAAGAAGGACAGTCCCTGCTCAAAGGAGCTTACAATCTAAAGGACGAAATGTCAAGTTGGGGCAGTCTAGATTTCCTGAATAGAGGTGTAGTGGTTAGGTGCCGAAGGCGACATTGAAGAGGTGGGCTTTGAGCAAGGATTTGAAGATGGGCAGGGAGGGGGCCTGGCGTATGGGCTCAGGGAGTTTGTTCCAAGCATGGGGTGAGGCGAGGCAGAAAGGGCGGAGCCTGGAGTTGGCGGTGGTGGAGAAGGGTACTGAAAGGAGGGATTTGTCTTGAGAGCGGAGGTTACGGGTAGGAACGTAAGGGGAGATGAGGGTAGAGAGGTAAGGTAAGGTGAAACTTTTTAAAGTTGTAATATGCATTAAAGGGTCAACAAGAAGTGCCGAAAGCTCAGGCACCAGATCATCTTTCTTGAAGGGCCAGAACAAGGCTATACGACACCCTAGGCCAGTGGTTGCCAAATCTGTTCCTGGAGGCACCCCAGCCAGTCAGGGTTTCAGGATATCCACAATGAGTATTCATGAGAGAGATTTGTATGCAATGAAGGCAATGCATGAACATTTCTTTCATGAATAATCATTTGTGCATATCCTGAAAACCTGACTGGCTGGGGTGCCTCCAGGGGAACCACTGCCCTAGGCAAACCTTTAACATAAGACCATAAGAATAGCCATACTGGGTCAGACCAATGGTCCATCTAGCCAAGTATCCCGTTTCCAACAGTGGCCAATCCAGGTTACAAGAACCTGACAGAAACCCAAATAATAGCAACTTTTATGCTACCGATCCCGGGGCAAACAGTGGCTTCCCCATGCCTATCTCAATAGCAGACTACGGACTTTTCCTCCAGGAACTTGTACAAACCTTTTTTAAACCCGGATACACTAACCGCTGTTACCACATCCTCTGGCAACAAGTTCCAGAGCTTAACTACTCATTGACTGAAAAAATATTTCCTCCTATTTTTTTTTAATTCAAAAGTATCAAATACAAACAGATGACAAAAGAATGGCATGAAAAAAAAATAGCAAATATACAGAACAGTCATTCCAAAACCGGTTGGGAGCCTCTGCTCTGATGACCCCCCTCCCCCGAACTACCAAGATATTCAATAAACACACACTAACCCTGCACTCCTCCCAAAATCCTCTTACCCCCACCCCCCCACCAGGCATAGGTAATACATTATGTCAGATTATAAATTCAAATCATTAATAAGACTATGAGCTCTGGGTGGGAAAGATTGGAGATATGGTTCCCAAATGACCCAGAAACGTCATCCTCCATAATTGTTTTAAAAGAGTTTTCCATGTAACTTCATTAAGTGTCCACTAATTTTGTACTTTTTGAAAGAGAAGAAAATTGATTCCCTTTTACCTGCTCTACACCACTCAGGATTTTGTAGACCTCAATCATATTACATAGTAACATAGTAGATGACGGCAGAAAAAGACCTGCACGGTCCATCCAGTCTGCCCAACAAGATAACTCATATTTGCTGCTTTTTGTGTATACCCTACTTTGATTTGTACCTGTGCTCTTCAGGGCACAGACCGTATAAGTCTGCCCAGCACTATCCTCACCTCCCCACCACCAGCCCTGCCTCCCAACCACCGGCTCTGGCACAGACCGTACAAGTCTGTCCAGCACTATCCCCGCCTCCCAACCACCAGTCCCGCTTCCCACCACCGGCTCTGGCACAGACCGTATAAGTCTGCCCAGCCCTATCCCCGCCTCCCAACCTCCAGCCCCGCCTCCCGATCTTGACTAAGCTCCTGAGGATCCATTCCTTCGGCACAGGATTCCTTTATGCTTATCCCACGCATGTTTGAATTCCGTTACCGTTTTCATTTCCACCACCTCCCGCGGGAGGGCATTCCAAGCATCCACTACTCTCTCCGTGAAAAAATACTTCCTGACATTTTTCTTGAGTCTGCCCCCCTTCAATCTCATTTCATGTCCTCTCGTTCTACCACCTTCCCATCTCCGGAAAAGATTCGTTTGCGGATTAATACCTTTCAAATATTTGAATGTCTGTATCATATCACCCCTGTTTCTCCTTTCCTCCAGAGTATACATGTTTAGTTCAGCAAGTCTCTCCTCATACGTCTTGTAACGCAAATCCCATACCATTCTCGTAGCTTTTCTTTGCACCGCTTCAATTCTTTTTACATCCTTAACAAGATACGGCCTCCAAAACTGAACACAATTCTCCAGGTGGGGTCTCACCAACGACTTATACAGGGGCATCAACACCCCCTTTCTTCTGCTGGTCACACCTCTCTTTATATTCACCCTCAGCCGTCTCTTTTCCAAGCTAAAGAACCCTAACCTCTTTCAACGTTCCTCATACGAGAGGAGTTCCATCCCCTTTATCATTTTGGTCGCTCTTCTTTGAACCTTTTCTAATTCCGCTCTATCTTTTTTGAGATACGGTGACCAGAACTGAACGCAATACTCAAGGTGCGGACGCACCATGGAGCGATACAAAGGCATCATAGTATTTTCAGTCTTAGTCATCATCCCGTTCCTAATATTTATTTATTGCATTTGTATCCCACATTATCCCACCTATTTGCAGGTTCAATGTGGCTTACATAGTTTTGTTAACATAGTCATTGCAGGGTGACAGATCCATTTAATATTGTGCCGAGGTTAAGTAAGGGTAGAAGGAAAGGGGTGATTAAGGTAGTTATATTAGGTGGGCTATCTTGACTCCTAGCATCCTGTTTGCTGTTTTGACTGCCGCTGCACACTGAGCAGAAGATTTCAGCATATTATCTACAGCGGCACCCACATCTTTTTCTTGAGCGCTGACTCCCAAGGTGGACTCTAGTATCAGGTAACTGTGATTTGGATTATTCTTTCCAATGTGCATCACCTTGCATTTGTCCATATTAAATTTCATCTGCCATTTGAATGCCCAGTCTTCCAATTTCCTAAGGTCATCCTGCAATATTTCACAGTCCGCACGTGTTTTAACAACCTTGAATAGTTTTGTGTCATCTGCAAATTTAATCACCTCACTTGTCGTTCCAATTTTCAGATCATTTATAAATATGCTAAATAGCACCGGTCCCAGTACAGATCCCTGTAGCACTCCACTATTCACCCTCCTCCGTTGAGAAAAATGCCCATTTAACCCTATCCTCTGTCCAATAACCAAATCCTAATCCACAATAGTACATTGCCTCCTATTCCTATCCCATTTTTCCTCAGGAGTCTCTCATGAGAAACTTTGTGAAAACCTTTCTGAATATCCAGATACACTACATCAACCGGCTCACCTTTATCCACATGTTTATTCAAAGAAATGAAGCAAATTGGTGAGGCAGAACTTCCCTTGGCTGAACCGATGATGACTGTCATGGTTGTGGCCGTGCCCCGTGTCTATACTCACCACTCTTCCCAGTGACCAGGCCCTGTGGCTGCTGTGGACTGCTTTTTTCCCTGTTTCCCGGTCGTATTCCAGAGATCATTCCAGTCCTATTCAGCTGTTCCAGCATTCCAGCCTTGCTTTGGTGTTCCAGTCTGTAATTTCCTGGATCACCCCTGGAACCCTTTTAAAAAATGTGTTACATTGGCCACCCTCCAAACTTCAGGTACTACAGACAATTTTAAGGACAGGTTACAGATCACTAACAGCAGATCAGCAATTTCGAGTTCTTTCAGTACCCTAGGGTGCATGCCATCTGGTCCAGATGATATACTACTCTTTAATTTGTTGATTTGGCTCAGTAGGTCTTCCAGGTTCACTGAGATTTCTTTCAGTTCCTCCATATCGCCATCCTCGAAAAACATTTCTGGTACAGGTAGATCTCTTACATCTTCTTCTGTAAAGACCAAAGCAAAGAATTCTCCATTATGGCCTTGTCTCTCTTCTCCCCAAGGGGCAGCTCAAGGCCCTACTCCCCCTCCTGAGTCCAGCATCTCCTTTTCCCTCTCCTAGATGTCCAGGATCTCATTTTTCCTTCCCTCCCCCTCCCTTCCTCCTGCTTGGGTCTGCCTCCACTACCACCTACCTACCTTTGCTGGAGTTGGATGAAGCATCAGGGTAGCAAGGGGCCTTCCAACACAAGCCCATGCTCAGTTGTAGCGGAACCCCACCCTCTCTGATGCAAAGTTCTTGTGAGAGGGGAAGGATGTGGCAGCACTAAATTGTGACCTGAGCTGAAAGACCTCATTCCATGCTGATTGCAGCATTTAAGTATTGCTCTCCTCTCATGACAGCATTGTGCTATTGTCCCCTTCTCCAGGGATGTAGCCAGCAGCTCATTTAAGAGGGACCCAGAGATGGATTGGGGGCCATGCATTTCCTCTCTACTTTCCTCCCTCACCGCATTAAAAATCTTTGCTGGTCCTACCGGTCACAGAGATCTGCTTCCCAGGAAGATCCCTCAGCGGCAAGGAAGTCAGCGGCATATTTTCCAGCTGCCGATGCCAGCAGGCCACGTATGAACGGAGCATGCAAAGAGGAATGCCAGTGGCCTAGTGGTTAGGGTGGTGGACTTTGGTCCTGGGGAACTGAGTTTGATTCCCGGCACAGGCAGCTCCTTGTGACTCTGGGTAAGTCACTTAACCCTCCATTGCCCCATGTAAGCCGCATTGAGCCTGCCATGAGTGGGAAAGCGCAGGGTACAAATGTAACAAAAAAAATTCAGTATCAGTGGATGGAAAGCACGCCGCTGACTTCCTTGCAGTTGGGGCAGCACTGGGGGATGGCTCAGTTAGTGAATGTCTTTGGGCTGGCGGGGCTTGGGCATCCCCTCCAGCCCAAAGTGGCACTGCCCTATCCCTCCTCCATTTTGCCTCTGTAGGCGAATGCCTAGTCTGCCTAGCTGCCTAGTAACATGTGAGTGCCAATGCACACATGTACACCCTGTTCTTAAGAACGTGTAAATGAATGTTTGTAATTACGTGTGTACCTGTGGAGTTTACAAAAAATACATGGTTACATCATAGCTCTGCCTCCGCTCCACCTAAATGACACCCTTGGGAACACAGATTACTTAAGTACAGGTGCACTTTTTCCTAATGAGCACTTTTTATGTACAGCAATTGTGTAAAAGCACGTTTGCTTTCACATGGAAAAAAAAGCTGTAAAAAATGACCCGTTAAGTGCAAGTGAGTATAAATTCTGAAAATCTCTGACCCCCAGCTACATGCAGTGTCCAGCTTCTTCTGTAGTTGCAGTCTCAAGGTGAAGGCATTTCGCCAGCTGAAGAAGGCAGAAACAATTTCTCCACCAGGACAGCTGACTTCCGAACACTGTGACAGCAGGAGTCACAGGAGCCTGGGGACTCTCTGAGGAGGTAGAGCTACTGTGAGTATCTTTGAGAGCAAGTCTTGCACCAGGAAACACAGACCTCTGCAGCAGCCACAGTGAGACGTGTTGAATTATTTAAAGTATCTTTAGAAGAAACCGAAAGGCTATATGTATTTTTGATGTTTTCATTATAAGGGCAATAAATTAAGATTTTAAAGAGATCTCGGGTATCCAGTGAAGAGAGGAGAGCTCCATGGAGTCTTGTTTGCCAAGGTCATAGACGTAGAAGCTATGTGATCAGCCAAAACTTTTTTAGGTAAGTGTCATGCACACAGCTGGAGCTGTGGCAGACAAGTCCCCCGGGTTGCCACAAGGCAGGAGTCAAGGCAAGGTAAACCAAGGCAGGAACTGAAGCAAGGCTGGAACCTTGGCAGGAACTGAAGCTAGACAGGAAATGGGACTGGAACTGAGGCTTGGCAGGAACCATGGCAGGAAATGAAGCAAGGCTTGAAGCATGGCAGGGATAAGACTTGGCCAGACAGACAGAACAAGGCAGATGGGATGGCAGACATGACTAAGCAGGACAACAGGACAAGAACTGGATCTGAACAAGACAAGGCAAAGCAAGACAGGAACCAGAGCAGACAAGACAGACAGGCTAGGCAGGAAAGGGCGGGCAAGGCAAGAGCAAGGCAGGGCAAAGGTAAGACAGGAACCAGGGCAGACAAGACAGGCAGGCTAGGCAGGGCAAAGCAGACAAAACATGAGCAAAGCAGGCCAAACAGACTGGACTAGGCAGGACAAGGCAAGACCTAGAACTAGACAAGGCAAGGCAAAACAGCCAAGACGGGACCTGGATCCAGATGAGGCAAGGTAAAACAAGGAAACAGGGCTAGAATTGGACCCAGGACAAGGCAAGACAAGGAAACAAGACTAGAACTGTATCCAGACAAATCAAGGCTAGGCAGGGCAAGAACTGGACCCGGACATGACAAAGCACAACACAAGACAAGCAGTGGCGTAGCTACAGGTGGGCCTGGGTGGGCACAGGCTCACCCATTTTTACCTCAGGTCTACCCAGTCTAGTGGCCCCCCAAAGCAACTTATTGGCGGTGCCTCACTCTTCTCTCTCTCTCTCCCTCTCTTTCTCACCACCTCCCCCCCCCCCCCCCCATATCTACCTTTGAGCTGTTGTCTGCAGAAATTCTTTTAAGTGACTTGTGCCAGCCCTGTAAGTTTCCCTGTACCACGTCCCGCCCTTGATGACATCATTTCTTGTTTCTTCACTGGCAGGGACGTGGTAGATGGAAACCTGCAGGACCCCAGTGCAGGTTGCTTACATGAATCACTGCTGGCGATCGCTTGGAGGTAGACTGGGGAGGGTGGGGCTTCAGAAAGAAAGGGACAGATGCTGGGCATGGAGATGATGACAAGAAGGGGTAGAGGGAACGGTTTTTTAAAACGCTGTGTATATGTATGTGGTGAGGATGAGAGGAGCCCACCTAGCTTAACTTGGGTCCCACCTGAAATGGCAGGTCTGGCTATGCTCCTCAAGACAAGGCTAGGGCTAGAACTAGACAAGGCAGGAACTTAGAGACAAAGATATGGTTTTTAGACGATGTATAAAAAGTCCAAATTTATTGATGGGTCCATATAAATAATGTATACCAAAGAGACTCAACACGGCCGTGTTTCAGCCAACTGGCCTGCCTCAGAAGTCTTTATGCTCTTTTGCAATGGTCTGTAGAAAAAGTTGTGTCTGTTGTGCAAGATTGGCAGTAAAATGTCACCTGTTGGGAACAGGTGGCATTTTACTGCCAATCCTGCACAATGTAGTTTTCTGCGCATTGGAGACAAGGCAGGGCTGGAGCTTGGCAGGAACTCAGAGACAAGGCAGGGCTGGAGCTTGGCAATGCAGGAACTGAGACAAGGCAGGGCTTCAGCTTGACATGAACTCGGAAACAAGGCAGGGCTGGAGCTAGACAGGAACTCGGAGACAAGGTAGGAGCTTGGCAAGGCAGGAGCTTGGAGACAAGGCAGGGTTGGAGCTTGGCAGGAACTCAGAGACAAGGCAGGAGCTTGGCAAGGCAGGAACTCAGAGACAAGGCAGGACTGGAGCTTGACATGAACTCAGAGACAAGGTAGGAGCTTGGCAAGGCAGGGTTGGAGCTTGGCAGGAACTCAGAGACAAGGCAGGAGCTTGGCAAGGCAGGAACTCAGAGACAAGGCAGGGCTGGAGCTTGACATGAACTCGGAGACAAGGTAGGAGCTTGGCAAGGCAGGAGCTTGGAGACAAGGCAGGGTTGGAGCTAGACAGGAACTCAGAGACAAGGTAGGAGCTTGGCAAGGCAGGAGCTTGGAGACAAGGCAGGGTTGGAGCTTGGCAGGAACTCAGAGTTTGGCAAGGCAGGAACTCAGAGACAAGGCAGGGCTGGAGCTTGACATGAACTCAGAGACAAGGCGGGGCTGGAGCTTGACAGGAACTTGGAGACAAGGCAGGGTTGGAGCTTGGCAGGAACTCAGAGACAAGGCAGGAGCTTGGCAAGGCAGGAACTCAGAGACAAGGCAGGGCTGGAGCTTGACATGAACTCGGAGACAAGGCAGGGCTGGAGCTAGACAGGAACTCGGAGACAAGGTAGGAGCTTGGCAAGGCAGGAGCTTGGAGACAAGGCAGGGTTGGAGCTTGGCAGGAACTCAGAGACAAGGCAGGAGCTTGGCAAGGCAGGAACTCAGAGACAAGGCAGGGCTGGAGCTTGACATGAACTCAGAGACAAGGCGGGGCTGGAGCTTGGCAGGAACTCAGAGACAAGGCAGGGGCTTGGCAAATCAAGAACTCAGAGACAAGGCAGGGCTGGAGCTTGACATGAACTCAGAGACAAGGCAGGGCTGGAGCTAGACAGGAACTCGGAGACAAGGTAGGAACTTGGCAAGGCAGGAGCTTGGAGACAAGGCAGGGTTGGAGCTTGGCAGGAACTCAGAGACAAGGCAGGGCTGGAGCTTGGCAATGCAGGAACTGAGAGAAGGCAGGGGCTTGGCAAAACAACAACTCAGAGACAAGGCAGGGCTGGAGTTTGGCAGGAACTCGGAGACAAGGCAAGGCTAGAACTTCAAGGCATGGCAGGAACTCAGCAGGACAAGGCTGGAAGAAGACCTCAATAGCAAGGCCCAAGTGCACCCATTGTGAAGGCACTCGAGGAGGTCCTGGGCTTCCCTTAAAAGTGCCCAGGCCTGTGACGACACACCATCAGAATTCCCATTGCTAGCCCTATAAACAGTGGGCTGCAGCGTGTGCGTGTGCCCTAGGAGGGTGTCACACAACAGTAGAGGAAGAGAGGATGCCATCCAACAGGACACCGCTGGATCAGTAAGTCCGTCGGGGGGAGGTGGGGTTGGGGAAGGAGTCACAGCAGAGCCTTGACAATAACTAAACTTAAGGCCCAAACTCAGGTGGTGCATAGGGTACAGTTCAATTTCTTTTAAACCCAGAGCTAGTCTCTTCTCTGAATTTCAAGGTAGCAATGCGATCTATTCACAGCAAAATCCAGAGGGCAATGCTGTACTGTGATAGTGGGGGAAAACACTGTTCCCATTCAAAAACTTAGTTCCTAAAGTTGGCCTTGTGGCTAAGGGGGAAGTTATCAATGTGGGCTACCGTTAAGAGTTAACTCCACTTATTAGTAACTAGGTATCATTGTGTAAATGGAGTGGACTCAGTGGACACTCTAATGTGGCCATTAACACATAGGCCCCATCAATTTAACGGTTTCATCCCACTTAGATCTGCTTCACAATATTGTAAATACTTTAGAAGCATGGATAAAAAGACACACACTCAGTTTCAATTCAGAAAAAACTAAGGGCCCTGTTTACTAAGGTAACATTGTAACTAGTAGATGACGGCAGAAAAAGACCATCCAGTCTGCCCAAGACAAACTCATATGTGTATACCTTACCTTGAATTTGTACCTGTCCTATTCAGGGCACAGACCATATAAGTCTGCCCAGCAGTATTTCCCGCCTCCCAACCACCAGTCCCGCCTCCCATCACCGGCTCTGGTACAGACCGTATAAGTTTTCCCTCCCCTATCCTCGCCTCCCAACCACCACCCTCTCTTCCCCCCACCTGCTCCGCCACCCAATTTCAGCTAAGCTTCTGAGGATCCATTCCTTCTGCACAGGATTCCTCTATGCATATCCCACGCATGTTTGAACTCCGTTACCGTTTTCATCTCCACCACCTCCCGCGGGAGGGCATTCCAAGCGTCCACCACCCTCTCCGTGAAGAAATACTTCCTGACATCTTTCCTGAGTCTGCCCCCCTTCAATCTCATTTCATGTCCTCTCGTTCTACCGCCTTCCCATCTCCGGAAAAGATTTGTTTGCGGATTAATACCTTTCAAATATTTGAACGTCTGTATCATATCACCCCTGTTCCTCCTTTCCTCCAGGGTATACATGTTCAGGTCAGCAAGCCTCTCTTCATACGTCTTCATAAGGTGCATTAGCGTTTGTAGCTTGCAAGCGCACACTAATGCTAGAGACACCCATAGGAATTTATGGGTGTCCAGCGTTAGTGCCAGGGGTGTAGCTACGGGGTGGGGGGGGGGGCATCACCCTTTCTAGAAAGAATTACGTCCTTAGGTTACTCTTGGTATACATATTCAGGTTGGCAAGTCTCAATAGGTGGAATGGATGGGCAGCCTAGATAGGCCATATGGTTATTACCTGCTGCCTTTTTCTCTGTTTCTATGATTACTAGCCGTTAAGCCCGTAACAACGGGCTAGTTATTTGTTTTCCTATGGCCTCCCCCCCCACCCGTCCACCAACCCTCCTCTCCCCCCTCCCATCCGTTCCATCCACCCATGTCCATCAACTGTTCTCTCCCCTACCCTCCATCCTCGGGCTCCCATCCACCGCGATTGTGACCTCCTGTGCCCTGCCGTCCCTGCCATTTCGCCGTTCCCCCCCCCCCCGGCGTCGCCCCCCTCTTTCTGCCGTCGTCGTGTCATCAGTTCTCCATCGCTGCATCTGTTTCCCTCAGTTCCGCCCCCTCCTTCCCTCCCTGCTCCCTCCTCCTCCGATTTCCACGCCCATGTCCAAGCCCTCCTCCCTATTGGGCTGTACTGCTGGTGGAAGCGGGGCCTGGACTTCTACACTCTCAGCGTTCCGACTCTACTGCGCATTTGCAGGTGAGTTGGTCACGTGCCGTTTATATGTTTGACTAGCCATTGAGCCCGTAAAAACGGGCTGGTATGGGGGTTTTCCTTCCCCCCCCCCCCCACGAGGTTGCCACTACTCCCCTCCCCCCCCCCCCCCCCCCCCCGGGCCCTCTCTTCGCTTCTGAACTTACACATCCATTTGCCGAACGCAGCAAGGCACATCAGCTGAGCTGCCGTGGGCCCTTCCTTCTCTGCCTGTGGGCGCGCCCTCCTGTGACATAACGTCAGCGAGGGCGGGACAAAGTCAGAGAAGGAAGGGGCAGCTCAGCTGTTGTGCGTTGCTGCGTTCGGCAAATGGATGTGTAAGTTCAGAAGGGAAGAGAGGGCCCGGGCCGGGTGGAGGGGTGGTGGCGGCGGCGACTCCGAGTAGGGGGGGGTGGGAGTGGTAGCAACCTCAGCGGCACAGTTTCCCTCTCTGTCCCGCCCCCCCCCCCCCCCCCCCGTCATCACGTATTGACGCGGGGGCGGGACAGAGAGGGAAGTCTGTACTGCGCATTTGCGAGTGAGTCGGTCACTCGCCGTTTATATGTTTGATGACACGGTTATGGAATGAACAAAAAAAAAAAACCAAAAACTGTGAGAGGAAAACGTAAAATATTAAAGGACTCTGGAAGGAAACTTCTCAAAACGCTCATACACAAAATCCTCCAGACTGTGAGCAAATATTCTGTTATAATACGTGCTGCAACTTTCAAAAATAATAGTGTGCTCATTTAAAATGAATAATTCTGGTGATGCGCACAATAGGGTTAAAGAAAAACTTGAAAATGAAGAGGTGTGCACTGATTATAATCAAAGGGACAAAGAAGAGATTGTTTTGGTCATACATAAGTACATAAGTAATGCCACACTGGGAAAAGACCAAGGGTCCATCGAGCCCAGCATCCTGTCCACGACAGCGGCCAATCCAGGCCAAGGGCACCTGGCGAGCTTCCCAAACGTACAAACATTCTATACAATCAAGCCATTGTGACATCACTAATGAGGTTGGCTCTTATTGGTGGAATGAGCCACTATGACATCACAATAGGTTAAATCACTGCTCTATGTAATAAAAGTGAGCCAAGTAGAGGACATAAGTACATAAGTAATGCCACACTGGGAAAAGACCAAGGGTCCATAGAGCCCAGCATCCTGTCCACGACAGCGGCCAATCCAGGCCAAGGGCACCTGGCGAGCTTCCCAAACGTACAAACATTCTATACATGTTATTCCCGGAATTGTGGATTTTTCCCAAGTCCATTTAGTAGCGGTTTATGGACTTGTCCTTTAGGAAACCGTCCAACCCCTTTTTAAACTCTGCTAAGCTAACCGCCTTCACCACTTTCTATGAGCACACAGTTAAAACATTTTTGAAAGTTGCAGCATTTAACAGAATATTTGTTCACAGTATGATACTCTGTGGGATTTTGTGTATGGTTATAGAATGCACATGAAAACATAAGCCTGAATTTAGATCATGTAATTTATTGCCATGTTAGTCTACTTTAAAGGTAATAACTAGAAATGAAAACAGAACAAGGAAAGTAAGATTGAACTAAGAGTGTATTTTGTGATTAGCTTTCAAAACCCAGAACTTTCTTCCTGAGCTCAGGGCCAGATTGTCATCTTTTGCTTATACTGTCCTGACCTGAGGAAGAAAGTTCTGGGCTTTGAAAGTTAGTCATAAATAGATTACGTTAGTCTAATAAAAATGGTTTCATCTTATTTTCCTTGCTCTGTTTTCTTTTTATTCTATTTATTACCTTATGAACTTAGGCAATGTTCTATAAAATGAATAGGTCACAGTGACCAGAACCACTGGCAGGGGGCAAAGGTGGGGGGCAGGGACTCTTTCCGCTAT
Source organism: Microcaecilia unicolor (assembly GCF_901765095.1). Taxonomy (NCBI): domain Eukaryota; kingdom Metazoa; phylum Chordata; class Amphibia; order Gymnophiona; family Siphonopidae; genus Microcaecilia; species Microcaecilia unicolor. The sequence continues at coordinate 10,033,457 of NC_044033.1, forward strand.
TATTTTAGTAGCGTGGCAATAGGAGTGGCCTAGTGGTTAGGGTGGTGGACTTTGGTCCTGGGGAACTGAGGAACTGAGTTTGATTCCCACTTCAGGCACAGGCAGCTCCCTGTGACTCTGGGCAAGTCACTCAACCCTCCATTACCCCATGTACATAAGTAATGCCTCACTGGGAAAAGACCAAGGGTCCATCGAGCCCAACATCCTGTCCACGACAGCGGCCAATCCAGGCCAAGGGCACCTGGCAAGCTTCCCAAACGTACAAACATTCTATACATGTTATTCCCAGAATTGTGGATTTTTCCTAAGTCCATTTAGTAGCGGCTTATGGACTTGTCCTTTAGGAAACCGTCTAACCCCTTTTTAAACTCTGCCAAGCTAACCGCCTTCAACACATTCTCCGACAATGAATTCCAGAGTTTAATTACACGTAGGGTGAAGAAAAATTTTCTCCGATTTGTTTTAAATTTACTACACTGTAGTTTCATCGCATGCCCCCTAGTCCTAGTATTTTTGGAAAGCGTGAACAGACGCTTCACATCCACCTGTTCCACTCCACTCATTATTTTATATACCTCTATCATGTCTCCCCTCAGCCGTCTCTTCGCCAAGCTGAAAAGCCCTAGCCTCCTTAGTCTTTCTTCATAGGGAAGTCGTCCCATCCCCGCTATCATTTTAGTCGCCCTTCGCTGCACCTTTTCCAATTCCATTATATCTTTCTTGAGCCTGCCATGAGTGGGAAAGCGCAGGGTACAAATGTAACAAAAGTAAAATAGATACTATTGGAGATTCTACATGGAATGTTGCTATTCCACTAGCAACATTCCATGTAGAAGGCTGCGCAGGCTTCTGTTTCTGTGAGTCTGACGTCCTGCACCTACGTCAGACTCACAGAAGCAGAAGCCTGCGTGGCCACATTGGTGATCTGCAAGGGCCGACTTCCTTGTCACTCTGGGCAAGTCACTTAACCCTCCATTGCCCTGTGTAAGCCACATTGAGCCTGCCATGAGTGGGAAAGTGCGGGGTACAAATGTAACAAAAAAATAAATAAATAAATAAAGCCTTTTCAGCCTGCCAAAGTAATTTCAGTCTGGCTACTCCATCTGTGCGTTTTAACTATTTTCATGCATGATTCTTGTTAACCCTGTTGGACCTACACTTGTCATCTGGCTCTCATCAGGTAAGCTACATGTGCTATTCACCTCAGAGGTTCCTAAACCTATACTAGAGGAACGCCCAGCTAGTCAGGTTTCCAGGATATCCACAATAAATATTCATGAGAGAGATTTGCATGCACCTCTTTCACTGCGTGCAAATGGCTCTGATGAATATTCAGTGTGGATATCCTGAAAACCTGACTGGCTGGTGGAGGGGGGTAGAGGCATATCACATATGGCCCAAAATGTTTTCCACATTCTTTTCCAACATATTTTGTCATGGAGTGGAGCAGTCTTTAGGAACATAAGAACAGCCAAAGTGAGCTCATCAAACCCAGCATCCTGTATCCGACAGTGGCCAATCCAGGCCGCAAGTACCCAGTTCCCGGCAGATCCCAAACAGTAGGTTGATTTGCCATAATTCATTTCCGGGAACGACCAAACGTTCTCTCAAGCATTTCCGGCTAATAATTTTTTTGTGGACTTTTCCTCCAGAAACTTCTGCAATCCTCTTTTGAAGATTTGTAGGCACGAGATTGGATACAGGCAGCAGGCATGGAAGCCAAGTCTCTAGACTGGCAGCATGGCGCTCTATCACTGGCACACCTGGTACTGCGATGGGCACTTTAGCTTCTACCAGACTTCCACGTCATGTATCACTTTGCTTTTCCGCTCACTGCCTTCTATTCAGTGATTTCTTCGCTCTCACATTTTGCCTTTGTGAGAGCGGCTACATGTGCTCTCTAGTACTTACCAATGCTTTAGAAACTCAAAGTCTTTTATTTCTCCGTAATTTCAGCTTTTTGCACTCCCCTTTCTTGTCTGGTTAACCTCGCTGACCCAGAACAAATTGTTGCCCGAAGGAACTCTTTCTAGTCCAGTGTCTCATGTTATTCTCCTCGTCTTGTATATAAATCTACCTCTAATGTCTGTAAGACAGGCTGCAAAGAGGCTGTTACCATCGAAGGTCTTGAAATGGGCCTCTGTTCCCAATGACTTTTGGTGGGAGGAGGGTGTGTGGAGTTAGGAAAAGCTCTTTCCTGCTTGGTGATCATCCTGAGTTACAAATACAGCAGCCTCCAAAGTTAAGACCTTCAGCTAATTACCCTGCAAGAATAAATTCAGCTAATTTCCCAAAGCAACTGATTAATGGTGTTCTAAGAAGCGGCACTGCCTTGCAGTGCCACTCGACGGGGGGGGGGGGGGGGGGGGGGGGGGGGGGACTTCGGGCACACTCAGGCTATACCCACACAGTCTTAGCATGCCTATTTCATGCTGCAGAAGCAAAGCACAGGCAATGGCAGTCATGTAAAGCATGTAGGGGACCAGGAATGGCCACAGATCTAAGCTCCAGAGCCAGTGGAAAGTTAGTAGTTGTTCTAGGTGAAGTGTGGCTCTTGCAGCTCATTTTCTGGTGTGTGCATATAAATGCAAATATAATTTAGGGAGAGGGAAACGGGACTTGATATACCGCCTTTCTGAGGTTTTTGCAACTACATTCAAAGCGGTTTACATATATTCAGGTACCTATTTTGTACCAGGGGCAATGGAGGGTTAAGTGACTTGGCCAGAGTCACAAGGAGCTGCACTGGGAATTGAACCCAGTTCCCCAGAATCAGAGTCCGCTGTACTAACCACTAGGCTACTCCCCCACTAGCAACATTCTATGTAGAAGCCTGCGTGGCCACGTTGCTGATCTGCAAGGGCAGGCTTCTACATGGAATGTTGCTAGTGGAATAGCAACATTAACATTCCATGTAGAATCTCAAATAGTTTCAACATTCCATGTAGAATCTCAAATAGGGAAAGGGAACTGGGACTTGATATACCACCTTTCTGAGGTTTTTGCAACTACATTCAAAGCGGTTTACATATCTTCAGGTACTTATTTTGTACCAGGGGCAATAGAGGGTTAAGTGACTTGCCCAGAGTCAATATATATATACATATACTGCATATATACATAGGTACACATGCATACACAAATGGGAAAATTCTGTATATGGTGCTGAACCTTAGGCACAACTTCTGCGTTGAATTTTTGGTGCAGAAAAGCGTTCCAATGGATATAAGGTGCCAAAACAGGGCAGAAATGGCAGATTCACACCCAGTTTTACAATAGCGTTTAAGAGTTTCCGCACAGATCTGCAAAGGGGGTGTGGCCATGGGAGGGGCCTTCCCTTAAAATGCACGCAGTGTTATAGAGGCAGGTCTGTGCCTAGCTCACACAGTGGGATTTACACTTGGTTTCAACTCCTCACGCCCAAAGTTGGGCGCAGATCCCGGCACTGTGCTATTCTGTAAAGGACGCAAATCCCAAAATGCCCGTTATAGAATATCGTTGAGCATCAATTTTTTCCATGCTGAATTTTGAGCGCCATTTCTTGCGTCCGGCCTGGAGGGTGTAATTCAATAACAAGGCACCTCTTATAGAGATGCTGGTTATGGTGTCTATCCTGTGAAGTAATGTAACTGTCTACTTTTCTTTATAGAATAATTAAAGCTTGATCGCTGGTGTAAATGTCTGCACCTAGATATTAGATGATAGAATGAGATAATTTATGCCTGTACCTGTGCACTCTGCCCTTCCCCCACCCACTGGCAAATTGTGAATGTGCTTTTCTGCTGGGCGCTATTCCATAAGATGTCACTTCTGCATGTAAATAATTAGAATACCGCCATTCGCAACTGCTGTTCCCTCTAAGCCGGTGGTTCCCAAACCTGGTCTCGGAAGTAACCCAGCCAGTCAGGTTTTCATGATATCCGCAATGAATACTCATGAGAGAAATCTGCATACCTAGGAGGCAGTGCATGCAAATCTCTCTCGTGAATATTCATTGTGAACATCCAGAAAAGCTGACTGGCTGGGATGCCTCCAGGATCAGGTTTTAGAACCTGAGCTCTAAGCTAAGCAGGAGTCCTCCACGTACAGTCCTGCCAGTAGGGGCACTGTTTCACTATCCCACGTTCAACAGTAGTAGAACAGACTGAGCTGAGTGACATTTATGTTTTCCAAAAGGTGATGCGTAGCTTGATGGAATCCCCTTGTTGTAAGAGCAGAGTAAATCATTTCTTAGCTTCATGTTTAAAATTATCCAAGGAGGAGCAAATCTGCTGGAGGGGAAATGACTCAGCATGAGTTCAGCAGACAAAGGGAGTCTTTTACAAAGCGTCAGTAAGCCCAACGCAGAATTACCGCATGCTAAATCTGAACTGTAAACACGGCAGCCAGACTTATTTTTGGCAAGTCAAGATTTGATAGCGCAACAGCTCTCCGAGAGAAGTTTCACTGGCTCCCCTTCAGAGAAAGAATTAACTTTAAAGTCCACACAATGATTTACAAGATATTACACGGAGAAGCCCCCACCTATATAAATCACCTTATCGACCTCCCAACCAGGAACAGTTTGACGTCTTCCCGTACTTACCTTAATCTACACCTCCCCAACTGCAAAGGTACTAAGTACAAATCCTTCTATGCATCCAGTTTTTCCTTTTTAGGTAGCCAGCTTTGGAATGCTCTACCAAGACCTATCCGTACCATTAACGGCCTTTTGCCCTTCAGAAAAGCACTGAAGACCCATCTCTTCAAGATAGCCTACCCTAACGATTTAACCTAACCAAAGCTTGCACACATGATTCTTATTGACGATTGTTTATACATTGACCATGTTTCCCATTATCCTTATTGCTACCCCATATCCATTTCTCTCCATCATCCTACGCCTACCTCCCAACTCTCATTTCCTTCTGCACCCAATTCCTCCTATGTTCAATTTACTTATCCGTTAACCCTATTAATATTGCATTTACTACAAACTGTATATTCTTCTTACGACTTTGTAATTCTTTATATTGTTACTATGTAAGCCGCATTGAGCCTGCCATGTGTGGGAAAGTGCGGGGTACAAATGTAATAAATAAATAAATAAATAAAACTACTGTTGGTTCAACAGAGTCACCGGTGGTAGCTCCGGGTCAAGCACGTGCCCTTTTCGGCTCTCTGGCAATTTTTTAATTTTCTTCTAGTGTGATGGAAACCCCTTGGTAATCGGGCATCGCCGCGTGCTTCCTGGTTAATGCTGGGTTACCACGGGAGCCCTTACCCCCACCTCAATGGGCGGCAGTAAGAGCTCCCCACCGCATGGCTACACAGTAAGAATTATCTTACCACATGGCCATTATTTGGGGGGGAGGCTTTTTACCTGCTGCAGTTAAAAGGGCCCTGGTGCACAGGAAAAATGGCCCCTGTCGCTACCACTGGGCCCTTTTTCCTGCAGCTTAGTAAAAGGACCCTTAAATCTAGCCTTAAAACTTTTAGCTGGTTGATATTCAGCAGAAGAAGTTAACCAGGTCGACGTCCAGCTGCCTAATATGATTTGATAACAGCATTTTCTCAGTTATTACCCAAATGTGAACACAATTATAATATTAATTAATAAGTTTTGGATGCTACTGCAGAGCCGGTGGTGGGAGGCGGGGCTAGTGGTTGGGAGGCGGGGCTAGTGCTGGGCAGACTTCTATGGTCTGTCCTGAAAATGGCAGATAATGGCAGATACAAATCAAAGTCAGGTATACACATAAAGCAGCACATATGAGTTTATCTTGTTGGGCAGACTCGATGGACCGTACAGGTCTTTCTCTGCCATCATCTACTATGTTACTATTACTCTGTCTCACTGTATTTCCAGTTCTGGCACAGTATAAGTCATCACAAGGACATGATATAAGAAAAATAATGGACCATTTAGTTACCTTTAAACAAATGAGAGATCTGCATGAAAGAAAAAATATATTTTTATTATTTTGACTTATGACAACCACTTGTCCCCAAAACATGCTCAAAACAGATTCCATGTGTGAAAGGAGTTTAATTTTACTTCCCATCTTTATCACACCAGGCTTCCCAAGGCAGATTACAACAACAGTTAAGATGAACCCATGAAACTTGGCCATGTATTACTGTATTCTATAGAACAGTGTAGAAAAATGAGCACAAAATACAGCTTTTATTAGTGCTGTTTCTACCAGCTACAATAATTTTTGAAGCTGTTTTATTGATATTCAGCTTTGATTTCATGATATATCTACATATGGAAAGCTTTCAAATAAATTAAAAAGCTGTCAAATAAAAGAAAATCTTTTGTCCTCCACCTTTTAAGGCACTGCCTATTCAACTGTGTAATGGAAGTGAATTTTAAAAGATTGCTTTTCAACTCTGTCTTTGACCGAAAGTAACTTTTCTTGTAAATATAAAAAACAAGTTGGAATGCAGAAGATAAGACACAGCTCTAATTTGGTATGCAAAGGGGAGGATGGTTCTTATTTCCCAGGCCCAGCTTGGCCACCTGGACTTGGGAAAACATGTGACAACGTTCCCACAGACGTAAGCAGAGAAGCAGTCTGTAATTTTCCATAGAAGCTTTCTGTAACTTTCCTTAGCTCTGGACATGGGCTCAGAGCCTAATAAAAGGGAGGAGTTGTCACAGTGGAGTGGGGGTTCATCTGTGAGTAACGTATGGACTGCGCAGAGGGTTTGTTCCTGGTCTAAAGCTCCTAGCTCTCGTTGTGAACTGGGCCCCCCCAGCTGATGATAACAGCCTGGATGATGTAAGGAGCAGTGATGATTGTATATAGTGATGTATGTATATAATGTATTGCTTCTTTTCCTGGTCTAAGAGATGTAGAGGCCAGTGATATAATGATTGTTTTTATATAGCTAGTCATTGTGTATGTGCCAATCATTATATATATACTAGTAAAAAAGGCCCGTTTCTGACACAAATGAAACGGGCACTAGCAAGGTTTTCTTCGGCTCCCCTGCAGCCACCCATGTCCAGTGACCCTTCTCTCCCCCTGCAGCCACCCATGTCCAGCGACCCTCCTCTCCCCCTGCACCCACTGCAGCCACCCATGTCCAGCAAACCTCCTCTCTCCCCTGCCCCCCTCCTGCCACCCATGTCCAGCGACCCTCCTCTCTCCCCTGCCCCCCCTGCAGCCACCCATGTCCAGTGACCCCCTGCCCCCCTGCAGCCACCCATGTCCAGCAACCCTCCTTTCTCCCCTGCCCCCCCTCCAGCCACCCATGTCCAGCGACCCTCCTCTCTCCCCTGCCCCCCCTCCAGCCACCCATGTCCAGCGACCCTCCTCTGGACATGGATCAGCTGTGAGGCATTTTTTTTCCTGGGTTCTGAAGTTGACATCATAATGGCTACGGTGATGTCAGCCTGATCTACGGAGCCTAGCAGACCAACTTGGAAGGAGCCACGGTCCCAGGCAGCAAGGCAGAACATTGGAGGTGAGAATTATTATTTAGCTCCTCTAATAAAGTCTCATTTACTTATTATGAATCCAAAAGAATCCACGGTAATTATTGGGTAGTCTGTGTCAGTGAGCCAAGCTGTAAATCCATAGCAGTTCAAACTGGAACAGCTTTTGACTATTTACAGATAGACCACACATAGGCAGTCCATTATTTCTAATAATCTTTTACTATTGTTTTCAATAGTGTTTGCTGTTGTTTTGGGTGAACCAGGGTGGTGGCAATCTCCGCCTTCTGCCAGCAAGCTCCACCTACTGGCTTCAACCCATATAATGGGCTAGATAGACTCGTACCACCTCCTATTCTCAAGCTAACCTATTTGGAATGCTTTTGCCCTTTACAAATGTGTGCCAATCTACATGTGTAAATGATGTTAATAACCACCACAATCAAGTAAAAATATAAAATTCAACAAAAGAAATCAAGAAAGAACAACAGTAATCACACTCTAAGAATCAAGAGCGGACTGAAAAAACCAAGTTTAACAGGAAAATGGCTTAGGAGTGAAGTTCATATTGCCACGGTATGCACAAAACGAATCCTTTTGGAGAGATTACCCAATAACAGAGAGCACCAGGTCGAAAACTAGGTTAGCCAAAGCAAGTCATTTAGGGGGTCTTTTACTAAAGCCACGATAGCGTTTTTAGCTTGTGGTAGAAATCATCTGGCTGTAAATGCCAAGACACCCATAGGAATATAATGGGCGTCTTGGCGTTTACCACCAGCTGATTTCAACCGCAAGCTAAAAAAGCTACCGCAAGTTAGTAAAAGACCCCCCAACCCTCCATTGCCTCAGGTTAAAGTTTAGATTGTGAGTCCTCCGGGAACAGGAAATAAACCTATTTGTACCTGAATGCAACTTACTTTAAGCTACTAAAGAACTGTGAACAAAATCTAATCTCTAAAACAAGATAACGTTTTCCTTTATATAATACACCTGTAAAGCATTTCTGGGGGCAGATAATAAGCAGGATGCAGGCAGGATAATTCTATAAAGGAGATGCCCTAGTTCTAGACCATCCCTCTATGTTTAATTGTACAGCGCTGCGTAACCCTAGTAGTGCTTTAGAAATGTTAAGTAGTAGTAGTAGACAGCAGGGAGGTTGCGAACACTGTTCCCTCTAAGCTGAGATGGAGTCCTCCAACTACATTGCTACCAGTGGGTGGTGGTGCTTCAATATTGTGATTTCAATCACTAGGGACAGGCAGGTTCCCTGGACTCCTGCAGAGCTTGCCCTGGGATTGGTAGCATAGAATGCTGCTACTCTTTGAGATTCTGCATGGAATGTTGTTACTCTTTGGGATTCCGGAATCTTGCTCTTCTTTGAGATTCTGCATGGAATCTTGTTACTCTTTGGGATTCCGGAATCTTGCTACTGTTTGAGATTCTGAATGGAACCTTGTTACTCTTTGGGATTCTGGAATCTTGCTCTTCTTTGAGATTCTGCATGGAATCTTGTTACTCTTTGGGATTCTGGAATCTTGCTACTCTTTGAGATTCTGAATGGAACCTTGTTACTCTTTGGGATTCCAGAATCTTGCTCTTCTTTGAGATTCTGCATGGAATCTTGTTACTCTTTGGGATTCCGGAATCTTGCTACTGTTTGAGATTCTGAATGGAACCTTGTTACTCTTTGGGATTCCGGAATCTTGCTCTTCTTTGAGATTCTGCATGGAATCTCATTACTCTTTGGGATTCCGGAATCTTGCTCTTCTTTGAGATTCTGCATGGAATCTTGTTACTCTTTGGGATTCCGGAATCTTGTTACTCTTTGGGGTTCTACATTTTATTTTATTTATTTATTTATTTATTGCATTTGTACCCCACATTATCCCACCTTTTTGCAGGCTCAATGTGGCTTACAGGGTGTTAATTTGGTATGATCATTACATAGTATTAGATACAGTCGGTAATAAATTGGAAGTAAAAGAGGAATTAATTAGAAGGTAATGTGTAAGGTCGTGTCGAAGTGTTTTAGAGCGTTTGGGTGATGTACGGAGTAGTATGATTCATCAAGGATTGTTTTTGTAGGCTACTAATTGGGTTTCTACCAGGTGCTTGTGACCTGGATTGGCCGCTATTGGAAGCAGGGCTAGATGGACCATTGGTCTGACCCAGTACGGCTATTCTTATGCTGTTATATAGGAGATCCAAGTCATGGCACGCTTTACAAGATATAAATGTATAATTTAGTTTGATTGACACTTGGAGATTAATGCACAGTACAGAGAGAAACTATACTTCCACTCCCCCCCCCCCCCCCCCCCACCACACCTCATCTGTTTTATTGAAGGACAGTCTTTTTCTTAATAAGCAGCTCATTATTCAAAAATGTATTACATTTAGATATTGGTGAAATATCAATCTCGGATCATGATCCCATTATACTGCAATTAGATGGTGTATCTCAAATTAGGAAGAAAAATCACTGAAGATTTAACTCTGCCCTACTGGAAGAACATAGATTTAAAGAAAACATATCTGATGCTATTAAAGAGTTGTTTGAATGTAATAAGCCTGAGGTTACTGCCTGACCTTGTCTATGGGACTCATTTAAAGTATATATTAGAGAAATAATCATCTCCTTTGCTGCTAAATTGTGCAAAAAGAATAAGGAAGAGATTTTGAAACTCAAACAAGTCATTAAGGGGCTTTGGGAGTGCTGTCGGGCTACCTCAGGAGAAATGCTAAATAGTAGTAGTAGTAACCGGGTGGAAGTGCCCTGCCCCTACTGTGTGCTATTTCCAGCACGTCAGAGTATATTTTTTTCATAGCGCCGGGGATCACCCAGCAGTAATTGGGCAGCACTGTTCGCTGTCCAGTTACCACCAGGTTAACACGGAAGCCCTTACCGCCTCCGATTCCCCAGGAAATGGCTGCATGGCAAGTGTTTCACTTACTGCAAACCATTCCCATTTCCATTCCCAGCCCAGAAATTCCCTTTTACCGAGTGGTGGTAAAAGGGGGCCACCGAACGACAACATCAGGATAACCCCTCAAATATCCTCTTGCTTGAGGAATTACAGAAATTGTGTTACACATCCTATATAATAATTCTCACCTCCAACGTTCTATCTTGCTGCCTGTGTCCATGGCTTTCTTCTGAGTCGGCTGTCTGCTAGGCTCCGTAGATCAGGCTGACGTCACATAGAATGCCAGAGCCGGAGGGCTGAAAGGCGGAGCTTGAAAGAAACAGAAGTGTTGAAGGGCAGAGTAGCCGACAGCGTCACGACCAATGGCAGGGAAAGAAAGGTCGGAGTCCTCCTTGGGCGTCAGCGGAGGGGGAAGAGCCACGGAGAGCGTGCTGCTGTGCCGAGCAGGCGCGCAGGTGTGCTCGCGCGTTCCTGCGCTGGGCGTGGGGAGGGGGGACCTCAGGAGTCGGAGTGATGTTGCAGAGGAGGAAAGCAGGCGACGGCCGCGGCTGCCCCTTCGGGCCCCATGGGAGGGTGTGTGGGCAGTTGCAACAACTCCTTGGGAGGGAGGGAGCATGAAACTTGGAGGGAGGGAGGGAGGGAGGGATGGGGGGACCCTGAAAGTCAGAGGCAGGGAGGGAGAGAGGGAGGGAGGAGGGAGGGAGGGGATGACCCTGAAAGTCGGAAGGACGGAAGGGAGGGAAGGGAAGGAAGGGGGGAAGGAAGGAGGGCCCCTGGCACACACTGTCATTCTCTCACAGACAACTTGCACCCAGTCTCACTCTCTCTCTGTCATACACACACACACTCACACATTCACTCTCTCTCTCTCTCTCACACACACACACACACACACACAGTCACTGTCACACACACTCTCTCAAACATTTACTAGTATAATATAATAAGCAAGAATGCTGCAAAATCTGTATTAATGCAAGTTGGTAATTGCTATTCTGGAAGTAATAAAAAGTAGTCACTTAATGGCTAAATATCTGAAGAGTAAATCTGACAGAATTAACATTACTGCCATTAAAGATGATTCTGGCAATACATTTGTTCATGACTCAGATCTAGTGTATTGTTTTAAAACCTTCTATCAACAACTTTACTGTTTAGAGAATGAAATTGACATTCAGAATACATCTTTTCTGGTTATCTTGCTCATCCGGTTCTGTCATCTGAAGATAACAACATACTAAGTAATCAGATCACTCATGATGACATAAGTGATGCCCTCAAATCTATGGCAATGAAAAAAAATCACCTGGACCAGATGGACTCTCAGTAGAATTTTACGTTAACATTCCAATCATTACTACTTCCATACCTCAAACAATTTTCTGATTACTATGAAGATGGGTATTGGAACATTCACAGAAACCACCATCATAGTTATGCGTAAATCTGATAAAGATTCACAAGATGTTATGAATTATAGACGTTTATTGTTAATTTACATAGATGTCAAGATTTATGACAAAATATTGGCAACTCGGCTACAACTGGTCTTTCCAAAAATTATAAAGAATGATCAGAATGGATTCTGCCAACAACACAAGATTATTTTCTAATGTTCTAGTGTATTCATCTTTTGTATCTCAACCATTGGTAGCTATTGGACTAGATGCGAAAAAGACTAGTCATTCCTATTTCGAACAACGACATGGTATGGCTTCTCAGTTGAATTTATCAACATGGTCAAAGTTTTATATACTGCTCCAGCTACAAGACAGAGGCGTAGCTGGGGGGGGGGGGGGGGGTAGTTGCTCTCCCAAATAGATTTTCAAATAAAATGACAGTCTCGTGAGGCTGTCGCTTGAAGTCTTTGCAGCCGTTTTCAAGAAGCAACGATAGCAGGGAGGTCATTGGCACCCGACAGGAAAGAGTGGAGTTCTTTCCTGCTCCGAAGAGGCCATTAGACCACCAGTGTGTGCTACAGTAAACTTGGAGGGGAGGGGGTAGAGAAGGTCAGCCCATCCGTCCGTCAACCCACCAGCCAGCCCAGAAACCTGGATAAACAGGCTGGCTTGAAAAAACTGTCCAGACCCTCGACAGTCCCCTGAAAAGGAGGACACGTCAGGGAAAATCCAGTCGTTGGGTGGTAACCCTACACTTACCTTTAGTCATAGCACAGCCCACCTTTTAGCACAGCTTAGTAAATGGACCCCTTAGTTATCATTCAAATCAACCATGATAATTCTGACACGGCAATTTGACACTTGTATCCTACACTAGCCTCTTGAGTTCAGTGTAACTTACAAAATAAGGTCTGGCATTCTCGGGACATTAATAAAAGTGCAACAGCAATTTCATAGCACACCCGATGAACGAAGTGCAGAACCACCAGGCAGTGATATTACCACTTGCAGCAATGAGTGGAAATTCTGAGGGTATTCATATAAAAAAATTTTGAAATATATACTAACACTGTGTGGGTAGCCTTTGCAGTGCATTTGAGTTTGAACAACTTTGAGTTTTGGTAACTTGTGTCCTGGTTTGGATATTTAGTATTGCTATTCCACTAACAGCATTCCATGTAGAAGCCTGCCTTTGCAGATCAGCAACGCGGCCGCGCAGGCTTCTGTTTCTGTGAGTCTGACGTCCTGCACATACGTGAATAGCACATGCAGCTTCTCTGATGAGAGCCAGATGACAGGTGTAGATCTGGGTTTTCTAGCCCATTAGAAACCATAAAATTGTTCTGCTTTGACACCCTCCTGTCTCCATGCACATCTCCCTGTCTCTCACCTACCCACCCCCATCCTGTTAACCTGTCACTGAAATGCTTTGATGTTTCACTTATATACTGTCATCTACCAATAAAGGTGTCACGCCTGTGGGGCAGCACTGTACAAAACCAGAACACTGTACCAGTGACTTCATGGTAAGAGTCTTAAAAGGGAACTTTAAAACAATAGAGGAACGTAAGACCTTTGCAGTCAGAATGATTAAATATTTTGACACCCACCAGACAGGACTTAACAAAGATCTGGATTTTCTAGCCCATTATAAACCATAAAGTGGTATTTCTCTGTTTATCACCCTCCTCTCACCTACCAACACCCATCCTGTTAGAATATCAATGAAATGCTTTGATGTCCCCATGCATACCCCCACCCTCCCACTCTGTCAGACTGTCAAAGTAATGCTTTGATGTTTCTCTTATATATACTATCTGCTAACACATTTGCTTATTTGCGATCTGACGAAGAAGGGCGACCGTCGAAAGCTAATCAAGAAATGTATTATGTCCAATAAAAAAGGTATCATCTTATTTTCTTTTCCATGTTTTATTTCTATTAATTACCTTTAAAAGTGGACTAACACGGCTACCACACCTCTCTACTCTCAAAATTGAAATACAGTTCACAAACAGGGTTCAGGCTGGGTTCCAAACTCCAGCCAACATTCAGTTCCTTAACAGTTCAGGCCCACTTCCTTTGCACTACCTTCCCCTCTCCCTCAGAAGGGCTCAGTCAGTTCAGCCTGCTGTTCTATGCATCCCAATAATTCAACCCTTTCACAAACAGTCTCTTCAAAGGAAACCACTACTTAATGCCCCTGTCCTCTTCACAGCACCCAGGAGGACCCTGTACCAAACATGGCTGGCAGCTTTCCTCCTACCTCACAGCACCAAACCCCTGTGGCCTCTCACACTGCCTTCATGTGCTGGACAGGGCTACATTTACATTCTCACACTCCATGGCAGCTTACTCTTCCCCCCCAGGGAAGCTCCAGTGGCCCTCTCCGTCCTCCACCTGCTCCATGGCAGATTCTCTCTCAATCAGTTTCCTCTCTCTCCTGGTGGCTGGGAGCCACCCAGAAATCTCTCCCTCCTCTCACAGCTGGAGGGAATTATATACTGGCGTTGCAGCTAAGGGACTGAACTTCACCTCCCCTTCTCCCTCTAGTGGGGAAAGAAGTAACTGGCTCACCCTGCACTGAGCCATTGCTCCCCCTGCTGGGGTTGGAAATCCATTCCACCCTTTTAGAACTACCCTCCTCTCTCCTGCTTGCAAGGGCTTCTGGGAACGGTAGTTCGGGGATTAGCTGCTTCTCTGTGGGGCCCCGAGTGCTAGCTTTGTCACAAGGCACGCTAAAAAATGGATCGGCGCATGCCCAAACCCTGCGCCTACACTACCACAAGCCATTTTTCAACGCACCTTTGTAAAAGGACCCCTTATTTTCTGGGATGTCCCCAGGAGCGCTTTCTGGGCAACAATGGTGCTCTTATACAGTATGCTCTATCAACTGCACCTGGATAGGCTCCAGGTTCGCGATCTCACCGATGCCAGGGGGATACACTTTCGCCAAGTCTGGGAACCTTTTTGGCAGAAAGCTGAACATTTGACAATTTTTTTTTCAAATCACCTGGCATTCCTATTTTCATAATTGATACCTAGTTGCAGGATCTCCTTGGGGAGGGAGGGGTGGGAGAGAGTGGGTGGAAGGTGGGGATGTTACTTTTTTATGCTGTTCCACTGTATACATGATTTTACCTGTCAGGATCTATAAGATGCTGCTATGCCCGTTGGTCATATATGACTCTATCAGGGGCATTTTCGAAAGGGCGCCCATCTTTCGACACAAATCGGGAGATGGGTGTCCTTCTCTCAGGATCGCCCAAATCGGCATAATCGAAAGCCAATTTTGGGCATCCTCAACTGCAGTCCGTCGTAGGGATGACCAAAGTTCATTGGGGGGGGGGGGGGTGTCGGAAGCATAGTGAAGGCGGGACTGGGGCGTGCTTAAGAGATGGGCGTCCTCGGCTGATAATGGAAAAAAGAAGGGCGTCCCTGACAAGCATTTGGTCGGCTTTACTTGGTTCATTTTTTTTTCATGACCAAGCCTGAAAAAGGTGCCCAAACTGACCAGATGACCACCGGAGGGAATTGGGGATGACCTCCCCTTACTCCCCCAGTGGTCACCAACCCCCTCCCACCCTAAAAAAAAATTAAAAACATTTTTTCTAGCCTCTCAGATGTCATACCCAGCTCCATGACAGCAGTATGCAGGTCCCTGGAGCAGTTTTAGTGGGTGCAGTGCACTTCAGGCAGGCGGACCCAGGCCCATCCCCCCTACCTGTTACACTTGTGCTGGTAAATGTGAGCCCTTCAAAACCCACCCGAAACCCACTGTACACACATGTAGGTGCCCCCCTTCACCCCTTAGGGCTATGGTAGTGGTGTACAGTTGTAGGTTGTGGGTTTTTGGGGGGGGTTGGGGGGCTCAACACCAAAGGTAAGGGAGCTATGCACCTAGGAACAATTTGTGAAGTCCACTGCAGTGTCCCCTACGGTGCCCGGTTGGTGTCCTGGCATGTGAGGGAGACCAATGCACTACGAATGCTGGCTCATCCCATGACCAAATGGCTTTGATTTGGTCGTTTCTGAGATGGGAGTTCTTGGTTTCCATTATCGCCGAAAACCGGGGATGACCATCTCTAAGGACGACCATCTCTAAGGTCGACCTAAATGTTGAGATTTGGGTGTCCCCGACCGTATTATCAAAACGAAAGATGGACGCCCATCTTGTTTCGATAATAGCGGTTTTCCCGCCACTTCACCGGGACGTCCTTAGAGATGGGCGCCCTTAGAGATGGTTGTCCCTGTTCGATTATGCCCCTCTATGTTGTTCATTTTTGTTCAGCACTAATAAAAAAGATTTAAAACGTAAATTATGGAAGCAATGTCATTAAGAGCACTCTTTCAGAAGAGTGTGAACTTTTTACAAAGCGTGCACATTATTTTCAGAAGGCACACTATCGATGACAAACGAAACTGTGTGTTTCTTCTGCTCACTTTCATTTCACAACGACACGAAACGACATGGGTTATGTTGTTGAAATTTCCCACGGTGTTTCAAATGAATTCACATTCCTAAAGCCAGATGCCATGGTTATATTCTGAAATAAAGGTACCAGGTTGGGGTCAGTAAGATGTTCTACCTTTCAGGCCCGCAGTGATGGGGAGAAGGAAGCAAGTTCTCAAGGGTTCTGGACCGGCGATGGTCTGCTCAAAATGCTCCACTGCACTGATGACTGCAGAAAGGGCTGGAGAAGACATACACTATATAACCTCTCCTCTCTTCGATCCCCATTGTGCCTGAACCTTAATCGACCACAACATCACCATGTATTTGTTTCTCTACCAGACTTGGCCAACGCCTTTACGGTACTATGTAAGCCACATTGAGCCTGCAAATAGGTGGGAAAATGTGGGATACAAATGTAATAAATACAGCTCTCAACTTGATAGAATGCTGCTCTCAATACTCCATGACATGAACTTCACAGGACAGTTTAGACTATAATACATCCCAGATTATGAACTCCTGGTCAAAAGAATTAACAGTATACCGTCTAAGTGTGCGGTGTTTACATTAAAATCTGTAGGCCGTCTTCCTTTCACTCAACTAAAGTGCTTCAGACTTACGGAGATTAGGCCTCAGTTTATTTGATCTCAGCCAGATAATTACCAGCTTGAAGAGAGGGGTTTAGATCATTTACTGCATTTATTGAATCCCATCCCAGGGACATCAGAGGCTGTATATTATCTTCATACATCTTAACTGAAATGCTGAATTCTCTGATGAAGATAAATATTAAATTAACCTAGAGAAAGAACTGACCCCTGAGGCACATTCTAGCAAAGTATTCCAAGGATGAGATCGGCTGCTCTCTGAGCACCTGCTGAATTCTATCACACAGGAACCAGCAAAACCCACTTGAATATTTGATCCCTCTCCTAACCCTAGTTCTTGCAAATGGCCTAAAAGAACTGAATGATGTAAATATTTATTAATTTTATTTATTTATTTGTTGCATTTGTATCCCACATTTTCCCACTTATTTGCAGGCTCAATGTGGCTTACATTGTACCGGAGGTGCGTTTGCAGTCTCCGGTGTTTACAAATACAGAGTGATGTTGAGATGAGATGAAGTTCATGTGGGGCAGCCACATAAGGTCGTTGAACAGTGGGAGAGTTGTGTTTTGTGCATTTTGAATTCTAGTGTTATTGTGTTGCAGAGATCAGGCATTTGTTGGGTTGGTAGGGTATACCTTTTATACCAGTTATTTCTTTCTCCCTCTTGTGACCTTGTGTTTTGTACTATTATCTGCATATTAACTATTGTACGCCACATTGAGCCTGCCCTTGGGTGGGAATATTGTGGGATATAAATGTCATAAATAAATACCTTTTTAAAAAGATAAGTTTTTAGTATTCTCCGGAAGTGTAGGTGGTCGAACAAGGTTTTCATGGCTTTTGGTAGAGGAGGATCTGACGAAGAAGGGCAACCTTCGAAAGCTAATCAAGAAATGTATTAAGTTATGTCCAATAAAAAAAGGTATCATCTTATTTTCTTTTCCATGTTTTATTTTGTTTGATTTCTATAGATTCTACATGGAATGTTGCTATTCCACTAGCAACATTCCATGTAGAAGTCGGCCCTTGTAGATCACCAATTTGGCCGCGCAGGCTTCTGCTTCTGTGAGTCTGACGTCCTGCACGTACGTGCAGGACGTCAGACTCACAGAAACAGAAGCCTGCGCATCCTTCTACATGGAATGTTGCTAGTGGAATAGCAACATTCCATGTAGAATCTCCAATAGTAGCAACATTCCATGTAGAATCTCCAATAGTATCTATTTTACTGTCATAGTAATGCTTGAATGTTTTCACTTATAAACACTGTCAGCTAGCTCATTTGCTTATTTCCGATCTGAGGAAGAAGGGCGACCTTCGAAAGCTAATCAAGAAATGTATTAAGTTATGTCCAATAAAAAAGGTATCATCTTATTTTCTTTTCCATGTTTTATTTTGTTTGATTTCTATAGATTCTACATGGAATGTTGCTATTCCACTAGCAACATTCCATGTAGAAGTCGGCCCTTGTAGATCACCAATGTGGCCGCGCAGGCTTCTGCTTCTGTGAGTCTGACGTCCTGCACGTACGTGCAGGACGTCAGACTCACAGAAACAGAAGCCTGCGCAGCCTTCTACATGGAATGTTGCTAGTGGAATAGCAACATTCCATGTAGAATCTCCAATAGTAGCAACATTCCATGTAGAATCTCCAATAGTATCTATTTTACTGTCATAGTAATGCTTGAATGTTTTCACTTATATACACTGTCAGCTAGCACATTTGCTTATTTCCGATCTGAGGAAGAAGGGCAACCTTCGAAAGCTAATCAAGAAATGTATTAAGTTATGTCCAATAAAAAAGGTATCATCTTATTTTCTTTTCCATGTTTTATTTTGTTTGATTTCTATTGATAACATGGCTTTTGGTAATGCGTTCCACAATTGGGTGCTTATGTAGGAAAAGTTGGACGCGTAGGTTGATTTGTATTTGAGTCCTTTGCAGCTTGGCTAGTGCAGGTTTAGGTACGTTCGTGATGATTCGGATGTGTTTATCGTAGGTAGGTCGATCAAGTCTGTCATGTATCCTGGGGCTTCACCGTAGATAATCTTGTGAAACCATTGTGCAGATCTTCAAAGCAATATGTCCTTTAATTGGAAGCCAATGTAGTTTTTCGAGGAGGGGTTTTGCGCTATCGTATCGGGTTCGTTTCATTCTAGCATTTATATACTGCTTAGACCTAAGTGGTTTACAGCTTCTTTTTACGGGTACTGGGTCTGTTTCTAGTGGGCTCATAATCTAAGTAGTACATTGTAATACTGTTGTACCTGAGGTAATGGAGGGTTAGTGACTTGCCCAGGGTCACGTGAAGCTGCAGAGGGAATTGAACCTGGTTCCCCAGGATCTCAACCCACTACTGACCATCAGGCAGCAGTGGGAATCAAACCCAGTTCCCCAGACCTGCAACTTCCTCCACTAGAGCTGCTGGGGGGGGGGACGACAAAATTCCACGGGCCCAGCTTCCAAGAGGGGGGGAGGCCTTGTGCCGGCAAGCTTCTTCCGGGTCTGTTTCTCTCCTGCTCCTGCATGCCGGCCGGAACCCAGATGAGTGCACTAACGCGATAACCCAGTGTTAATGCAATCATCTGGGTCCTAAGACACAGAAGGCAAGGGAGCAGGTGGCCCAAATGAGGGGGATGGGGGAGGGGGGCGCGAGTGTGAATGGGAGCAGTGCCATGGCGACCCAGGTGGGGGGGGGGGAAGGGCAGTATTGCCCCAGGCCCAACTGTGTCTCTCTGCGACCTTGTGCTGCACTAACCATTAGGCCACTCCTCCTATTGAAGGCTGCTCACAGGTCAAGATGGATCAGTATAGCAGAGCCTCCTTTCATTCGCAGCGAATACTCGCCCATCAAGAACATGGACTGCAA
Source organism: Microcaecilia unicolor (assembly GCF_901765095.1). Taxonomy (NCBI): domain Eukaryota; kingdom Metazoa; phylum Chordata; class Amphibia; order Gymnophiona; family Siphonopidae; genus Microcaecilia; species Microcaecilia unicolor. The sequence goes on from NC_044033.1 coordinate 10,053,148, forward strand.
GGGCTCTAATATCTGCCATTCTTCTTCCTAGAATACAAATTCAATAAATATGCACAAAGATAGATTTGCATACAGTGGAGGTAGTGCATGAGCATCTATCTCATCCATATTCATTGTGGATATCCTCCAAAGCTATTCGGCTGAGGGTGTCCTAACCACTGCTCCAGGGCTAGGGCAACGTATGACCCTAGTGTTGCTCTGTTTTTCTGTCCTTAAGCAGCAGTGAAGCCACTCAGCAAGTCTTAATCTAAGTCTAAAGAGGCTGCATGTGCTGTGTCCTGCTGTTGATCCCATGAGGCTGCTTCTTGCAGAACTGGAAGTTCAAACGGGATGTTGACCTCCTGCCCACCCCGTAAAATCCAGTGTATGTGCAGCAGCTTATGCAAGTACATAAGTACATAAGTATTGCCACACTGGGACAGACCAAGGGCCCATCAAGCCCAACATCCTGTTTCAAACAGTGGCCAATCCAGGTCACAAATACCTGGCAAGATCCCGAAAAACTTCAATACATTTTATGCTGCTTATCCCAAAAATAAGCAGTGGATTTTCTCCAAGTCAATTTAATAATGGCCTGTGGACTTTTCCTTTAGGAAGCTGTCCAGACCTTTTTAAAACCCCACTAAGCTAACCTCCTTTACCACATTCTCTGGCAACGAATTCCAAAGTTTAATTACACATTGAGAGAAGCAACATTTCCTCCGATTCATATTAAATTTATTACTTTGTGGCTTCAGCGCATGCCCCCTTGTCCTAGTAGTTTTGGAAAGAGTAAACAAATGATTCACGTCTACCCGTTCCACTCCACTCATTATTTTATAGACCTCTACAATATCTCCCCTCAACCGTCTTTTCTCCAAGCTGAAGAGCCCTAGACACTTTAGCCTTTCCTCATAGGGAAGTCGTCCCATCCCCGTTATCATTGTTGTCGCCCTTCTCTGTACCTTTTCTAATTCCACTATATCTTTCTTGAGATGTGGCGACCAGAATTGAACACAATATTCGAGGTGCAGTCGTACCATGGACCAATACAAAGGCATTATAACGTCCTCACTTTTTGTTTTCCATTCCTTTTGCTAATGGAATGGAATGCAGCAAAAGAAGCATTTAAGATCTCTTCTTGAAGTTTCTCAGAACTGGGCAAGTTCTGAGCCTCAGATGCCAGTTGCAACACCTCATCTGCCTCAACTGAGAACAGCAGCACATCCACGAAAGCTCTTTCACACCCAGTCTCATTACAGGAGCAGAACCTTTACAGTGATGCAGGACATTCCACATCTCACATTTACAATTTCACACATTCTACTACTACCACTTAACATTTCTAAAGCGCTACTAGGGTTACGCAGCGCTATACAATTTAACATAGAGGGACGGTCCCTGCTCAAAGAGCTTACAATCTAAGAGACAAGTGAACGGTCAGTCCGATAGGGGCGGTCAAATTGGGGCAGTCTGGATTTACTGAACATTAACAAATACTAGACAATATTATTAACTGAATGGTGTAAGACATCGAAGAAAAACAGCAAAGTCCTAGCATTCCTCTGACACTAAATAATGGAAAGAGAAGCCCCTTTATTGAACCAGGGACTTTTCACAGAAAAGTACTTTCTTAAACCTCCATTACCCAAACTGTAAAAGGACTTAAATACAAATCACTATCCTGCTTATAATTGAAAGAGAAAAACGGCTATATTGCGACCCAAATCGAGAGATAGACGTTTATCTCCCAAAAACGAATAAAGCGGTATAAGCGAAAGCCGATTTTGGACGTTTTCAACTGCGGATGCGGACAAAATTGATGGGGGCGTGTCGGAGGCGTGGTGAAGGCGGGACTGGGGCATGGTTATCACCCGAACAGAGATGGGCGCCTTTCGCCGATAATGGAAAAAAAGTATGCGTTTGTAGCTAGAATTTAGGGCACTTTTCCTGGACCCTGTTTTTTCACGAATAAGGCCCCAAAAAGTGCCCTAAATGACCAGATTACCACCAGAGGGAATCGGGGATGACCTCCCCTGACTCCCCCAGTGGTCACTAACCCCCTCCCACCACAAAAAATGATGTTTCACAACTTTTTATTTTCACCCTCAAATGTCATACCCACCTCCCTGGCAGCAGTATGCAGGTCCCTGGAGCAGTTGTTAGGGGGTGCAGTGGACTTCAGGCAGGTGGACCCAGGCCCATCCCCCCCCCTCCCTGTTACAATTGTGCTGCTTAATGCTTAGTCGTCCAAGCCCCCCAAACCCACTTTACCCACATGTAGGTGCCCCCCTTCACCCCTTAGGGCTATAGTAATGGTGTAGACTTGTGGGCAGTGGGTTTTGAGGGGGATTTGGGGGGCTCGACACACAAGGGAAGGGTGCTATGCACCCGGGAGCTCTTTTACCTTTTTTTTTGTTTTTGTAAAAGTGCCCCCTAGGGTGCCCGGTTGGTGTTCTGGCATGTGAGGGGGACCAGTGCACTACAACTCCTGGCCCCTCCCACGAACAAATGCCTTGGATTTATTCGTTTTTGAGCTGGGCGCTTTCATTTTCCATTATCACTGAAAAACAAAAACGCCCAGCTCACAAATTGTCGAATAAAACATGGACGTCTATTTTTTTTTCGAAAATACGGTTCGGTCCGCCCCTTCACGGACCCGTTCTCGGAGATAAACGCCCATGGAGATAGACGTTTTCGTTCAATTATGCCCCTCTATGTGCATCCAGCTTCTCCTACATCTGAACGCAACGTTGGAATGCACTGCCGAATGCCTTGAAAACAACACATGATCTGACAGCCTTTCGGAGGTCACTGAAAACAAACTTATTCAATGAAACTTATAATAATAATCCTTCATAAAAAAAAAAACTCATTCCACACCTGAATCAGAACTAATTTAATACTGAATTCCTTAGATTGGTTACTTTAATCGCACTGTTATTAATGATTCGCTATTCTCTACCCTACTTTTTGCATATCTGTAATGTATTAATTATTTCTTTACTCTAATTTTCTTGATATCTCATGTACTTCAATTGAAACTCTTCTTCTCATTCCACATTGAGCCTGCAAAGAGGTGGGGAAAGGTGGGATACAAATGCAGCAAATAAATAAATAAATAAATTTTCCATTTTCCAACTGATTAAGGAAAATTCCTTTCCACTTTTAACCTGAAGCAAAGTATAAACTGACTGCTTATGACCTGGGGTAAGCAGCATGGAAACTTGCTACTATTTGGGTTTCTGCCAGGTAATTGTGACTTGGATGCTGGGCCAGACGGACCTTTGGTCTGACCCAGTATGGCAATTACTATGTTCTTATGGCTCAGGTCTAGCTGAGTCCTGCACCTCTGATGCCTGGTGAACAACTGATCATTGCTCCAGATAGGAGATCAGCAAAGGTTACTTAAGGCAAAGTCGGATGCTAAAGTCTCCTCATCTTGTTGAGGACTCCTACAGGAGAAACGAAAATAAAGCTTACAGCTACACAGAGTATTTTTTTTTTATCTGCTCTTGGATTCAGTGCTGACAAGGGGGGGGGGGGGGGGGGCAGGCTTCTGTTTCTGTGAGTCTGACGTCCTGCACATACGTGCAGGACGACAGACTGAGAGAAACAGAAGTCTGCGCGGCTACGTTGCTGATCTGCAAAGGGCAGGCTTCTACATGGAATGTTGCTAGTGGAGGAGTAGCCTAGTGGTTAGTGCAGCGGACTCTGCTTCTGGGCAACTGGGTTCAATTCCTACTGCAGCTCCTTGTGACTGTGGGCAAGTCACTTAACCCTCCATTGCCCCTGGTACAAAATAAGTACTTGAATATATGTAAACCACTTTGAATGTAGTTGCAAAATACCACAGAAAGGCGGTATATCAAGTCCCAGTTCCAATTTGCTAAACCACAGAGAAGTCTACATAGAAATTCCATCTAAAAAAAAAAAGTCACCGTTTAACTTCCAGAAGACAGAACAAGATCACTAGTATCTCTTCAAAGAAGGAAAGGAGGCTTTAATAAAATCCCAACCAAAAACCCAAAAAGTGTGCTGAGATCCCTAATAAATGTTTGATGCTGAGACCATGAATAATTCAGAGCACAGGATAAATTGCATTATGCCACCTTTCACTTAAAACTATATTTCTACTGGCAAAAGCTGAGATCTAGCAGCCTTGCCACTGATACTTTTACTCAGCACATGAATAATTTAGGAAAGCAAATAAACGGGGACGATCGATAAGAACAGAGGGTTTGATATGCTGCAGAACTTCAAACCGGCCACACACGGCGGCCTTGTGATGCTTAACGATCCATCCAGAATCCCATCCAGGCCCAGAACAAGGACGAGGTGAACAAGGCCTTGCCTCAGCACCATATATTTTATAATGCCTCTGGAGGAAGGGGAGGGGAGCCACATTGCTGTGTTTCCAGCAGTGGTGTCCCTGTCCTTCATCCCCAATACACAAGGGGGTGTCCCAGCATGCACTCATGGTGAAGGGAATCTGATGATCACCAAAGACTGAGAAGTTCCTCGAGTCTCTGTTCAGTTTCATTCCTGGTATAATGTCGAGTCCTCAGTTAATTTCTGACTTTCCCTTCACTTAATTACTCACAGTTCTCTGTGTTTATCCTGGGTGTTCTCAAATTCCGTTAACGTTTTCGTTTCCCTCACTTCCCCTGGGAGGCTGTTCCATTTGTCTACTATGCTTTCCATGAAGAGGAATTTTCTGATAAGTACATAAGTAATACCACAATGGGAAAAGACCAAGGGTCCATCGAGCCCAGCATCCTGTCCACGACAACGGCCAATCCAGGCCAAGGGCACCTGGCCAGCTTCCCAAATGTTCAAACATTCTATACATGTTATTCCTGGAATTGTGGATTTTTCCCAAGTCCATTTAGTAGTGTTTTATGGACTTGTCCTTTAGGAAACTGTCTAACCCCTTTTTAAACTCTGCTAAGCTAACTGCCTTCACCACGTTCTCCGGCAATGAATTCCAGAGTTTAATTATGCGTTGGGTGTGAAGAAACATTTTCTCTGATTTGTTTTAAATGTACTACACTGTAGTTTCATCGCACGCCCCCTAGTCCTAGTATTTTTGGAAAGCGTGAACAGACGCTTCACATCCACCTGTTCCACTCCACTCATTATTTTATATACCTCTATCATGTCTCCCCTCAACTGTCTCTTCTCCAAGCTGAAAAGCCCTAGCCTCCTTAGTCTTTCTTCATAGGGAAGTCGTCCCATCCCCGCTATTATTTTAGTCACCCTTCGCTGCACCTTTTCCAATTCTACTATATCTTTCTTGAGATGTGGCGACCAGAATTGAACACAATACTCAAGGTGTGGTCACACCATGGAGCGATACAATGGTATTATAACATCCTCACACCTGTTTTCCATACCTTTCCTAATAATACCCAACATTCTATTCGCTTTCATAGCTGCAGCAGCACACTGAGCAGAAGGTTTCAGTGTATTATCGACAACGACACCCAGATCCCTTTCTTGGTCCGTAACTCCTAACGTGGAACCTTGCATGACGTAGCTATAATTCGGGGGGTTTTTTCCCACATGCAACACCTTGCACTTGCTCACATTAAATGTCATCTGCCATTTAGCCGCCCAGTCTCGTAAGGTCCTTCTGTAGTTTTCCACTGCAGTGCCCCCTAGGGTGCCCGGTTGGTGTCCTGGCATGTCAGGGGGACCAGTGCACTATGAATGCTGGCCCCTCCCATGACCAAATGCCTTGGATTTGGCGGGGTTTGAGATGGCCGGCATCGGTTTCCATTATTTGCGAAAACCGATGCCGGCCATCTCAAACCCGGCCATCTCCTACATTTGGCTGGCCCCATCCGTATTATCGAAAAGAAAGATGGCTGGCCATCTTGTTTCGATAAAACGGTTCAAGACACCTCTTTACGGTGCTGGCCTTAGAGATGGCCGCCCATATAGATGGCCAGCACCGTTCGATTATGTCTTTCGTATGTGTTTTTGTCATGTTACTGTGTTTGTCTTTTTGTAACCCACCTAGTTAATAGATGGGCTATAAATATTTTAAATCAATCAACCAATCAATCTAGCCCGGTATCCTGTTTCCAACAGTGGTCAATCCAGTTGCTCCTTATGGTTGTTAATGGAACTTAACACATCCTTGATATAGTTGGCATCACTGTTAACCTTCCAAATCTCTTTAACATATCTATCCAAACTCTCCCTAGGAGAAACTCCTTTCTTTTTGAAAAATTAATAAATTTGAGATGACATATTTTGAAGAGTTTCCAGTTTCCTATGGATCACAGTTTTATCTTCTGAAATAGCAGATTCCACCGTTTCCAACTTGGATAATCTTAACGCAATATCTTCAAATTGTTTCTCATGCTCCACAGACTTAGCAGAGAGAATAGTTGCAGTTTCTGAACTCTTTTTATAAACGAGCTTTCTGATCTTGAAATTACGCCGGTAAAGAACTTGAATTTTTTTTTCTAAAGGCACTGGAGTTACAAATTGTTGAAGTCGGTTCACATCGACCGAAGGCCTCTACTCCGTGACACTGATACTGCTGTTCCTCCAACTCCTGTAGACACAGTGTCTGAAAGACATTCACCCCGTTGCAGGGGAATGGAGCCTCCAGCCACACTGGACAAACCCCTTTGTCCTTACTTCTAGACACAATGGGACAGGGTGGGGGGGGGGGGGGAGTTTATGTATTTATTTATTTATTAGGATTTAGTTACCGCCTTGCCTATGTTTTAGGCTAGGGGTGATTTCCAGTGCCCTGGAGAGATGTCGATCCTGCCTAAACTGATGCAACCCCCAGTGGCCTCTGCTTCGGAGACTGAATCAAGCTGGAGCCTGATATCTCAAAGCTATTGAGCAGCCCCAATATTGGGGGATGGAGGAGGCACATTCCCTGCAAATCTGAAGTGCCCGTTCCTCTTTCCCAAGGCCATAGACCATGTATAAAAGCAAAAAAGAAAAAAACACGCAAGACAAAGTCAATTCAACCAATGTTTCCATCCACCATCATGCTTTGCCACTCGGTGAGGGGGATTTTCAGAGCAATTTTTATGTGTAAAAAGTGCTATCCTAACGTAAATTGGAGGTCTGAAAATGGCACCAATACAGAAAAAATAATTCTGTTGTTAAATCAAGTAAACATGGTGACACAGGGAGCAGGAAGGCGGGTTGGCGGTCGCAAGCAACCTCGGACGTTCCTCAGGACACACGCTGATCCGACTGCAGGCAGGGTGACATGGGGGCCCGGGCACTGAAAAGGGCCGCGGAAGGGCACAGCACCGCCCCGAAGTGCCGGACCCGTAGTGACGGTGAGCATCCCTGCGCCGCCGGAGATCCCCCGCTGACGAGGAGGTAAGGGGCAGTGCATCTGTCCACAACAGCCAGCCATAGCAGAGAATCCTGATGCAGCCTTGAAAGTAGTGATGAAAACGGCCCCTCATTTCGCCCAGAGGCATCTTTGGAGGAAACACTGACCATATCAGAAAACCTAAAATAATGGCTTACCCTGAGCCATTAACCAGCCAGCCTTCACACTCTAAAAGGAGCCAAAATGAGTTAGCAGCCATCTCTTCACGTAACTGACCCTGATATTGAAAAAAGACTTTAACTTTAATTATTTTACAGTGGCGTTCCTAGGGGCACTGACACCCGGGGCGGATCGCGGATGCCCCCCGCCCCCCGGGTGCAGCGCCCCCCCCCCCCGGAACAGTGCGACCCTCCGGTGAAATAACCCCCGGGTGCAGCACGTGTTTCCCTACTCCTCCCTCTGCCTAGGAATCAGCTGTCAGTGATTCCTGCACACGCCTGCACTACCAGCTCCAGCCAGCACATGCGCATCAGTTCAGCTCCCCCTCCCAAACACTCACACGGACTAATAAACCACCTTGCCTTAATCGTCGGCGCAGAGGAGCAGGAGGGGGACACCGAAGAAAAAGCAGCTGCGTTCAGTTACAAAACAAACCCACCAAGTTCCGCCCCTTCCTCAGGAGGGGGTAACTGTCTTTCAAAACAAGCTCCGCCCCTTTCCGGAGGAGGTGGCATTGCGTGCAAAAAATCAACCACACACAGGGGGAGCAAATGAACTCCTTACTCCACCAGTTGAGAGAGAAGAGACGATTAGCATGCTATGCAGGAGTGACATAAGTCCCCTTCACTGGCAGGCAGGCAGGCAAGGAAGGAGGGAGGGACGGAGGGGGAGGGGCGACACCCTGGCACACACTCTCATTCACACACAATCTCTCTCAGTCACAAACACACACTTGCGCACAATCACTCTCTCTCAGTCACAAACACACACTTGCATCTGGCAGGGAGGGAAGGAAGGAAGGAAGGGGGCCACCCTGACACACACTCTCATTCCCACACACACTCTCATTCCCACAGAGACACTCGCACACAGTGTCACTCTCTCAACCTCACAAACACACACTTGCACCTGGCAGGGAGGGAGGGGGCCCATCCTGCCACACACTCTCATTCCCACAAACACACACTCTCACACAAACACATTCGCACACACTCACTCTCTCTGTCACAAACACACTCGCACATGGCAGGGAGACAGGGAGGGGGACCACTGGCTGTGAGGGAGGGAGGGGCCACAGAAACACACACATTTCCCCGCAAAAACCCTGACCGCCCCACCCTCTACACAAACACTATCTGTGACACACACAGACACACTCTCTGTGTCACACACAAAGCGAAGCACAGTTACAGATCGCAAAACACGCCCCCTCCCCAACATTCTTACATGATAATCACCCCGTGCTACTACTTTGCCACACCCTCTTTCACTTCCACACACACACTCACAATCTATCTTTGAGACACATGATCTCTGTCTATCACACCCACACACACAACCACCGCCCTCCCCAAACCCCCCAAAAAAAAAATTGATCCACAACATGGACAGATGGGACACTCACTCTCTCCCCCACCACACCCTCACAGTTCAACAACCCCGCCATCCCCCAACAAGAGGAAGTAACCTGTTCCGGGGCAGAGGGAGCATGAAAATGAAGAGCCGACAGGCACGCGGCACCCCCCCCCCAGTGGCGTGCACCCGGGGCGGACCGCCCCCACCGCCCCCCCTTGGTATGCCACTGTTGCTTTAACCTTTGACCTTTCTTTTAACCTTTCATTGCTAATCTCGGATAGTCTGAAACTTTTAGGGATCACAATTGATAGATATCTAACACTGGAGACTCAAGTAACCAACACCACAAAGAAAATGTTTTATTCAATGTGGAGACTCAAACGAATAAAACCATTTTTTCCCCAGTGAAGTCTTCCGTAATTTGATACAATCCATGGTCCTAAGCCAGACGGATTACTGCAACGTTATATATTCAGGATGCAAAGAACATCTACTCAAGGAATTACAAACGGCTCAAAATACTGCGGCAAGACTGATATTTGGAAAACCTAAATTCGGATCTGCAAAGCCACTCAGAGAAACTCTGCACTGGCTCCCTATAAAAGAGCGAGTAGCTTTCAGAATACGCACATTAATTTCACAGGATAATCTACGGTGAGGTACCTGAATATATGCTTGAACTGGTTGACTTACCACCCAGAAACAGATCCAGTATGTCACGATCATATTTGAACTTACACTATCCAGACTGTAGTGGCTTAAAATATCAATCACTTTACGCCTCAAGTTTCACTTATATTTATCACTCAACTGTGGAATGCGCTACCCAAACCAGTAAAATCTACCCAGAACTACCTAAACTTGAGGAAATTATTGAAATCAGTATTGTTTGAAAAGGCTTATTCCCCAGGTTCAACATAATCAGAATTATACCTTACCATCATATGACCCAATGGACACTGATTACACGTTATTATCTTCCTCATTTTATTATTGATTAATTGTTAATTCTATCTTACGTAATAACTATTGCTGTTCAATTGTTATTTCTACCTTGTTTCTTTCTTTATTTTTTTTTATTTTATTTATCATTGTTATATAACAATTACACAAGCATATCGCGAAAGAAAAATTCTGCTATTACAATCAATTCCTACAAAAATATTGAATAAATTCAAATCACAGAGAAAGATTCTATAGCTTCATATAAGTCCACAGCTGGAGTCCAAGATTCCATATATTGGAGATAAAGAAAAATCAAGTTGAGATTACAGACATGTTTCTATTCGACTATCTTAAATAAGGGCTCTTTTAGCTGTTATAAAAGACGACAATTGGACAGGATGAAAGTAAACATATTTCACTGCTTGATAAGAAACTAAATATTTGCATGGATACTTGAGGTAGAATGTTGCTCCCAATTGGATTACCTGCTGCTTCCAGTGACGTAGCCGGGGGGGGGGGAGGTGCCAGGGGAGCGGCCGCTCCCCCAAACGGAGTTCTGCCAGCTCCGGTGCCTATTTTTTTCTCAATGTGTTGCATTGAAAATGTGCGGCAGCGCCAACGGAAGTCTGCTCTCGCTCCCCCCCCCACGCCGTCAACCTGGCTCCGCTTCTGCCTGCTTCATTTGCAAAAACTTTTGTCTTCGTTTTTGCGTTTCCCTCGCTAGGTCTGGAAACGCACGAGTTTGCAAACCACGAAAAACTTTTTCTTTTTTCTGGAAATACTTCCTTAAAATCCAGACCTTATCTGAGGGTAACGCTACTGTAGCCAGTAAAGTAGTGGCAGTTATTTGTTCCGTGTCTGACATTTCGAGCAAAGCTGAAACGTCAAGTGGTTGAGCATTTTGTACATTGTTCTTTTGTTGAAGTTCCATACCCTTCGCAGGGATATAAAAAAAACCTGCGAAAAGGGTGGTATATCTTTATCTTCTATCTCTGAAACTTCCTTGAAATAATTCTTCAACATCTCTCTAGGAGATATTAGTGGTTGTCGTGGAAAGTTGATAAAACGCAAATTGTTACTGCTTGAGCTATTCTCCAACATTTCTGATTTTCTCCTCAAACTAACCAGGTCTTTAAGCAATTGTCATCTGTAATGTCTGCATTGGTGAGGAGTCTTTTTCTTGTTTAACCAAATCTATTTTAATTGCTTTCAGATCATTTTCAATTTCTTTGACTTTCCCAAACAGGAGTGGCCTAGTGGTTAGGGTGGTGGACTTTGGTCCTGGGGAACTGAGGAACTGAGTTGGATTCCCACTTCAGGCATAGGCAGCTCCTTGTGACTCTGGGCAAGTCACTTAACCCTCCATTGCCACATTGAGCCTGCCATGAGTGGGAAAGCACAGGGTACAAATGTAACAAAAATAAAATAGATACTATTGGAGATTCTACATGGAATGTTGCTAATATTGGAGATTCTACGTGGAATGTTGCTACTATTGGAGATTCTACATGGAATGTTGCTACTATTAGAGATTCTACATGGAATGTTGCTATTCCACTAGCAACATTCCATGTAGAAGGCTGTGCAGGCTTCTGTTTCAGGGAGTCTGACGTCCTGCACGTACGTGCAGGACGTCAGACAAGCAGAAGCCTGCGCAGCCACATTGGTGATCTGCAAGGGCCGACTTCTACATGGAATGTTGCTACTATTGGAGATTCTACATGGAATGTTGCTATTCCACTAGCAACATTCCATGTAGAAGGCTGCGCAGTCTTCTGTTTCTGTGAGTCTGACGTCCTGCAGGACGTCAGACTCACAGAAGCAGAAGCCTGCGCGGCCACATTGGTGATCTGCAAGGGCCGACTTCTACATGGAATGTTGCTAGTGGAATAGCAACATTCCATGTAGAATCTCAAATAGTAGCAACAGTGGAGGAGTGGCCTAGTGGTTAGGGTGGACTTTGGTCCTGGGGAACTGAGTTCGATTCCCACTTCAGGCACAGGCAGCTCCTTGTGATTCTGGGCAAGTCACTTAACCCTCCATTGCCCCATATAAGCTGCATTGAGCCTGCCATGAGTGGGAAAGCGCGGGGTACAAATGCAACAAAAATAAAATAATATCACAACTTGTTACTTAATTTACAAAACTGTACTTATTTGCATTGCAACTTTATTACAGTACTGTTGTAAGCCACTTTGAGCCTGCAATCAGTGGGAAAATGTGGGATACAAATGTGATAAATAAATAAAACTCAGGCACACAGCCTGATCTACTGAAAATGGCCCATCCTGTCTGCAGGTAACTGTACTGTACATACCAAGTTTCACAACGGGCACACATTTACATGCTCCTTGGGGAAAGAGATATTGCTTGGGATAGGACAGTCACTGCGACAATATGCACGGTTCTATTTTCAAAAGCACGTGTTTTCCTAGACAACAGAAAGGAGGTGCCAAAGTAAAGATACTTGGAAAATTACTGCAAACTACCAGCGGATTTTGCAGCTGTGCAGACAGTATGAGATTTGACCCCTGTGTTCTGTTTGCTGAGTTTCGCTTCTGTTTTCTTTTTCCGTAAGTAAATAGATGTGTATTGGCTGCCAACTCACTCCGTTCAGATAGACCCATACAATGAACGCATTCATAGAAACAAGAGACAATGATGACAAAGACCATAAAACCCATCACATCTGCCCATTCACACCAACTACTAAGCTCCCTTAGAGATCCTCTGTGCTTGTGCCATACTTTCTTGAATTCAGATTTAGTCTTCTCTGTAAAGAATTAGCTCCTTAGTTTACTCCTGAGTCCAGGGCCGGCCCAAGGCAAGATGCCGCCTGAGGCACAGCTTGAATGCTGCCTCCCCCCCCCCCCCACCCCTCCAGGCATTTTACCTAGTCACGACGATTTTCCAAACCCGGCAGCGATTCCCATACAATGCCCTGCCGCTGCCGGCACCCACCTCTTCCCTCTACTGCGGCTGCCTGAGTGAAACAGGAAGTTACTTCAGAGGCGGGTATGGGAATCTCTGCCGCTGCCGAGTTTGGAAAGTCACCGCGACCAGGTAAAACGCCGTGAAGCCATCCCCTGAGATGCCGCTCCTAAAGAGTGCCGCCTGAGGCCCCCACTTCAGGGGGCCTAATGGTCGGGCCACCCCTGCCTGAGTCCCCTTTCACCTTCATCCTACCGTTCCAGAGCTTCCATTCAGTTGAAAGAGACTCATCTCCTGTGCATTTACGCCATGGAGGTATTTGAATGTCTCCATCATATCTTCCCTCCCCTGCCTTTCTTGCAAGCTGTTGAGATCTTTAAGCCTGTCCCCATATACTTTCGAAGATGCTGTGCTGTCTGTACACACTAAAGCGATCTTTAAAATATGAAAAAGGGAAATATATATTAACCAATTATATCGAATATATGGGAAAGCGCAGGGTACAAATGTAACAAAAATAAAATAGATACTATTGGAGATTCTACATGGAATACATAAGAGTGTATTTATTTATTTGTTTAGTGGGCTTTATTAGCCACTTTCATGAAAAGACTCACTCAAGGCAGAGTTGGGTCTTCTTTCAGACAATGACGCCAAATGGGTTCGTTTTGTGCATATCCATGACAGTAATGAACCTCACCCCAGTGAGAGGAGGAGATTACTACTACTACTACTTAACATTTCTAGAGCGCTACTAGGGTTACGCAGCGCTGTACAAATTAATAACTAAGGACGGTCCCTGCTCAGAAGAGCTTACAATCTAAAGGACGAAATGTCAAGTTGGGCAGTCTAGATTTCCTGAGTAGAGGTGTTGTGATTAGGTGCCGAAGGCGACATTGAAGAGGTGGGCTTTCAGCAATGATTTGAAGATGGGTAGGGAGGGGGCCTGGCGTATGGGCTCAGGGAGTTTGTTCCAAGCAGAGTGTTTGTTCCATACAGAGTGTTGGAACAGCAGGAGGGTAATTGACATCTAGTGTCCTTCCCTAGACTAGTTGGCTGGTCTATTTTTGGCATCTGACATCATCACTGGGCACTGCCCTTCTTTGCATAAAATTCAGCTGTTGCTGCGGCATGCTGCCACAGGGCATGGCCAAAGAGGCATGACAGGCCCCTTGGGAGCCCCATGGAGGAGAAGTGAAGGAATTCTGGGGAGCTCCTTTTTCTTTTTCCTCCTAAACTGGTTCCTGAATAACTATTGTATAGTGAAATATCTTGAAATGGGGAAGAAGAGGAAAGGTTCTATGGGCAACCATCTTATTCCAGGAGTAAAGTCAGTAATAACATTAGATGTTTCTTCAGTTGAGGGAGATTCTTTTAGCTCTCTTGAAAGAACTCCCCCACCACAACCCTTGGAGGCAGTTTCCCGTTCAGCAATTGAGAATCAAGCCCAAGAAGGCTTAAGTCCCTCGACAGCTGAGATTTTCCTTCCCTAAAAAAGTCCTTTTTCCTGTGGAGTTGGTACAAGGAACTTCTATTAGCTCAATGAGAGGTAACTCTTGTTGATATATAGACAGATGTCACATGGACAGAGTCGTTATTGAGGAACGTGGTACCTCAATTATGCTCTTTTACTTCTGAATCCATTGCCAAGTTTAAACAGGTGGACACTGAAATTGATAATATTTCCTTACAAGTGACTGGTATTGAGAATAAAATTTCTTCCTTGCAAACTACCATTATTTCTGCTACAAAAGATAGTCTTCTTTTGCATTGTAAACTTGAGATGATAGAAAATGTTATGAGGAATCAGAATCATTTTCCAATCCCTCATTTTGTTTCTGCAGAAATCCCGGCAAGGAAATATTTAGGGAGATACTTTGTTTACCAAACTCTGAAGATATGGTTTTGGTTAAATGATACTATTTGTCTGTGAGGAAAGTTCATTTGGAAGGTCAAGAGGGTGACGAAGCAGTTTTAGGTCCAACAGCTAGTGCAGATTTGACTGCTTTTTTCTGGAAGATTCTACAGACTCTATTTCTGCTAGGGCCACCCTCCTGATAACTTTCTTACATGAGGGAGATATCTGCTGAAATAAGTCTATGCTTTTCTGTGGGAAAGCTATACAGATTTTTCCAGATGTATCCTGGAATACCCAGGTATTAAGGAAAGCTTTTTTAGATTTGAAGAGTCGAGTTTTGGCTATAGGCGCTACTTTTTTTCTTTGATTTCCCTGTGTGTTACTTCCTCCTGTCCCTTAGCCCTCATGGGGGGGGGGGGGGGGGAACAGGAAAAAAATAAGAAGAAGAAAGAGAACTTAGACTCTGTTAGGCGCAACCAGTAATTACCTTTATTGGTATCTCACAGAGCCAAATACAAATAATAGTTCTCTCCCTGGAGCAGGTTGTCAGTCAGCAGCGCACATCCTGAATAACAAAAGACTGCTCAGCTAATACCTCCTGGACATCACATATATACTGTTGCAAGTTACATTTCTCATAAATCATGTGATTTCCCCTAAACTAGAATCAGAAAGTAGCCTGTACCATATATGGGTATATCAGTCTCTCCTGATGTTGTGGGCACATGCACCCTTAGTGGCCATTGGCTAATCAGTTATCTGTTTTTCGTGCACAGCCAGAACAATACCCTTGTGTCCTCTGCCTATCTCCCCAAATGAAACATTCTGGACATGTTAGGCTCACACTGTGTCCCCAGCCTGTCAACAACTGCCAAGGTTACCTTATATGAAAGGCATGATCTCAGCTCCTGAGAAAAGCACTGTATGTTGCAAAGATGCTAACTTCTTAGGCCATCTTGTGAGAACCAAACTGAGGCCTTAGTACAGGCCTTAGCCCTTAATAATAGGCATAACATAGGAAGGAATATACACCTGCAAATACTATGTTACAGTTCAGGGAATCCAGCATTTATTTTATGATTCTTCACATCTGGAAAATGTTTTGCAGGAACACAGTAAATAGTGTAAGTTGTTTGGGTTTGGTGAAACAGAGTTCTAGGATATTGATTTGGTCTCAGGATGTTAAGATTAGTTCTTAGGGTTTCCTATTTTCTTTCTCCTGTGATTTTCTTCTCTTCTCCACTGATGTGGGCTATTGATATTATATTTTTTGTCTTTGATTCGGTTTCTTTTCGTATCTCCTGTAGGAGTATAATTTGTTAGGCTTCTTTATTTCCTTGTTTATGAGCAGCGTATGTAATATTTCAAAAATGCAAATTCAAAAAAATGAACCTCACTCCTAAACCAGGGTAAGTGGGGTATTTTTATTTATTTATTTATTTAGAACATTTATATCCCACAGATTCCTACCATGACGGGCTCTATGTGGCTTACAACATTTATGAAAAGAAGGTCATACAAATTCAAGGTCGGGGGTATGATCTCAGCCTCTCAAATTCACTTAATAAGCCCTGATCAGAACAAGAGAGAGGAAGCACTGCCCTTGAAAAAGCCTGTAAGCGAAACGGATGGGGCCACCGTTGGGCAACAGATAAGTTTAAATTTACTTTATGTTTGAAAATAGCTGTTTCATAGCATTTCATAAGAATTAGCAAAGGTTTTTGTGAACCAAATAAGATTTGAAGTCTGCATTGAGATTGGCAATATATTTAAAAAATATTTTTAAACAAGAATAAAAAAGAATAAATTTGTTAAAAAAAATTGGGGGGGGGGGGGGATAAATTTTAAAAAAATTACAGTAATTGTCTCAAGCAAGGTTTTTACAACCAGTGATGAACACCATGCCCCCAGTTAAAGCCTCTGAAAATGGAAAGTAAGCGGTTGGGCGTTTTGAGGTCTTTCCCTTGCTTTTTAGAAATATTTCGTAACAACTAAACATTATATTTCCATATTAGTTTAACTGGATTCCTCCTCATCTGTCTGGTGACCTTATGCTTTGGAGTCCTTTATGGAGATCCTCTTACCATTGTCCACTGCTGTGGTGATCTGACAGCCCCGGGGTTAAGGTTGACGATGTCTTTAGCTGGTGGGAGTTGAGGATCTTCACCAGCCGAGGTATTAATTTTTTATGTTTGATGGATGGGAGTGGGGGAGAGGGGAGAGGAAATGCCTTTAACCCACCTATTACACCCATTTGACCCCCCCCCCCCCCTCGAAATTGCCTTTTGGCTTTGAAGTCCCTCCCAAGGCACACCCATACCATGTCTGTGAGTTATCACATGCAGATATAGACAGCAGCTTTTCCAAAAGCGATACGTACACATGTATGCCGACGTAAACATGCAAGCAAAGTTTGTTTGTTTATTTATTTATTTGTGCAATTCTTGTATTATTCAAAAACAAGTTTCGGTTGTAGTGTGATTTGTATTTTTCTATTTTACTTTGAATGTTCTTTTTTGTTCTCCACATAGATACCCGGATTCTGTATAGTACGCCTAGAGTTACGTGCAGTTCTGTGTGCAAATCTAGGCGTATTTTATAACTACGCATGTAGATTAATTATTTTAACAGTTGTTAAGCATTGTTAATAGCTCTTAACATGCGATGATAAGTCCTAACTGGCAAAAATTAGAATTTACGTGTGTACATTGCTGAGCGTATTCTACAATGTACTGCGTCTAAATTCTAACGCACGCAGGTAAAAAGGGGCATGCTTAGGGCCAGGGGCATAGCCAGACTTTGGCAGAAGGGGGTTCCAGAGCCCGAGGAGTGGGGGCACATTTTAGCCCCCCCCCCCCCCCCCGCTATTGCCGCCGACACCGCCCGCCCGCCTGCCAGCCATTGTCGACCCTGCCACCACCAACTTTACCCCCCCTTCCGATGACCCGCTCGACCCCCCCCTCCCGCCGTCAACCCACCGTCGCCTACCTTTGCTGGTGGGGGATCCCAACCCCCCCCCGCCAGCCGAGGTCCGCCTCGCAAAAGGCTTCCTTCTATTTCTGTTCCTTTTGCGAGGAGGATCTCGGCTGGCGGGGGGGTTGGGATCCCCCGCCAGCAAAGGTAGGCAACGGTGGGTTGGCGGCAGGAGGGGGGGGGTTGAGAAGGTCTTGGCAGGGGGGTCCAGGGCCAAATCTATGGGGGCCCTGGCCCCCCAGGCCCACGTAGCTACGCCACTGCTTAGGGGTGTGGAAATGGGTGTTTTGTGGGCATTCCAAAATCTACGCACATTGTTGTAAAATACAGGCCAATGCGTGTAAATCTACGCGCAGGGATGTACACCAGCTTTTTGTTGACGTAAATGGACACGCGTAGGTTCGGTCACATGAACTACACCTAAGCGTATTTTAAATACTATGCGTAAATTTATGTACATTATTTAGAATACACTTAAGCATAATTGCCTAAAGCACGGTAATTTTAGGCGCCATATTTAGAATCGGGCGCAGAATGTTTTACATATGCAGGTTATAAATAAAGTTGTCATTATTATTATTTTATTTTATTTATTTCTTTAGAACATTTATATCCCACAGATTCCCACCATGGCGGGTCTATGTGGCTAGCAACATTTATGAAAAGAACATTATACAAATTCAAGGTCGGAATAGAGAATAAGGAACATCTTGGGAGGGGAGCAAGCAACAGGAGGTACAAACAAAGGCCGATAGGAAGTTAAATAACAGAAGAGTATGATTTATCATATAGATAAGTCTTAAGGGACTTCTTGAACAGATTGTGGTCGGTAGTCTCCTTTAATGTAGCTGGTAGAGTGGAGGAGTGGCCTAGTGGTTAGGGTGGTGGACTCTGGTCCTGTGGAACTGAGGAACTGAGTTCGATTCCCACTTCAGGCACAGGCAGCTCCTTATGACTCTGGGCAAGTCACTTAACCCTCCACTGCCCCATGTAAGCCGCATTAAGCCACTTCCATGAGTGGGAAAGCGCAGGGTACAAATGTAACAAAAATAAAATAGATACTACTGGAGATTCTACATGGAATGTTGCTATTGTTGGAGATTCTACATGGAATGTTGCTACTATGGGAGATTCTACATGGAATGTTGCTATTCCACTAGCAACATTCCATGTAGAAGGCTGCGCAGGCTTCTGTTTCTGTGAGTCTGATGTCCTGCACGTACGTGCAGGACGTCAGACTCACAGAAGCAGAAGCCTGCGCGGCCACATTGGTGATCTGCAAGGGCCGACTTCTACATGGAATGTTGCTAGTGGAATAGCAACATTCCATGTAGAATCTCAAATAGTAGCAACAGTGGAGGAGTGGCCTAGTGCTTAGGGTGGTGGAGTTTGGTCCTGAGGAACTGAGTTTGATTCCCACTTCAGGCACAGGCAGCTCCTTGTGACTCTGGGCAAGTCACTTAACCCTCCATTGCCCCATGTAAGCCTGCCATGAGTGGGAAAGCGCAGGGTACAAATGTAACAAAAATAAAATAGATACTATTGGAGATTCTACATGGAATGTTGCTACTATTGGAGATTCTACATGGAATGTTGCTCCTATTTGACATTCTACATGGAATGTTGCTATTCCACTAGCAACATTCCATGTAGAAGGCTGCGCAGGCTTCTGTTTCTGTGAGTCTGACGTCCTGCAGGACGTACGTGCAGGACGTCAGACTCACAGAAGCAGAAGCCTGCGCGGCCACATTGGTGATCTGCAAGGGCTGACCTCTACATGGAATGTTGCTAGTGAAATAGCAACATTCCATGTAGAATCTCAAATAGTAGCAACAGTGGAGGAGTGGCCTAGTGCTTAGGGTGGTGGAGTTTGGTCCTGAGGAACTGAGTTTGATTCCCACTTTAGGCACAGGCAGCTCCTTGTGACTCTGGGCAAGTCACTTAACCCTCCATTGCCTCATGTAAGCCTCATTGAGCCTGCCATGAGTGGGAAAGTGCAGGGTACAAATACAGCAAAAAATAAAATTCCAGTAGCGAGGACTCACAAAGCAAAAAGGAGGAGGAGAAGATCAATTTGTATCTCAGATTCCTGCAGCTAGGATAGTAGAGAGTGAGATAGATACGAGAAGGCTTTTTGGAATTCCTGGGAGGTCAATCAGGCTGAACATATAAACTGAAGCTTCCCCGTAAATGATCTTGTGGGTTAGAGCACAGATTTTGAATTCGATACTCTCTTTATGCTTATTATTATTAAATCAGCTTTTTACACATGTAAAAATCATCTGTATGATATACAGTTATGCGGTTTAAAGAACTGTTCTGAGAGGGTTTGCCTAGCATGAGGGGTGAGCATGACAAGGTTAATTTATCACATAAGGGGACCTGGGTGCTTGAAACTTTATTGAAAGCAGCGGGTGGGAGTGGGGAGGGGAGCGCAGGGCTGAAGCTTTGCCTTGAGTGCTTAATACCCGTGCACTGGCTCTGATTAGAGCTGTCGGCAGACATTTCAGGGTTTGCCTAGCACACATTACAGCTGCTGTGGCTTTACAGTGATTTCACCCATGGTCCACCGAAACATCTGCTTCGCCATCCGTTAAAAAAACCCCAAAGCCATCAAGAACTGACCCCCTGAAGAAAGAGATGCAAGACGTGGTCAGCAGAACCTGTGACACTAATGAATTCTTCAAAGCTCATCATTTCCAGCTTGAGGTTTAGTTGGGTTAACGCAGAAAAATCCATTTTGCGACTAATTTTATAGGCCCTTTTTAATACATAAAATAGTATTTCTTGAGCAGGAACAGCCATTTATACAATCGCCCTGGAGGGCCGACAGAGGAACGCTCATCTGAATTACGAATTGACCGTGAGGTCCAAGAAGATGCTCTACGTTGCCCAATTACATCTGCCCTATTTAGGAGCTATTCCGTCTCAAAGCCTTTTCTTTGGCTCTGAACCATAAGGAACCGATTAGTGATGCCTCATTGTCCGTGGTTAATGTGCTGAAGATAAAGGGACCATCAGAATGTGCTAAATCTATGGACATGAAATTGGAAGCAATTGATTTTTTTCTCTGAAGTTTTCAAAACGATTCCATGAATTCTGAAGGTCTGCTCTTTACACCTGAATATAGCTGTTTTGAGCCTCCAGCACTGACGAGTTTCAGAATCAAATTAACGGATGGGTAAACCTGAAACGTTACGACGCTGAAAAGTTATATTTGAAAGCAGACAAGCTGAAGAATGCGTGAATAATTTGTGGAATTGGAGCTAAGTGAGTCCCGTAGGAGACTTTCTGCCTCTATGTATATGAGTTTATAAATTGTTTATATTGGTTTGAAGAGAGAACTCTTTTTGATAAAGAATTAAAGGGTTGTAAAATAATGATTTCCAAATGATATTACTGTTGTGGACCATTTTGGTAATGGATAATTGAACATTTTTAGCAAGAAGTAAGTGCCTTTCATCCTCAGAGGAACAGGATCAAAGGAGCTACGTTTATCACCTCAAGCAGCAACGTTGGGATTCTGAGCGGACGCATTAGCCTCTTGAGCCTTAGAGAGGGCGGAGAGCAGGGCTTTTTTTCAGGGGGTACTTGGGGGTACTGAGTACCGGCACCTTTTCCATTGTCTGCTAAAATTGACCCCTGGAACCCAAGTTTTAATGATAGAGCTCAGGGTTCTACACACCAATTCTGTCTTGTCGTAGATTCTGTGACTGGTTGCAGGGGGCCTGGCTATTATGGGGTGAGACCCTCAGTGATCACCCCACTCTTGAAGGGTGGCCTAGCATTTGAGTACCGGCACCTTTTTTGCTAGATAAAACACGCTGGCGGAGAGATAGCGGCTGCTAAAAGGGACTGATTATTTCTCCAGATCACTGAGATGCCCCTGATGAACTCTGATAGGGCCAGGACAGATATGGGCCGTTGCAGGATGGTAAATAAAAGTCCACCACAAGCGCTATTTTCTGGCCCAAACAGCTTCTTTCAGAATTCCTTCTGAGACTCTTCCTGTTTTCCTCAGCCGCTTGTCTCTTCTGAACCTTTGCTTGGACATCTCCTCAGAAGCCTACATTTCTCCTCAGGCCTTACTGTGAATCTCAAAGCCTCATCCTGAATGGGAACTCCTGGAGGATTCACTTGGACATGAACCTTGTTACTTTCTCCATCAGACAAGGACAGGAGTTGAGGTACTGGTTTTATTACTTCTGTAAACTGCCTGTAGCTTGGTCTGTGCCATAACGTGGGCCAGACAAGAAAATTATGAGATGGAGCTTAGTGAAGGAACTGACTTCAGCTTTCCAGGGCTGCCGAGAGCTGGAGTTGGGCCCAGGACAAAGCCGCCCCCAGGCCCCCCCATCCGAGATCACCGGGACCCCTGCCGCCCGCCCACCCGAGATCGCCAGGCCCCCGCCGCCCACCCACCCAAGGTCACTGGGCCCCCCCTCCACCCGCTGCCGGGCCGGGCCCTCAGAACTAACCTTAAGCCTCCTTTCACTTCACAGCAAGCAGCGGCAGGGCAGACCTCTCCTCCTTCCTTCCGTGCCCCGCCCTCACGGACATTACGTCAGGCGAAGGCGGAACACGGAAGGAAGGAGTGGCCTGCCCTGCTGCTGCTTGCTGCGAAGTGAAAGGAGGTTTAAGGTTAGTTTCGGGAGTGACGGAGGGCGGGCCAGGCGGCGGCGCCAGGCCCCCCTCGGAGGCCCGGGCCTGAGGACTTTTGTCCCCCCTGTCCCCCCCTCTCGGCGGCCCTGCAGCTTTCTAGTGTGTATAAACCCATTTGTAGCAAATCTACCACTGTAGATGCCCTACAAGGCCCAATATTTTATTTATTTATATGTTACATTTGTATCCCACATTTTCCCACCTATTTGCAGGCTCAGTGTGGCTTACATAGCGCCGGAGAGGTGTTTACTGGCTCCAGGGTAAACAAATACAAGGAGATGTTGTGGTGGGATCGGTTCATGTGATAGGACCACATAAAAGATTCGTTCAGCGGAAACATTTTGTAGTTTCCATTTCGGTCTTTAGTGATGTTGTGTCGCAGGGTTCTGACGATTATGTTGGGTCGGTAGGATAAGCCTTTTTAAACAAGTGAGTCTTTAGTGTTTTTCTGAAGTTTATGTGGTCGTACGTAGTTTTCAGGGCTTTTGGCAGTGCGTTCCATAGTTGTGCGCTGATATAAGAAAAGCTGGATGCGTAGGTTGATTTATATATGAGTCCATCGCATCGTGGGTAGTGTCGATTTAGGTACAAACGTGTCGATTCAGTGGTATTTCTGATTGGTAGGTTCAGGGGCGTAGCCACTTTTGCTCCAGGCCCGCCCAGCCTCTTCTGCCCGCTCTCCCCGTCCGCGTGGTCTGCTCACTTTTACTGCCCTGAAGCGCCGTTCTCCCTCCAGCACCGGCGATTCCCATAGCCAGCTTTCTGCCAGCGCGCGTCGTTGGAGCATCTTCTCAGGCGCGCCCAGCCTACTCTGCAACTTCCTGCGTCCCACCTTTGCGGAAAACAGGAAGTTGCAGAGTAGGCGGGACGCGCCTGAGAAGAGGCTCTGACGACGCGCACTGGCAGAAGGCTGGCTATGGGAATCGCCGGTGCTGGAGGGAGAACGGCGCGTCAGGTCAGTAAAAATGACCAGAACTGACTATGTGCAGGGGGCTGTCGCGGGGGGGAGGGGTAGCGGGTGAAGAGGAAATGCGGCGGCCGGATGGAGAGGAAATGCGACAGCGGTGGGGGCGGGGGGTGGTAGCGGGTGGAGAGGAAATGCAAGGCCTGTGCCCACCCAGTCCACCTCCAAGCCCATCTAAAAATTAAACTCTGGCTACGCTACTGGGTAGGTTAAGTCTGTCATTATCCCGGTGCATCACCGTAGATAATTTTGTGAACCATAGTGCAGATTTTGAAGGCTATGCGTTCTTTGATTGGAAGCCAGTGAAGTTTTTCGCTGAGGGGTCTTTGCACTTTCCAATCTCGTTTTTCCGTAGATGAGTCTTGCTGCCGTGTTTTTCGCGGTCTGGAGTTTCTTTAAGGTTTGTTCTTTGCAACCTGCATAGATTCCATTGCAATTGTCTAGATGGCTTAATACCATTGATTGTATCAGGTTGCGAAAGGTTGCCCTCGGGAAGAATTGTTTCATGCGTTTGAGTTTCCACATTGAGTAGAACATTTTCTTTTATGTTGAAATATACCTGAATTATTACCTCTAAGTACCTAAAAGGATCACAAATGCCCCTTCCTGATAAAGCTGGAGGCAGTTAGACTAAAATTTGGGAATTTATGAATCTATGCAGATTTCTGCTTTGCCCACAATCCTGGACTTTCCAGGATGATTCAGTTATGGAGGGCCTGAAAATCAAACTGTTGACAGTGGGTTGTGCACTTGCTAGAGCAGTCCCCTTGCAAATCATCTGGGGAAGTTTATTGCGTCATGTGCCACAAGCTACATGAGCCTGATAGCATACAGAGCACCTGAATCAAGGTGGACAGTGACAGAATATATTTCAGAATTCCACTTGATGTGTAGGAACTGAACTGGAACGAACCAGCATTGCAGTTGCACTTCAGGAGGGTGGTGAAGGGTTCCGGGAAATAAGATCATAAACCAGTTGACCAAAATAGGCCTGAAGATCTCAAATCTTTTACCACTGCCTATAATCCATTTGATCACCACCTAATGGAACATTACTAGCACTAGGATTTAGAATGTACAGACGATGGACATGACAAACCAGCTCCTGGAAGAGAGGAACATGGTCTCGTGTTCGTAACATTTACTTGAAAATCGCTAACTGCAGCTGAGAAAACAGGGTTTGCACTTTTATTGTGGACATGTTGGCAACTGGTAGCAGTTGGTCCAATCTGAGCATTGTGATAAATAAGAAGCTGTCCTAGCCGGGGCAGGCCACTAGATGGCGCTGTTCCCCTAAGAATGTGCAGGATGTCCGGGGTAGGCCACTAGAGGGCACTAGGAGAATAGGTGGAGGTCGCTAGGGTGGGAGGGAGCCTGAGGTTGGGGACACATTTTGAGTGCTGCCCCACCACCACGCCCCACCCTGCCTCACCTCCCCCTGCCACCACCACCGCCTCGCGCCCCCTCGCACCCCCTTTGCCTCCTCTCCCGCCAGCCAAAGCCTTCCTTCAGTGCTATCTCAGGCGCAGCCACGCTCCTGCCCTGCTGTTCTTGCTCCTTCTGTCCTGTGCACGCTGACGCTCCTTCTCAGTTTCACGTAAAGGAGCGTCAGCGTGCACAGGACAGAAGGAGCAAGAAGAGCAGGAACGTGGCTGCGCCAGAGATGGCGCTGAAGAAGGCTTCTGCTGGTGGTGGTTGGGGACCCCAGCCAGCCAAACCAGCCCGGACATAATTTGTGGGGGCCTAGGCCCGCGTGGCCTCCCGTAGCTATGCCCCTGTTCCATGCAAAGGAATGTTTCCCCTGTTAGATTGGGGATTACCAGAAGAGTAAGTTCCCTAGAGAGTCACTGGGGGGAATGACTGGGAGGTCCCGGGGTCGGAGGAAGCCCAGCCCAAGGGGAGCAGCTTGGTAACAAAATGCAGAGAAACAGTGTCCTTGTACTGAAGAGTGATGGGGGGAGGGAGGAGCTTGGAAAGAGATAAAGCTAGAGTTTATTTATTTATTTATTTATTTATTTGTGATATTTATATCCCATATTACACCAAGAAATCTTGAGTTCAATGTGGCTTACAACATGAAATCAGTATGGCAGTGAAAGGAATAAAGTAGTACTAGTGGATTAAGATAATTATAAGTTGAATAATCAGAAGAATTTAATAAGGATATAGAATAACATATTGACTTCAATGGACAGCAAAGAAGAATAATTATAACACTGAGAGAAGAGATAATAACAGTGCGATAGAAAATAATTCATTAATTATAAGCTTCAGACAATTTAAGTTAGTGCAAGGATTATAGCTATAAAGTACTATACATTGATTAAAGAATTGAACTAATGTAGACTGAAATTACATTATGGATACATTTCATATAATTTGATATTATAAAGAGATTAGACAGAGGTTAACGTTCTGTTGACAGGAATTTGGTAAAGAGATGTGATTTCAGGGATTTGCGGAACTGGAGATAATTATATTGATGTTTAATTAACTTTGGTAGTGAAATTCCACCGTTTCGTTCCAAAGTAGGTGAAGTCTGTAGGATAAGGCAAATTTATAAACTATCTTTCTACAACTGGGGAAATCTAGCGTAAGGCTGTCTCTTGCTCCAGAGATTGCATTACATAGGGGAAGTTCTGTTAGTGATTGCATGTAATTTGGAGCAATTCCAGAAATAATTAAATGACTAAAAGCGCAGATCTTGAAATAGACTCTGGCTTTTATGGGTAACCAGTGAAGTCTAGTTAGTAGAGGGGTTGCACTGTCAAAACGTGACATATTGTAAATCAAGCGGGTTGCTGTATTTTGAACTGTCTGAAATTTTTTAGTTAACTGATCTTTACAACTGGCATTACAGTAGTCCAGTTGTGTTTAGTACAAAGGATTGAATCAGGAGTCTGAGAGTGGAGGTTGGGAAAGAAGACCTTATACGTTCTAGCTTCCAAAGAGTTTGGAAAGACTTGGATACAACCGAGGAGACTTGAAGCTCAAATGTTAAGTGATGGTCTATAATCCCTCCAAGTACTTTTAGTCTATTTTCCATTGGGTAGGTTGTTTGATCAATTGTAAAGTTATTGTAAGGAGTGTGATCAAAAGGATTTGTTGCTACCAAGAACTTGGTTTTCTCTTGGTTCAGTTTTAGTATAACGTTGGATGCCCAGGATTCCATGAGGTTAAGGCCTAATTTGGTTTCATTAAGGATTCCATGAATCTCGTTTTCCAATCCAATTATCTGCATAAATAAAAGTGGGGAATCCTACCGTTTCTAATTTAGAGCCTAGTGGTGTCATCATAACATTAAATAAGACAACGCATGCGCCGGCGTTTTTCGCTGGGGAACGGAAGCCGGTGGAAGGTTGAGTTCCTGCCCGTCTTGGAACCATGAGTGGTGAATATCCACAAATTGAACCCGACTCCTGATGACGCTCTAATAGCGAAACGCAGACTGTGTAGAGTCCAGGGTGATCTATCAGTGGCGATGGATTGATTACACACCAAGTTTGAGAAGTTGCTGAACATTTTTATGCTATTCTACCAAGAAGCCTTTCAGCGAGAGAACTTTTGGGGTGTGAACAAACTGCATTTCAACATATAACACATGGAGTGATGATTTGTGAGCACAAAGACTTTCACGGATGAATTTATCAGTTGGTGCAGAACCTGACTTAAATGTTAATGCACGGATTGTGAACTATAAGCGATAGGTTTGAACTAATGGGCTTGGGACGGTAGTTAGTGATCAGATGTGTTAGCTAGTGGTCTCACGGTGTGAAATTGTATAAATGAGGGTGAATGATGAGTACATATGTAGGATATTTGACATTTTGAGGAAATATGTATGGTAGGTATATTTTGTATAATGAATAAAGAGCATTGAGTATAACTGTTTGAGATTCGCATATTACATAAGATAGGAAACAACAGGGAACCTAGTGGCACACCACAATCTGATGACCGGGGGGGGGGGGGGGGGGGGGGGAACAGAGAGCCAGATAATTTTACCCTACAAGATCATGTTTTAAGGAAACCTCTAAACCATTGCAATACTGCGCCCCCAATTCCATAATAATCCAGTAAGTTTAATAAAATGCCATAATCTAACACATCGAAGGCACTAGACATATCGAATTGTAAACTTAAAATCCTTTTACCCAAACTGATCAACTTCTTGAAATTACATATAAGGGTGGTTAATACTGTTTTTCAGTGCTATAGCGTGGTCTGAAACCAGGTTGGGAATTGTGGAGGAGAGAGAAGGAATTGAGATAGTTTAAGAAATGGTATGGGATTTGCGTTGCAAACCATATGAGGAAAGACTTGCAGGCCTGAACATGTATACCTTGGAGGAAAGGAGAAACACGTATTAATCTGCAAACGAACCTTTTCCGGAGACGGGAAGGTGGTAGAACTAGAGGACATGAATTGAGGTTGAAGGGGGGCAGACTCAGGAGTAATGTCAGGAAATATTTTCCACGGAAAGGGTGGAAGATACGTGGAATGCCCTCCCACGGGATGTGGTGGAGATGAAAACGATAATGGAATTCAAACATGCGTGGGATAAACACAAAGGAATCCTGTTTAGAAGGAATGGATCTACGGAATCTTAGTGGAGATTGGGTGGCGATGCTGGTAATTGGGAAGCAAAACTGGTGCTGGGCAGACTTGTATGATCTACGCTCTGATCGTAACTGAATAGATAGGGATGGGGTGGAGTGTAAATTTTAAGGGGCTTTGACGCTATCTTCAGAACTTTTACTACAAGAACAGTGCTGGGCAGACTTCTACGGTCTGTGCCCTGAGAATGGCAAGGACAAATCAAACTGGGGTATACATATAAAGTATCACATACCAAGTAAAATGAGTTTACCTTGTTGGGCAGACTGGATGGACCGTTCAGGTCTTTATCTGCCATCATTTACTATGTTACTATGTTAGAATGCTACTATACCCTCCATCACTTTTGTTAGAAGGGGGATAGAGGCCGCTGGTCTGTAATTCGTAACGTCACTCCTGGAGACTTGTAAGTTTTTTGGAATGGGAATTAGTATTATGGATTCTAAAGTTATGCCCTCTAGGGGGGGTCTTTGGTTGCCTTCGGGTTTAAGCTGCCTGCACTGTCCCCTGCCATTGACCTGGAGGAGGGAAAGGGGAATCTTGGAGAGCAGAGAGATCCTTTGTAAGAGGCCTGTTGCGGCTCCATAAAATGGCAACCAGAAGTGGAGTGTGCTACGGGTGGGTAGAGGAAGGTCCAGCCTGGGAGCAGGGGATCGGAGCTAGGGAGAGCCCATCCCAGGACCAGGGTGGATCCAGAGTGGGGTCACCACTGGAGGAGGGTCAGACTAAGGGGGTCTGAGCCCGATACAGAGAAGTTATACTGTGAGGAGGAGTACAACCTTTAGAAATAAAATCTTTCTACAGGATAGGCATGGACAGGAGCCTTGTAAATATGTATATAGCCCCTGAATGAAAGTGCCCCTGTAAATATACCTGAGGAGAATAGTAGAAAAGGTGTTTCCTCCAGGAATAACAGAAGTCTGGGATTGAGTTGTGCTGAAGTTTATTAAGTGACTCTATGAACATTAAAGTTAAAGTCTGCCTGTCGCAGAGGTTGCAATAAAAGTTATATTTTGTTATTAAACCCTTCGGAGTGCCTTTTGGTTCCTGGATTGTAGAGCTGAGTGGAACCCAGATCTGGAAAAGTGTCTCCCAACCCCCCGGATCGCTATTCCGGACCACTGACCCACTCCCAAGCTCGACTGCAGATTAACTGGAATGGATGAGTGAGGGGAGATTGACCCTGAATGTGAGACTAAACTGACCCAGGGCCGGAGCTAGCGTACAGGTGAGACTCGGGTTACACATATTTCTCAGTTTCCAGTTCCTGTGGGAAAATATGCAGATATAATGGGATGGAGCAGCTGTCAGTTTTATGCACACTATTCTCCACTCCCCCCTTTTACAAAGCCCATTCAAAGTGAATGGGCTGTGTTGGCATTACAGTGCGGCTTTGTAAAAGCGGGGTACGTTTGTGTACTATTTTACCAAAGGAAAATTTACCACAGGATTCACTATCCCATGATACCTCAGTACCCTGAGTTAGTGAATCCTGCAGTAGAGGAGTGTGGTAGCCGTGTTAGTCCACTCTTAGGGTTATCAATAGAAATCAAACAAAATAAAACATGGAAAAGAAAATAAGATGATACCTTTTTTATTGGTCATAACTTAATACATTTCTTGATTAGCTTTCGAAGGTTGCCCTTCTTCGTCAGATCGGAAATAAGCAAATGTGCTAGCTGACAGTGTATATAAGTGAAAACATTCAAGCATTACTTTGACAAGCTAATCAGAAGTAAACTTCCATCACAGACTGAAAAGGAACAGAAGGGCACACTTCCCTGTAATTTATCCAGTTGCAAACTATGCCAAAATATTTCACAGGACCCCAAAGTCATCCACAAAGGAAAGATATTCAACATAAAGGGATCTTTCACTTGCTCATCTTCCAATGTGGTATATATCATTCAGTGTAAAAAATGTAACGAAGGATGCTATATTGGAGAAACAGGCCAGATGCTTAAGACAAGATTCAATTTACATAGACATCACATGAACAATACTGGTGCCAGTAGGGCTCCCACCCCTGTTGGTCAGCATTTTACAGGACCAGGACACTGTACCAGTGACTTCACAGTGAGAATCCTGAAAGGTAACTTTAAAACCATACAAGAACATAAGACCTTTGAAGTCAGAATGATTGAATATTTTAATACCCAACAGAAAGGACTTAACAAGGATCTGGGGTTCCTAGCCCATTATAAACCATAAAGCTGTATTTCTCTGTTGATCACCCTCCCCTCACCTATCCACACCTATCCTGTTAGAATATCAATGATATGCTTTGATGTCCCCATGCATACCTCCTACCCACCCCCATCCTCCCACCCTGTCAGACTGTCATAGTACTGCTTGAATGTTTTCACTTATATACACTGTCAGCTAGCACATTTGCTTATTTCCGATCTGAGGAAGAAGGGCGACCTTCGAAAGCTAATCAAGAAATGTATTAAGTTATGTCCAATAAAAAAGGTATCATCTTATTTTCTTTTCCATGTTTTATTTTGTTTGATTTCTAGTGAATCCTGCAGTAATTTTCTTTTTTTTTTACGTTGCTGCAGCCACGGATACTGTACTTTCCCCAACTATAGCAGTACAAAGATGGCAGCCACCACTCAGGCCTTCTACCTTTGAAATGGCCGGCCAGGAGACATACAATAAACAGTCCCTACTTCTGGAGTCCATATAATCAAAAGGGTGGATATTCAAAAGGATCATGAAACCCTGCTGAGCTGGCCATGCCAGGATAGTCAGCGGGACTTAACTAATATTCAAGGCAGTTTAACTGGCCAGAAATGCCTCTTGGCTGGCTACATCACTTGTTAGGAGCTAACCGGTCAGTTTCAGTGGCACTTAACTGGTTAGTGCCTGCTGAAAATGTCCAGTTAGTGCCCAACTCAAAAACAGCTATTTAGGGGACATTACAGGGGTGAAGTCATAAATACAAAAGTACAGCATCCTGTTTCCAACAGTGGCCAATCCAGGTCACAAAAACCTGGCAAGATCCCGAAAAACTTAAATACGTTTTTATGCTGCTTATCCCAGAAATAAGCAGTGGATTTTCCCCAAGTCAATTTAATAATGATCTATGGACTTTTCCTTTAAGAAGCTGTCCAGACCTTATTTAAACCCCGCTAAGCTAACTGCCTTTACCACTTTCTCTGGCAACAAGTACCTGGCAAGATCCCAAAATAGTACAGTACATTTTATGCTGCTTATCCTAGAAATAAGCAGTGGATTTTCCCAAGTCCATTTTAATAATGGTCTATGGACTTTTCCTTTAGGAAGCCATCCAAACTTTTTTAAAACTCTGCTAAGCTAACCGCTTTTACTACATTCTCTGACAACGAATTCTGGAGTTTAATTACATGTTGAATGAAGAAATATTTTCTCCAATTTGTTTTAAATTTCCTACTTTGTAGCTTCATTGCGTGCCCCCTAGTCCTAGTATTTTTGGAAAGAGTAAACAAGTGATTCACGTCTACCTGTTCCACTCCACTTGGCCAGCTAAGTACCAATATTCAGCCCTTAACCAGACCAGGTCACCGCTTAAAAGTCACTTTTCTGTTGGTTAAGGGCTGAATATTGCACTTAACTGGCTATGGTTTCAATGGGTCTATAGACCTAGAAACTCAATGCCGGAGCCCCGGACGTGACCCAGGGTTGAATTTCTGGGTATAACACCAGCGACAGCGAAACTCTGAGTGCCGCCAGCTGAACTTCAACCCCAAAGTGCTGCTCACTATCCCCTCTGAACACCAAAGCACTAATCAGCTAGGCTGGGGCAGTCCGGGGCTGGAGCTGGTTAGTGTTAATATTCAGTCCACTAAACGGTGAAGTGAGCAGATAAAGTTAAGACACCTGAAGGCTCTCCTAGCTTTCTCTGCTGAGTTTACCAGGCACCGGGCACAATATCGGCTGGCTGCCTCTCTAACCCAGATATTTAATGACAGAGGCCCGACAGGCCTCGGCATTGAATATCTGAGGTTAATTCATCCCCTGGCTGTGAGAAGCTTACATGCCACTTACCACCACAGGCTGACTATCAGACCCAATCCACTGGACCACTCTCTGTTGCGCACAATTGACAATCCTTTTAACAACATACGAATATGTCCCCCCCCCCCCCCACACACAGACACACCTCTGCATCCTGATCTCCACGACTGGAAGATACGGGGGGGGGGGGGGGGGGAGGGTAAAGAGATGGGGAAGGAGGGGGTAGAGGGGGGAGGGGAGAAAATTTTAAAAACTTGTTGATGGCAAAATTTTAACTCATTTGTAACAATGTATGTTGGGTATTTTGCAATATTGTATATGTAGTTATTTGGCTGTGTATCTTAAGTTGATCCATCAATAAAAATGTTGAAATATTAAAAACAAAAAGATAGTTTAAAGGCCTACCTCACCCTGATTCCCCAATGCTTATAAAAGTTCAAAATCCTATTCCTATCACCGATTCCCCCTTCCCCCCTGCACCTATTGGGGTCTCACTGCCCTGCCTTGGGGGTTACCTCTGTATAAATGGGGGCTGGTGACCCATAGTAGTGGTTTTATAGTACATTCACTGAAACTTCCTCCCCCCCCCCAAATAAAAAAAAGCAGCGCTGCCTACACCTCCAGGAGGCTTTTCATCCTATCTGTGAGCAGTGGCGTAGCCACAGGTGGGCCTGGGTGGGCCAGGGCCCACCAAACAGTAGCACACATTTAGTGGTAGCTGGTGGGGATCCCAAGCTCGGCCAGCTGAAGACTTCCCTCTGATGGTAACTCTCCATGATACTGGCACCTGAGCATGTTCATTTTCAGTGCATACCTGCTGCAGACTGCCAAGGTGGAAAGAAGCGTTTTCCCGCCTGCTGAGATATTTTTTTGGTGGTGGTTTGGGGAGGGGGAAGAACACTTGGTGCCCACCCACTTCTTGCCTAGGCCCACCCAAAATCTGTTGTCTGGCTACACCCCTGTCTGTGAGCCTCACCAAAGTCCAAATAGGATGAGCAGATTTTCAGTCCTCCTGCCCTCCGGGGTCTTTATTTCAAAATGGCACTGATCAGCCCCAGAGTATGGGAGGGAGCATGTATGCAGACAGCCTTCGCAGTCAATTTATCTTTAGAGGCAAACTAACATTTCTGTGACAGTCTGCCTTCAGATCCAGTCAGGACATTCTCCCGACTCACGGAACACTTTTCTCTCCTTGAAGTGACTTCAAGGGAAACAGGTATGAGAGAGAGAGAGAGAGAGAGGCCACAACCAAGTCTAGAGGAGACCTATCAAAGCAACACTGAAACTCTATGCCAGAAACCCCACATGGAAAGCACCGGTGCATAAGGCTAAAGTCTGAATTGTACCCAAGATAGGGAAGTGAATAAAAAAAAAACCCAGCTCCAGCAGAGGTAGGGTTACCACATTTGCAGAGACAAAGAATAAAAAGTAAAAATGGTTACTACCTTTACTAAAGAAATATTTAATTGTAATGTGACCTCACCCAAAAGAGTTCAAGGCTCTTCCTACTTTACCCAATTCAAATACCTCCGGCAAGCTTAAACTTAAACAGAGATCCAGATACACAATTTTAAAACTAACCCTGTTACTCTATTTCTTATAAACAGAGGAGGAAATTACTCTATTAAAAACTTACTCAGAGATGTAAATGAGGTTGATAATAAAAAATTAACATTTATTTATTTATTTATTTATTTATTGCATTTGTATCCCACATTTTCCCACCTCTTTGCAGGCTCAATGTGGCTTACAATAT
Organism: Microcaecilia unicolor; assembly: GCF_901765095.1. NCBI lineage: Eukaryota > Metazoa > Chordata > Amphibia > Gymnophiona > Siphonopidae > Microcaecilia > Microcaecilia unicolor. The sequence goes on from NC_044033.1 coordinate 10,086,725, forward strand.
ATCATGGATAGTGAAAGTAGATTAGACAATAGACATTTAGTATACCAGAAAAGATCTTGGGTAACATAGTAGAAATATGAACAAGCAAATAATATAAAACAGTTCTGAATATCTGTGGATTTCACTAAAATGTTTCTTTGCAGGAATAACAGAAAATTTCAGAAAATCTCAATTTGAAACCATTAAATCAAATAAATATATTTATATATCAGATGTAAGTAATCTAACACATTTCTATTCAATTAGTGATATAACATGAATTTGATACTTTGTGTAATTGTTTTAGGTGATTAAATTTTACCCTTCAGCCGAAACAGGTAAATATATAATTTCTTCTCTAATCTCCTTTACACCTTTTCTTTTCCTGTTTGTTACTTCACAGTTTTTTTTTCTTCTTGTATTATCTTAAAGTTTGAAGTCTTCCTGCTTTCTTGGTTTTATCTTCTGTCTTTGTCTTTCTTTTCGTTGGGAACCTGCTTCTTAATCCGACAGTCACTAACTGCGAATCAGGTCCAGAAACCTACTACTCTATCTAAAAAAACTGAAATGAAAAAAACCTATTTCTTTCTAATTAAGTAATTATTGCCTCCAAGTTCTCTGTCAGAGTTTACTTGTATTTATTAATATATATATATATATATAGAGAGAGAGAGAGAGAGAGAGAGAGAGAGAGAGAGAGAGAGAGAGAGAGAGAGAGAGAGAGATTTGTAGCATTTGTACCCCACATTTTCCCACCAATTTGCAGGCTCAATGTGGCTTACAATATATCATGGATAGTGAAAGTAGATTAGACAATAGACATTTAGTATACCAGAAAAGATCTTGGGTAACATAGTAGAAATATGAACAAGCAAATAATATAAAACAGTTCTGAATATCTGTGGATTTCACTAAAATGTTTCTTTGCAGGAATAACAGAAAATTTCAGAAAATCTCAATTTGAAACCATTAAATCAAATAAATATATTTATATATCAGATGTAAGTAATCTAACACATTTCTATTCAATTAGTGATATAACATGAATTTGATACTTTGTGTAATTGTTTTAGGTGATTAAATTTTACCCTTCAGCCGAAACAGGTAAATATATAATTTCTTCTCTAATCTCCTTTACACCTTTTCTTTTCCTGTTTGTTACTTCACAGTTTTTTTTTCTTCTTGTATTATCTTAAAGTTTGAAGTCTTCCTGCTTTCTTGGTTTTATCTTCTGTCTTTGTCTTTCTTTTCGTTGGGAACCTGCTTCTTAATCCGACAGTCGCTAACTGCGAATCAGGTCCAGAAACCTACTACTCTATCTAAAAAAACTGAAATGAAAAAAACCTATTTCTTTCTAATTAAGTAATTATTGCCTCCAAGTTCTCTGTCAGAGTTTACTTGTATTTATTAATATATATATATATATAGAGAGAGAGAGAGAGAGAGAGATTTATAGCATTTGTATCCCACATTTTCCCACCAATTTGCAGGCTCAATGTGGCTTACATTATGCCGTAATGGTGATCGCCATTTCCAGGTATTGCATTAAGGTGTGTGTGTGTGTGTGTGTGTATATATATATATAATTTTCTTAGTAACCCAGAAAAAATGGCTAATTAGATTTACCCTGATTTAACCCTTCCACAGTTACCTCAAGGACAGTAAAACTCAGACTCTCATTAGTGTTTAACTCTGCTGATATTTACTTATTAGGATTTATTTACCACCTTTTTGAAGCAATTCACTCAAGGCAGTGTACAGTAAGAATAGAACAAACCTGAGCAATAGGCAATTACAGCAATAAAAATGTTCAAATAACAATACAAAGTAAGGCATAGTTACTACTTACAAAGTCAACACAATACGCAATAGAACATTTAATTGATAGTGTAGGGTAAATCAAAGATGGAACATGTAGATAGGTAAGAGAGTAAGAGGAGTTAGAAAGTAAGGTGACTAATTTAAAGAAAGTTGCACACGAGGTCAGAGAGATGGTTAAATATTATCTCAGCTAGGGTAGGAGTGGATAAACATATATATATTTTTTTTCTCTTGGGAAAGTTAACTGTATTATTATTTTTTTTAGAACTTATATAGTACAGAAATATAATAAGTTAAGTATTTCATTGTTAAATTATTTTCATTACTTGATCAGAGTTAAAATAGTTCTGCAACACCTCTCTGATCTCTCAGTCAGGAAAGATCTTAAATAGAGTCTCTGCCGTTTTTGTAATGTTTCAAAACCGAGTACTTTTAAGACAGACCTCACATAAAATATTTACTCAAGTCCCGAATAATTTACACAAGCCTTCATTTATAAAAGCTAACAGCAAATTCCTCCCACACACACCCTTGAGCTCAAAAAGACCAACAGAGCTCAAATTTTTAATACTAATCAATCACTCCACAATACCTCTACCTGGTCACCAATTTCCCCTATATTTTGAACTTTAAAATGCACAGTGACCATTCACATCCTTTCAGTTAGCAAAACACCCACCCAACTGTCAGCTACAACAGTTTAGAATTTACTTTTCTTTTCTGTGACATGAGACGGCTTCCTAAAGGAAAAGTCCATAGACCATTATTAAAATGGACTTGGGGAAAATCCACTGCTTTTTTCTAGGATAAGCAGCATAAAGATAAGTGGAGGAGTAGCCTAGTGGTTAGTGTAGTGGATTTTGATCCTGGGGAACTGAGTTCAATTCCCACTGCAGCTCCTTGTGACTCTGGGCAAGTCACTTAACCCTCCATTGCCCCTGGTACAAAATAAGTGCCTAAATATATGTAAACCGCTTTGAATGGAGTTGCAAAAACCTCAGAAAGGCGGTATATCAAGTCCCAGTTCCCTTTCCCTATTGGAGATTCTAGATGGAATGTTGCCACTATTGAGATTCTGTTGCTACTATTTGAGATTCTACATGGAATGTTAATGTTGCTATTCCACTAGCAACTGTCGCGTGCCCGAAGACCTTGGCACACTGTCAGGCTTTTTCCCCGGGAGCACTGGTTTCGTGAGTCCTTGGACCACTACCGTGGAGCGGCAGTGGCAGGCAAGATCACCTACAAGGTAGAGATGAGACAAGACAGGACCGGAACTCCGGACTGGAGTTCTACACCGGGACACTCGGAACTGGAACGCACCGGACGGGTGCGCACTGGAGTGGGGCCCCACTGGACAGAAACATACAGAAGTGAAACCCGCTGGACTGGAACACACTGGAGCGGAACCCGCGGAACTGGAACCCCCTGGACCTAGGCTTCACCTACACTTGACTGCCTTCTCCCTCGGGTTGGCAGCCGGTAGGACTTACAGGAACCGCCGGAATGAAGGTCCAGGAGTGCCCCCTGGCCCCTGGGCGATGGCAAGGCAGACAGGCAGGGAATGTCCGGGTTCTGGCAGTAGGCAGGTTCAAAGCAATGGTCACAGAAGGGCTGGAAACCCACAGAGCAGAAGGGCTGGAAACCCTCAAAGCAATAAGCACAGAAGGGCAGAAACCCCACAGAGCAATAAACACAGATGGGCAGAAAACCCACAGAGCAATAACCACAGAAGGGCTGGAGACCCACAAAGCAATAAACACAGAAGGGCAGAAAACTCACAGAGCAATAAACACAGAAGGGCTGGAAACCCACAGAGCAATAAACACAGAAGGGCTGGAAACCCACAAAGCAATAAACACAGAAGGGCAGAAAACTCACAGAGCAATAAACACAGAAGGGCTGGAAACCCACAGAGCAATAAACACAGAAGGGCTGGAAACCCACAAAGCAATAAACACAGAAGGGCAGAAAACTCACAGAGCAATAAACACAGAAGGGCTGGAAACCCACAGAGCAATAAACACAGAAGGGCTGGAAACCCACAAAGCAATAAACACAGAAGGGCTGGAAACCCACAGAGCAATAAACACAGAAGGGCTGGAAACCCACAGAGCAATAAACACAGAAGGGCAGAAAAACCCACAAAGCAATAAACACAGAAGGGCTGGAAACCCACAGAGCAATAAACACAGAAGGGCTGGAAACCCACAAAGCAATAAACACAGAAGGGCAGAAAAACCCACAAAGCAATAAACACAGAAGGGCAGAAAACTCACAGAGCAATAAACACAGAAGGGCTGGAAACCCACAAAGCAATAAACACAGAAGGGCAGAAAAACCCACAAAGCAATAAACACAGAAGGGCAGAAAACTCACAGAGCAATAAACACAGAAGGGCTGGAAACCCACAGAGCAATAAACACAGAAGGGCTGGAAACCCACAAAGCAATAAACACAGAAGGGCAGAAAACTCACAGAGCAATAAACACAGAAGGGCTGGAAACCCACAGAGCAATAAACACAGAAGGGCAGAAAGCCCACAGAACAATAAACACAGAAGGGCTGAAAACCCACAGAGCACAAGACAAGGAAAGCAAACAGTGCTAACAGCACACTAACCTCGGGACCTAAGGCACTGCGGAGGAAATGGCAATGCAAAGGCCAGGACTGTAGTCTCCAAGTCACTAATAAAGCTCATCAACACCAGAGCCACAGCTGCAGCAATCACCTTGCAACCAAACAGAGGCTTGACACACAAAGCAGTCATCCCATAGGAAGGAACAGCGGGAGCCATCTTGGATACTGGCAAGGAGGAGGAAGCGGCAGCCATCTTGGAAGAGGCAAAGCCTACACAGGTGAGATTCAGTAGGGCAATCAGCACACAGAGCCAGAGAGAAACTAAGACAGAGACAGATACAGAGACAAGCAGAAGCCAGCACAGCCACTGACTCCCAGAAACAGGGTAAGTATGAGGGTGGTCACGGCCACAGACGTGACAGTACCCCCTCCTCAAGACCCCCCTCTCGGTCTCCCTGAGGAGGTCAGGTGTCCAGGGGTAACTGTGGTGAAACCTTCTGATCGGTGTCAACCCCCAGACATGGATCACTGGACTGGAAGTCACAAAGAAGTTCAAAACTGGCAGACAAAAGTAGAACTTGTGACCAGGAAGCTCCTTCGAGTCTCCACGGGGCAACCTCAGGAACATGGATGCATCAAGAGGAACACAATTCAAAAGTAACCCTCCCCTGAGGGAACCCACAATGTCCTGAACCTCTTGGCAAATCCATGAAATGACAGGAACAGGGCTGGAGTCACTACCCCAGCTGACATCAGAAGCTGGGCTGAGGCTCGAAGTGGCATTCCCATCTTGACAGGAGCTAGTAGTCTGAACAGAAATGGATCTGGAACTAGCCCCCGGGTTGGCATCCAACACGGAGCCGGGATAGGGACCCGGACTGGCCTCAACCCCTTGACTGGAACTGGATTCAGGAGCCTGACTGGCACGGGCACTCAGCAGCAGGTCAGCCTCCTGACGAACACTGGAACTTAGGACGACCTCAACATCTTGGTCGGACCTGGAACTGGGAAGAGATTCAGCTGCAAGGCTGGACGCACCCCTCTGACCGGACTGGGACGTCTCTCTAGCCTTAGCTTCAGGAATATTGCCCAGGGCAGGATCAGAACAAAGTTTATCACGGTGCCCTTGGAGCGTCATCCCATCATTAAAGGCAGTAGCAGCAGCAAAGTCTATGGGCCGGGCGCCCATACTGGTATCAGGAACAGAACCGGGGCTAGGACCCGGGTTGGCATCTAAGTCTGAAGTGGAACTGGAACAGGAACTCTGAACAGGAGTTGAACCGGGACTGGAACCCGGACTAGAATCAGAGTCTTGGCTGGCACAGGAACTCGAGGTGCCCTCTGCCTCCTGGCAGGGATGGAACTTTAACTGAGGCTTGGCAGAAAACACCCTTTGGACAGGGATCGGAGGCTCGATCTGAAGCGCCACTCGAACTGGCCTTCGGAGCTTGATTGGAGGTGCCCTCTGGACTGGAAGCGGAGGTGCCACCTGAACCACCCTGTGGACTGGCACCGGAGGCTTGATTAGAAGCCCCCCTCGCACTGGACTCAGTGGCTGGACTGGACGGGTCACTTGGACAAGAACTGGAGACTTGACCCGGAGTGCCACTTGCATAGGCCTTGGAGACTCCATCAGAAGCACCCTTCGGACTGGACTCAGAGGTTTCAAAGGGCGTGCCATTTGAACGAAGACTGGCGGCTTGACCCGGAGCGCTCCTCGAGCAGGAATCAGAGGCTCAATCGAAAGCTTCCCTCGGACGGGACTCAGAGGTTTCAAAGGGCTTGCCACTTGAAGGAGGACAGGAGGCTCGGCCCGGAGCGCTCCTCGAGCAGGAATCAGAGGCTCAATTGGCAGCGTCCCTCGGACTGGACTCAGAGGCTTGACTGGGAGCGCTACCTGAACTGGAATCGGAGGCTCAGAATGAAGCACCCCCTGGACTGGACTCAGGCGCCTTGGTGGCCATACTTCGGGGACTGGAATCAGAGGCTTGGTCCGACGTCTCACTTGGCCTGACCTCAGAGACCTAGTCAGGACCGTCCCTCGGAACGAACTCAGAGGCTTAACTGGCGGCTTCACTCGAACAGGATTCGAAGGCTCTGCTTGAAACCCTCCTCGGACTGGACTCAGCGCTGGTGGACTGGAATCCCGAATAGGAACTAACCCGCTATGGTACCGCAGGCTGCTCTGCTGAGGAGGCCTGAGCGGAGGAATTCCCCGGCGTCTTCTTTCGGCCTCAGCTTCAGGAGTATCCCGCAGAGCTGGCTCCTCCAGAAGTCTGAGGCGGTACTCACAGAGCGAGATAGCAGGATTCATGTCAGAAACTGGGCTATGGCGGACCAGACGCCACCAGAGACGCTTTCTTTCAGCTGCTGCTTCAGGAGTAGCCTTCAGGGCTGGGTCAGACAAAAGTTTATCCCGGTACTCCCGAAGCGTCATAAAAGGACCCAAAAAAGAAACTGGGCTGACATAAGGATCAGAGTCAAAATCAGAAACTGCACCCGGATTGTCCATAGGGAATGAAGCTATGGGCAGGAAGCCAACCTGGACGGCTGATCTTGCCGGACTCATGGCCTTTGCATTCTGTCGCGTGCCCGAAGACCTTGGCACACTGTCAGGCTTTTTCCCCGGGAGCACTGGTTTCGTGAGTCCTTGGACCACTACCGTGGAGCGGCAGTGGCAGGCAAGATCACCTACAAGGTAGAGATGAGACGACAGGACCGGAACTCCGGACTGGAGTTCTACACCGGGACACTCGGAACTGGAACGCACCGGACGGGTGCGCACTGGAGTGGGGCCCGCTGGACTGGACACCCTGGAGTGGCCCCACTGGACAGGAACATACAGAAGTGAAACCCGCTGGACTGGAACACACTGGAGCGGAACCCGCGGAACTGGAACCCCCTGGACCTAGGCTTCACCTACACTTGACTGCCTTCCCCCTCGGGTTGAGCCCTCAGGTTCTGGCAGCCGGTAGGACTTACAGGAACCGCCGGAATGAAGGTCCAGGAGTGCCCCCTGGCCCCTGGGCGATGGCAAGGCAGACAGGCAGGGAATGTCCGGGTTCTGGCAGTAGGCAGGTTCAAAGCAATGGTCACAGAAGGGCTGGAAACCCACAGAGCAGAAGGGCTGGAAACCCTCAAAGCAATAAGCACAGAAGGGCAGAAACCCCACAGAGCAATAAACACAGATGGGCAGAAAACCCACAGAGCAATAACCACAGAAGGGCTGGAGACCCACAAAGCAATAAACACAGATGGGCAGAAAACCCACAGAGCAATAACCACAGAAGCGCTGGAGACCCACAAAGCAATAAACACAGAAGGGCAGAAAACTCACAGAGCAATAAACACAGAAGGGCTGGAAACCCACAGAGCAATAAACACAGAAGGGCTGGAAACCCACAAAGCAATAAACACAGAAGGGCAGAAAGCCCACAGAACAATAAACACAGAAGGGCTGAAAACCCACAGAGCACAAGACAAGGAAAGCAAACAGTGCTAACAGCACACTAACCTCGGGACCTAAGGCACTGCGGAGGAAATGGCAATGCAAAGGCCAGGACTGTAGTCTCCAAGTCACTAATAAAGCTCATCAACACCAGAGCCACAGCTGCAGCAATCACCTTGCAACCAAACAGAGGCTTGACACACAAAGCAGTCATCCCATAGGAAGGAACAGCGGGAGCCATCTTGGATACTGGCAAGGAGGAGGAAGCGGCAGCCATCTTGGAAGAGGCAAAGCCCACACAGGTGAGATTCAGTAGGGCAATCAGCACACAGAGCCAGAGAGAAACTAAGACAGAGACAGATACAGAGACAAGCAGAAGCCAGCACAGCCACTGACTCCCAGAAACAGGGTAAGTATGAGGGTGGTCACGGCCACAGACGTGACAGCAACATTCCATGTAGAAGCCTGCCCTTGCAGATCAGCAATGCGGCCGCGCAGGTTTCTGTTTCTGTGAGTCTGACGTCCTGCGCCTCAGCTCTGACAACTCTGGCCATGCGCAGACTGATGTCATCCAGCAACGCGGTCCTCCACCCTCCCACATTGCCGGCGTCCCGGTTCAGGCCCCAAATCTCCCGACATCTCTGTGCTTGCTCGGCAGACCGCGAATGCACACAAGCAATCTGGAAACCCCCCCCCCCCTCCAGCAGCCACGACCACGCGACCTACATTGGCACCGCAAACAAACCACATGCAGCTCCATTCCACAATTCCACCACTGCCACCAGGATCTGCCGTCGTACAACCCAGACCCAGCACTTTAATCTGGCAGGTAAACTTATTTTAATTTTAACCCTTAGGTTGCAGTAACAAATAATGTAAATGGCTTTTAATTTATGAACACACATCAAACAGTGACTGACTTACAAGTACAGCAGTAGATAATAATCTACTTTTCAAAAACTTCCTCCTCCCTTTTCTCTCCAAATTACTTGAGCATGCTGTTCACCGCAGCTGCCTTGATTTTCTCTCCTCACATGCTATTCTTGACCCACTACAATCTGGTTTTCGCCCTCTCCACTCAACCGAAACTGCGCTTACTAAAGTCTCCAATGACCTATTACTGGCTAAATCCAGAGGTCAATATTCCATCCTCATTCTTCTTGATCTTTCCGCTGCTTTTGACACTGTCGATCACAGCATACTTCTCGATACCCTGTCCTCACTTGGATTCCAGGGCTCTGTCTTTTCCTGGTTCTCTTCCTACCTCTCCTTCCACACCTTTAGTGTTCACTCTGGTGGATCCTCTTCTACTTCTATCCCTCTGCCTGTCGGCGTACCTCAGGGTTCTGTTCTTGGTTCCCTCCTCTTTTCTATCTACACTTCTTCCCTTGGTTCATTAATCTCATCCCATGGCTTTTCCTACCATCTCTATGCTGATGACTTCCAAATCTACCTTTCTACCCCTGATATCTCACCTTGCATCCAAACCAAAGTTTCAGCGTGCTTGTCTGACATTGCTGTCTGGATGTCTCAACGCCACCTGAAATTAAATATGACCAAAACCGAGCTTCTCATTTCCCCCCCCCCCCCCCCCAAACCCACCTCCCCGCTCCCCCCGTTTTCTATTTCTGTTGATGGCTCTCTCATTCTCCCTGTCTCCTCAGCTCGAAACCTTGGGGTCATCTTTGACTCTTCTCTCTCCTTCTCTGCTCATATCCAGCAGATTGCCAAGACCTGTCGTTTCTTTCTTTACAACATCCGTAAAATCCGCCCCTTTCTTTCCGAGCACTCTACCAAAACCCTCATCCACACCCTTATCACCTCTCGTTTAGACTACTGCAATCTGCTTCTTTCTGGCCTCCCACTTAGTCACCTCTCCCCTCTCCAGTCGGTTCAAAACTCTGCTGCCCGTCTCATCTTCCGCCAGGGTCGCTTTACTCATACTACCCCTCTCCTCAAGACCCTTCACTGGCTCCCTATCCGTTTTCGCATCCTGTTCAAACTTCTTCTACTAACCTATAAATGTATTCACTCTGCTGCTCCCCAGTATCTCTCCACACTCGTCCTTCCCTACACCCCTTCCCGTGCACTCCGCTCCATGGATAAATCCTTCTTATCTGTTCCCTTCTCCACTACTGCCAATTCCAGACTTCGCGCCTTCTGTCTCGCTGCACCCTACGCCTGGAATAAACTTCCTGAGTCCCTACGTCTTGCCCCATCCTTGGCCACCTTTAAATCTAGACTGAAAGCCCACCTCTTTAACATTGCTTTTGACTCGTAACCACTTGTAACCAATCGCCTCCACCTACCCTCCTCTCTTCCTTCCCGTTCACATTAATTGATTTGATTTGCTTACTTTATTTATTTATTTATTTATTTATTTATTTTTCTATTAGATCATAAGCTCTTTGAGCAGGGACTGTCTTTCTTCTATGTTTGTGCAACGCTGCGTATGCCTTGTAGCACTATAGAAATGCTAAATAGTAGTAGTAGTAGTAATATGTCCATTACGAGCTTTGGTTTCATTGTGTTGCAGGGTACAGGCCAGTGGCGTAGCCAGTATGGGGCCACAGGGGCCTGGGCCCCCATCTATTTGCCCCTGGACCCCCTGCCGATGACCCTCGACCCCCCCCCCCACCATCGCCGTTGCCTACCTTTGCTGGCGGGGGACCCCAACCCCCACCAGCCGAGGTCCTCTTTTTCCTTTGTTCTGTTTCTGAGTCTGACATCCTGCACGCTGTACGGCGACGGCGGGTTGGCGGCGGGAGGGGGGTTGAGAGGGTCGTCGACAGGGGGTTCCAGGGCCAAATGTACGGGGGCCCAGGCCCCCGTGGCCCCACATAGCTATGCCCCTGATCACATCATACCACATGTAATGAGTTTATCTTGTTGGGCAGACTGGATGGACCATACAGGTCTTTACCTGCCGTCATCTACTATGTTATTATGTAAATGGTGCTCAAAGTTAGGTGCCGGGAAAATCCATGCTAAACTAATATTCTGTAAAGGTCGATAAGCACAGACAACCCTTTACAGAACACTAGCTTAGCGCAGATCTCACGCCTAACTTTGAGAGTACCTAGTGTAAACCCCAGCATGCAACGAATGGTGTCAGGGAGCATACACGACCCCTATTTGATAATTTTGCGCCCAAATTCCAGGCACGCCCCAATCCACTTATGCCTCTCCCATGGCCACGCCTCCTTTTGAGTTGTGCTCTTTAGAATTTAGGTGCACACTTCATAGAATGCGGCACAGGGCAGATCCAAATGAAAACTCAAAGGAGTGCCAATTAACACCGATGAATGTTAATGGCTCATTAATTAATTAGTCTGGGCACGGATCTGTGTGATCTATAGAGTATCCAGGGTTATCTGTTTAGCTATCCAGTCAGCAATCTGAATATGGTCTCTAACCTGAGCCTCTGGCGCTGTCCAAGCTCCACCCATGGACTGATCTGGTCCTGTCCGGACAGTACCGTGGTGGTCGGAAACGTTCAGTGGAACGATCCGGCGACTGCTGCTGAATATCCCTTTGGCCAGCACTACTAACTGGATAAGTACCTCGAATATCGGCCCCTTCATCTTTTGTATGTGTAACCCATTCACAGGCACTGGCTAAGCTCCTCGTATCAGGCACCCCGGGATGCGGAATGTACAAAAACAGAGTTGATATGTCGAGCAGGACGTAAGCTTTCGAAGGTAACCTTTCTTCTTCAGATCAGAAATCTGAAGAAGAAGGGTGACCTTCAGAAGCTAATCAAAAAATGTATTCTTAGTCCAATAAAAAAGGTATCATCTTATTTTCTTGTCTGTGTTTTGTTGTATTTCTATTTATTACCTTTAAAAGTGGACTAACATGGCTACCACATCCCTTTCCTCAAGAAATAATCTGAAAACACACTTATTCAGGATATTAGTTCTGAATTTGAAAGAATGTGATACTTAAAAAGGCTACTTTGGTTATTTAGTGTTATTATTATTTTGCAGAGTTTTATTATTATTATTATTATTATTATTATTATTATTATTATTATTATTATTATCTAAAGGGTTTAGATAGCCTATGCTTTCTGACTATAACTCTTTTTATTGAAACTTCCTGGATAATGTTTGATTTCTGACCATAATTCTTTCCTTTGTAACTTCCTGAGTAATGTCCGGCTTCTTTTTGCCTTAATCGAGGGAGAACAGGAAGACTAACAACGGAATATAAGTACATAAGTAATGCCACACTGGGAAAAGACCAAAGGTCCATTGAGCCCAGCATCCTGTCCACGACAGCGGCCAATCTAGGCCAAGGGCACCTGGCAAGCTTCCCAAACGTACAAACATTCTATACATGTTATTCCTGGAATTGTGGATTTTTCCCAAGTCCATTTAGTAGTGGTTTATGGACTTGTCCTTTAGGAAACCGTCTAACCCCTTTTTAAACTCTGCTAAGCTAACCACCTTCACCACATTCTCCGGCAACAAACTCCAGAGTTTAATTATGCGTTCGGTGAAGAAAACTTTTCTCTGATTTGTTTTAAATTTACTACACTGTAGTTTCATCGCATGCCCCCTAGTCCTAGTATTTTTGGAAAGCGTGAACAGACACTTCACATCCACCTGTTCCACTCCACTCATTATTTTATATACCTCTATCATGTCTCCCCTCAGCCATCTCTTCTCCAAGCTGAAAAGCCCTAGCCTCCTTAGTCTTTCTTCATAGGGAAGTCGTCCCATCCCCGCTATCATTTTAGTCGCCCTTCGCGGCACCTTTTCCAATTCCACTATATCTTTCTTGAGATGCGGTGACCAGAATATATTGTAATGTAATGTAGAGCATTTTCGGGGGGGGGGGGGGGGTCACATAGGTTAAAGAGTGATTTGTCTTTGCTTATCTTTTGTCACATGAACCTGAAATGAAATCCTTTTTTTTTAGTTTTCTAATTATCTTTGTTAAAATGAGCTGATCTTTATGTTCCAGCTGATGTATAACTAACATATTAACCTAGTAAGCAGTTAACAACTTCACTTGGGAAGCCATCATGAGCTGAACATCCGTTTTCCCAGGCACTGTTTCACCCTCCAGTGATCATGCATGGATCATGGGTGGGGGTAGGGGTGTTGAATGCAGCATTGTGACTGCAGGCGTCCACAGGGGTCTGAAATGGTAGCGGAGGGACAGCAGGACACTCAAGTTTCCTAAATCACTCAATCAGGCAGAAGAAATATCCTCAGAGAGCCTTCAGAAAGCACTGCCACTATTCAGTCTGAAGCCAAGTCTGTTCCCTTTCAATTACAGACTCGCAGGATTATTAAACAATTAGACAGGAAATCCATTTTTTTAGTAACAGCTTGTGGGAAAAAAACTTCTGCCTTTAATAGACACAACAGTACGAACGCAGAATAAAATACTTGCTATTGACAACGTAAAGATTTATTGCTCACCCAAACCTTTTCTCTCAAACTCAGGAAGAGAATGTCATCTCTTTTTTTCCTTGTGAGGAGTTACTTTGATATTTTTCACAATTAGCAGCGTACAGTGCAAAGAAAAGCGATTGGAACACCCCTAGGGGTTTGAGGGACGCGCAGGGTTATTCTGCTGGAATAAAATGTTAAGAGATAAAGGAAAGGGTTATTAATGAAAGATGGAATATATTGAGCACAGGAGAACAAAAGCTACCAACTGGAACGTGATCCATCAGTGGGTAACCAGGGGTGGGGCAGGCGAATAGTTAACTTTCACAGACAGGAGAAAATCACAAACTACTGTCGCCGCATCTCAAGAAAGATATAGTGGAATTGGAAAAGGTGCAGCGAAGGGCAACTAAAATGATAGCGGGGATGGGACGACTTCCCTATGAAGAAAGATTAAGAAGGCTAGGGCTTTTCAGCTTGGAGAAGAGACGGCTGAGGGGAGACATGATAGAGGTATATAAAATAATGAGTGGAGTGGAACAGGTGGATGTGAAGCGTCTGTTCACGCTTTCCAAAAATACTAGGACTAGTGGGGATGCGATGAAACTACAGTGTAGTAAATTTAAAACAAATCGGAGAAAATTTTTCTTCACCCAACGCATAATTAAACTCTGGAATTTGTTGCCGGAGAACGTGGTGAAGGTGGTTAGCTTGGCAGTGTTTAAAAAGGGGTTAGACGGTTTCCTAAAGGAGAAGTCCATAAACCACTACTAAATGGACCTGGGAAAAATCCAAAATTCCAGGAATAACATGTATAGAATGTTTGTACGTTTGGGAAGCTCGCCAGGTGCCCTTGGCCAGGATTGGCCGCTGTCGTGGACAGGATGCAGGGCTCGATGGACCCTTGGTCTTTTCCCAGTGTGGCATTACTTATGTACTTATGACAGGGAAAAGAAACACACTCTCTGGGGTCCTTTTACTGGGGTCCCAACGCATACCAAAATGGAGTTACCGCTTGGCTACCGTGTGGCTCTTGCACTAATTTTATTTTTAGCGCACATCTGATATGCACGGCTGAAAAATAATTTTTATTTTCTGCCGCACGTATCAGATATGCCCCAAGTGGCATTCAGTGCGCATAGGCCATTACTGCCCGGTTACCGCGTGAGACTTTACCGCTAGGTCAATGGCTGGCGGTAAGGTCTCAGACCCAAAATGGACGCGTGGCAATTTTCATTTTGCCGCACATCCATTTTCGTCGAAAATTTTTTAAAAAGGCCTTTTTTAAAGGTGCACAGAAAAATGATTCTGCGTGCACCCAAAACCCACGCCTACACTGCCGCAGGCCATTTTTCAGCGCACCTGTAAAAAAGGCCTTTTTTTAAACATGTTTGCCGAAAATGGACGTGTGGCAAAATGAAAATTGCCGCCCGTCCATTTTGGGTCTGAGACCTTACCGCCAGCCATTGACCTAGCGGTAAAGTCTCACATGGTAACCTGGCAGTAATGACGTATGCGAGCCCAATGCCACTTGGTGCGCATCCGATACACACGGCAGAAAATAAAAATTCTTTTTTAGCCGCGCATTATCAAACGTGCACCAAAAATGAAATTAGTGCAAGAGCCACATGGTAGCCATGCGGTAACTCCATTTTGGAGCGCGTTGGGCGTGCGTGGATGTTTACGCAGCTTAGTAAAAGGGCCCATCTGTTCCCTCAGGCAGGCTCAGAGATCATGTCAGCATGAAGCAGAAACCCAGAGACATTTTCCCTAGGAGGGGGGAGAGGAGAAACTTATCCCCAGTAGGAGAAAGGGACAGGCAGTTAGCCTTGGCACTGAGCCAGAGGGCAGGCAGGAAAGCACGAGAAACTGGGATGAAACTAGCGAAAACATACTAAACAAAATAGCGCCACTTAAAACGAAAACAAGAAATAAAAAGCAACCACAACCCTAGTTTAATGATGAGCTATTACACATGAAAAAACTATGTAGGAAACTCGAAAAAACAGGGGCTGACTCAGACAAAATCATATGGAGAAAAGCCATAAGAACATACATACACAACATCAAGAAATGTTAAAGCAAACTGTGAGGTCCTTTTACAAAGGCGCGCTGAAAAATGGCTTGCGGTAGTATGGGCACGGGTTTTGGACACGCACTGATCCACTTTTTAGCACACCTGTAAAAAAGGCCCTTTTTTGCCAAAAATGGACATGCGGCAAAATCAATATTGCCATGTGTCCATTTTGGGTCTGAGACCTTACCACCAGCCATTGACCTAGCAGTAAAGAATCCTGGAGATAATGACCTACGCGCATCAAATGCCACTTGACGCGTGTTCATTATGCGTGCCCCCCAAAAAAAATATTTTTCAGATGCGTGTATCAGACACACGCCAAAAATGAAATTACTGCAAAAGCTGTCACATTTTCCAAAGCAGGAACTAGGATTGTGAGCCCTTGGGACACAGCCGAGGAGTGGCAGTGGCAGGCAAAACCACCCCACACAGGGATAAGGCAGAACTCTGACAGGGCCAGGTAGACTTCACCTGCACATGATCACCATTCCTCAGGAGTTGAGCCCCTGGGTGCAGGTGGCCGGCAGGACTTACCGGTCAGGGCAGGAACTGAAAGCTGCAAGCAGCCACTAAAACAGGGAACAAACACAGACAGACAAAAGACAGAACTGAAAGCTGCAAACAGCCACTAAAACAGGGAGCAAACACTGACAAACAAGAGACAGAACTGAAAGCTGCCAGGCAGCCACTAAAACAGGGAACAAACACTGACAAAAAAGAGACAGAACTGATGAACAAGAAACACAGACAAACAGAAACTAAACACAAAAAAACAAACAAGGAACAAGTCTAGGAAACAAACAATAACCCTAAGCTAAACTACACACAGACTAACTAGAAATCAGACAAGGAACTAGAATAAAACCCAAACTAGGCAGGAGAGCAACAAGCACCAACAAACCAGGGCCTTAGGCGATGCAAAGGCAAAGCAGAGAGGTTCCAAATGGCTAATAAGCCCAGCAGCTGAGACTCAGCTGCAGCAATCACCAGACAACTACGGGTGCTGTGTAGGTTCAAACAAAACAAGCAAGTCTGGCAGCCCGGAAGATCCGGACCGGACTGGGCTGAAATCTGGAACGGGTGACAATAGCCAGAGAGTCCATTGCAGTCACCAGGTCTGGCCACCAGGTGGTGAGAAGGAGAGCCCAAAACAGGGGCACAACCGTAACAAAAGCCGCGTGGTAGTCGGGCGGTAACTCCATTTTGGCGCGTGTTGGGCACACGTAGACGCTTACACAGCTTAGTAAAAGGGCCCCTGATACAGCACATATGTCAACCCAGAACAGATCAACACGAAAAAAAATATTCAAACTAATGAACAACCTACTGAAAACCCAAGATGTATTGACATCAATGGAAAGTCCACCTACAGTAGATGAGCTCGCACAATATTTTGAACTCAAAATAGCAAAGACGAGATCAGACCTAGGGAAACCATAAACATCTATACTAGACTTTCTACAAGACTGCAAAACAAATGACGCCCACACCGCGGCAGACAGAATATGGTCCTGCTTCAAATCACCTAGCTTAAACACAGTAAAGACATTACTGACAAAATACGCACACTGCATGCTGGACAATTGCCCCAACTATATGATGAAAGACCCACCGGAATGGTTCAGCGAATGTTTCACCAAACATATTGTATACATGTTTTCAAAAGGACGATTCCCAACAGACAAAGGTAACATTGTACTCACCAAGAGAATCTGCTGGCTCGGAGAACTCAAAGTTCCCATGAGAAAACACAAATGGATAAAGGAAGGGGTGGGAGATGGACCACGGGTGCCAGAAACTGGAAAGACTCAATCTGGTTCAAATTGTTTATTGGTAAAGGACTCAACATAATGTTGTGCTTTGGCCGTTAGGCCTGCATCAGGAGTCTGTATGAAACGGAGAACAAATGAGCATCTAGTGTCTTGATGTAATGAAATGCAGAATGGTCTTGAAAAAGACCTTTTTAAGGTGAGCACATGTGTCAGTTGAATTTTTTTTGTTTACATTTGTACCCCGCACCTTCCCACTCATGGCAGGCTCAATGCAGCTTACATGGGGCAATGGAGAGTTAAGTGACTTGCCCAGAGTCACAAGGAGCTACCTGTGCCTGAAGTGGGAATCGAACTCAGTTCCTCAGGACCAAAGTCCACCACCCTAACCACTAGGCCACTCCTCCACTCCATAGAACTATCATTTGTTCTCTGTTTCATACAGACTCCTGATGCAGGCCTAACAGCCGAAACACAACGTTGTGTTGAGTCCTTTACCAATAAATAATTTGAACCAAGATTGAGTCTTTCCAGTTTCTGGCACCCGTGGTCCATCTCCCACCCCTTCCTTTAAACATTATATTTATTTATTTATTTATTTATTTATCTATTTATTATATTTGTATCCCGCACTTTCCCACTAAAAGCAGGCTCAATGCGGCTTTCATAGTAATAGGTAACACAGAATTTTGTTATGTAAAGTAGGAAATTAAGTATAACATAATAAAAGGATGGATGGGTAGTAAATGGATGGTTAGGTAGGTAGAGACAGGTGATAGAGAGAGCAGGGTAAGGTGGGAGATAGAGTCTGGGTCAATGTCGTTTTCTCTTCAGTATATGTAAGGTAGATGGGATCATGAGATTAATCTGGGTCTTTTGGATAGGCTTGTTTGAATAGATGGGTTTTTAGTGCTTTTCTGAATGGTAGGTGGTCATGGATTGCTCGGATAGGTCTCAATCCTTAATAATACAACCAGCAAGCTCAGCGACATCACAAACTATAGACCGAAGGCTTCAATACCATTACTGAACAAAACAATGGAGGGCCTAGTAGCACAGCAACTAATGGAATACTTGACACAATTCCCAATCCTCCACAACTCCCAGTCAGGTTTCAGATGACAACACAGCACCAAGACGATCATAACGACCCTGATAATGAAGTTCAGAAGCCAAATATGCCAAGGACAGAATATACTATTGCTACAATTCGACATGTCAAGAGTATTCGACCTAGTAGACCACACAACACTAATGACCCTACTCATCAACATGGGAATATATAGTGCAGTGGCAGCGTGGGTCAAATGGATTCCTATGATCCAGATCCTACAGTGTAAAGATGTCAAACCAGACATCAGCTTCCTGGACCCCTGAAGTGGTTCACTTACCGCACGGCCATTTAGTCCACATCAAAAACAGGCACTGACGCTAGCACAGGCCCCTTTTACCACAGCTTAGTAAAAGGGCCCCTTCATGAACCAATCTAATATAATAATTCATACCTCCAACGTTCTGAAGCTGACTCCGTGGCAGTGTGGCAGTGAAGCCGTGCAGTGTTCATAATCGCCCCGCCCTCGAGGGAACTCTGTATTGTTGCCAGGGAAACAAACGTGACGTCAGAAGGAGAAGGGACCAACCACAGGCAATCGCTGTCAGTGCCCCGCTCTCCGAGGGCAGGGAAGGCTGCATGGTAACGCGACGTCAGAAGGAGAAGGGAGCAACCACAGGCAAACACACTCGCTCTCACTGCCCCGCCCTCGGAGGGAAGGGAAGGCTGCATAGTAACGCCACAACCAGAGGACCACGGTGGCGGGAAGCATACAAACCACCTGACAGGACTCTCACTTTCAAGAAAGTTGAACTCCGAGGTACGGACAGTGCACTACAAATGCTGGCCCCTACCATGACCAAATGCCTTGGATTTGGCCAGGTTTGAGATGGACGGCATCGGTTTCCATTATCGGCGAAAACCGATGCCGGCCATCTCAAACCCGGCCATCTCTGACATTTGGCCGGCCCCAACCATATTATCGAAACGAAAGATGGCTGGCCATCTTTTTCGATAATACGGTTCGGGACCGCTCTTTGCCGCGCCGGTCACATAGATGGCCAGCGCCGTTCAATTATGCCCGTCCACGTGTATCTCTCTTCCACTCTCTGAAAATGAACTCCAAGGTACAGACATCAAAGGAGGAGGCAAGTGGAGAGCCCTTAAAAACATTAATGGCAGAAGGTCATTACCTTGCTAGCACCCGTTTCATTTCAATGAGAAACGGGCTTTTTTTTTTACTAGTTTCTTTATAAAAAGTCACTACGTCTACGGAAGGCCACCACCGAATTTCACAATATAACCAATATTAAATCTGAATCTCTTTATGAAACACCACTATGGCATTATACGTTATTTGCCATTCAACCATTTGAAACTGAATGGAAATCAAAGGGTTAACGGTCACTCTGACAACTATATCTTAATGGTAAACCATTAACTCAAGAAGATCTGAGATCCATGTATGACATACCCCCTATTTATTCTCATATCTGACATCAATTTATAATCTACTAGTAAAAAAGGTCCGTTTCCAAAACCAATGAAACGGGCGCTAGCATGTGGTTTTTTGTGTGTGTGTGTGTATGTGTCACAGAGTTATTTTGTGTGTGTGTGTGTGAGTGTGTGAGGGTGCGGTGTGTGTGCAGGTTGTTGATGTGTGTCTTGTTTTGTTTTGTTTTTTTGCTTGGGGGTTGGGGGATGTGCTGTGCTGTGCTGGCAAAGTGGGTTGGATTGGTGTGTGGCTTTGAGGGTGTGTTTCTGTTGTATTGTGTGTGTGTGGTTTTGTCTGTCAAGGAGGTTTGTGGAGGGGGGTCTTTCTGTTGGTGAAATGTAAATGTAAATTTTTGCACATACCCACAGCAGGAATATTCTTCTCTCGTTCCAGCGGTGGTTCTGTGCTCTCCGTGCTGCACAGATAATGAGCCATTCTGCTGGGGAATGCTCCTCCCTTATTGTCACGTAGTTTCCTCTGATTGGTCCATCTTACGTTGCCTAGTGTTGCCTGGGAACGGTGTTGTGATGGTCCTTTGTGTTTCAGAATGTTGAGGGTGTTTTTTCTGATTGGTCCGTCATGTGAGGGCGGGACAGTGAGACATGGTCAGTGTTGAGGCTTCACCACCATGAATCCATGAACGCTTCAGTGGCTGACTGAGTGACTTCAGAATGTTGTCTTCAGAATGTTGAGGGTGAGTTTTATTATAGTAGATATTTCAAATATCACTAATTCAGTATTGCCTCCTACAGTCCCTTCTGATTTGAACACCCTATGCCAACTCCTTTTTGCAGGAACTATAAAAACATCTAGAATCTACAAAAAAAAATTACAAAATTCAATCAAAAATTGGAATCTGCAGACTGAAGCATTCTGGGGAAAAGAATGGAATATTAGCCCACTGGAATTTGACTGGAATCTTTTGAAGCAAAATACTTTGTTCCTTGATGACTGCTGCTGCTACTCAATCACCATTCTTCGTTATGCACAAAGCATAGTTGGCGAGAATAACTAGAAAAGACTAATCAAGCCTTTGTTGGTCAAGTTCAGGAGAATCAGGAACTTTATCTCATCTATGTTTCAACTGCAAAACTGTTTGCTCTTACTGGGAATATATATGGAACAAGATCTCACTGGTTCTCAATACAGTGCACGCCATTTAAGTGCACGTCGGATAAGCGCATGCTTTGTTTAACTGCATGCCGTACTTCGGTCCCGTTTTTGGCACCATCAAGTTCTATGGGGACAAACTTTGGGTTAGCGCACCACTGATAGGTGCAAGATTCACATATGCTTGGTTTAAGACCGCTCCTCTGCAGGAAAGACTCCATATAAGCGCACGCGCAGAATATGGAAGCCGATTGGCGCGTGACAAAGGGATGGTAAATTTGAAATCTCGTTGGTTAAGTGCCACAGGCAGAAGAAGCGAAAGAATGTTGTTAGAGTGTACACTGGAGTCGTCATCGTCGCCCAACTGTAAGACTTTAACACTGGCTGAACGAATAGAAGTTCTTAAAAAATTTGAAAACAAGCAAAGTCAAGCATCTATTGCTAAAGAACATGGTGTCAATCCCAGTCAAATTTCACGTATCTTGAAGCAGAAAGACCGGCTTCTGGAAGACTGGCAAAACAATACAAATCCCCACCGGAAACGTCAACGGGCGGGAAAAGCTAAGGATGTAGAAGATGCTCTTCTTTGGTGGTTTCTCATGTCAGGAGCAGACATTGAGTCATATTTTCAAAGCACTTTGGGAGGCTAAGTTCCATAGGTTTCTATGGAACTTTGGGAGGCTAAGTGCTTTGAAAATGAGCCTCATAGTAACATAGTAGATGATGGCAGAAAAAGGCCTGCACGGTCCATCCAGTCTGCCCAACAAGATGAACTCATGTGTATACCTTACCTTGATTTGTACCTGTCTTTTTCAGGGCACAGACCGTATAAGTCTGCCCAGCACTATTCCCTCCTCCCAACCAACAGCCCCGCCTCCGACCACCGGCTCTGGCACAGACTGTATAAGTCTGCCCAGCACTATTCCCCGCCTCCCAACCACCAGTCCTGCCTCCCAGCATCGGATCTGGCACAGACCGTATAAGTCTGCCCAGCACTATTCCCCGCCTCCCAACCACCAGTCCTGCCTCCCAGCATCGGATCTGGCACAGACCGTATAAGTCTGCCCACCACCAACCCCTCTTCCCCCCACCGGCTCCAACAGTTTCCTGTCAGTGGTCCACTGCTTATGGAGAAAGCTAATCAGCTAGCTGAAAGTCTTGGACTAACTGAATTCAAAGCCACTGTTGGATGGTTGTAAAGATGCAAGGAGAGGAACAACATAAAAATCAAGAAACAGCATGGTGAAAAACAAGACGCTGATGACTTTGGTGCTGAAAATTGGGTTGTTTCAGTTCTTCCTACCATCTTGAACGAGTTTGCACCTCGTGACATTTCAATGCTGACGAAAACGGTCTCTACTGGCGAGCAATTCCTGATGGAACACTTGCATTCAAACAAGCCGAAACTACAGGAAGTAAAACGTCGAAGGACCGACTCACGATCCTTCTTTGCTGCAATATGGATGGGAGTGAGAAGTTGGAACCACTCATCATTGGAAAGAGCAAATAGCCCCGTTGCTTCAAGAATGTTAAGTGACTTCCTGTGTCATACGAAGCTAACACAAATTCATGGATGACTGGGGAAATTTGGAAGCAGTGGCTAAAGAAGTTAGACACTAGAATGCGGGTACAAAAGCATCAGATTTTGTTGCTTTGTGATAATTGTGCTGCACACAGTGATGATGTCAAGCTGTCTAACGTCAAGGTGGTCTTTCTGCCACCAAACACTACCTCTTTGATCCAACCTATGGATCAGGGCATAATAGCCAATTTCAAACAACATTATCGGGTTCTTTTCCTATGTCGTCTGATGAGCATTATGGATGACCAGACTGGCAAGGATAAATGTGTTGTTGAACTGGCTCGTAATCTATCACTGTTGAATTCCCTACATATGCAGAAAGAAGCCTGGAATCATGTTACACAGGCAACCATTGTGAACTGCTACAAGTGGGCAAGCTTTGTTAGGGATGTGGAGTGGGACGAAACAGATGCAGCTGTTGCAAACGTGTGAGATGAACAGGCTATTGACATCCCAGCTGGTGTTACTGAAGAGGAGTTTCATCACTTCGTAGCTGTTGATTACGATCTACAAACAGCTGACGATAGCACTGATGTCGAGATATGCGCCTACACACAGACAACAACAGCTGATGATGAAACAGATGATGAAATGAGCAGCGAGGCACATGCTGACGAAATTCAACAACCTCATGTCACTTTTGCAAGTGCTCTGGAGAGGCCTATCTGGAGGCCACTGGATGTCAGTGCTATGACAGTTTTTACCATCTGGCAGACATAGTCTATGGAACTCACAGACACAAGAGTGTACAGAGGACTATGACTGATTACTTCAAGTAAGCCTAACGTCAGTTAACGGAGACTGTATAACATCAGTTAACGGAGACTGTATACTGTACGTATAATAAACAGTACTGTATATATGTTTATCCGATGTCAAGCTTCTTTGGGTCACAATGGTTAAGTGCACGCTTCGGTTAACTGCATATATTTCTTTGGTCCTAGACCTTTGCACTTAAGTGGATTGCACTGTATATGTAAAAGCACTCCTATTTCTCACAAAATCATGATTTTGTGTTAGAACATAAGAGTAGCCATACTTGGTCAGACCAATGGTCCATCTAGCCCAGTATCCTGTTTTCCAAAAAGTGGCCAAGCCAGGTCACAAGTACCTGGCAGAAACCCAAATTGTGGCAACACTCCATACTATAAATCCCAGGGCAAGCAGTTGCTTCCCATGTCTGGCTCAATAGCAGACTATGGACTTTTCCTCCAGGAACTTGGCCAAACCTTTTTTAAACCCAGATACGCTAACCGCTTTTATCACCTCCTCTGGCAAAGAGTTCCAGAGCTTAGCTATTTGTTGAGTGAAAAAATATTTCCTTCTATTTGTTTTAAAAGTATTTCCACGTAACTTCCTTGAGGGTCCCCTAGTCTTTGTACTTTAGGAACAAGCAAAAAAATCGATTTACTTCTTCTCGTTCTACACCACTCAGGATTTTGTAGACCTCATCCATCTCTTTTCCAAGCTGAAGAGCCCTGATTTATTGTTATCAAATCCCAACCCAAACGTTTTAATATTATGATCCCTGTGGCCACCCATCTCATCATCCTCTCTGCTGCAGTCTTCACCCAGGCAGCGGTAGTGGCACTCATAGGTTGCCTGCGGCATGCTCCGGGACTTCCTCCCTGAACCGTCCCGCCCTTCACAAAACAGGAAGTTGCGTCAGAAGGGGTGGGACAGTTCAGGGAGGAAGTCTCAGTGTAGGCCGCAGGCAGCCCATGAGATCCTCTGCCACCGTCAAGGTGAAGCTGCAGCAGAGAGGATTTTAAGGTAGGGGTGGGGGCCAGGTCTCGGGTGCCTACACAATAGACGTACCTAGTTTAAGTACACCGCTGGTTTGCTATATAGAATTGCCTCCCAGTGGAGAATAATAACCTGCATTTCCTAGTTATTCCATTTCTGGTTGTTAATACACCACTTCCTGTTGACCATTCTGGGCTTCCTTTTGCCATGTGGCGCCATATTTCATATTCCTTGTTTTCTGATCAGTACAAGTGGGGCACATTTTCTCTATAAGAACCAGGAAAAAAAAAAGCAAAGTTAATAATTCCACCTGAAACGTGCTTGAAATAATTTTCTTCTTCCTCTGCAAAACCCCACAGAACATTGGCTGTGATTCTCCTCTCTGTAGACAGTAAACTGGTAAATTAGCAGCAATTTTTTCTGCCACGGGAGAGAAATGCTGTACTCACAAAGGAAGAGACAAAATATCCGCTGTTTACAAATCACCTTGTGGTATTTAAAACCACCTGGATCTTTCCGTTGCATGTCTTGCTTATTATCCAGAAAAGCTTATATTTTGGCACCTGTGCCTTGCTTTGAAGCACATCAGATTGGCATAAAAAAGATGCATGAGTAACTAACTATTAACTCCTTCCTCGCTGAGGTAGTTTAATGCTGAAATCATAAGGAGAATGTGGAGATGATTTTAGAACCAGCAGTATAAGTGGCAGCAGCTGGGAATACGTGTATCAAGCAGTGATTTCAGAAAGGGTAAATACACTTTCTGCTTTTTTTTTTTTTTTATTTGTACCCTGCGCTTTCCCACTCATGGCAGGCTCAATGTGGCTTACATGGGGCAATGGAGGGTTAAGTGACTTGCCCAGAGTCACAAGGAGCTGCCTGTGCCTGAAGTGGGAATCAAACTCAGTTCCTCAGTTCCCCAGTCCACCACCCTAACCACTAGGCCACTCCTCCACTGTTGCTACTATTTGAGATTCTACATGGAATGTTGCTATTCCACTAGCAACATTCCATGTAGACGTCGGCCCTTGCAGATCACCAATGTGGCCGCGCAGGCTTCTGCTTCTGTGAGTCTGACGTCCTGCACATACGTGCAGGACGTCAGACTCACAGAAACAGAAGCCTAAGCAGCCTTCTACATGGAATGTTGCTAGTGGAATAGCAACATTCCATGTAGAATCTCCAATAGCAGCAACATTCCATGTAGAATCTCCAATAGTATCTATTTTATTTTTGTTACATTTGTACCCTGCACTTTCCCACTCATGGCAGGCTCAATGCGGCTTACATGGGGCAATGGAGGGTTAAGTGACTTGCCCAGAGTCACAAGGAGCTGCCTGTGCCTGAAGTGGGAATCCAACTCAGTTCCTCAGTTCCCCAGGACCAAAGTCCACCACCCTAACCACTAGGCCACTCCTCCACTGTTGCTACTATTTGAGATTCTACATGGAATGTTGCTATTCCACTAGCAACATTCCATGTAGACGTCGGCCCTTGCAGATCACCAATGTGGCCGCGCAGGCTTCTGCTTCTGTGAGTCTGACGTCAGACTCACAGAAACAGAAGCCTGCACAGCCTTCTACATGGAATGTTGCTAGTGGAATAGCAACAGTCCATGTAGAATCTCCAATAGTAGCAACATTCCATGTAGAATCTCCAATAGTATCTATTTTATTTTTGTTACATTTGTACCCTGCGCTTTCCCACTCATGGCAGGCTCAATGCAGCTTACATGGGGCAATGGAGGGTTAAGTGACTTGCCCAGAGTCACAAGGAGCTGCCTGTGCCTGAAGTGGGAATCCAACTCAGTTCCTCAGTTCCCCAGGACCAAAGTCCACCACCCTAACCACTAGGCCACTCCTCCACTGTTGCTACTATTTGAGATTCTACATGGAATGTTGCTATTCCACTAGCAACATTCCATGTAGACGTCGGCCCTTGCAGATCACCAATGTGGCCGCGCAGGCTTCTGCTTCTGTGAGTCTGACGTCAGACTCACAGAAACAGAAGCCTGCACAGCCTTCTACATGGAATGTTGCTAGTGGAATAGCAACATTCCATGTAGAACCTCCAATAGTAGCAACATTCCATGTAGAATCTCCAATAGTATCTATTTTATTTTTGTTACATTTGTACCCTGCGCTTTCCCACTCATGGCAGGCTCAATGCGGCTTACATGGGGCAATGGAGGGTTAAGTGACTTGCCCAGAGTCACAAGGAGCTGCCTGTGCCTGAAGTGGGAATTGAATTCAGTTCCCCAGGACCAAAGTCCACCACCCTAACCACTAGGCCACTCCTCCACTCTTGTAGCACTACTTGTATACACAGCCAGTGGCAGCAGGAAAGAATGTAGGAGCAGCCATAAATACACATATGGATGTCTGCTGGGTTACATAAGAACATAATAAGCATTGCCATACTGGGTTAGACCAAAGCCCGGTATCTTGTTTCCAACAGTGGCCAGTCGAGGTCACAAGTATCTAGCAAGATCCCAGAAGAGTAAAACACATTTTATGCTGCTTATCCCAGTGGATTTTCCCCAAGTCCATTTAAATAATAGCTTATGGACTTTTCCTTTAGGAAATTAGCCAAACCTTTTTTAAACCCTGCTAAGCTAACTGCTTTTACCACATTCTATGGCAATAAATTCCAGAGTTTAATTACAC
Organism: Microcaecilia unicolor; assembly: GCF_901765095.1. Classification (NCBI taxonomy): domain Eukaryota; kingdom Metazoa; phylum Chordata; class Amphibia; order Gymnophiona; family Siphonopidae; genus Microcaecilia; species Microcaecilia unicolor. Next base: position 10,113,454 of record NC_044033.1, read on the forward strand.
GTTGAGTGAAGAAATATATTCTCTGGTTTGTATTAAATTTACTACTTAGTAGACCACCAGGGCCAGTGTTCACAAAGGGGGGCGGGCTGGAGGGGACCCCTGCCAGCCAAGGTATTTGCGGCGGCGGTGGGCAGAGGGGGGCGGTGGCAGGGCAGTGACCAAAATGCCCCTCCCCCACCTTGGGCTCTGGACCCCTCCCACCTCGAGGTCTGGCTACGCCCCTGATTGGTGAGTACTAGTGCCAGGGCCAGCTTAACCTATGGGCCAGGTGAGGCTCTGGCACAAGGCGCTGGAGATATAGGGAGCCATATGCCTTGAGCCTGTAACAGCCCAATTTCCAGCACCAAAGTCATCAGTGTGTTGTTTCTCACCATGCTGTTTCTTGAATTTTATGTTTTTCCTCTCCTTCCATCTTTCCAACCATCCAACAGTGGCTTTGAATTCAGTTAGTCCAAGGCTTTCAGCTAGCTGGTTAGCTTTCTCCATAAGCAGTGGACCACTGACAGGCAACTGTCTGCTCCTGACTCGAGAAAACCACCGAAGAAGAGTATCTTCTACATCCTCAGCTTTTCCCGCCCGTTTACGTTTCTGATGTGGATTTCTATTGTTTTGCCAGTCTTCCAGAAGCTGGTCTTTCTGCTTCAAGACTCGTGAAATTTGACTGGGATTGACACCATATTCTTTAGCAATAGATGCTTGACTTTGCTTGTTTTCAAATTTTTTTAAGAACTTCTATTCGTTCAGCCAGAGTTAAAGTCTTACAGTTCCGCCGCGACGACGACGACCCCAGTGTACACTCTAACAACATTCTTTCGCTTATTCTGCCATTGGCAATTAAAGGGGCAGTAAATTTGAAATCTCATTGGTTGTCACACGCCAATCGGCTTCCATATTCTGTGCGCACGCTTATGCGGAGTCTTTCCTGCAGAGGAGCGGTCTTGAACCATGCATATAAGCGAATCTTGCACTTATTAGTGGTGCGCTAAACCGAAGTTGGTCCCCATAGAAATTGATGGTGCCAAAAACGGGACCGAAGTACGGCATGCAGTTAAACAGAGTATGCGCTTATCCGACGTGCACTTAAATAGAGTGCACTGTACATATAACCGATTAGCCGAGAATACATATGTACATGTAAAAACATACATATGCAAATGTGAAAAGAACAAAGGATTGATTGTATACATTCTTTCTTTTCTTATTTTTTCTAGGACCAGTTACCAAAAGTCACCCAGCACTTATGTGATTCTCATCTTTCAACCCTACAAATAATCATCCTATATGCTCTTGGGTAAATGTAAAGATAACATTGTATGAAACAAAGCCCACCATTCGATAAGTACATAAGTAATGCCACACTGGGAAAAGACCAAGGGTCCATCGAGCCCAGTATCCTGTCCACGACAGCGGCCAATCCAGGCCAAGGGCACCTGGCGAGCTTCCCAAACGTACAAACATTCTATACAATCAAGCCATTGTGACATCACTAATGAGGTTGGCTCTTATTGGTGGAATGAGCCACTATGACATCACAATAGGTTAAATCACTGCTCTATGTAATAAAAGTGAGCCAAGTAGAGGACATAAGTACATAAGTAATGCCACACTGGGAAAAGACCGAGGGTCCATCAAGCCCAGCATCCTGTCCACAACAGCGGCCAATGGCACTGAAACAGTTCAAAATATTGCTTTCCAAATAGACGTCGAGAGATCTCTACATCAGGGTACTGATCTACAATTGTGCAATATTAGAAAATAGAAATGAACTTATATATAAAGGACCATGTTATAAAATTAATAAATAATGGCCATGACAAAGAAGATGGTTTGGGTCATGAAACTTTCATCCAGACTTTCCTAGAGATGCATTAATGACCGAACAGAGTCGGGATACAGTGCCTAACACAAAAAAAGGCAGGATGGACATATTCTTAATTATAAAGTTGTTCAATCATAATAAAACATATGATTCAGCTTGTATAGGCAAAGATAGCCAATACATGATATATCATGTGACGAGGGGCATAATCGAACGGGGGCGCCCATCTATAAGGGCTCCCATCTTTAATGACGACCCCATAAAGCGGCGTACCCGACCGTATTATCGAAACCAGATGGGTGGCCATCTTTTGTTTCGATAATACGGTCAGGGCCGGCCAAATCTCAACATTTGGGCCGCCCTTAGAGATGGCCGGCATTGGTTTTCGCCGATAATGGAAACTCATGGTGGCCATCTCAAAACCGGCCAAATCCAAGCCATTTGGTCATGGGAGGAGCCAGCATTTGTAGTGCACTGAGTGCACTGGTCCCCCTCACATGCCAGGACACCAACCGGGCACCCTAGGGGGCACTGCAGTGGACTTCAGAAATTGCTCCCAGGTGCATAGCTCCCTTACCTTGTGTGCTGAGCCTCCCAAAACCCCCCCAACCCACTCCCTACAACTGTACATCACTACCATAGCCCTTAGAGGGTAACGGGGGGCACCTAGATGTGGGTACAGTGGGTTTCGGGTGGGTTTTGGAGGGCTCCCATTTACCACCACAAGCGTAGCAGGTAGGGGGGGTGGGCCTGGGTCCACTTGCCTGAAGTGCACTGCAGTACCCACCAAAAACTGCTCCAGGGACCTGCATAGTGCTGTGATGGAGCTGGGTATGACATTTCAGGCTGGTATAGAGGCTGGCAAAAAATTTTTTTTTTTTTTTTTTTTGTGGGTGGGAGGGGGTTGGTGACCACTGGGGGAGTAAGGGGAGGTCATCCCCCATTATCTCCGATGGTCATCTTGTCAGTTTGGGCACCTTTTCAAGGCTTGGTCGTGAACAAAAAGGGACCAAGTAAAGTCGGCCAAATGCTCGTCAGGGCCGTCCTTCTTTTTTCCATTATCGGCCGAGGACGGCCATCTGTTAACCACGCCTCCGTCCCACCTTCGGTACACTGCCAACACGCCCCCTTGAACTTTGGCCGTCCCTGCGACGGAAAGCAGTTGAAGCCGGCCAAAATCGGTTTTCGATTATACCGATTTGGCCGGCGTTAGGAGAAGGCCGGCCATCTCCTGATTTGTGTCGGAAGATGGCCGCCTTTCTCCTTCGAAAATAAGCTGGATAGTCAATCATCAGAATGTGTTTGCAAGTCCAAAAAAATCACCGCTTGTAAAAATGGCACTGCTTCGGAGTGCAGTTAGCATATATCGTGTTCCTGATGTATGCTGTTAATAAATGCTGTATGGTTTACAATGGCTAATTTTAAAAATGCTTTTCCTCCAGGAACTCGCCCAAACCCCTTTTCAGCCTTGCAATGTTGGTCTTCTTGACCACATTCTCTGGCGTCTTAATTATGTGCTACATGAAAATGAAAGGCCTGATATTTTAAACTATTTAAAAAGCCAGGAAAGGCTCCTGTCATTTACATCACCTGCCTGGGGCTAACCAGGCATATTCGATGGCATTTAACTGGATAGTTAAACAACAAGTTGATGAATTCCCTACTAACAAATCAAAAAAGTCCAATCACAATATATTGAGGATACTTACAAAAATATACAGAAACCTATAAAGATCAACTTAATCATCTTAATTTATATGAACATATAACAAAACACACTAAAGTAACGGAAGGAATAACCACATTTCAACTTGCTGAATATTTAGACCGTTTTACATGCTTCTCAACCTGGATTTAGGTCCATTTCCAGTACTGAGATAGTATTGGGCACATTGTTAGCTGATATTAGATCAGGGGCATAGCCAGACCTCGAGGTGGGACGAGGCCAAAGCCCAAGGAGGGGGGAGGGCACATTTTGGTCACCGCCCCTCCCCCCTCTGCCACCTTGCCACTCCCCCTCCACCACTGTACATCTTGGCTGGCTCAATTTCACTGAAACCAGGTGTAATTCCTGGTGCCCGATCTGGGCATACATCTCTGGTATTCTAAATTTCCAGAATCTCCCAACTTGCCCATGCCCCTCTCATGGCTACACCGCCTTTTGGGTTGTGCGTTATGGGATTTGGGTGTGCAATTCTATAGAATAATGCCTAGCAAGTTGCGTGTGCAAATTCAAATTGGTTCCAATTAGAGTGGAGGAGTGGCTTAATGGTTAAAGTAGCGGACTTTGATCCTGGGGAACTGAGTTAGATTCCCACTGCAGCTCCTTGTGACTCTGGACAAGTCACTTAACCCTCCATTGCCCCTGGTACAAAATAAGTACCTGAATATATGTAAACCGCTTTGAATGTAGTTGCAAAAACCTCAGAAAGGCGGTATATCAAGTCCCAGTTCCCTTTCCCTTTCCCTCTGCAGCTCTGTGTGACCCTGGGCAAGTTTCTTAATCCTGTAAAATGAAATCGTAAACCGCTTCGGTCTAAGAGGTACATAAATGAATGACTGTTATTATCCAATTATTGATATGAATTGGCTCGTTACCCAATTTAGTTGCACGTGCATCTCAGGATTGTGCCCGAATTTAGATGCGGGGGATAGTGTATAAGATTATGTTCATGGCAGTATTTCTATATCAATCAGCAAGATAGTAGAATTCTTCACCAATTACAACAAAAATTCCATAAAATGTTCAAAACTTTCTTGTTTCAAAAGTGTGAGAAGTAATGTAAAATCGTTAGGTCCCTGGGAATACCCAGTTTCTTGCTTTGTTAACTACACCAAACTCATAAGGTTTGTGCAGGGTATAAGGGCCTATTGTAATGTAATAGAGATGATGGTGCTGTCCACCATTGTCTACGCATACTCAGAATCCGCAAGTGGCACTGAATATATTTAAATGTCATGGCAGCGTTTGAATATTAAATCAAGTTTGTACGTAGAAAACTCATCAAGACCAACTGACAGAGTATCATGGCTCCTTCCGTGACTCCCGTGCTGTCTTTCTGGCGCTCTCCCTCAGAGCAGTGGCCCACTTCGGTGTGTCGGCACCTATGGTGCCGGCACGCTTCCATGTCAGGCCCTTCTAGGGTGCACGTGTGCTGAAGATTGTCCCATCTTAGCAGCAGTTCTGGGAGACGGCTGAGGGTCCACTTCTGCCCTTAGAGGTATTTGAGGGCAGTTCCTGCTTCCCACAGATGCCTCTGCTTGGGCCTTGCACTCGAGTTCTCAAGCTTTCCTGATGTGTGCTCCTGCCTTGTACCAGTTCCTACCTTGCCTTGGAACCCTGCCAGCCTTGGAGCCTTGGACTTTGTCTAAGCCTTGTTCCTGGTTCCTGCCTAGCCTTGTTCCAGCCCTGCCTTGTCTCCGAGTTCCTGCCAGGCATCTGACCAGCCCTGCCTCCAGACTTTACATTGCCTTGGGTCTGTCCCTGACTTGCCCTGTTATGCCTAGTCCTTGCCTTCCTTTTTGCCTTGCTTTGCCTTTAGCGCCCAGTCCTAGTCTGGTCTGTTTTGCTCGTTGCCTTGTCCTGTCCCGTCCTGATCCAGTTCTTCCCTTGCCCTCATCTTGCCTGTCTGGACCCAGTTTTAGCCTAGTTCCTTGTCTTGCCTTTACCTGTCTGGGTTCCAGTTCCAGCCCCACTGCTTTGCTTTTCCTTGTCTTGTCCTGTTGTGTCTTGCCTAGTCTAGCCTTGCCTTGCCCAGTCTTGCCTAGTTCTAGCTTCGTCCTGTCTAGTCTTGCCTTGCTCTGCCCAGTCCTGTCCTGGTTCTTGCCTGGGTTCACCTTGCCTTGCCTCCTGCCTGGTGCCACCTCAGGGGACTTGTCTGCTTGGGCATCATAGCCGTGAATGGAGAGTGTGGGGTGTGACATTCAGATCACAGTTCCCTTGACTTTTCCGAGTTCCTTCACCTTGCTTCTCTGCCTCCTCCTATTTCTTCTCATATCCACCTTTTTCCTATAAAGAAAATGAGCATGAATATCTGATTGCAGTAATTAGTTAATCAGTCACCAGCATAATTTTGCCCCTGATTAATGCTTTGAATAATTATTACATCCATTATTATCTAGCGGCAGTTCTGTTGTCAGAGTCACTTTGAAAACACATATTTTAAAAACTTTACAGTGCTACAGGTAGAATTTGCTGGGGGGAGAAGCCTGTGAAAACCTGTTACATCCGATTTTAAGCTAGAGGAATAGGAAGAGGGCCAGAAGGTGGGTGACCCAACCGATTCCAAAAATCAGAGGGTTGAATTCTAAATTATACATGTAACATCCGAATGACACCTAATCCACAACAGAAAGGGACGGATGAACAGCCAGACATAATTCTTTCTGACACTGACGCTGTCACCAGGAGTGAACCAAAAAGACTACATTTTAAATTAAACTGGCTTGCGCGCATCCATTTACACCAGCAAAAATATGGCGTAAATCCCAGTGAGTAGATTTAGGCACACTGGGCCATATTCTATAAGTAGGCGCGTAAATTTTGGAATGCCCATGAAATGCCCATTTCCCCGCCCAGAACCATGCCCTTTTTTATCTGCATTCATTAGAACTTTGGCGCACTGCGTTACAGAATACGCCTAGCGAGTAATGCGTCTAAATTCTAATCAGTGCCAATTAGTGCTCATTATTACTTGATATGTGCTATTATCAGCGCTAATTAGCTTATTAAGCCAATTGAGTTGCGCGATTTTGGCGTGAATCTCTAGGCATGCTATATAGAATCACTGGTTATCTCCTGCTGAATATCTGCATTTAGGGGTCCTTTTACTAAGGTGCGCTGAAAAATGGCTTGCGGTAGTATAGGCGCGGGTTTTGGGTGTGCATCGATCTGTTTTTCAGCACGCCTGTAAAAAAAAACGCCTTTTAAAAATTTTTGCCGAAAATGGATGTGTGGCAAAATCAAAATAGACGCGCGTGTCCATTTTGGGTCTGTGGCCTTACCGCCAGCCATTGACCTAGCGGTAAAGTCTCACATTGTAACCAGGCGGTATGACCTACACGCGTCAAATGCCACTCGGCATGCGTTCGATATGCGTATTCAAAAATAAAATTGATTTTTTTTTTTCGTCCGAGCGTATCGGACATGCACCAAAAATAAAATTATCACAAGAGCCACACAGTAGCTGGGCAGTAACTCTATTTTGGCACGCATTGGGTGTGCGTAGACGCTTATGCCGCTTAGTAAAAGGGCTCCTTACTCATTTAAACGCTATTTAACCAGGCAGGAGCCGTTCCTGGTCCGTTAAATAGTTTTGAATATCAGGATATGTGTGGGGGGGGGGGGGGGGGGGAGGGAATGTCTATTTTCTGCTCACTGAGGAGCCAAATTGAATTAACTAGCACAAACGTATTTCTGCCTTCCTTCCAACACAAGCAGACTATGAGGTGGCCTAGTGGTTAGGGTGGTGGACTTTGGTCCTGGGGAACTGAGGAACTGAGTTCAATTCCCACTACAGGCACAGGCAGCTCCTTGTGACTCTGGGCAAGTCACTTAACCCTCCATTGCCCCATGTAAGCCGCATTGAGCCTGCCATGAGTGGGAAAGCGCAGGGTACAAATGTAACAAAAATAAAATAGATACTATTGGAGATTCTACATGGAATGTTGCTACTATTGGAGATTCTACATGGAATGTTGCTATTCCACTAGCAACATTCCATGTAGAAGGCTGCGCAGGCTTCTGTTTCTGTGATTCTGACGTCCTGCACGTACGTGCAGGACGTCAGACTCACAGAAGCAGAAGCAGAAGCCTGCGCGGCCACATTGGTGATCTGCAAGGGCCGACTTCTACATGGAATGTTGCTAGTGGGACTCTGGGCAAGTCACTTAACCCTCCATTGCCCCATGTAAGCCGCATTGAGCCTGCCATGAGTGGGAAAGCGCGGGGTACAAATGTAACAAAAAAAAAGCCATATACAAAGTTCTTATAAGAAGGTGGCTACTAAATTAGTAAGCGGTCTTGAACACAAAAAATATAGGGACAGGCTGATGAACCTCAAAATGTATACGCTGGAAGACAGGAAACATGATAGAGACATATAAATATCTCAAGGGCATTAATGTACAGGAAGTGAGCCTTTTTCAACTGAAGGGAAGCGCTGGAACGAGGGAGCATACGATAAAGTTAAGAGGGAATAGGCTTAGGAGGAATCTTAAAGTATTATTTCACGGCAAGGGTGCTGGAAGCGTGGAATGGCCTCCCGGTGGAGGTCGAGGACTGTCAGAATTTAAGAAGGCATGGGATAAGCACGTGGGATCGCTTAGGAAGAGTTAGGGGTTACAGAGGATGAGCAGACTGGATGGGTCATATGGCCTTTATCTGCCGTCATGTTTCTATGTGCTGGACCCTGGAGTGAGGGAGGAAGGAAGGGGAGGCTTATGAACCTCAACATGTATACGCTGGAAGAGAGGAGGGAAAGAGGAGACATGAGAGACGTTTAAATATCTCAAGGGCATTTATGTACAGGAAGAGAGCCTTTTTCAACTGAAGGAAAGCTCTGGAAAGAGGGGGCATAAGCTGAGGGAATACGCTTAGGAGTAATGTAAGAAAGTATTATTTCACGGAAAGGATGGTGGAAGCATGGAATGGCCTCCCGGTGGAGGTTGTGGAGTTGAGGACCGTGTCAGGGCAAGGGATAAGCACGCGGGATTGCTCAGGAATAGGAAGTTAGGGGTTACAGAGGATGGGCAGACTGGATGGGCTATTTGGCCTTTATCTGCCAAAGTGGAACGGTGAAGGGAAGTTCCCAGACCACAGTCTCCTTCCTGCAGGACGGGCGCTGTGTTAGAATAGCTGCCAGTCAGTGCACTGCATACGAATGACTGTTACCAGAAGGAGCACAGCTCCTGGCAGGTCGATATTCACGCCTTCCTCTCCCCTCCCTCCCTTTCCCTAGACATTTCCCCCGATTCTGTCTCAGCCTGGCTCTTTGTGAGTGGTATAAAAGAGCTGATAAATGACCTGCCCCAAGGGGCTGAGCACGGAAGAGACAAGGCTCTCAATCTTGCTTGCGACTAGAAAGGCGCAGAGTTATGGGAGGTGTGTGTGTGTGATGGAGAAGCGAGAGTGAAGAAAAACAGCTTTTGTTATATTTTGGCTTTTTTTTTAAACTTTAGGTTTGATCAATTTTTTCAAAACGAACTCTTCGAAAGACAGGGAGCGGACATTCTCAACTAAGCCGCGTAGGCGGCTACGTGCACCCAACGTGCGTCAATTCTGAGTTACCGCCCGGCTTCCGTGTGGTAATTTCATTTTTGATGCGTGTCCGCTACGCGTGTGGCGAAAATCGGGCGGTAAGTCCAAATTGACACGTGTAGGCGATTACCGCATGGTTAACGCGAGAGACCTCACCGCTGAGTCGATGGCTGGCGGTAAGGTCTCAGACTCAAAATGGACACGCACCAATTTTAATTCTGCCGCGCGTCCATTTTCGGCAAAAAATTTTAAAAAGGCATTTTTTACAGGCGCGCTGAGAAATGGATCAGCGCTCACCCAAAACACGCCCCTACTCTAGCGCAGGCCGTTTTTCAGTGCACCTTAGTAAAAGCATCACCTGATCCTGAGAAAAAATCCTTCTCACAGTTAAGAAGGAGAAACATAAAAGAAAAAATTATGTCCAATTTTACCAGTGCCGTAGCGAGGGTGCCTGAGACCCGGGACGGGTCGATGCTGTGCACCCCCCCCCCCCCCCCCGGTGCAGGGCACAGCGCCCCCCCTCCGGAGCGCACCCTCCCCCGAAACGCACCCTACCTTTCAGCGGGGGGGCAGGCGGGAGGGCCAATCCGCACCCAGTGCGTGTCACTGGGAGCTGCGTCGGCTCTGCTGCTTCCCTGCTTTCTCTGCCCCGGAACAGGAAGTAACCTGTTCCGGGGCAGAAAGAGCAGGGAACCAGCGAGCTGACACCCCCACCCCAGCGCGTGCACCTGGGGCGGACTGCCCCACCGCCCCCCCTTCCTACGCCACTGAATTTTACAAATTTGCAAGCCAGCACTCCGGAAGCCCAAAACTACATATTCTATAACATAACTGAAGCATAAGAACCGTTTAGACGATACATCATAGGTGAGTCAGACTCACAGAAACAGAAGCCTGCGCAGCCTTCTACATGGAATGTTGCTAGTGGAATAGCAACATTCCATGTAGAATCTCCAAAAGTAGCAACAGAACCTCAAATAGTAGCAACATTCCATGTAGAATCTCCAATAGTAGCAACATTCCATGTAGAATCTCCAATAGTATCTATTTTATTTTTGTTACATTTGTACCCTGCGCTTTCCCACTCATGGCAGGCTCAATGCGGCTTACATGGGGCAATGGAGGGTTAAGTGACTTGCCCAGAGTCACAAGGAGCTGCCTGTGCCTGAAGTGGGAATTGAACTCAGTTCCTCAGCACCAAAGTCCACAACCCTAACCACTAGGCCACTCCTCCACTCCATTATTTTATAGACCTCTATCATGAGTGGAGATATGATACAGGTCTATAAAATAATGAGTGGAGTTGAACGGGTAGATGTGACGTGTCTGTTTACACTTTCCAAAAATACTAGGACTAGGGGGCATGCGATGAGGCTACAATGTAGTAAATATAAAATGAATTGGAGAAAATTTTTCTTCGCTCAATGTGTAATTAAACTCTGGAATTCGTTGCCAGAGAATGTGGTAAAGGCGGTTAGCTTAGCGGAGTTTTAAAAAGGTTTGGATGGCTTCCTAAAGGAAAAGTCCATTGACCGTTATTAAATGGGGAAAATCCACTATTTCTGGGATAAGCAGTATAAAATGTTTTGTACATTTTTGGGATCTTGCCGGGTATTTGTGACCTGGATTGGCCACTGTTGGAAACAGGATGCTGGGCTTGATGGACCTTTGGTCTTTCCCAGTATGGCAATACTTATGTTCTTATGTACTTAAGTATTTAACATGTGATATTCTTTTTACCAAGAACTGAGTTAGAAAAACCTGGAGGAGATTATTAGATTCATTGGTGAGAGACGGCTCAGCATCGCCAGGCTCTCCCCTGTCCCTCTCATCTCTCAGCTTCCCATCTCACCAATTAGAAAGATGTCATGACCTAGTTAATTATGAAGCTAGTGTGAACGTACCGATAAATGCAGCGGAAAATGAAGTACTGAGCCCTCACTAATTACGTTAAATTCTAGGCTCTCAAATTAGCTGTGGCCGGAGATGTCTTTGGCAGGAGACTTTCAGTGTTGTCACTGCCATGTTAGTGCACAGTGGGCAGCTTTTGTGAAGTTTCCCGGCGAAAGCGTGGTGCGGTGGCAGCGATTTCGTCTCACTCAGCTGGAGCGCCACATTGCCTTGCAAAGAACGGAGTTCTGATGAAAGGATCTGTGAACTTGTATTTCTCGTTACAAAAAAGAGCAGCCACTTGTGTTTTCAAAATAGCGATATCTTGTCTTCTGAAGTGTGTTTTTATGCCACTCAGAGCACAGATAGATAAAACACAGCACCCATACATAGTAACATAGTAGATGACGGCAGAAAAAGACCTGCACGGTCCATCCAGTCTGCCCAACAAGACAAACTCATATGTGCTACTTTTTGTGTATACCCTACTTTGATTTGTACCTGTCCTCTTCAGGGCACAGACCGTATAAGTCTGTCCAGCACTATCCCTGCCTCCCAACCACCAGCCCCGCCTCCCACCACTGGCTCTGGCACAGACCATATAAGTCTGGCCAGCACTATCTCCGCCTCCCACCACCGCCTCTGGCACAGACCGTATAAGTCTGCCCAGCTCTATCCCCGCCTCCCAACCACCAGCCCCACCTCCCACCACCGGCTCTGGCACAGACCGTATAAGTCTGGCCAGCACTATCCCTGCCTCCCAACCACCAGCCCCACTTCCCACCACCGGCTCTGGCACAGACCGTATAAGTCTGGCCAGCACTATCCCCGCCTCCCAACCACCAGCCCCGCTTCCCACCACCGGCTCTGGCACAGACCGTATAAGTCTGCCCAGCACTATCCTCACCTCCCAACCACCAGCCCTGCCTCCCAACCACCGGCTCTGGCACAGACCGTATAAGTCTGCCCAGTACTATCCCCGCTTCCCAACCACCAGCCCCACCTCCCACCACCGGCTCTGGCACAGACCGTATAAGTCTGGCCAGCACTATCCCCGCCTCCCAACCACCAGCCCCGCTTCCCACCACCAGCTCTGGCACAGACCGTATAAGTCTGGCCAGCACTATTCCTGCCTCCCACTACCGGCTCTGGCACAGACCGTATAAGTCTGCCCAGCACTATCCCCGCCTCCCAACCACCAGCCCCACCTCCCAACCACCAGCTCTGGCACAGACCGTATAAGTCTGGCCAGCACTATCCCCACCTCCCAACCACCAGCCCCGCTTCCCACCACCGGCTCTGGCACAGACCGTATAAGTCTGCCCAGCACTATCCCCGCCTCCCAACCACCAGCCCCACCTCCCAACCACCAGCTCTGGCACAGACCGTATAAGTCTGGCCAGCACTATCCCCACCTCCCAACCACCAGCCCCGCTTCCCACCACCGGTTCTGGCACAGACCGTATAAGTCTGCCCAGCACTATCCCCGCCTCCCAACCACCAGCCCCACCTCCCAACCACCAGCACTGGCACAGACCGTATAAGTCTGGCCAGCACTATCCCCGCCTCCCAACCACCAGCCCCGCCTCCCACTACTGGCTCAGACCGTATAAGTCTGCCCAGCACTATCCTCGCCTCCCACCACCGGCTGGCTCTGCCACCCAATCTCGGCTAAGCTCCTTAGGATCCATTCCTTCTGAATAGGATTCCTTTATGTTTATCCCACGCGTGTTTGAATTCTGTTACCATTTTCATTTCAAACGACAGCAGATAGAGACCTGTAGGATCCATCTAGTCTGCCCAGTAATGTGGGTATTTATATCTGCCACTTCGTGCAGGTTACACCTCCTATGTGGCATTGTACCTACTGCTCCATGAAGGTTACATCAAGTGCCGTTATTTGGAGTTGTACTTGCTGTTCCATCTAGGTTACATCCTTCTGTGTCTTTCTTTGGGGTGGTTTCTGCTGCTTCGTGTAGGTTACACCCCTGTAGGCCCTGCCACTCTAAATAGGTTACAGCCCTCTACAGTGGCGTAGCCACAGGTGGGCCTGGGTGGGCCAGGGCCCAACCACTTTGGACTCAGGCCCACCCAAAATTGTGACACTCTTGCTATGGCTGGTGGGTATTCCCAAACCTTGCCAGCTGAAGATTTTCTGTCCTTGGGCAGCCAGCGCTCTTTCAAATGTCAGCCAGCAGCACTTGCCTTGAGCTGACGCTAAGACCGGCCCTTCTGCACATGCTCAGTTTTCACACATGCAAAAGCACTGAGCATCAGTTTGAGGCAAGTGCTGCTGGCTGCTGGAGTAGTAGAAGGAAATCTTCAGCTGGCAGAGTTTAGGGACCCCACCAGCTCAAGTATTTAATATTTGGGGTTTGTGGGCAGGGAGGGGTGGAGAGAAGAGCAAACTGGAGGGGCGGGATTCCATGCCCACCCACCTTGGGCTCAGGCCTACCCCAAATTGGCTATCTGGCCACGCCCCTGGCCCTCTATGATATTGTTTGGAGTTGTACCTGCTACTCTCTGAAGGTTACACCCTTCTCCCTTCTATCCCTATATCTGTCGCTCCATGCATTCTACCTGCTAATCCATATAGGTTACATCATTCTGTGTCCTTGTAGTTTTATTTTACTCACACCTTTTTTCAGTAGTAGCTCAAGGTGAGTTACCTTCAGGTACTCTGGATATTTCTCTGTCCCAGGAGGGCTCACAATCTAAGTTTGTACCTGAGGCGATGGAGGGTTAAGTGACTTGCCCAAGATCACAAGGAGCAGCAGCGGGATTTGAACTGGCCACCTCTGGATTGGAAGACCGGTGCTCTAACCACTAGGCCACTCCTCCACTAGCAACATTCCATCTAGAATCTCAAGTAATAGCAACATTCCAGAATCTCAGATAGTAACAACATTCAATGTTCCACAGCACTAACCACTTGGCTACTCCTCCACTAGTAACATTCCATATAGAAGCCTGCCCTTGCAGATCAGCAACGCAGTCGCGCAGGCTTCTGTTTCTGTGAGTCTGACGTCCTGCACGTACGTGCAGGACATCAGACTCACAGAAACAGAAGCCTGCGCTCCTGCATTGCTGATCTGCAAGGGCAGGCTTCTACATGGAATGTCGCTAGTGGAATAGCAACATTAACATTCCATGTAGACTCTCAAGGTGAGTTCCATTCAGGTACTCTGGATATTTCTCTGTCCCAGGAGGGCTCACAATCTAAGTTTGTACCTGAGGCAATGCAGGGTTAAGTGACTTGCCCAGAGTCACAAGGAGCTGCAGTGGGATTTGAACTGGCCACCTCTGGATTGTAAGACCGGTGCTCTAACCACTAGGCCACTCCTCCACTAGGAACATTCCATGTAAAATCTCAGATAGTAGCAACAGAATCTCAAATAATTTATTTGGATTTTGCTCACACCTTTTTCAGTAGTAGCTCAAGGTGAGTTACATTCAGGTACACTGGATATTTCTGTGTCCCAGGAGGGCTCCTAATCTAAGTTTGTACCTGAGGCAATGGAGGGGGTTAAGTGACTTGCCCAAGGTCACAAGGAGGAGCAGTGGGATTTGAACCAGCCACCTCTGGATTGCAAGACCAGTGCTCTAACCACTAGGCCACTCCTCCACTAGCAACATTCTGTGTAGAATCTCAAATAGTAGCAACATTCCATGTAAAATCTCAGATAGTAGCAACAGAATCTCAAATAATTTATTTGGATTTTGCTCACACCTTTTTCAGTAGTAGCTCAAGGTGAGTTACATTCAGGTACTCTGGATATTTCTCTGTCCCAGGAGGGCTCACAATCTAAGTTTGTACCTGAGGCAATGCAGGGTTAAGTGACTTGCCCAAGATCACAAGGAGCAGCAGCGGGATTTGAACCGGCCAGCTCTGGATGTTTAGTCTGCCTGTGGAAGACTAGGCAAGATTTTTTGTTTTTTACATTTTTTTTCTGTTTTCAGAATTTAAACCAAAACAAAGCCCCTTTTTGAGCAGAAAGAGGCAAGGTAATGGTAATCAGGAAAAACTATATAAAGAGGAAAGGTCCCAGGAAACCTTCTTTCTGAGAAGTTCTGAGAGAATCGAAGCGGTGCAAAGAAAAGCTACGAGAATGGTATGGGATTTGCGTAACAAGATGTATGAGCAGAGACTTGCTGATCTGAACATGTATACCCTGGAGGAAAGGAGAAACAAGGGTGATATGATACAGACGTTCAAATATTTGTAAGGTATTAATCCGCAAATGAATCTTTTCCGGAGATGGGAAGGCGGTAGAACGAGAGGACATGAAATGAGATTGAAGGGGGGCAGACTCAAGAAAAATGTCAGGAAGTATTTTTCACGAAGAGAGTGGTGGATGCTTGGAATGCCCTCCCGCGGGAGGTGGTGGACATGAAAACGGTAACGGAATTCAAACATGCGTGGGATAAACATAAAGGAATCCTGTTCAGAAGGAATGGATCCTCAGGAGCTTAACCGAGATTGGATAGCAGAGCTGGTAGTGGGAGGCGGGGCTGGAGGTTGGGAGGCAGGGATAGTGCTGGGCAGACTTATACGGTCTGTGCCAGAGCCGGTGGTTGGGAGGCGGGGCTGGTGGTTGGGAGGCGGGGATAGTGCTGGGCAGACTTATACGGTCTGTGCCCTGAAGAGCATAGGTACAAATCAAAGTAGGGTATAAACAAAAAGTAGCACACATGAGTTGTCTTGTTGGGCAGACTGGATGGACCGTGCAGGTCTTTTTCTATGTAAGATGATATTTCTCTGGCTAACTGAACATTACTTTGCTCTGTGCTTTGGTGATTTAAAAATTTGAATAGAATTGTAAGTTGATTGATAAAGACAGTTTGAATTAAAAAAAAAAAAAAAGCAAACATTTATTAACTAGTTTCCATCATGTAAAACCCTTTTCCCCATAGTTTTAAACTGGAACTTTCTGCCAGAAGTAGAAACTTAACTGTCACAGTCTACAGCATTAACAGGCAGCATCTAGAAGGCACAGCAGGGCCTAGTTCAGTCCTCCTTCCCACCACCCACACTCCCCAACTTCCATCCACCCCTAGCACACCTCATCATTTATAGTCAATTATTCTAATTAGGACACAAGAAGGGGGCAGTTTATCATAGAGTTTTAATCATATTTCACTTCTTGCTAAGGTGCAGACACTAAATAAGTCACACAATTTAACATATAATCTTAAGGCTCTTTATATTAGTCTGATATCCTTAGTAGCCTAACAATTTTTAATTAATTAAACAACTCAATAATGCTAAGATGCAGACAGCAGTTCAGCAGCGAGAGGGGTGCTATCCAGTCTTTTGCATTGAGTGTCACATGTATGATTATCCCCCAGTTTATTTATTTATTTATTGCATTTGTAGCCCCTATTTTTCCACCCTTTGGTAGGTTCAATGTGGCTTACATATTACAATATGTGGAGGAGTGGCCTAGTGGTTAGGGTGGTGGACTTTGGTCCTGGGAAACTGAGGAACTGAGTTTGATTCCCACTTCAGGCACAGGCAGCTCCTTGTGACTCTGGGCAAGTCACTTAACCCTCCGTTGCCCCGTGTAAGCCGCATTGAGCCTGCCATGAGTGGGAAAGCGCAGGGTACAAATGTAACAAAAATAAAATAGATACTATTGGAGATTCTACCTGGAATGTTGCTACTATTGGAGATTCTACATGGAATGTTGCTATTCCACTAGCAACATTCCATGTAGAAGGCTGCGCAGGCTTCTGTTTCTGTGAGTCTGACGTCCTGCACATACGTGCAGGACGTCAGACTCACAGAAGCAGAAGCCTGCGCGGCCACATTGGTGATCTGCAAGGGCCGACTTCTATATGGAATGTTGCTAGTGGAATAGCAACATTCCATGTAGAATCTCAAATAGTAGCAACAGTGGAAGAGTGGCCTAGTGGTTAGGGTGGTGGACTTTGGTCCTGAGGAACTGAGTTCAATTCCCACTTCAGGCACAGGCAGCTCCTTGTGACTCTGGGCAAGTCACTTAACCCTCCATTGCCCCATGTAAGCCGCATTGAGCCTGCCATGAGTGGGAAAGCGCAGGGTACAAATGTAACAAAATTAAAATAGATACTATTGGAGATTCTACATGGAATGTTGCTACTATTCTACATGGAATGTTGCTACTATTGGAGATTCTACATGGAATGTTGCTATTCCACTAGCAACATTCCATGTAGAAGGCTGAGCAGGCTTCTGTTTCTGTGAGTCTGATGACCTGCAGGACGTCAGACTCACAAAAGCAGAAGCCTGCGCGGCCACATTGGTGATCTGCAAGGGCCGACTTCTACATGGAATGTTGCTAGTGGAATAGCAACATTCCATGTAGAATCTCAAATAGTAGCAACAGTGGAGGAGTGGCCTAGTGGTTAGGATGGTGGACTTTGGTCCTGGGGAACTGAGTTTGATCCCCACTTCAGGCACAGGCAGCTCCTTGTGACTCTGGGCAAGTCACTTAACCCTCCATTGCCTGCTGCATTGAGCCTGCCATGAGTGGGAAAAAGTGCGGGTACAAATAAAAAAAAAAATAGAGACGGTTACAGAATTTTGGTTTGTTGACGAGTATCATTTAATACAGGTGATCAGTCATGGCATAGAATGCGTTTAAATGTCGTGTGGGAGGGATAATATTATTAGTGGTTTGTATCGTTATTTTCCGTTTTCTAGGTTATTTCCGATATTTTTGTGGTTGAAAGGTTATGAAGGCGCAGAGGGGATGAACTTCCTGAAAAGGTGTTTTTTTTTTTTTTTAGTTTCTTCCGGAAGTTTAGGTAGTTGTTCAGGAGTTTCAGGTTCTTTGGTAGAGAGTTCCAGAGTTGGGTGCCTACGAAGGAGAAGCTGGAGGCGTATGACGATTTGTATTTCAGGCCTTTGCATCTGGGATAGTGGAGGGTTAGGTATGATCTTGATCTCATTGAATAAACTGAAAAGACGTCTGCATTTTTATACCTGCCACATCCACTGAATTATGTTCAATCTGTTAAAGTCAGCAAAAAAAAAAACAGTAATTATGAATGACATTTTGCAGAAATATGTCAGTTAGCTTTGTATCAAATAGAGATTGTCATTTTCTATTCATGTAGAGATTCACTGAAACATATGTTTTGATCAGTTGGTGAGTGGTTATATGTGTGTGCCAGATGCAAAGAGCTCCTAGCTCTCAGAGAACAGGTCCGTTCTCTTGAGGCTAGAGTAGCAGACTTGGAGGAGCTGAGGCAGACAGGTGCATAGAGAAGACCTATAAGGATGTTGTAGTGAAGTCCCACCTTCTGTATGGCAGCCCCTGTGCTGCCTCGGAGGAGGGAAGTTTCCTAGAAGGAGAGCATCACTCTGGTGAAGTAGGAAGTATTCCTGTAGCCAGGAGCTGCCCACCAGGGGATGCACTATCCTCTCACACCGAGGATTTACACCACATTTCCCTTGGCGCATATGGATGCGCGCAGCTTTAGGCACTGAGATATCAACTAAGCGCATTCTATATACCACGCCTAAATCTAGAATACGCTTGGTCGGCACTAATTTCAGCGCCGATTTTTTAAGGCCATTTACTGAGTCCAGCCCAAAAGGACCAGACTATCTGCATGTAGCAGGTGTTGGGGTGTGCATTTCTCTCGTTTGGGCACTTTAAGTGTGCACAGATCACTTGTACTTGCGTTTACCTACAAATTAACGTGCACACAATCGATTTTCACACTTAAAAAAGTTTAAGCGTGCGAAGAATGGCTAGGTGAAATGAACAAAATAATGCCCCAAAAGTGGGAATATTTATTTAAAATGAGCACAAACCAAACTTTATTTTGGATCTTCACACTCCTAGCAAGTATCCGAGTCATTTCATTTTAGTCACTTCCTCGAGTGAATCTCCTCATAAAAGTGGTTTAAGAAATCTCAATAAATAAATAAATAAATAAATAAAGAGTCCCAGACTGAAGAATTTTCCAGTATGTAGACATCCATCTCTCTGTCTTACACTCTTTCTGTCCACCTGTTTCACATTCTCTCTCATTTGGTCTCTGTCTACTACTACTTATCATTTCTAAAGCGCTACTAGACATACGCAGCGCTGTACACTTGAAGATGAAGAGACAGTCCCTGCTCGACAGAGCTTACAATCTAATTAGGTCAGACAAACAGGACAAACAAGGGATAAGGACAAAGGGTGGCAAGATTCCTGAATCCGAAAGAGTAGCAAGATTCCGGAACCCAAAGAATAGCAAGATTCAGGAATCCCAAAGACTACTACTACTACTACTTATTTCTATAGCGCTACTAGACGTACGCAGCGCTGTACACTTGATCATGAAGAGACAGTCCCTGCTCGACAGAGCTTACAATCTAATTAGGGCAGACAAACAGAGCAAATAAGGGATAAGGACAAAGAGTAGCAAGATTCCGGAACCCCAAAGAGTAGAAAGATTCAGGAATCCCAAAGACTACTACTACTTATCATTTCTAAAGCGCTACTAGATGTACGCAGCGCTGTACACTTGAACATGAAGAGACAGTCCCTGCTCGACAGAGCTTACAATCTAATTAGGACAGACAAACAGGACAAACAAGGGATAAGGACAAAGGGTAGCAAGATTCCGGAATCCCAAAGAGTAGCAAGATTCTGTGTGGAATCCTAAAGAGTAGCAACATTCCGGAACCCAAAGAATAGCAAGATTCCGGAATCCCAAAGACTACTACTACTTATCATTTCTAAAGTGCTACTAGACGTACGCAGCGCTGTACACTTGAACATGAAGAGACAGTCCCTGCTCGACAGGGCTTCAATCTAATTAGGACAGACAAACAGAACAAATAAGGGATAAGGACAAAGAGTAGCAAGATTCCGAAATGCGAAAGAGTAGCAAGATTCCGGAACCCAAAGACTACTACTACTACTTATCATTTCTATAGCGCTACTAGACATACGCAGCGCTGTACACTTGAACATGAAGAGACAGTCCCTGCTTCACAGAGCTTACAATCTAATTAGGACAAACAAGAGATAAGGGAATTTTAAAGTGAGGATGTCTGCTTCTCTCTCCTGCTTTGCATCTCTCTCTTCCATCTTTGTCTGTCTGTCGCAGTTTCCTGACAGTCACTGCCACAGCGGAGACCATGTGTTTGAAGAGTGACATTCCAGCCTGTGATAGATGTGTGTTGCCTGCAGTCTGAAGAGCAGGAAGGATCCATTTTCTTGGTATACTGGCAGCAGACAGTTTCAAGATGATTAATGTCAAAAGCTGCCTTTTGGCTTTCTTTTGTTTTCAGGTCTTCACAATTGTGAGGAGGGGGAGGAAGAAATGCTCAGACTGCAAGGAGGATACAAAACCAGAGAGAGAGAGGGAGAGAATGAGAGAGAGAGAGAGAACGGAACGAGAGAGAGAGAGAGAGAGAGAGCGAGAGAGAGAGAGTACGAGAGAGAGAACGAGAGAGAGAGAGAGAGAACGAGAGAGAGAATGAGAGAGAGAATGAGAGAGAGAGAGAGAGAAGGAATCCAAAAGCCAGAAATGCAGAGACACCAAGGATGTCCCATCGCAATGCTGGAGATTGAAGGCCAATGAGTGAGGTTTTTCTGGCGGGACCCAGCCATGTCTAAAACTGGCGATGCAGTCACAAACAAAGCAAACACTGGGCCTTCAGGATTGAGAAAAATGTAGTCCTTTATTTATGATGAAGACCCGACACGGGCCGTGTTTCGGCGTATAAACGCCTGCATCAGGGGTCAAAGGACTCCTACAGGTCAGCTAATTGACTAGTGAACAAGGATGTGGAATAAACAATCAGGATATATTTCCCGCTGTTTCACCAGCTCATTTGTAGAACACCTTCAGCCGCGTGAACCGACATTCCAAAAAGTGACATATTCCAATCAATAAATAGAAAATAATATTCTTTGTTCTACCTTGGCTGTCTAGTCACTTAATTTTCCTTTTATGTTGGTCCTGGTTTCTGCTTTCCTCTTTCTTCTCCTAACTGTCTTCAGTGCCGTAGGGAGGGCGGCTGACACACGGGACGGTTCGCCACTGCGCACCCTCCATCAGCGCGCGCACCCCCCCTCCGGAGCGCATTCTTACCAAAGGGGGTGGGCGGAAGGGCCGCTCCGCCCTGAGTGCACGTTGCTGGGAGCTGCGTCAGCTCCGCTGGTTCCCTGCTCTCTCTGCCCCGGAACAGGAAGTAGCCTGTTCCGGAGCAGAGAGAGCAGTGAACCAGCGGAGCCGACACCCCCCAGCGGCGTGCACCCAGGGCAGACCGCCCCACCACCTGCCCCTTCCTACGCCACTGACTGTCTTGCCAGAGTCTCCTTGCCCATTTGATTCTTCTTTTCTCTCCATGTCCACCATCCATCTTCTCTCTGCATCCCTAGCTATCTGACCCAGCATCACCCCTGTCTTCCTGCCATGTTTTTAGCATCTCCCATCTCTGCGTCCCTATTCTTGCCCCGTCCAACATAACTCTTCTGTGTCCCTATTCCCACCACCACCAAGTGCCAGCATCTCTTTCTCTCTTCTTTCCTTCCCGCCTAGGGTTACCATGTTTGTGGAGACAAAAAAGAAAAATCCGTCCCACCCCAGCTCACCCCTGGCCCTGCCCCTGCCACACATCATCTTGATCCCCCAAGAAAAGTAAAAATACTGGTAAAAGTAACAGAAATGCATTTCCTTCTGTAGTCTACATACAAAATTAGAAAAGATGTACATTTCCAAAAAAGCAAACTTCCATGAGCAGGATGTTCTATCATTGCAGAGAAATGTCTATCTTTTGGTGCCGCTCAGATCCCGCCCAGGTACCACCCAAAACACGGTCCCTTGAAATTTGGACACACTGTGGAGTGCAACGTCTAAAATTGGGGTGGGGTGGGGTGTCGAAAATCGCAACTCAGATGTTTTTTTACCTGCACCCACTACACGCGCCGGAAAATAATTTTTATTTTCCTGCACGTGACAGAAACCGGGCAGTAATCATCATTCTACGCGTGTAGACGATTACCGCATGGTTACCACGTCAGACCTTACTGCTAAGTCAAAGGCTGGCGGTAGGGTCTCAGACCCAAAATGGACAAGCGACAATTTTTATTTTGCCGCACGTCCATTTTCAGCAAAAAATTTTTAAAAGGCCTTCTTTACAGGTGCGCTGAAAAGTGGATCTGCGCGCGCCCAAAACACGTGCCTATACTTGTGCAGCCCATTTTTCGGCACACCTTAGTAAAAGGACCCCTGAGGTTGTAGGTGGTAGACTTGGGAGTAACATCAGGAAATATGTTTTCATAGGGAGGGTGATGGATGTCTGGAAAAGGCTCACACTAGAGGCAGTGGGGGGAAAAGGGACAGAATTTTAAAATGGGTGGGATAAACAGAAAGGATACTTAAATGGAAAGAAAATGAAATCAAAGTACCTCACGTCTTATGAAGGGCAGGGGTGGTGCCTAGCCAGTAGTTAGGACGTAAGGCCAGTGGCCAGGCAGATTTCTACAGGCTGTGTTTTGAAAATGGCAAAAACAAATCAGGCTATTTTATATCACATTCATATCACAGGGATGGGATTTGATATACTGTCTTCCTGTGGTTACAATCAGAACAGTTTAGGTATTATATACAGGTGTTTATTTTGTACCTGGGGCAATGGAGGGTTAAGTGACTTGCCCAGAGTCACAAGGAGCTGCAGTGGGAACTGAACCCAGTTCCCCAGGATCAAAGTCCACTGCACTAACCACTAGGCTACTCCTCCACTAGCAGCATTCCATGCAGAATCTCAAATAGTAGCAACATTCCATCTAGAATCTCCAATAGTAGCAACAGAATCTCAAAAGTAGCAACATTCCATCTAGAATCTCCAATAGTAGCAACATTCCATGTTCCACTGCACTAACCACTAGGTCACTCCTCCACTAGCAACATTCCATGTGGAATCTCAAATAGGGAAAGGGAAATGGGACTTGATATACTGCAGTTTACATAGTATATACAGGTACTTACTTGTACCTGGGGCAATGGAGGATTAAGCTACTTGCCCAGAGTCATAAGGAGCTTGTAGCAGGAACTGAACCCAGTTTTCCTGGGTCTCAGGTCACTGCACTAATCACTAGACCACTTCCCCAACTCTCTATTTCTCTATAACATCAGCAAAATCCGCCCCTTCATTTCCGAGCACTCTACCAGAACCTTTATCCACACTCTTACCACCTCTCGCCTAAATTATTGCAACCTGCTTCTCACCCACTTAGCCATCTCTCTCCTCTTCAATCAGTCCAAAACTCTGCTGCACGACTCATTTTCCGTCAAAGTCGCTATGCTCACATTAGCCCTCTCCTCAAGTCACTTCACTGGCTCCCTATCCATTTGTGCATTTAATTCAAACTTCTCTTACTGACCTATAAGTGCAATCACTCTGCCGCTCCCCAGTACATTTCCACTCTTGTCTCTCCCTACGCCCCCCCCCCCTCGGGTACTACGTTCTGTGGATAAATCTCTCTTGTCTGTCCCCTTCTCCTCTACTGCTAATTCCAGACTCCGTTCCTTTATCTCGCTGCACCTCACGCCTGGAATAGACTTCCCGAGCCTGTACGTCTAGCCCCGTCTGTGGCCGTTTTCAAGTCCAGGTTAAAAACCCACCTCTTTGACACTGCTTTTGACTCCTAACCACTACTTACTTGCCCTGTACCCCACCTCTTTAATTCCCTTACCTCTTAATTATTCTGTCTGTTTACCTGTCTTATTTAGATTGTGAGCTGTTGGAGCAGGGACTGTCTTTTCGTGTATGGTGCACAGCGCTGCGTATGCCTTGTAGCGCTATAGAAGTGATAAGTAGTAGTAGTAGTAATGTAGAAGCCTGCCCTTCGAGATCAGCAACGCGGCCGCACAGGCTTCTGTTTCTGTGAGTCTGACATCCTGCACGCGTTGCTGATCTGCAAGGGCAGGCTTCTAGATGGAATGTTGCTAGTGGAGGAGTAGCCTAGTGGTTAGTGCAGCGGAACATGGAATGTTGCTACTATTGGAGATTCTGTTGCTACTATTTGAGATTCTACATGGAATGTTGCTAGTGAAGGAGTAGCCTAGTGGTTAGTGCAGTGGAACATGGAATGTTGCTACTATCTGAGATTCTACATGGAATGTTGCTACTATTGGAGATTCTGTTGCTACTATTTGAGATTCTACATGGAATGTTGCTATTCCACTAGCAACATTCCATTTTTAGATTGTGAGCTCTTTGAGCAGGGACTGTCTTTTCATGTATGGTGTACAGTGTTGCGTATGCCTTGTAGCACTATAGAAGTGATAAGTAGTAGTAGTAGTATTTATTTACTTTATTTAATTATCAGGATTTATTTACCGCCTGTTTGAAGGAAGTGTACAGCAAGAATAAATCAAACAGAGACAATTACAGCAGTAAAAATATTCAAACAGCAGTAGAATTATGGCATAGTATGCTACGTTACAATGATGTCAACACAATATGTAATAGAACGTTTTAATTGACAGTGAAGGGTATAAGCAAAGATGGAACGTATAGATACATAAGATAGAGTAACAGGAGTAAGAAAATAAGGGACTCGTTTAAAGAAAGTTGCAAAAGAGGTCAGAAAGGTATTTGAACATTATCTTAACTAGGGTAGCAGTGGATAACCATGTCCTGCTATATAGTATGTGCAGCCGGTGTCATTCCGTGTGCATTATGTGTCTAGCAAGTTAGTTACTTCTTCCATTAAAGGCCTGGTTGAAGAGCCAAGCTTTCACCTGCTTCCTGAAGTAGAGATAGTCTTGTGTTAAGCGAAGTGCATTCCAGAGCGTGGGGGCTACTCTGGAGAAGGCTCGCTTGCTGGTATCACATCCTGTCATGTCCTTTGGAGAGGTCGTGGTTAGGGATACTCCTTGGGAAAGCCTTAGTGAAAAGGATCTAGGTGTCATCCTTGAACCCCTCTGCTCAATGTGCATGGGCAGCAAAGAAAGCAAATAGAATATTAGAAATGATTAGGAAAGGAATGGAAAACAAAACTGAGAATGTTATAATGTCTTTGTCTCACTCCATGGTGCGACCGCATCTCAAATACTGCGTACAGTTCTGGTCACCGCATCTCAAAAAAGATATAGTGGAATTAGAAAAGGTACAGAGAAGGGGATGGGATGACTTTTCTATGAGGAAAGGCTAAAGTGGCTAGGGCTCTTCAGCTTGGAGAAGAGATGGCTGAGGGGAGATAGGATAGAGGCCTATAAAATACTGAGTGGAGTGGAATGGGTAGAGGTGAATCGCTTGTTTACTCTTTCCAAAAATACTAGAACTAGGAGGCACGCAATGAAGCTACTAAGTAGTAAATTTAAAACAAATTGGAGAAAATATTTCTTCACTCAACGAGTAATTAAATTCTGGAATTCGTTGCCATAGAATGTGATAAAAGCAATTAGCTTAGTAGGGTTTAAAAAAGGTTTGGATAATTTCCTGAAAGAAAAGTCCATAAGCCATTATTAAGATAGACTTCGGAGAATCCTCTGCATATTCTAGGATAAGCAGAATAAAATGTATTGTACTTTTTGGGGATCTTGCCAGGTACTTGTGACGTGGATTGGCCACTGTTGGAAACAGGATGCTGGGCTTGATGGACCGTCCCAATATGGCAAAGCTTATGCTCTTATATACACACACCATATATACCATGAAGGCAGGTGCTGCATATCTCAAGGGAGGAGGGGATGCATCTTGAAGTTGAAATTAGTGAGTGAAATGTTGTCAGCAATACTCTTGGGTTTTCACTTTAATCATGCCCTGATGATGAATGCAACTATGTTGTAATAATAATAGTAATAATAATAATGATTATAATAATAATGCTCCAGCCACCTTTTGGGGGAGACTGGATGGATCATGCAGGTCTTTATCTGCCATTATTAACTATGTTACTATGTTCAGACATTGGAACCCCATCAGAGACCTGACATTGTAGTAAAGGTTGTCAAAAGAAACAAATTAAACCTCCTGCTCAAAACAGCTTAGTAAGATATAAATACACCAGATCCTCATGCAAAGGCATCGCATTGCTAAAAGAGAAGCACAAATAAAGCACAGAAGGATGGATCTTCATCATAGACCCAATACAGCACAGACAGCTGAAAAACAGATCTTCATCACAGCCCAATGCAGGCAACAGACTGCTAAAAGAGTAGCACGAATACAGCACGGATAGCTGAAGAACAGATCTTCATCACAGCCCAATGCAGGCAACAGACTGCTAAAAGAGTAGCATGAATACAGCACGGATAGCTGAAAAACAGATCTTCATCACAGCCCAATGCAGGCAACAGACTGCTAAAAGAGTAGCATGAATACAGCACGGATAGCTGAAGAACAGATCTTCATCACAGCCCAATGCAGGCAACAGTGCTAAAAGAGTAGCATGAATACAGCACGGATAGCTGAAAAACAGATCTTCATCACAGCCCAATGCAGGCAACAGTGCTAAAAGAGTAGCATGAATACAGCACGGATAGCTGAAAAACAGATCTTCATCACAGCCCAATGCAAGCAACAGACTGCTAAGAGTAGCATGAATACAGCACAGATAGCTGAAAAACAGATCTTCATCACAGCCCAATGCAGGCAACAGACTGCTAAAAGAGTAGCATGAATACAGCACAGACAGCTGAAAAACAGATCATCACAGCCCAATGCAGGCAACAGACTGCTAAAAGAGTAGCACGAATACAGCACGGATAGCTGAAGAACAGATCTTCATCACAGCCCAATGCAGGCAACAGACTGCTAAAAGAGTAGCATGAATACAGCACGGATAGCTGAAGAACAGATCTTCATCACAGCCCAATGCAGGCAACAGTGCTAAAAGAGTAGCATGAATACAGCATGGATAGCTGAAAAACAGATCTTCATCACAGCCCAATGCAGGCAACAGACTGCTAAGAGTAGCATCAATACAGCACAGATAGCTGAAAAACAGATCTTCATCACAGCCCAATGCAGGCAACAGACTGCTAAAAGAGTAGCATGAATACAGCACGGATAGCTGAAGAACAGATCTTCATCACAGCCCAATACAGGCAACAGACTGCTAAAAGAGTAGCATGAATACAGCACGGATAGCTGAAGAGTGACTCTTTTTCACAGCCCCATGCAAGTATCACGTTAGTACATATAAATCATGAATAAAGCATACAGGATTGAATAGAGGATTTTCTACAGAGTTGCAGGCAGGTGTTACACTGATAAACATAGTAACATAGTAAATGACAGCAGATGACCTGTACGGTCCATCCAGTCTGCCCAACAAGATAAACTCATTGTACATGGTATGTGATACTTTATATGTATATCTGAGTTTGATTTGTCCCTGCCTTTCTCAGGGCACAGACCGTAAAAGTCTGCCCATTACTGTTCTTGTACTAAGTTCTGAAGCTAACGTCGAAGCCCCTTAAAATTTACACTCAAGCCCATCCCTATCTATTCAGTCACGATCAGGGCATAGACCGTAGAAGTCTGCCCAGCACTCTTCTTGCACTAAAAGTTTTGAAGCTAACATCGAAGTCCCTTAAAATTTACACTCCAGCCCATCCATATCTAAGCTATAAAAATGGTATGGGATTTGCATTGCAAACCGTACGAGGAGAGACTTGCTGAGCTGAACATGTATACTTTGGAGGAAAGGAGAAACAGGGGTGACATGATACAGATGTTCAAAATATTTGAAAGGTATTAATCCGCAAACAAACTTTTTCTGGAGACGGGAAGGTGGTAGAACTAGAGGACATGAATTGAGGTTGAAGGGGGACAAACTCGGGAGCAATGTCAGGAAGTATTTTTTCACGGAAAGAGTGGTAGATACGTGGAATGCCCTCCCGTGGGAGGTGGTGAAGATGAAAACAGTAATGGAATTCAAACATGCATGGGATAAACGCAAAGGAATCCTGTTTAGAAGGAATGGATCCACGGAATCTTAGTGGAGATTGGGTGGCAACGCTGGTAATTGGGCAGCAAAACCAGTGCTGGGCAGACTTCTACAGTCTACGCCCTGATTGTAACTGAATAGACAGGGATGGGCTGGAGTGTAAATTTTAAGGGGCTTCGATGTTAGCGTCAGATCTTTTAGTACAAGAAGAGTGCTGGGCAGACTTCTACAGTCTACGCCCTGATCATGATTGAATAGAAATGGATGGACTTAAGTGTGAATTTTAAGAGGCTTCGACATTAGCTTCAGAACTTAGTACAAGAACAGTACTGGGCCCTGAGAATGGAAAGGACAAATCAAACTCGGGTACACATATAAAGTATCGCATACCATGTAAAATGAGTTTATCTTGTTGGGCAGACTGGATGGACCGTTCAGGTCTTTATCTGCCATCATTTACTATGTTACTATGTTACATTTAGCTCCTGAATACAGCACAGAGAGCTGAAGAAGATCTGTTTATGTATATTTCACAATTAAATTATTTGTTCACCTTGGGGTAGACAATCTCACTGGTCAAACCCTCTTTGTACTGTGCAGATACACTAAAATGTGTACACAAGCAGTCTTGTGGAAAGAGATTTTGAAAACAGGGGGCATAATGTTAGAAATGTTTACACCTGCAGGTGTAGAGGGGGGTTTCATTATTTAAGGGAATGATCTTTAGCCAAAGGATACGTCTCATATCTATGTATATTTTGACCTGTGCCGATTGCTACAGAAATAGCTCATCTACTAAAGGCATGAGCTGTGACCCATCTGATTCTTAACAAGGAAAAACAAGATTACTAAGGTGCAAAATGAATTTAGCGTGTGCTAAATGGTAAGATGCCAGCGAGGGGAAGTCTCCAAACATCCTACATCTGTTAAAACATGTAGGATTTGTACAGACTGCCCGTCGTTGTGGTCTCACAATGTTTTTGATTCTTCGAGACAAGACCTTAGTGTGTAAACACTGTCGTGGGCTCCAATGAAATAACCTCTGAAGTGGGTGGCCATTAAAAGCTCAGGGTTTTGCTTTTCTCTCCTGTTTCTCTAGTGCCTGCAGCCTGCCCGGGGAGCCGCAGGGGAACAGCAGCACCTGCCAAGAAAAAATATATTATTTTAATATTTCCAAGCTGTACACTGTTTCCAGTCTTTGTTTGACAGTCTCATCCACTCTGTGCCACAGGCAGCCAGACGCTCGGCGAGACCGAAGAGACGTTATGTGACACATTTTTTTAATACTATAAATCACTCGAGGAGCACGTTGCCACAACCTTTAACTTACTCTTGGGCTTCCCAAACATGTCCTGGGGACCCCACAGCCAGTCGGACTTTCAGGATAGCCACAATGAATACGCATGAAATGAATTTACATATACTGAGCCTCCAGATTTATCTCATGCGTATTGATTGTGAATATCCTAAAAACCTGACTGTCTGTGGGGTCCCCAGGACAGATCTGGGAAGCTCGTCAGGACCTGTGTGCATCGTTGGGGCTTCGTATACTGTGACGGAGGTTTACAGCCTCCAAAGATATCTCAGCCATCATGTTCCTTTCAGCAACGTTAAGCGTCATCTCCTGCCTATGCCAGTAGGCTTGCTTTTACGCCAGCCACCCCCACCCCGAAACATTTTTGACTCATGAAATATAATTCCCCCCATTTTGAGGTGAGAAAGAAGACAGAAGTGAATAACTATTCAAGCTATTCAAAACTGAAGCCGCGTGGGCAGCTGGAAAGGGTGCTTAATGAGGCATTTGGGGCCTGTCACGCTGCTTAGCTGTGCATCGAATTAGTTGCCTCATCGTTTCCCTATGGATTAGCTCATTACCACTTTTCAGATCTGAAAAGTTGTTTAACTGATGTCAGGTCCCCTGTAGGAAAAGATATGGAAACTGGAGTGAGCATGCGCAGATCACGCTCTTTGTGTAAGAAGCCAAAAATGCCTGGCCACATTTCTAGCTCCACTCTGACTCATTTGCATACACTTATTTGTCCCAGCCCCATAGGAATCAGTGGGGAAAACATAAGTATTGCCATAATGGGAAAGACCAAAGGTCCATCGAGCCCAGCATCCTGTTTCCAACAGTGGCCAATCCAGATCACAAATACCCAGCAAGATCCCCAAAAAGTACAAAACATTTTATACTGCTTATCCCAGAAATAGTGGATTTTCCCCAAGTCCATTTAATAACGGTCTATGGACTTTTCCTTTAGGAAGCCGTCCAAACATTTTTTTAAACTCTGCTAAGCTAACTGCCTTTACCACATTCTCTGGCAACGAATTCCAGAGTTTAATTACACGTTGAGTGAAGAAAAACTTTCTCCGACTCGTTTTAAATTTACTACATTGTAGCGTCATCGCATGCCCCCTAGTCCTAGTATTTTTGGAAAGCGTGAACAGACGCTTCACATCTACCCGTTCAACTCCCAACACTACCACACACGGTGAAAAAACAAAATAACGTATTACAAACAGGAGGGCAAAAGCAAACTGCCAGTTGCCTTGACAAGCCCCCTAATTCTATATAACACCTCACAAGTTAGGTTCCAAACTTTAGATGGCCAACAGAAATTACGGACTTGATTCAGCAAACGGCACTCAAAAAATCATGCACTCCACTCTTCTCTAAATGACGCTCCAAGCTTAGTGCTTAGAACCGATTTCCACGCCAACCTTGGCGTGTAATTTAGGCGCGGATCCTTGGTATTCAATAATACTGCGCGTGTCTTTAGTGAATGCCTTTGGCCCTCGCATGGCCACACCCCCTCTTCAGTTGCATGCTATAAGACTTGCATGTGAATCTTTATAGAATAGTGCTTAGCAAGATGCATGCGCAGATCCAAACTATTGCCAATTAATGCCGATAATTGATTGTCACCCAAACTATTGGCGCTAATTGGCTTGTTAGCCAATACGTTGCGTGCATATCTCAGACAATGTTCCCTCTAAGCGGAGCAGGAGTCCTCCAATCGCATTAATGGGGGCCGACGTTTTAAAATCGTGTTTTCAAATGATTTGAGATGAGCATTTCCCCTGGAGTCCTGCAGAGCTTGCCTGTCCCTCACTATTGATAATGTAATAAGTGAAACAGCGCCCCCACTGGTGGGGCTATAACTGGAGGACTCCTGCTCAGCTTAGAGGGAACAGCGATCTCAGAACAGTGCACAATTTTGCACGTGGAAAATGTTAAAAGAATTTTACCAATACGAACAACACAAGACCAAGTCAGGCTTAAAGCAGTTAAAGCAGCTTTATTACTCGCAAGGAGACAACATCCAGGAGATTAATCCAGCACACGAGAGATAAATCCAACACACAGGAGGTTGTTGTCTAACTCTATACAGATTTCCCCGTTATTATATACCTTCCTTCACCATTAGATCAATTCCTATCCTGTTGTCCAATTATCTATTCCCTTATATGGTCTATCTGCCCAGTTTCCCATCTACATTTCTCCATGTCTTACCTCATCCTGCACCTGCATCATAACTTTTCATTTTCCCAGTTACCTCCTTTTGAATGAACTTCATGACCCATACGATTAGTACCTTCTTGTACTTTTATTTACATGCAGCTGTATCAAACCTTCTAAGCTTGGATAAACATGCGTTTTAAGTTAGCCAAAAGCATGTCTAAGAATAAACTACAGTGATTCTTGTCCAGAAGCTGTATATGTAAAAAAAATGATTAACCCAATACTTTCCCTACAGAAAGTTTCACACCATTTATAGAATACAGGAGGAGTATTATTATTAGCATTTGTATAGCGCTACCAGACGCACACAGCGTTGAACACCTGACACAAAGAGACAGTCCCTGCTCAAAAGAGCTTACAATCTAAATAATATAGACAGACAAGACAGTTACGGGTGAGGGAGGTAGTGGGTGAGAAGGAAGGAAGGGACAAGGGAGGGCAAATGAGTAGAGGCTAGGAGCTGCTAGTCTATAAATTAGTGCCTAAGGGCTCTAGTGTGAAACTTCAGAAGAGGTAGGGCATATGGGCGGGACATGGGTGAGCCACACAGACACCAGATTTATAGAATATTGTAAGTTGCATGCCTGGTTGCCAAAATTTAGGTATTAACATTTATACCTGTCTTTGACACATACACTTCAGCTCCTAAAGTTTATTTATTTGTTACATTTGTACCCCACATTTTCCCACCTATTTTCAGGCTTAATGTTTTTTTTTTTTGTTACATTGGTACCCCGCGCTTTCCCACTCATGGCAGGCTCAATGCGGCTTACATGGGGCAATGGAGGGTTAAGTGACTTGCCCAGAGTCACAAGGAGCTGCCTGTGCCTGAAGTGGGGATCAAACTCAGTTCCCCAGGACCAAAGTCCACCATCCTAACCACTAGGCCACTCCTCCACTGTTGCTACTATTTGAGATTCTACATGGAATGTTGCTATTCCACTAGCAACATTCCATGTAGAAGTCGGCCCTTGCAGATCACCAATGTGGCTGCGCAGGCTTCTGCTTCTGTGAGTCTGACGTCCTGCACGTGCAGGCTCACAGAAACAGAAGCCTGCGCAGCCTTCTACATGGAATGTTGCTAGTGGAATAGCAACATTCCATGTAGAATCTGCAATAGTAGCAACAGAATCTCAATCGTAGCAACGTTCCATGTAGAATCTCCAATAGTATCTATTTTATTTTTGTTACATTTGTACCCCACACTTTCCCACTCATGGCAGGCTCAATGCGGCTTACATGGGGCAATGGAGGGTTAAGTGACTTGCCCAGAGTCACAAGGAGCTGCCTGTGCCTGAAGTGGGAATCGAACTCAGTTCCTCAGTTCCTCAGGACCAAAGTCCACCACCCTAACCACTAGGCCACTCCTATTTAAGCCTTTTCAAATCTATAAAAGCTTTTAGTTGGTCAGGAGTATAAAATATATATTTAGTTTCTCCAAATTGGATCAAACATTTACATGGGTATGCTAAGTTCCATAACTTCTTTTCTCAAATTCAAAAAAAACTTTTCTCCTTTCTTGTGTTGCTTTTGTAACGTCTGGATAAATCCAGATCTTTTCAGAACCGAAAAGTTCTTTAGAATGTTTAAAATAAATTCTCAAGATGGCATTCAAGTTTTGTTCAAAAACGAAAGAGACCAACATCACCAAATATTTCAAGGCTTCTTGAGGAGATGGAAGATACAAAATCCATAACAAAATTCAAGAAGGCCAGGGCTAAGCACAGAAGAACTCTATGGCATCTGGTGGCCAATATGGCAACTTGATCATACTGGTAATCTCTCAGTTGACCACCTTCACGCTGCCTGTATCCTGTAGGTGAGGCCTCACCAATGACCTAAAGAGAGTCTTTTGTACTGCTGCGTTTGCTTTTCCATGTGCAGCCATTAAGATTTGATCCCAAAACAGTACATTTTATGCTGCTTATTCTAGAAATAAGTAGTGGATTTTCCCCATGTCCATTTTAATAGTGGTCTAAGGACTTTTCCTTTAGGAAGCCATCCAAACCTTTTTTAAACCCCACTAAGCTAACCGCTTTTACTACATTCTCTGGCAATGAATTTCAGAGTTTAATTACACATTGAGTGATGAAATATTGTAATACCTGTAATCCCGGTAGCAAACCTTTAAGGGGGGTAGGCTCCGTTTAGCAGTCCACAAACAAAGTCCTTCCAGACAACACAGCTTTTAGTTCCAGTTTATTTCCCCTCCCCCACAAAATCTCAGTTCAAGGGGGTTAAAGTCCCATTCAGTTTCCAAAACAAAGCAACAAGAAAAACTTCCCTTAAAATCCAAGTTCTCCCCCAGTGCAACAGCCTGGGTTTCAGTTTTAAAAGTCTTTCCGCTTGGAGTCAATTATCTGTGTTGTGGGCGGTGTACTGCCATTCTGCAACCACCCACTGCCTTCAGTCCCTGCAACTCTGCCCCAAAGTACAATTACAGTCCATGTCAACCGGCTCCTCCAAACCTGGTGTGCTGGTCCCTCCAGACTCCCCTTCCTCCAAGCACTCCATTAACTCTGCCTCTCTGCTAGGCTGTTGGTTGGAGACCTCCTCCCCCTCCCCGATGGAAGGAATCTTGTACTGATTTCTAACCCAAGGGTATTGAGCTTTGTCATCCCTGCTCCCCCTTCTGGCCCTCGTCTGCCATAGCAGCTGCTCTTTCCAGTCCTTTCCCCCCCTCCCTTCCACGTGGGGGCCATACCGGGTTTTGGGACCTACCACCCCGATCCCTTCTCTCAGGGCCTTGTGGGGAATGTAGTCTGGCCCCATACCTCCTCCTGAGCTGCTTAGACCCTCTAACCTCCTTACAATATTTTCTTCGATTTGTTTTAAATTTACTACATTGTAGCTTCATCGCATGCCCTCTAGTCCTAGTATTTTTGGAAAGAGTAAACAAGCGATTCACGTGTACCCGTTCAACTCCACTCATTATTTTATAGACCTCTATCATATCTCCCCTTGACCGTCTTTTCTCCAAGCTGAAGAGCCCTAGCCACTTTAGCCTTTCCTCATAGGGAAGTCATCCCATCCCCTTTATCATTATCGTCGCCCTTCTCTGCACCTTTTCTAATTCCATTATATCTTTAAAACATTTTCTTCACCCTTGCATTTCCTAGATCTGATGCATCAAGTTAGCTTGCTGTGCCTTAATGTTTTGTATTTTGTTGTTTTTATGGATGTTTTGCAAATTGTTTGATATTTGTTTTGTTTAATTGTAAAAGATGATGTGTTATTTTTTTGTAAACTGTTTTGATTGGTTTGGCCAGATAAGGTGCTATATCAAAATAAATAAATGTTATCCCAAGCTTACTCTCCTGAACAGGGCACATCAAATTTCACCTCTCGTTCTTTGACTTCTGCAACCCCAGATCTATGACTCTGCAATTTTTTGTACTGGATCTTAACTGAGAACCACTCAACCACTTTCTGAAGTTTCTTAAATCGCATCTCACTTTGTCTCCTCCCTCAGGGTGCCCACTATATTGCAGATCGTAACCTCAGCTGCAAAATGTGCCTTCTAATCCCACTGCAATATCGCTCACAAAGACAGTGAACCAAACCAGCCCCAGGACTGATCCCTGAGATGCTCCATTGATCACCTGTTGTCCCTCTGAGTGAATGTAATTTATCGTCATGCTCTGCCATCTGTCCATCCACCACTTTATAGTGCAGGTCCAGTACATTGGGGACCAACTGCAGACGGTTCAGGCAGCATCGAAAGCTTTGCTGAAATTCAAGTATATCACATCCAATATATCCCCAATCTAATTCTACGGTCACCTAATCAAAGAAATTAATGTTGATCAGATTTTACCTGATGTGAGCTCCTTTTGATAAAAAACCATGCTACTTTGAATCCTGTGACTGCCTAATTCAAAGTTCTTCACTATCATTTCCTTCAGTACTTCCTCACCACTGTAGAATGGCTAACTTGCCTGTAGTTTGCCATCTCCTCTCCCCACCTTAGTAATTCCCTTATCTCTTATTTGTCCTGTTTGTCTGTCCTAATTAGATTGTAAGCTCTGTCAAGCAGGGACTGTCTCTTCATGTTCAAGTGTACAGCGCTGCATACGTCTAGTA
Source organism: Microcaecilia unicolor (assembly GCF_901765095.1). Taxonomy (NCBI): domain Eukaryota; kingdom Metazoa; phylum Chordata; class Amphibia; order Gymnophiona; family Siphonopidae; genus Microcaecilia; species Microcaecilia unicolor. The sequence continues at coordinate 10,148,922 of NC_044033.1, forward strand.
GCGCTATAGAAATGATAAGTAGTAGTCTTTAGGATTCCGGAATCTTGCTATTCTTTGGGTTCCAGAATGTTGCTACTCTTTGGGTTCCGGAATCTTGCTACTCTTTCGGATTCCACACAGAATCTTGCTACTCTTTGGGATTCCGGAATCTTGCTACCCTTTGTCCTTATCCCTTATTTGTCCTGTTTGTCTGTCCTAATTAGATTGTAAGCTCCGTCAAGCAGGGACTGTCTCTTCATGTTCAAGTGTACAGCGTTGCGTACGCCTAGTAGTGCTTTAGAAATGATAAGTAGTAGTAGTCTTTGGGATTCCGGAATCTTGCTATTCTTTGGGTTCCGGAATCTTGCTACTCTTTCAGATTCTGGAATCTTGCTACCCTATGTCCTTATCCCTTATTTGTCCTGTTTGTCTGTCCTAATTAGATTGTAAGCTCTGTTGAGCAGGGACTGTCTCTTCATGTTCAAGTGTACAGCGCTGCGTATGTCTAGTGGCGCTATAGAAATGATAAATAGTAGTAGTTATGAATAAGGACACCATCTGAGCAGTCTCAAAAGTTATACTCAGGTCCATTAGAACAGCATGCAGGTCCCTGGAGTAGTTTAGAGTTGGGTGCAGTGCACTGCAGACAGGTGGGCCCAGGCTCCTACCTCACCTACCCGTTACACTTGTGGAGGAAACTGTGAGCCCTATAAAACTCACCAGAAACCCACTGTACCCACATATAGATACCCCCTTCACTAGTAAGGGCTATGGTATTGGTGTACAGTTGGGGGTAGTGGGTTTTGGGGGGCTCAGCACACAAGGTAAGGGAGCAATGGTCAGATGTGTACCTAGGAGCAGTTTATGAAGTCCACTGCAGTACCCCCCCTAGGGTGCCCTATTGCTGTCTTGGGATGTCAGGGGGACCAGCCTACTAAAAATGCTGGCTCCTCCTACGTCCCAATGGCTTGATTTTGTGCATTTTGCACTTGGACATTTTTTTTTCGAAAAGTCCCCCCAAAAAAACATCCAAATCACAAAACGTCCATTGTATTTTCGAAAACAAAAGATAGATGTTTTTCTTTTTCGAAAATGACGTTCTTCCCTGTTCAGAATTTGGACGTTTTGTGTAAAACGTGCAAATTCAGATTTAGACATCATATCGAAAATGCCCCTCCACATTCCCGTAGAGTGCAAAAATGTAAGAAAGAGAAAAGGCCTCTGCACCCACACCTCCATCCAGTAAACATTTATAGGGTAAAGAGGATTTAAACTGGGTCAAACATCTCTTCATCGGCATTAAACACCCTTTCATACTAGATTCTGCAAAAACTCCACAGAAAGTTAAAATTTTAATGGATCCGCCCAAAACCGTGCAAAAGAAAAGAAGGGCATTTTCCTTTCATTCAGCTGAAGATTCAAATGTGCCCATAAAGTCAGTCACGCCAACTGTGGTCAAAGGTTCGCTATCGTCAGCTGTTTCAAGGCGTGAATAACCAGTAAATTAGAGCACAGATCGCCTTCAAACCACCGGGATCCATTAAAATGTAACTTTCTGTAGAGTTATAGCAGAACCTAGTATAAAGGGGTATTTTATGCCGGTGAAGAGATTTTGACCCAGTTTAAATCCTCTTTACCCTGATTAAGGACAAATCGGAGAAAATGTTTCTTCACCTAACGCATAATTAAACTCTGGAATTCGTTGCCAGAGAAAGTGGTGAAGGCGGTTAGCTTAGCAGAGTTTAAAAAGGGGTTGGACGGTTTCCTAAAGGATAAGTCCATAAACCACTACTAAATGGACTTGGAAACAATCCACAATTCCAGGAATAACATGTATAGAATGTTTGTACGTTTGGGAAGCTTGCCAGGTGCCCTTGGCCTGGATTGGCCGCTGTCGTGGACGGGATGCTGGGCTCAATGGACCCTTGGTCTTTTCCCAGTATGGCATTACTTATATTATACTTATATTTTTTTTACTTATAAATGTCTATTTGGGTGCAGAGGCTTTTTCCCTTTCTTACATTTTTTGCTCTCTACAGGAATATAGTGTTTCAATAGTACTTTGCAGATTATAAGAGGGAGGTTCTAGGTTGTTTTTTTAAGAGGGAGGTTCTAGGTTGTTTTTTTTTTTTTTTTTTTTTTTTAAATTTAAGTTTTATTAATTGTTATAACAAAGGTAAACAACGTAACATATTCATAACATCATACATACCACGGTTAAACTATACAACATATTAAGTTCCTTCCCCCCCCCCCCACATCCCCTCCAACCCCCCCAACCCCTCCTCCCCCCTAGTATATAGTCTCGGGAACCTTCTTACTGCTAACTGAGTGGTTACAAGTAAATGCATCAGAACCATGTCATACCATCCTCAATGAGCATTAATAAGCAAGCTTCTACCCCTTGGGCTGAGCACTTGAAGATAAGGCATCCATATCTGAAGAAATTGTTTCCTACGTTTAGGTGATAATTTTGAATCTCTAGCCTCCCAAGAAGCTAAATGGTGCACCTGATTGCGCCAATGCCAGTAGGCAGGCGCTTCCGGCGAGGTCCAATATTGCATTATACACTTTCGCGCTACCAAACACAACTTTCTACATAACAGAGTTGCTGGAGCACACAAAGGGGAAAAAGCTCTTGGTCGATCAAGCAAAAACTGACCCTCTGTTCCCTGTATTTTATATCCTAGTCTGATCAGATACCCTCGTATCCGCTGCCAAAATGCATGCACTTTTGGGCATTGCCACAATGCATGGTAGAAGGAGCCTGGAACCCCCCCACATTTGGAACAGGCAGTACTAACCAAACCCAACACATGAGCCCGTTGCGCTGTGGACATATAACCCCGAAGGACTATCCTGTACCCACATTCTCTTAATCTTTCATCCTTTACTAACCGCCTCAATCCTAGTAAAGTAGCCTCCACATTCCATGATGTCAAGGAATATCCCAGATCTTGCTCCCATTTATGCTTGAGGCCCTCATATCTTCTCTGTGGTATACGCCGAACCAGAGCCCCATACAAATCAGAGACCAAATGCCTAACAGGTACCAGCTCTTCAAAAAAACCACGGATCCGGTTCCCCCAACGACCCCTTAAAGAGGCTTGATGCAAGGACCTCATATAATGCTTGACTTGTGCAAATGCAAACCTATTACCCCAGGCCACTCCCACCCTATCCTGTATAGCTTCAAATGGCAACACCTCCCCATCATCCTGCAACAAATGCTCTAATTGCACAATTCCCTTCTGCGCCCAGATGCCAAAAATCGGATTGTCCATTCCTGCTGGAAACATGACATTACCCATAATTGGTAATAAGTCAGTGATATGAGGTTTTCCCCCTAAATGATGTACCCACCAATGCCACACCTCACGAAGCGGCTGCAACAAAACACTATTTTTAAGCCTGGGGGGTATTTTGGTAAGAGGCAGGTGTAGAAGCGCCATTATATCGTAAGGGGCGAATAAAGCTTGCTCTAAAGTTGTGGGTGTATAAAATTGAGTGGATTCCAACCAGTCCCCCAGATGGCGCAGCAAACATGCTTGATTATATAAGAACAAATCTGGGAAACCTATACCACCCTGCCTCCAACTCCCAACTAATAAATCCTGATTTACTTTAGGTTTTTTCCCAGCCCAACAAAAACGACTAAAAAGTCGCGTTACCCGTTTCAGATCTTTCTGCAGCAATCGAAGAGGCAAAGTTTGTAAAACATACAGCCAACGAGGAAATAAAACCATCGTTATCAAATTTATGCGGCCCGTTAACGACAAAGGGAGATGCATCCAAGCATCCAACTTAGCCTTAGTGTCTTCTAGCAAGATCTTAACATTTATTTGGTATAGTTCAGAGGTATTCATGACAAGCCGAATGCCTAGATATTTAAAAGACTCAGTAGCCCACCGCAATGGGAACTCTGGTCCCCAGTTCCACTGTTGTACTGCTGGGGTAGCCAAAACTTCAGATTTGTCTAAATTTAACCGAAAACCCGCATAATCTCCATATTCTCGAAACGTCTCTAACAACGCCTCCAACGACTCCCTCGGATTCGTGAGATGTACCAAGAGATCATCTGCGAAAGCTGAGACCTTGAACATTTGAGAGCCCATACGAACTCCCCGGATCAAGGGATTCTCCATAATATCTCTAATAAGGGGGTCTAGGACTAAAACAAAGAGAAGTGGAGATAAAGGACACCCCTGCCTAGTACCCCGCTGGATCGGAAAACTCTCCGATTCAAGACCATTCACCAATAATGTTGCACTGGGATTAGCATATAATACACGAATTGCTTCAACAAACCACCCAGAGAATCCATAACGTTCTAAAGTTACAAAAAGGAAATCCCAATGAACCTTATCAAAAGCTTTTTCCGCATCAAAACTGATTAGTAATGACGCTAAATCCCGCTGCGAACAATGTTCCAAAGAGGTCAAAATCGCCCGTAAGTTCTTGCTCACTGACCTACCTCCCACAAACCCCACCTGACTTTCATGTAACAACCTAGGCAGCAAGTGCGCCAACCTATTAGCCAGGATTTTTGCTAATAACTTTGTGTCGTAGTTCAGCAAAGAGATAGGGCGATAAGATGTCGGCTCTAAAGGATCCCTCCCAGGCTTAAGCAACACTATGATCTGCGCTCTGTTCAAACAGGAGGGTAACGCCCTACTCTCTATTACATGATTCAAAAACCTAGTTATAGTAGGTACTACATCACTCCCCAACAATTTGTAGAATTCCACCCGAAGACCATCATGTCCCGGGGCTTTCAGCAACGGGCTACGAGCTATGACCATATTGACCTCCTCTTCAGTAATCGACTGATTAAGGCAGTCCAGTTCTTCCTGTGTAATTCGTGGCAAGTTAAGATTATCTAAATACATCTGACTTGTTAGACCTTCATCCATTGGAGGGGCATACAAAGCTTTGTAAAAAGCCCGGAAGGTATCACATATATCCTTATCAGACGTATGAATGCCCCCCCCCTCCTTCCTAAGAGAGAGAATTGTTCTATTTCCTCCCCGTGGCCTGATTAGTCTTGCCATCAACTTTCCCATTTTATTTCCATATTTGTAAAGTGAGTAACGATAGTAGGTTTGCGATTTATGCGCCCTCTTATGCAGGAGTTCATTCAACGCCGATTGTAATTCTAACATTCTCTGCCTATGGCACTCCGCGTGTGTCTCCCCAAACCTTTTGCGCTCTTGACAAAGATACTTGCTTAATCGTAAAATCTCTCTATCCCGGGCCTTCCGCACAAAATGCACATGGCTGATAACTTCACCTCTGAGAACCGCCTTTGCCGCTTCCCAAAACAAAACTGGATCGTCCCTGTGCTCCTGATTACATTCAACATACATTTTCCAACTACTTTGTAAACGTCCCTTAAGTTTTGAATCATGACTGAACTCTAAAGGAAACAGCCATCTTTTCCCTTGCTTAACCGCACTTCTTGGTACCCAATCCACACTGACCCATGCATGATCTGACACTGCATATGGCCCAATATCCGCTCCACACACCTCACCAAACATCTGACGAGACATCAAAACATAATCTATTCGCGACTGGGTAGAGTGGGCCCGCGAGAGGTGAGTATAATCTTTTTCTCCCGGATGCAGAACACGCCAAACATCAATAAGATCCACCAGCTGACCTAACTGCAAAAGTCCTCTGTTATTATAATATGGGGAAGATGTCCCCACGGCCGACCTGTCCAAGGAGGGGTCCCAGACAGCATTGAAATCTCCTCCCACCACTATGGCAGTGTGCGGTTGCTTTAACAAAAATGTTACCAGGGGTTGAAAGAACCCAGGGTCATATCTATTAGGTGCATACACGTTACAAATTAACAGCTTTTGCCTCCCAACCAACGCTTCCAAAATGACGTAACGTCCTGCTACATCAACCAAAAGTGGGTTGATTGACGATGCCACACCCTTTCTGAACAGCACCGCCACACCACCCTTTTTCCCCTGTGCATGAGCCGCTGTACAGCTCCCAACCCACCAAGTGCAAAGCTTGGCATGCTCTATCTGATCCAAGTGTGTCTCCTGAAGGAGTGCAATATCGGACCTCTGCCTCTGCAAATTCTGCAAAATCTTAGATCGTTTGATTGGCGAATTCACTCCACCCACATTCCACGAGATAATGCGTACTATGTCGGTAAATTGAGGAATGTGACCACCTCCATAAAAAAACTGTACTTGTACTTGCAGCCAAAGGGAACATCCCAGCCCCTGTCCCCTCCAGCCTCCCACCTCCAGCTCTCCATCATGTAGCTCCAATCCCTTATCCTGGACCATCTGATGCCTCCCCACTCCCCACAAACCTCCACCCAGATGTACACCCTCCCAAGAACTTGGTTTCTGTCTAACACCCACTCTCCCCCCATTCCTGCCCCTCCCCCTTTCTCCCCCACCCCCTCCCCCCTCCCCATAACTTCCCTTTCCCCCCTCCCCACACAATCCCCGTCCCCCCTCCCCACACCCTTTCTCCACCAATACTTAGGTCCTCCAACTAGGACCATCACTTCCGAAGTCCTCCCTCCTCCCTCCAGATAGTAAGTAAATAAACAAATAACCCCTAGTCTAAACTAAACAAGTAAAGTCTGTACACACCAGGAATAGTGCAAATAGAAACCCTGCAACTAAAACTGAGTAAATTCTCTCCGGTCAAGCCAATTGTGCATCCACTGCACAATGTCTCTGCTGAAAAGAAGCAAACAAGTTATCAGCACGAGCTCAAAAATTACAGATATGTACACTCCATAAGCAGCTCAGCTAGTCTCTACGGCTGATGTGCCCAACTGCCGCAGAAATTCCCTGGCTGCATCCGCCGATTCATACACTCTAGTGCTGCCATTATGTGTTACTCGCAGTTTGGCAGGATATTGCAGCACAAATTTAATACGTCTGTGAAACAGTGCGGAACAGACATCCGAAAACTGGCGCCGCTTTGCTGCAACCCCTGCCGAATAGTCCTGAAAACAGCGCACTGGGGATCCTTCATATGCCAATGATTTCCCAGCTCTGAGCAGCTGCAGTATCTCCTGCTTCTGAGTATAATGTAGAAAACGAGCTATGATCACTCTTGGCTTGTTTGCTCCCTGAGTTTTAAACCCCAAGCGATGGGCCCGTTCTACTTGCAGGGGTCTCGAGGATTCTGGGAGACTTAGTTCACTGGCCATCCAACGGGCTAAAAAAACCTCCAAACCCCGCTCCGATACACTTTCTGACAAGCCCACCACACGAAGGTTATTTCTTCTAGATCTGTTTTCCAGATCTTCAATTTTCTCTTCCAATACCTGCAACTGCTTCGTGTCTAGGGCTTGTGAAGCTTCCACCGCAGACACCCTGTCCTCCACATCGCTCACCCGCATCTGAAACCCCGTGCAGTCGCGGGAAAGATCAAGAAGCTGGGCTTGTACTTGCTCCAGCTTAGCTTGTATGGGAGAGAGCCGCCGTTCAAAAAGCTCTTCCATCACGGAGGACACTTCCGCCGTGAGCTCCGCAATCCACGTAGAGGGAACCGTTGAAATAGGAGCGCTTGTGGGCGGCGCCATTTTATCATCTCCTCCCTTGCGAAGTTTGGTTTTGTAGTCACCCTTGTTCGCCATTGCACCGGAGAGAGTCTAAATCTGTGCACCAGCCGTACGGGACCTATAACAGCTGTGAGTACTTTGTTTTTATTGGGGGTACACGCGGATTTTTACAGTGGAGGGAAGTCAGGAGTCGGAGAAACAGTTAGTCCCAACCGCTCTCCATCGTGACGTCACCGGACTCCTTTTTTTTTTTAATTATGATTACCAGCTTTTTCTGCTTACACAAACTGTGTACAAGTAACAAGACAAAGTAGCATTGAGACGTTTCCCGTTTTGTATTTAGCTATAAAACTGATTAAGGACAAGCATGGTATAGATTTTTACTAATCCAAAATAATAATAATAATAATAATAAAAAAAGCCCATCTGAGAAGTTCTGAGAGAAGAAGACATTTCTCTGGTAAGTGAACATTAGTTTGCTCTGTGCTTTGGTAACTTAAAGATTGGGATTTAAAACAGGAATTGAAGATTATTGGTAAAGACAGTCAGAATTAAAAAACAAAAACCACTTTATTAACTAGTCTCCATACCCTTTTCCCCATAGTTTTAGTTTTCTGCCACACAGCATTAACAGGTAGCCTCTAGAAGGCACAGCAGGGCCCAATTCAGTCTTAGGGGAAAAAAAAAAAAAGAAGCAAGCATTATTAACTAGTTTCCGTGGAGGGGCATAATCGAACGTCGCCGGCGAAATAGATGGCCGGTGATCTACTTTGGCGGTGGCGCAACAGCTGGCCAGAACCGTATTATCGAAAAAGATGGCCAGCCATCTCTTTTTTCAATAATACGGTTTAGCCTGGCCAAATGCCAGAGTTCGCCGGGTTTGAGATGGACGGTTTTGCTTTTCAGTGATAATGGAAAAAAATGCCAGCCATCTCAAACCCGGCGAAATCCAAGGCATTTGGTCGTGGGAGGAGCCAGCATTTTTAGTGCACTGGTCCCCCTGACATGCCAGGGCACCCTAGGGGGCACTTCTAAAAATGTTTACAAAATACAAAAAAAGCTCCCAGGTGTATAGCTCCCTTACTTTGGGTGCTGAGCCGCCCAACCCCCCCCCCCCAAACCCACTTCCCACACCTCTGCTCCATTACCATAGCCCTTATGGGTGAAGGGGGGCACTTATTTGTGGGTACAGTGGGTGTTGGGGGGGTTTGGAGGGTTCAACACTTAGCACCACAAGTGTAACAGGTGGGGGGGGGGGGTGGGCCTGGGTCTGCTTGCCTGAAGTGCACTGCACCCATTAAAAACTGCTCCAGGGACTTGCATACCACTGTCAGGGACCTGGGTATGACATTTGAGGCTAGCATACAGGCTGGCAAAAAAGTGCTTTATTTTAATTTTTTTTCATGTGGGAGGGGGTTGGTGACCACTGGGGGACTACGGGGAGGTCATCCCCCATTCCCTCCAGTGGTCATCTGGTCAGTTGGGGCACCTTTTTGAGGCTTGGTCGTGAAAATAAAAGGACCAAGTAAAGCCGGTGAAATACTGCTTAATGCCGCTTTTTTTTCCATTATCCGCGAAAGCCGGCCATCTGGTAGCCACGCCCATGCCCGCCCATGCCCCTCCTTCGCTTCGCCGGCAACACACCCCTTTGAGCTGTCGCCGGCGAGGCGACGGGAAAGCGGCGATGCTGTCAAAAAAGCAGCTTTTGATTATACCGATTTCGCCGCTTTTCCGAGATCGCCGGCCATCTCCCGATTTATGTCGGAAGATGGCCGGCGATCACTTTTGAAAATGAGCTGGATAGTGTACAAGCCTTTCCCCCCATACTTTTAAACTGAAACTTTCTCTAGAGGTAGAAACTGCGTCCCACAGATTGCAAAAGACTGAAGAAGATTTACCCAAGTCCAGCATGGGAGAAGTAAGGCCGATGCCGGACAGACTGCTATGGTTTGAGTCCTGCAAATTGCAAAAGACAGGTATAGCTTCGGCATCTCCAGTGTTGTAGATCTCTTTATTGTCATAAGTACATAAGCATCGCCATGATGGGACAGACCGAGGGTCCATCAAGCCCAGCACCTTGTCACCGACAGCGGCCAAAAGAACAAGCAATTTGTCCCGCCCATCCTAGAAATACTGTATTCCCTCGTCCATTCAATAACATTCTATGGCTGTACAGCTCAGGGACAAGGGGATCCCTTCTTTTTTCAATCTACACATCTTCCCTGGGCTCGTTGATCTCAACTCATGGTTTCCAATATCATCTCCACACCAGACATCACTGCGGAAACCCAGGCCAAAGTATCGGCCTGCTTATCCGACATTGCTGCCTGGATGTCCAACCGTCACCTGAAACTGAACATGGCCAAGACCGAGCTCATTGTCTTTCCACCCAAACCCACTTCTCCTCTCCCTCCACTCTATATTTCAGTCAATAACACCCGCATCCTGTCTCATCTGCCCGCAACCTTGGAGTCCTCTTCGACACCTCCCTCTCCTTCTCTGCGCATATCCAGCAGACTGCCAAGACCTGTCGCTTCTTTCTCTATAACTTCAGCGAAATTCACCCTTTCCTCTCTGACCACACCACCCGAACTCTCATCCACTCTCTCATTACCTCTCGCCTTGACTACTGCAACCTACTCCTCACTGGCCTCCCACTTAACCATCTAGCCCCCCTTCAATCCGTTCAGAACTCTGCTGCGCGTCTTATCTTCCGCCCGGACTGATATGCTCATGTCACCCCTCTCCTCAACATAAAACGAATCCACAAGTCACTTCACTGGCTTCTGATCAGGTACCGCATACAGTTCAAGCTTCTCTTAATAACCTACAAATGCACTCGATCTGCAGCCCCTCATTACCTCTCCACCCTCATCTCCCCTTACGCCCCTACCCGAAACCTCTGCTCACAGGACAAATCCCTCCTCTCAGTGCCCTTCTCCACCACCGCCAACTCCAGGCTTCGCCCTTTCTGCCTCGCCTCTCCCTTTGCTTGGAATAAACTTCCTGAGCCCATACGCCAAGCCCCCTCCCTGCCCATCTTCAAATCCTTACTCAAAGCCCACCTCTTCAATGTCGCTTTCGGCACCTAACCTTTATACCCCTATTCAAGAAATCTAGACTGCCCTAAATTGATTGATTGCACATTTTTTGTCCTTTAGATTTAGATTTACACATATGTTTGTCTTGTTGGGCAGACTGGATGGACTGTGCAGGTCTTTTTCTGCCGTCATCTATATGTTACTATGTAAGCTCCTTTGAGCAGGGACTGTCCTTTGTGAAATTGTACAGCGCTGCGTAACCCTAGTACCGCTCTAGAAATGTTAAGTAGTAGTAGTAGCATTACATATAGCAGTGATTTAACCAGAGCTGAGATTGTGATGTCATAATGCCTCATTCCACCAATGCCTAAGAGCCAACCTCATCAGTGATGTCACAATGGCTCGACTGTCCTATACTTGGCCCACTTCCCCCCTTAGTGTGAAGAGTTTCTGTCTCTGGTATCCAGAGCTGAGATTGTGATGTCATAATGCCTCATTCCACCAATGCCTAAGAGCCAACCTCATCAGTGATGTCACAATGGCTTGATTGTCCTATATTTGTCTCACTCTTGTCTATTAGATTGTAAGCTCCTTGAGCAGGGACTGTCTCTCTTTGTTAAATTGTACAGCGCTGCGTAACCCTAGTAGCGCTCTAGAAATGTTAAGTAGTAGTAGTAGTATTACATATAGCAGTGATTTAACCAGAGCTGAGATTGTGATGTCATAATGCCTCATTCCACCAATGCCTAAGAGCCAACCTCATCAGTGATGTCACAATGGCTTGATTGTCCTATATTTGTCTCACTCTTATCTATTAGATTGTAAGCTCCTTGAGCAGGGACTGTCTCTCTTTGTTAAATTGTACAGCGCTGCGTAACCCTAGTAGCGCTCTAGAAATGTTAAGTAGTAGTAGTAGTATTACATATAGCAGTGATTTAACCAGAGCTGAGATTGTGATGTCATAATGCCTCATTCCACCAGTGCCTAAGAGCCAACCTCATCAGTGATGTCACAATGGCTTGACTGTCCTATACTTGGCTCATAGCAGTGATTTAACCAGAGCTGACATTGTGATGTCATAATGCCTCATTCCACCAATGCCTAAGAGCCAACCTCATCAGTGATGTCACAATGGCTTGACTGTCTACATAGGCTTACTTTTATTACATATAGCAGTGATTTAACCAGAGCTGATATTGTGATGTCATAATGCCTCATTCCACCAATGCCTAAGAGCCAACCTCATCAGTGATGTCACAATGGCTTGATTGTCCTATATTTGTCTCACTCTTGTCTATTAGATTGTAAGCTCTTTGAGCAGGGACTGTCTCTCTTTGTTAAATTGTACAGCGCTGCCTAACCCTAGTAGCGCTCTAGAAATGTTAAGTAGTATTAGTAGTAGTAGTATTACATATAGCAGTGATTTAACCAGAGCTGAGATTGTGATGTCATAATGCCTCAGTCCACCAATGCCTAAGAGCCAACCTCATCAGTGATGTCACAATGGTTTGACTGTCCTATACTTGGCTCATAGCAGTGATTTAACCAGAGCTGACATTGTGATGTCATAATGCCTCATTCCACCAATGCCTAAGAGCCAACCTCATCAGTGATGTCACAATGGCTTGACTGTCTACATAGGCTTACTTTTATTACATATAGCAGTGATTTAACCAGAGCTGAGATTGTGATGTCATAATGCCTCATTCCACCAATGCCTAAGAGCCAACCTCATCAGTGATGTCACAATGGCTTGACTGTCCTATATTTGTCTCACTCTTATCTATTAGATTGTAAGCTCTTTGAGCAGGGACTGTCTCTCTTTGTTAAATTGTACAGCGCTGTGTAACCCTAGTAGCGCTCTAGAAATGTTAAGTAGTAGTAGTAGTAGTACATATAGCAGTGATTTAACCAGAGCTGAGATTGTGATGTCATAATGCCTCATTCCACCAATGCCTAAGAGCCAACCTCATCAGTGATGTCACAATGGCTTGATTGTCCTATATTTGTCTCACTCTTATCTATTAGATTGTAAGCTCCTTTGAGCAGGGACTGTCCTTTGTGAAATTGTACAGCGCTGCGTAACCCTAGTACCGCTTTAGAAATGTTAAGTAGTAGTAGTATCTTGAGTGGTAAGTTGAATACCGTGAGTAGTACTGGAGGATGATCTATGGCTATAAGAACCAAGACTCCTTCCTTCGTGTTTGGCCGCCTGTATGGCTGGCATGGTGAATACTTGGCAACCAATTTTTCAGCATGGGCGGCTGGAGCCTGCACAGAGTGCTGGGCGCAGCTCTGGCCTCTTTGTTTGGCAGAGTGGATGGACCGTGCGGGTCTTCATCTGCCGTCATTTACTGTGTCACTGTTTTATATATATTTGGCTTTGAGGAGCAGGAGTTATACTATTCATTTATACGAATGGCAAATAGCTCTTCCTGCAGTCAATGAAACAGTTTGATGCCCCCCCTCAAGCACTTTGAAGGAATGTATCAATAGATTTCCGCTAACAGCGTAGCTCTCAATTTAAGAAAACTGAGCTAATCTGGCTTAGTCGACCATATTGTCAAAACACCTTCAGTTATGTCCTTGGGGAATCAAGAAATCACAGTTTCAAAGGAGGTAGCTTGGGGGTCATTTTGGACAACTACCTAACCATGAAACTTCATACTAGATTGATAATGAAATGAGCCTTCCTTATGCCATGGTTGTTGAGCAGGTTGAAGTGTTTATCACAGCAGATGTTTCGTACTGAGCTGCAACGTTTAATTTCGTCTATTGATTTCTGTACTGCCCTATTTACGAGACTTCCTATTTTATACTTGAAGGCTTTGCAGGCTATCCACAACTCAGCAGCAGCAGCACGCCTTCTGACGGCTGGCGGCACATGGGACCACATTATACCACAGCCAGTGTCATCGCACTGGTTCCCCCTCACTCACCCCCACCCACCCCTAACCCAGCATCCTGAGCTTCATGCACAGAATCTGTGACGGCTGACTGCGTAAGTCTTTTAAAATGTCAGGCCATTTGTTTTTTTTTTAATAGACCTTCGGGCCTAGTTGAAAGATTTTAATGATATGGAAACCTGGCAAGTTTTAGTGGACTCTGGCTATGCCTGTGGAGACTTTTTCAGACGTTTTATGTTCACTACCGAGAACTGTATTGGATGAGCAGTTGATAAGTTGTTTAAATATGAAACGAAAACACACATGAAGAGTTCCTGGCTCACAGGAGCGTCGCGAGCGCCAAATGCACCCTATGCAGCAAGTCCCAACTGACGCGGTGCGCTCCTGCCCTGCCCACGTTGAAATCAGCGCAAGAGAAAATCGATGAATGGCTTCCCTTGTGCCCTATGTGACTGCACTGACCACATACAGGGCTCCTTTTACAAAGGCGATAAGGGCTGCACGCGTGCAGCGCGCATCAAATCGGCATTACTGCCTGGCTAGCGCGTGCGCCTGGCGGTAATTCCGAGTTTGGCGTGTGCCAAAAACCCACGGTAGAAAATAATTTTCTATTTTCTATCGTGGGGGCGTTCCTGGCGGTAATCGGCAGTCGGCGCGCTCCGGATGGTTACCGCGTGGGTTTTACCGCTAAGTCAATGGGTGGCGTTATGGGCTCAGGCTGTAAATAGACATACACTTGTTTTAATTTTGCTGCATGTCCCTTTCCTGGCCAAGCCCCTCCCCCTTTTTTCCAGATGAGGTGGAGAAATAGTCCAGCATGCATCCAACACACGCGCCCATACTACCGCAGGCCACTTTTTGATGCGCCTTTGTAAAAGGGCCCTATATCTTGCTAGAGCCCTGCTGTCTCCCATGAGTACCCTAAGTGAAGGGGAATTTTCGAAAGGGATGTCCAAGTTGCGATTTGGATGTCCTTGCAAAACGGCAAAATACAGGGGCGGGGAAACCCGTATTTTCAAAAAAGGATGGACGTCCATCTTTCGTTTCAAAAATACCATCAGAGACGTCCAAACCCTGAAATTTGGACGTCCCTAGATTTGGACATCCTTAGACATGGACGTTTCTGACTTTCGGCGATTTTCGAAATCAAAGACATCCATGTCAAAAACGGCCAAATGCAAGCCATTTAGTCATGGGAGGAGCCAGCATTTGTAGTGCACTGGTCCCCCTGACATGCCAGGACACCAACCGGGCACCCTAGGGTGCACTGCAGTGGACTTCATAAATTGCTCCCAGGTACATAGCTCCCTTACCTTGTGTGCTGAGCCCCCCAAAACACCCCCCAAACCCACTACCCACAACTGTACAACACTACCATAGCCCTTACGGGTGAAGGTGGCACCTAGATGTGGGTACAGTGGGTTTTGGAGGGCTCGCTGTTTCCTCCACAAACGTAACCGGTGGGGGGGTGGGGGGGGTGGGGCTGGGTCCGCCTGTCTGAAGTGCACTGCACCCACTAAAACTGCTCCAGGGACCTGCATGCGCTGTCATGGACCTGAGTATGACATCTGAGGCTGGCATAGAGGCCGGCACGACATATTTTTAAAGATATTTTTTGAGGGTGGGAGGGGGTTAGTGACCACTGGGGGAGTAAGGGGAGGTCATCCCCAATTCCCTTCGGTGGTCATCTGGTCATTTTGGGCTCTTTTTTGTGCCTTATTCGTAATAAAAATACTTCCGGGTAAAAACGTCCAAGTGTTCGTTAGGGACGTCCTTGTTTTTTTCGATTATGGGTCAAGGACGTCCAAGTGTTAGGCACACCCAAGTCCCGCCTTCACTACGCCTCCGACACGCCCCCTTGAACTTTGGCCGTCCTTGCGACGGACTGCAGTTCGGGACGTCCAAAATCGGGTTTCGATTATACCGATTTGGACGTCCCTGGGAGAAGGACGTCCATCATCCGATTTATGTCGAAAGATGGACGTCCTTCTCTTTCGAAAATGAGCCCAATAGTAACATAGTAGATGATGGCAGATAAAGACCTGTATGGTCCATTCAGTCTGCCCAACAAGATGAAGTCATTACATATGGTATGTGATACTTCATATGTATACCTGGTCTTGATTTGTCCTTGCCATTTTCAGGGCATAGACCGTAGAAGTCCGCCCAGCACTGTCCTTGCTCTCCAATTTCTGAAGCTGTCCAGCCAATATCAGAGCACAGACTGTAAACTTTGCTCAGTACTAGCTTTGCTTCCCAATTACCAGTGTTGCTTCCTTATCTCTCTTAAGCAGTGGCGTAGCTAGGGGGGCTGCCACCCGGGGCGGGGCGGTTCGCCGTTGCACCCCCACCCCCCGGGTGCAGCCCGATGACATACTCTCCCCCTCGGCGCATCGACACCCCCCCCCCGACCCAGTGCCCACCCTCTTCCGTCCAACCAGCTCCCTACCTTTAAAAAAAATATCGGAATCTGAAGCGAGGCGCAGCACCTCGCGCCTGCACGTAAAAGAAATGTGCACCATCTCATCGGGCCTTCTCTCGCTCTGTCTGTCCTGCCCTTGCGGAAATAGGAAGTTGCATCAGCGGAGGGCGGGACAGACAGAGCGAGGGAAGGCCCGATGAGACGGTGCACATTTCTTTTACGTGCAGGTGTGAGGCACTGCGCCTCGCTTCGAATTCCGATATTTTTTTAAAGGTAGGGAGCTGGTTGGACGGAGGAGGGTGGGCACTGGGGAGGGGGGGTGTCGATGCGCCGAGGGGCCGAGGGGGGGAGCTGGCAGGGAGCACCCCCCCTCCCGAGCTGACACCCGGGGCGGACCGCCCCTCCCGCCCCCCCCCCCCTTGCTACGCCAGTGCTCTTAAGCCTCTTTGGATCCATTCCTTCTAAACAGGATTCCTGTTTAGATACCCCCTCGCATTTTTGAATTCCGTTATTGTTTTCATCTCCACCACCTCCCGTGGGAGGGCATTCCGGGTATCTAACACCCTCTCCATGGAAAAAATGCTTCCTGACATTATTCCTGAGTCTGCTCCCTTTCAACCTCAATTCATGTCCTCTCGTTCTAGCGCCTTCCAGGAGCTAGAACTAGAGGGCATGAATTGAGGTTGAAAGGGGGGGGGGGGGGCTCCATAGCACCACGGCTCTCCCAGTCAAAGTTCTGCAGTGTTGAGAAGGGGAGAGAGGGAGATTACCCAAACCTCAGATTAGATCCAGTATATCTAGTCATGCACGGGGGGAGGGGGGAGCTTTTCACTTCTTTACATGCACGTTATATGCTCCTGTGCTGTGTTCCAGTTTGTAATATTAAAGTGCTCAATAATTTAAGTGCATTTTAATTTAAAGTCTAAAGAGAAGCCTTTGACTAAAATGCCAGCTGTTAGGGATAATGAGATGTGAGAGCTGTAGGGGGTTTCGTCCTTCCAGAAGCTATTTTCAGTCCCTAGGGCCAATATAATAAATTGGGTTTCGCTTTGCATATCGATTAGCTTGCTTTTAGCGCACAATTTTGTGAGCGTCCTATGCCAAAAAATGGGTTTTGCGTATGAGCTGTGTGCAAAGCCTTACACAGACCCCCCACCCCCACCCCCAGCGTACCACACATTTAAATCCATGCTAATTGAAGATAATAGCAGGCACAGAAATGCACAGAAGACAAACACCCGGGGCTTTAGTGCCAGGTCTGCGGAAGCGTAAAGGGTTAGATCGATCTTCTGCAGTCAGCGTTAGTGAGGATTTCAGGCCTGTTTAATCTCTTCCCTGTGAGCATATGAGACCCACAACATTATTCTGGCTTCCTCACCAGCATGAGTAAAAAAAATAAATAAATAAAGAACTGAGGACACTGTGTGCAAGACCAAAGGAGCAAAGTACTGGATTGTTGAGAGTTGCATACGAGGAAAAACAAGAGGAGGAAGGGTCCCTCACGCAAATGCGAGCAGCAAAATCAAAATAAGTACATAAGTATTGCCATACCGGGACACACCAAAGGTCCATCGAGCCCAGCATCCTGTTTCCAACAGTGCCCAATCCAGGTCACAAGTACCCAATAGTAGCAACATTCCATGTAGAACCCCAAAGAATAGCAAGATTCTAGAATTCTAAAGAATAGCAAGATTCCATGCAGAACTTCAAAGTGTAGGAACATTCCATGTAGAACCCCAAAGAGTAGCAAGATTCAATTCAGAATCCCAAGTACATAAGTGCTGCCATACTGGGACAGACCGAAGGTCCGTCGAGCCCAGCATCCTGTTTCCAACAGTGGCCAATCCAGGTCACAAATACCCAGCAAGATCCTAAAAATGTACAAAACATTTTATACTGCTTATCCCAGAAAGAGTGGATTTTCCCCAAGTCCGTTTAATAACGGTCTATGGACTTTTCCTTTAGGAAGCTGTCCAAACCTTTTTTTTTTTTTATTATATATTTTATTTAACATCCATCTATATAAACAATAAATGTTGGATACAGAAATATAATAGTTCACAACTTCATGGAAAAAAAAATTAGTTTCATTTAGACCACAATTTAAGACAAGATACAAGGCAAAAATACTAGGAAAAAGAAAACAAATACGAGCAGGATCAACAAAGGCAATCCGCAGCCAGACTTCAGCGAGTTCTAACACCCTATTGGGTTACCTGGGTCGAACATTCTACACTTACTTTGGAAATCAAGAATTCCTTCAATTTCTTGGGATCCATAAACATATATGTAACTGAATTTAATGTTATTATACAACGACAGGGAAAAACTAATTTAAACAATCCTCCCAGAGCTAAAATTTTGGATTTTAAACCGAGAAACTCTCGCCTACGGGCTTGAGTCTCCCTATTCAAATCTGGAAAAATTCGAATGGCTTGCCCAAGAAATTTACTGTTCAAAGATTTAAAATAAAGCTTAAAGATATTTGTTTTATCCATTTCCAGTGCAAATGAAACGATAAGAGTAGTTCTTTCCATAATTAATTCCAATGAGTTTTCTAGAAACTATGTAATATTAAGTTCTGGTTGCTGTGACTGAGGATTCAGCGGATTCACTGTTCTCCCGGTTATGTACTGTGTTCGGGTAATAGGCGGAAATCCCTCTGCTGGTATACCCAGAATTTCTCTGAAATATTTTCTCAACATGTCCATAGCTCGGATTAATGGCGACTTGGGGAAATTAATAAACCTCAAATTATTTTTTTCCCCTGATTCTCAAGAAATTCTAGCTTACGCGCCAGAATCTCTCTGTCCTTCGCCACATTTCCCGCAAAGTTTTTTAAAGTGGAAAGTTCAGTTCTCAAAGACTCAATTTGCACTTCTTGGGTTTGAAAATTATCCACAAGTTGATTTTGCTGGTGTTTTAATTTATCAATATCTTGTGAAAAGTCACGAGTTACCTGAGAAAGCATGGCGTTCATTCCCTGGATAACATCCCATAGGGCATCTAAAGTCACTACTTTGGGCTTTTTTACCTCCAATAATACTGGAGTAGTTCCCATCGGAGAAGGGGTAAAAGTCACCGGATCCCTTTGCTGTTCCGCTCCGATTGGGGAAAGACCACCGTCGAGGTCTCCTGAGGGCAGGGAAGTATCGACCACTTTGGACGTTCCATCCGCTCTCACCGTCGGGGTCACTCTACTTCCTGGTTGTGGAGAATTGATGTTCCCGGGCGGTCTAAGCGAAACCGCCTCCTCACTGGTCTCCGGCGATGTTGTTACGGAGCGTTCTGTAGCGGGTTGCCGCATGATCAGTGGCTGAACCCCGAATTGTTCCAGAACCGTTTGTCGCGAGGGGGGAGCACTCCCAGGGAGTAAAGAGGCCAACGCCCTGGGTTTTCCTTTCCGCTTCCCCATGTCCTGCACGAGGGAACGAACCTCCTAGCGATCAAGGGCCTGGTAAATCAGGAGCTCAGACACCTGCGTCTGCTCTGATCGGCCATCTTGTCCAGCCCGTCCAAACCTTTTTTAAACTCCGCTAAGCTAACCGCCTTTACCACATTCTCTAGAAAGGAATTCCAGAGTTTAATTACACGTTGAGTGAAGAAACATTTTCTCCGATTTGTTTTAAATTTACTACCTTGTAGCTTCATCGCATGCCCCCTAGTCCTAGTATTTTTGGAAAGCGTGAACAGACACATCACATCTACCCATTCAACTCCACTCATTATTTTATAGACCTCTATCATATCTCCCCTCAGCCGACTTTTCTCCAAGCTGAAGAGCCCTAGCTGCTTTAGCCTTTCCTCATAGGGAAGTCGTCCCATCCCCGTTATCATTTTCGTCGCCCTTCTCTGCACCTTTTCTAATTCCACTCAAGGAGGATGTCAAAATATAGAAGTCTTTAATACTAAAAAGCATAAAAGCGACGGCTGTGTTTCGGCACAAGGGCCTGCCTCAGGGGTCAAATGGATCTTTTGTGTGGTGATAACAAATCTTAACTTAGAGAAGATGTCAAAATCCCGGCTGCCAAACCACTGTATAATCCACAGTGGAAAATATTCGCTGTAATGCAAACAACGCCTTGCCAGCGAGACCGGTGACGTAACCAATGGATTATACAGCGGTTTGGCAGCCGGGATTTTGACATCTTCTCTAAGTTAAGTTTTGTCATCACCACACAAAAGATCCATTTGACCCCTGAGGCAGGCCCTTGTGCCGAAACACAGCTGCCACGTTTATGCTTCTATATTTTGACATCCTCCTTGAGTCCACCTCACTTATTTTGGTTTTGCTGAGAGTTGCATACGACATGAGTCTGTGCATTAAATAACTGTGTCAGTATTGGATATCTGTGTATGCGCTGGAATGCTAGATCTACATATAAATACTGGTATCGCAAAATTGTTACACAAGATTAGAACCCCAGATGCTGATATCATTTTTTTGTGTGCAAGACAGATGTGCATGTGTCTGGTTCACCCCTCCCCCCATGCTAGCTCACAATTTTTTTTTGTTACATTTGTACCCTGTGCTTTCCCACTCATGGCAGGCTCAATGCGGCTTACATGGGGCAATGGAGGGTTAAGTGACTTGCCCAGAGTCACAAGGAGCTGCCTGTGCCTGAAGTGGGAATCGAACTCAGTTCCTCAGTTCCCCAGGACCAAAGTCCACCACCCTAACCACTAGGCCACTCCTCCACTCTGGTGCCATGTCTATTTGCATATTATTTGATTACCGCTTAGGGGGACAAGACCTTACTGTTACTGTGGCATTAGGAAACCACGTATTAAGCATTATTACACAACTACAAAGTAAGGTTTCTGCATCGCCCCCTCCCCCTTTTCTGGATTTGAGAAGATGATTCACGGGTGCAACAGCTACCGGGTAGATTCTCTGGCAAAAGTTTGAAAATTCTGCATCAGTTCTACAGAACATGTTCATAGATCTGAATATTTAATAACTAGTAAAACAGGCCCGTTTCTGACACAAATGAAACGGGCGCTAGCAAGGTTTTTCTCGGAGTGTGTATGTTTGAGAGAGTGAGTGTGAGAGTGACTGTGTGTGAGAGAGAGAGAGTCCACCACCACCACCGCCAACTCCAGGCTCCGCCCTTTCTGCCTCGCCTCACCCCATGCGTGGAACGGACTCCCTAAGCCCATACGCCAGGCCCCCTCCCTGCCCATCTTCAAATCATTGCTCAAAGCCCACCTCTTCAATGTCGCCTTCGGCACCTAACCACCTCACCTCTACTCAAGAAATCTAGACTGCACCAACTTGACATTTCGTTCTTTAGATTGTAAGCTCCTTTGAGCAGGGACCGTCCTTCTTTGTTAACTTGTACAGCGCTGCGTAACCCTAGTAGCGCTCTAGAAATGTTAAGTAGTAGTAAGTAGTAGTAGTAGTAGAGTGAATGTGCAAGTGTGTGTGTGTGACAGAGAGTGTGTGAGACTGCTGGGTGTGAGTCAGTGGCGTAGCCAGACGGCCAATTTTGGGTGGGCCTGAGCCCAAAGTGGGTGGGCACAAAATTTTCTCTCTGTCTCAGCCCCCTTCCTCCCTGCACTCTCCTCATCTCCCCTGGCACCTCCCAATTCAAAATATAATTTAGCTCATAAAGATCCCCAAGCTCTGTCAGCTGAAAACTTCCTTCGAAGACAGCCACAAATCCCTTTTACCAAACTTGGCAGGCAGCAATAGCAACAATGCCTTGAGTCACCGATGCTGGCACCCCATGCATGCTTAGTTATCGGTGGCTCAAGGATGTTGCCGCCATCTGCCAAGCTTAGTAGAAGGGAGTTTTAGCTGCTTTTAGAGGAGGTCCTCAGCTGATGTAGGTTGGGGATCCCCACCAGCTACAGCAAGGGTCGGGACTAGTGTTAGACATGCTAGGGCCCAGACTCTCACCAAATACAGAACAAGGGATCACAAATTAGAAATAAAAATATGTAGACAAAAATTGAACTCGGAACCTCGGCATGTTACAGTGGAGAAATAAAATCAGAAATACATTTCTTTTTTTCTACTGAACACAATAAAATGATATCCGTTGTGCACATTTCTCAAGCTAACAAATTTCAGTTAATAAATTCAAAATAAAATGTCTTTCCTACCTTTGTTGTCTGGTCATTTTATTTTTCCATTATGTTGGTTCAAATTTCTCTTTTCCACTTTCCTGTCTTTCTGTTAATTCTCCTTCAAGCAGCTGCTCTTCATTTGTCTTTTCTCCACTCTCATTCCATTCCCTCACTACACTGACATATTGATGTTTGTTTCATTTTAGCTCTTTCCTATCTTCCTGCTCTCTGTCCACTCAAATTTCATCTTCTAATCCTTTTCCTTTTTACTTTTCAGATACCTATCTGATTTCCATCTCATTCTTTCACCCACTAACTCTCTTATTCCCCATCTCACTCCTTTTCCAGCCTTCATCTTCAATCTACTCCCCGTAATCACTATCATCCTGTCGTTCATTTCCTTACCACCCCCCTTGGCCTTCCACATGGTTCCACCATCCCAGTGTCTGCCTCCTTCCAACCCTTCTAGTCCAGCATCTGCTCCCTCTTTCTCCTCTCTCCACCCTCTATCCCCTCCTAACATCTTCCTGTCCTTTCCTCTTGCCCCTTCCCCCAGGGGCCAGCATTTCTCCCCCTCTTCCCTTCCACATTCCAGCATTTCTCCCTCACTGTCTTCTACCCCTGGATCCATCTCCTTCCTTCTTCCCCCTCCTCCGCCCTCATGTTCAACATTGTTCCCTCTTTTCCTCTTCTCTCTCACCCTTGCATCCCAAGTCTAACATCTGTTTCCCCCTTTGCAGCATCTCTTCCACCACTATGTAACATTTCTCCTTCATCCCTCTCTCCCCTGTGCAGTACTTTTTCCTCCCCTCCCAGGTCCAACATTTCTCCTTCTTTTGTCATTCACCCCTCCTTCCCTCCCCGCCCTAACCTACATCCAGCAATTATCCCTCTCTCTCCTCCCATATCCCAATAATGATCCCCTTTCTTCTACTCTCCCATGCATCTCTCCCTCTCCTCCCTAACTATTTCCCTCACTCCTACCCCCTGTGTAGCATCTCTTTTCTTTCCCTCCCTTCCACTCCCATGCCCAAGCAGCCCAACAATTTTATCTTCTCTCCAACCCCCCCTCCATGCAGCATCAAGAGCATCACGGCACCAGCACGTTTCAAAGGGTTGCTGGCAGCATGTAAGAGAGAATTGCTGCACTGCTGCTGACTGACCCAGAAGCCAGCAGCAGTGATTCTTACACGCTACCAGCAACCCTTTGAATCGGCGCAGCAGAAGAGAGAAGGCAGCTTCGGTCCCTGCATTGTTTTCTTCGATCATCGCCGGCAGCGCTGCCATTCACACAGGCAGCTTCGCTCCCTTCTGCAGCGTGCATCCGGCCCACTCTGATGCACTTCCTGTGTACGTAGGGCCAGATGGACGCAGCAAAGGGGGGGGCGGAGCTGCCTGTGTGGATGGCAGCGCTGCCGGCGACGATCAAAGAAAAGAATGCAGCGCTGGCGGGGAGGACAACGAATTTGTGCAAGCGTGCGAGCGACGTGGGCAGGCGGGCCTGGAGGGAAATTGGCTACGCCCCTGGTGTGAGTGTGTCTCCTCTGTCCCCTGCCCCCCCCTCCAGCCACCCAGCGATTCTCCTCTCTCCCCTGCCCCCCCTCCAGCCACCCAGCAAGTCTCCTCTGTCCCTGCTCCACCTCCAGCTACCCAGTGTTTCTCCTCTCTCCCCTGCCCCCCTCCAGCCACCCAGCGATTCTCCTCTCTCCTGCCCCCCCCTCCAGCCACCCAGCGATTCTCCTCTCCCCTGCCCCCCTCCAGCCACCCATCGATTCTCCTTTTTCCCTTGCCCCCCCTCCAGCCACCCTGCAATGCTCTTCTCTCCCCTGCCCTCCTTCCAGCCACCCAGCGATTCTCGTCTCTCCCCTGCCCCTCTCCAGCCACCCAGCGATTCTCCTCTCTCCTGCCCCCCCTCCAGCCACCCAGCGATTCTCCTCTCCCCTGCCCCCCTCCAGCCACCCATCGATTCTCCTTTTTCCCTTGCCCCCCCTCCAGCCACCCAGCAATGCTCTTCTCTCCCCTGCCCCCCTTCCAGCCACCCAGCGATTCTTGTCTCTCCCCTGCCCCCCTCCAGCCACCCTGCGATTCTCCTCTCTCCCCTGCCCCCCTCCAGCCACCCAGTGATTCTCGTCTCTCCCCTGCCCCCCCTCCAGCCACCCTGCGATTCTCATCTCTCTCCTGACCCCCTCCAGCCACCCTGTGATTCTCCTCTATCCGCTGCCCCCTCCAGCCACCCAGCGATTCTCGTCTCTCCCCTGCCCCCCCTCCAGTCACCCTGCGATTCTCCTCTATCCCCTGACCCCTCCAGCGAGTCTCCTCTGTCCCTGCTTCACCTCCAGCCACCCAGTGTTTCTTCTCTCTCCCCAGCCCCCCCTCCAGCCACCCAGCGATTCTCGTCTCTCCCCTGCTCCCCTCCAGCCACCCAGTGATTCTCCTATCTCCCCTGCCCCCCTCCAGCCACCCAGCAAGTCTCCTCTGTCCCTGCTCCACCTCCAGCTACCCAGTGTTTCTCCTCTCTCCCCTGCCCCCCTCCAGCCACCCAGCGATTCTCCTCTCTCCTGCCCCCCCTCCAGCCACCCAGCGATTCTCCTCTCCCCTGCCCCCCTCCAACCACCCATCGATTCTCCTTTTTCCCTTGCCCCCCCTCCAGCCACCCTGCAATGCTCTTCTCTCCCCTGCCCTCCTTCTAGCCACCCAGCGATTCTCGTCTCTCCCC
This sequence comes from Microcaecilia unicolor, assembly GCF_901765095.1. Taxonomy (NCBI): domain Eukaryota; kingdom Metazoa; phylum Chordata; class Amphibia; order Gymnophiona; family Siphonopidae; genus Microcaecilia; species Microcaecilia unicolor. Next base: position 10,173,607 of record NC_044033.1, read on the forward strand.
TGCCCCCCTCCAGCCACCCAGCGATTCTCCTCTCTCCTGCCCCCCCTCCAGCCACCCAGCGATTCTCCTCTCCCCTGCCCCCCTCCAGCCACCCATCGATTCTCCTTTTCCCTTGCCCCCCCTCCAGCCACCCAGCAATGCTCTTCTCTCCCCTGCCCCCCTCCAGCCACCCATCGATTCTCCTTTTTCCCTTGCTTCCCCTCCAGCCACCCAGCAATGCTCTTCTCTCCCCTGCCCCCTTCCAGCCACCCAGCAATTCTTGTCTCTCCCCTGCCCCCCTCCAGCCACCCTGCGATTCTCCTCTCTCCCCTGCCCCCCTCCAGCTACCCAGTGATTCTCGTCTCTCCCCTGCCCCCCCTCCAGCCACCCTGCGATTCTCGTCTCTCTCCTGACCCCCTCCAGCCACCCTGCGATTCTCCTCTATCCGCTGCCCCCTCCAGCCACCCAGCGATTCTCGTCTCTCCCCTGCCCCCCTCCAGCCACCCTGCGATTCTCCTCTCTCCCCTGCCCCCCTCCAGCTACCCAGTGATTCTCCTCTCTCCCCTGCCCCCCTCCAGTCACCCTGCGATTCTCCTCTATCCCCTGACCCCTCCAGCGAGTCTCCTCTGTCCCTGCTCCACCTCCAGCCACCCAGTGTTTCTTCTCTCTCCCCAGCCCCCCCCTCCAGCCACCCAGCGATTCTCGTCTCTCCCCTGCTCCCCCTCCAGCCACCCATTCTCCTATCTCCCCTGCCCCCCTCCAGCCACCCAGCGAGTCTCCTTTGTCCCTGCTCCACCTCCAGCCACCCAGTGTTTCTCCTCTCTCCCCTGCCCCCCTCCAGACACCCAGCGATTCTCCTCTCTCCTGCCCCCCTCCAGTCATCCAGCGATTCTCCTCTCTCCCCTGCCCCCCCCAGCCACCCATCGATTCTCCTTTTTCCCTTGCCCGCCCCTCCAGCCACCCAGCAATGCTCTTCTCTCCCCTGCCCCCCCCTTCCAGCCACCCAGCGATTCTCCTATCTCCCCTGCCCCCCTCCAGTCACCCAGCGATTCTCCTCTCTCCCCTGCTCCCCTCCAGCCACCCTGCGATTCTGCTCTATCCCCTGCCCCCCCTCCAGGCACCCAGCGATTGTCCTCTCTCCCCTGGCCCCCCTCCAGCCACCCATTGATTCTCCTCACTCCCCTGGCCCCCCTCCAGCCACCCATCGATTCTCCTCGTTCCCCTGTTTACCTCCGTCGAAGCGGCCGTGTCTTTGAAAGCCCTGCCCGTCTATAGCCTTCCCTTCAACTTCGTTCCCTCTGAGTCCCGCCTGCTGACGTCATTTTCTCTTTCCGCGATGGCAGGACTCTGAGGGAACGAACTGGAAGGGAAGGCTCTAGACGTTGAGGTTGTGACTCGTGCTGCTATCCTGTGGTTGGTCAGTGCTGTTTCTGACGAACCCGGAAGTTCGTGACGTCAGTACAGGAGATGGATACAGCAGGAGCACGAACCCTTCATAGCTTCACTGCCACGGAGTCAGCTTCAGAACGCTGGATGTGCTTTTTATTATATGGGATGTTTATTTTCCACCTTTTCTTTTATGTCTAACTGTAATGATTGATACAGGAATGGGATGCAGAACACTTCAATTATATACAGCAGTCAGTGAGGATAATCAGAGTCCAGTGGACCAAAGCGGTGTATTGATGGAAATACAACAGTACTGGCGAGGAATCTCCTTTTATTAAAAGTCCATAAGAAAATATAAAAATTGTCAATGATGCATCTATCAAATGAAAGAACAACGTATTCATGCATCAATGGAAAGGATTCGACATGGCTGTGTTTCAGTCAGAAAATCCAGCAAAATGCATCTACGTGTTAAATACATTGAAGCAAAACATATACACTGCAGAATGTTACATAAGTACATAAGTATTGCCATACTGGGAAAGACCAAAGGTCCATCAAGCCCAGCATCCTGTTTCCAACAGTGGCCAATCCAGGTCACAAGTACCTGGCATGATCCCAAAAAAGTACAAAACATTCTATACTGCTTATCCCAGAAATAGTGGATTTTCCCCAAGTTCATTTAATAATGGTCTATGGACTTTTCCTTTAGGAAGCCGTCCAAACCTTATTTAAACTCCGCTAAGCTAACCGCCTTTACCACATTCTCTGGCAACGAATTCCAGAGTTTAATTACACGTTGAGTGAAGAAAAGTTTTCTCCGATTCGTTTTAAATTTACTACATTGTAGCTTCATCGCATGCCCCCTAGTCCTAGTATTTTTGGAAAGCGTGAATAGACGCTTCACGTGTTTATCATCGTGAGTAATGACAGAGTCACTCTCAAGAAAAAACATCATAACCTTTCACCATGAGATCTCTCATGTACCTTGTTACATCCTCTAAAGATAGTGCCTGAACTGTCAAATCAATACAACAGAAGCAGAGAAAGCCAGTTCCTATGTGGCCACTTTGGTGCATCCTGAGATGTTGTTAAGCCTGACAGCTTACTCTGGTCCTCAGAAAGAAAGAGAAAAACCAACTCATGGTCAGTGTTTCACCTCAGTATCACCAGCAGCTGCATCACAGCACCAGGCAGGGGTTCTGATGAACATGAGGTGAATCCAGGGTACTGGATTACTCAGTCTGGGGTCCTGGCAATAGAGTGTCCTTCAGGGTGGAAGAAGCTGGAGGAAGAGACCCATTGGGTAGAAATCCTATTACCAGTGTGCTTAGACTAGGGGGCAAACAATGAAGCTACAAAGTAGAAAATTTAAAACAAATCGGAGAAAATATTTTATCACTCAATGTATAATTAACTCTGAAATTCATTGCCAGAGAATGTAGCAAAAGCAGTTAGCTTAGCGGAGTTTAAAAAAAGGTTTGGATCAATTCCTAAAAGTCCATAAGTCATTATTAAAATGGACTTGGGAAAAATCCACTGCTTATTTCTAGGATAAGCAGCATAAAATGTGTTGTACTGTTTTGAGATCTTGCCAGGTACTTGTAACCTGGATTGGTCACTGCTGGAAACAGGATGCTGGCTTGATGGACCTTCTGTTTGTCCCAGTATGGCAATACTTATGTATTTATGTACTTATAATTATTTTTTTGTCTAATGAGTACCTAATTGCTGTAATGTTCAGACCTCCACCTAAGAAGCATAAACAGCAGTAGAAAATATGAAAACCAGCAGAAAAACACTTCAGTTAAGAGGAAAAAGCCTCAATGAGCCCAGACTCAGTAACTTCAGTCTGCTACATCACTCAAGTCCTATCATCAGCATAAAAAAACCTCTTACTGAAAAGTGCTTACCGCATCAATAACAGTTCGAAAGGCTATTTAAATATTCAACTTAGCTTTGTCAAACTTCAAAGGCTCTCTTCAGAACACCCATAACTTCTCCATCATGTCCAACGGAGACCAGCGTTTCGCCAGGCTAACCCCTTACGGCTGCATCAGGGACCTGAGGATATTGTTTGAGGATATTGTTTGAGGATATTGTTTGAGGTCAGCCATTACCTGAAGCAACATCCTGAAATCCCGGATGTAGCTGTGAGGGTTAGCCCGGTGAAACACTGGCCTCCGTTGGACATGATGGAGAAGTTACATAAGTATTCCCATACTGGGACAGACCCAACATCCATCAAGCCCAGCACCCTGTTTCCAACAGTGGCCAATCCAGGTCACAAGTACCTGGCAAGACCCCAAAACAGTACACTACATTTTATGCTGCTTATCCTAGAAATAAGCAGTGGATTTTCCCAAGTCCATCTTAATAATGGCTTATGGACTTCTCTTTTAGGAAGCCAGCCAGACCTTTTTTTTAAACCTTGCTACGCTAACCACTTTTACTACATTCTCTGGCAACGAATTCCAGAAGAAAGACAGTCCCTGCTCAAAGAGCTTACAATCTGATAGACAAAAAATAAAGCAAATCAAATCAATTAATGTGAACGGGAAGGAAGAGAGGAGGGTAGGTGGAGGCGAGTGGTTACAAGTGGTTACGAGTCAAAAGCAATGTTAAAGAGGTGGGCTTTCAGTCTAGATTTAAAGGTGGCCAAGGATGGGGCAAGACGTAGGGGCTCAGGAAGTTTATTCCAGGCGTAGGGTGCAGCGAGACAGAAGGCACAAAGTCTGGAGTTGGCAGTAGTGGAGAAGGGAACAGATTACTACTATTATTTAGCATTTCTATAGCGCTACAAGGCGTACGCAGCGCTGCACAAACATAGAAGAACGACAGTCCCTGCTCAAAGAGCTTACAATCTAATAGACAAAAATAAAGCAAGCAAATCAATTGTGTAGAGAAAAGAGGAGAGAGGAGGGTAGGTGGGGGCGAGTGGTTACAAGTCAAAAGCAATGTTAAAGAGGTGGGTTTTCAGTCTAGATTTAAAGGTGGCCAAGGATGGGGCAAGACGTAGGGGCTCAGGAAGTTTATTCCAGGCGTAGGGTGCAGCGAGACAGAAGGCGCGAAGTCTGGAGTTGGCAGTAGCGGAGAAGGGAACAGATAAGAAGGATGGTAAGCACATTCTCCCTGTTGCTTCAACTGCTCTTCCTTCTTGGTTTGAACCGCCTTTCTAATCAGAGGCTGCAGCAGTGTGAGTGAGGATGTGGTGTAAAGCCTGGACAGACACAGCCACTCACAGAGGTGAAAGTAAACAAAACACTCCCCCCCCCCCCCCCCCTGATTACTAAGCCCAGCTAGCGGCTCTTGTGCATTCATGCCCACCCAGCCCATTTTCTTTGAATGGGCTGTATCCGCATTGCCGCATGGCAAACGGAGGGTTTATTTCTATTTCTAAAAAATGGTAAATCGTGTTCGGAGGCTTGATAAACTTAAGCATTAAAGGAGTTTATTTTCGAAAAAGAAAAATGTCCAAGAAAACAGCATAAAGTGGCAGATGCTATTTTTGTAACTCATTTTAAATCTCAAAGAAGCATGTTGGGGGGGGGGGGGGGGGGGGGGGTTGGGCGGAACTAGGGCAGGCTTATGATTTGGACATTTTTCTACGATAATGGGAACATTGTAAAAACATTCAGGGCAAAAATAAAATAGGATGTTTTGGGCTAGACCGGTTTCAATAACGTCTAAGTGCCAAAAAGGTGCCCAAACTGACCAGATGACCACGGGAGGGATAAAGGCAGTGGTCACTGACCCCCTCCAACCCCCCCAAGAGATGAAAGTGACAGCACATACCAGGCTCTATGTCAGCCATAGATATAATGTCCATTCCTCTTAGAGCAACAACTAGGTCCCTGGAGTAGCCTAGTGGTTGGTGCAGTGGACGGTAGAGAAGGGGACCCAGGCCCATATCCCACTCTAACTGGTACACTTGTGGTGGAAAGTTTGAGTGCCCCCACAAAATACCTACTGAACCCACATATAGGTGACTCCTGCAGGCATAATGGTGTACTGTTGGGTACAGTAGGTTTTTGGTGCACCTTTTTCCTCCACTGCTAACTCCAGACTCCGTTCCCTTTATCTTGCTGCACCATATGCCTGGGATAGACGTCCTGAGCCGATACGTCAAGCTCCATCTCTGGCCGTCTTCAAATCTAGGCTAAAAGCCCACCTTTTTGAGGTTGCTTTTAACTCCTAACCCTTACTCGCTTGTTCAGTACCCTTATTTTATCACTCCCACCTTAGTAATTCCCTAATCGCTTATTTGTCCTGTTTGCCTGTCTTAATTAGATTGTAAGCTCTGTCGAGCAGGGACTGTCTCTTCATGTTCAAGTGTACAGCGCTGCGTACGTCTAGTAGCACTATAGAAATGATAAGTAGTAGTAGTCTTTGGGATTCCGGAATCTTGCTATTCTTTGGGTTCCGGAATCTTGCTACTCTTTCGGATTCAGGAATCTTGCTTTGTCCTTATCCCTTATTTGTCCTGTTTATCTGTCCTAATTAGATTGTAAGCTCTGTCAAGCAGGGACTGTCTCTTCATGTTCAAGTGTACAGCGCTGCGTACGTCTAGTAGCACTATAGAAATGATAAGTAGTAGTAGTCTTTGGGATTCCGGAATCTTGCTACTCTTTGGGTTCTGGAATCTTGCTACTCTTTCAGGTTCCGGAATCTTGCTACGCTTTCAGATTCCGGAATCTTGCTACCCTTTGTCCTTATCCCTTATTTGTCCTGTTTGTCTGTTCTAATTAGATTGTAAGCTCTGTTGAGCAGGGACTGTCTCTTCATCTTCAAGTGTACAGCGCTGCGTATGTCTAGTAGCGCTATAGAAATGATAAGTAGTAGTAGTAGTGGTAGTAGTAGGTGGGTTTTCGAGGGCTCACCGAACAATATAAGGAGTTATGATGTGATGTGTACCTGGGACCTTTTATGTGAAGTTCACTGCAGTGCCCCCTATGGTGCCCGGTTGGTGTCCTGGCATGTCAGGGGGACCAGTGCATGGACATGGATGTCTTTGGTTGCCTCACTGCTCTGCTGGGATGTCTGTGTGACCAGTCTAGTAAGACTGCTGGCCTCCAGGCATCCCAATGGCTTGTTGTGCATTTTTCCACTGGACTCTCTTTTGTGCCCGGAGTTGCATGAAAACATGATTCCCTTTTGCGCTGAATCCACGGGGTAGGCAAGAGCATGGCTGTACAGAGAAAGAGTGGGACTCAGGTTGATAGAGTGAGTGAATTAATACTCTGCCCTGCAATCTAAGAGATTAAATTAGGAAGTCAGCTGGGTGGCTGCTTGTTAGTGGAGCATCTAGAAGGCCTACCACAAACATCCAGCTTAAACACTACATATTAACATTATGCACGATCTATACAAATGCGAACTTCTATCACTTGACTGTTCAACCTCTTTGCTATTAATGATCAAACACTACCTCTCTATCCTTATGCTGAACAGAACTTCTCAATAGACGAAGGAACTAACGTCTGTTACAACCTTCTTGCACTACCATAATGTATTCTTTACCATGTATGTATCACATGGTATATATACATATATATCACGATTTGTTCCATATACACTATGTCCCATATATGTTACCACGCATGTATACAACAAAAGAGAGGGAACGAAGTCCAAACTAAAGTCCAAACAAAAAAAACAGCACCAGGGGCCTTTAAAAATGGAACACAGTCCTTTAATGAATGAGCCTTGACAAAAAGACCCGACACGGGCCGTGTTTCGGTGACCAGCACCTGCGTCAGGGGTCACAGTGATGACGTGGAAAACTCGGGGAATAACTCGAATATATTCCTCCGTTTAGACACAGAAAGTGAAAGTGCCTTGGTGCTTTGTAGCCTTTACTATATGAGACGTGGGGTAAGGAATAATATATTGTAGATGAATATATTCGAGTTATTCCCCCAAGTTTTCCACGTCATCACTGTGACCCCTGACGCAGGTGCTGGTCACCGAAACACGGCCCGTGTCGGCTCTTTTTGTCAAGGCTCATTCATTAAAGAACTGTGTTCCATTTTTAAAGGCCCGTGGTGCTGTTTTTTTTGTTTTGACCATGCATGTATACACCATGAATGTTACCATGTATGTATGCTCCTTAATGCAATACCAATTGTAATTCTGTTACCCGGAAATGGCAACAGCCATTACGGCAAATGTAAGCCACATTGAGCCTGCAAATAGGTGGGAAAATGTGGGATACAAATGCTACAAATAAATAAATAAAATCCCCTTCTCACTGACAGGAAGTGGTACGCAAGGACTCTGAGACCACTTTAAAAGCCACTGTCTTTAAAATAAGCATATATAAACATATCTTCGTCGGCACCAGCAGCGATGCACACCCGCTTTCTGCATCTGCCCCGCAGGCTTTCCTGTGCCACATCCCGCCCTCACTTGTGTCACTTGCAGGACGTCAGACTCACAGAAGCAGAAGCCTGCGTGGCCACATTGGTGATCTACAAGGGCCGACTTCTACATGGAATGTTGATAGTGGAATAGCAACATTCCATGTAGAATCTATAGAAATCAAACAAAATAAAACATGGAAAAGAAAATAAGATGATACCTTTTTTATTGGACATAACTTAATACATTTCTTGATTAGCTTTCGAAGGTTGCCCTTCTTCGTCAGATCAGAAATAAGCAAATGTGTTAGCTGACAGTGTATATAACAGTCCCTCATAGATGGTCTAGCAGGGTGGGTAGGAGATGTGGTTAGGAGATTTTTTTAAAAATAAATTCATTTTTATTATTTATGCAGCTGTGTTTAAAAAAAAAAAGGTTTGGTCAAATTACTAGAGGAAAAGTCCATATCCGAATGATCCGACTTAAACGCCTAAACCCTGCAACACAACGAATCTAACACTCGAAATGGACGTAACATAACTCTTCTCCTTTCCTAGTCCATAATGTGTCTGTCACACATGATCTCTACCATAATGTCACTATGTACTTGTCATACCGGAACAGGCGATCGCCAGCACGGTGCTATGTACATAAGTACATAAGTAATGCCATACTGGGAAAAGACCGAGGGTCCATCGAGCCCAGCATCTTGTCCACAACTGCGGCCAATCCAGGCCAAGGGCACCTGGCGAGCTTCCCAAACGTACAAACATTCTATACAATCAAGCCATTGTGACATCACTAATGAGGTTGGCTCTTATTGGTGGAATGAGCCACTATGACATCACAATAGGTTAAATCACTGCTCTATGTAATAAAAGTGAGCCAAGTAGAGGACATAAGTACATAAGTAATGCCACACTGGGAAAAGACCAAGGGTCCATCGAGCCCAGCATCCTGTCCACGACAGCGGCCAATCCAGGCCAAGGGCACCTGGCGAGCTTCCCAAACGTACAAACATTCTATACATGTTATTTCTGGGATTTTGGATTTTTCCAAATCCGTTTAGTAGCGGTTTATGGACTTGTAAGCCACATTGAGCCTGCAAATAGGTGGGAAAATGTGGGATTCAAATAAATAAATCAATATTTATTAAAAATCGTGGCAGAGGATCAGATTCTGGATGGTATCAGGGATGGCTTGGAGACTGATTGCTCCTTGTCTTTCCAAGAGAATAGGAGGCCCGAGAGCTGGTCTCGAAGGGCCCAGTTAAACGAGGGCTGGGCCCCGTTCGAGTCAGTTCTGGGGCATGCTGGGATCGAGCACGGGCTGTGCTGAAGAGAGTGCAGGATAGGGATTGGACAAGTTGAAAGAGGCAGCCTGCCCTAGTGGTAGGAAAGGCTGCCTATTGGATAAAGAAGAATGAAGGGGGAGGGGCTATACGAGGAAATAAAGGAGGGGGAGTGACGTCAGACACCAGGGCGTTGGTGATCCTCGGAAGCGGTTTCCCTCCCGCCCACCCTGATGTTGAGGGGGGGAAAGGGTTTGTTTATTTATGTTACATTTGTACCCTGCACTTTCCCACTCATTGCGGCTTACATGGGGCAATGGAGGGTTAAGTGACTTGTCCAGAGTCACAAGGAGCTGCCTGTGCCTGAAGTGGGAATTGAACTCAGTTCCTCAGTTCCCCAGGACCAAAGTCCACCACCCTAACCACTAGGCCACTCCTCCACTGTTGCTACTATTTGAGATTCTACATGGAATGTTGCTATTCCACTAGCAACATTCCATGTAGAAGTCGGCCCTTGCAGATCACCAATGTGGCCGCGCAGGCTTCTGCTTCTGTGAGTCTGACGTCCTGCACGTATGTGCAGGACGTCAGACTCACAGAAACAGAAGCCTGCGCAGCCTTCTACATGGAATGTTGCTAGTGGAATAGCAACATTCCATGTAGAATGTCCAGTAGTAGCAACATTCCATGTAGAATCTCCAATAGTATCTATTTTATTTTTGTTACATTTGTACCCCGTGCTTTCCCACTCATGGCAGGCTGAATGCGGCTTACATGGGGCAATGGAGGGTTAAGTGACTTGCCCAGAGTCACAAGGAGCTGCCTGTGCCTGAAGTGGGAATCGAACTCAGTTCCCTCAGTTTCCCAGGACCAAAGTCCACCACCCTAACCACTAGGCCACTCCTCCACTGTTGCTACTATTTGAGATTCTACATGGAATGTTGCTATTCCACTAGCAACATTCCATGTAGAAGTCGGCCCTTGCAGATCACCAATGTGGCCGCGCAGGCTTCTGCTTCTGTGAGTCTGACGTCCTGCACGTATGTGCAGGACGTCAGACTCACAGAAACAGAAGCCTGCGCAGCCTTCTACATGGAATGTTGCTAGTGGAATAGCAACATTCCATGTAGAATCTCCAATAGTAGCAACATTCCATGTAGAATGTCCAGTAGTAGCAACATTCCATGTAGAATCTCCAATAGTATCTATTTTATTTTTGTTACATTTGTACCCTGCGCTTTGTTGGATTATTTGTAGTAAATAATTAGCAGATTTTAGTACACACAGCTTCAGCTTTAGAAATGTTAATTTCTTTCTTCATCTCTCTCTCATTCACCCCTGAATAATTCACTGCTGAGTCACTTTAAAGTTGAAGTAACAAAACATCTGTTTACTCACAGTTTGTAGTTAGATTATAATCAGACAGGCTTATATATACATAATACTATACATTTGTATTATCAGCTCCTTCCATGTGCTTAGATGGTAATGGATGCTCACACCACCATAGATTCTCTCAGGTTAGGAGAGAACATGAGCTCCATGTGCTCCATGTGCTGTGTGTGCTGCATCTAACCCCCACAGGAAGTTGCATAGCTGTGTGACCTCTCTAAGTAATTCACATCAGAGGTCACAGAGTAATCACAGAGAAAAGATTGCTGACAGGCAATGCATGTTAAAATACAATATATTCCAACAAACCCCTTCTCATGCATAACTGTCATGCAATTATTTATTCATACAAAGTCCAAGCTTTATACGCAGATTCACAAAATGTTCTCTGGGTAACGGTTTGGTCATGATGTCAGCTGTCATCTCACTGGTGTGACAATAGTGTAGACTGATGACCCCTTCTTTCGCCAACTCTCGCACGTTGTGGTATTTCGTTGCGATGTGCTTGGTGCGTGACTGAACCTTGTCATTCTGTGACAGTCGGATGCAGCTCTGATTATCTTCCATTAACTGGATTGGTCTCTTTTCAGCTATTCCGAAATCCAGCAAAAGTTTTTCAATCCATATCAGTTCTCTGCACGCTTCCGATACGGCCACATATTCAGCTTCTGTAGAAGACAAACTCACAATACTTTGTTTATGACTGGCCCATGAAATTTGTACATTTCCATACATAAACACATATCCACTTGTGGATTTATAATCAGAATGATCCCCTGCCCAATCTGAATCACAGTAACATATTAGTTTTGGATTACTATTGGCTGAAATCTTTAATTTACAATCAATGGTACCCTTTAAATACCTTACCATCCTTTTAACTGCAGTCCAATCTGATTTGGTAGGTGAGCTGACCCTTCTGCTCAAAATTCCTACTGCATTTGCTATATCAGCCCTGTATGTGGTAGCTAGATATAAAAGCTTACCTATGGCTGATCTATATTGGATGTTATCTGGTAAAGGTTCTCTTACTGTTTCATCCTTCAGAAAATCAGTGATCATGGGAGTGCTTACAACTTGGGCATCTTGCATACCTAAACTTTCAATAAGCTCATTTATTTTCTGCTTCTGGCTTAGAAGATAAGAACCATCATTTTGTTTCTCAATTTCTATACCAAGATAGTATGACACATTACCAAGTTCTTTTATCTCAACATTGAGGTTTAAACACTTACAATGTCCTTGTACTCTTGCTCACTTTTGCTTGCAATGAGCAGATCATCAACAAAAGCTAAAATGTATGCATATTGTCCATTTGTGCACCTAGTGTACAAGCATTTATCTGCTTCACCTTGTTTAAATCCTAAATTTGTCAATATTTCATGCAATTTTTCATTCCAACATTTTGCACTTTGCTTTAATCCATAAAGACCTTTGTTTAATTTACACACTAGCTGTCTTTGTTTTGTATTTATGAAACCTGTTGGCTGTTCCATGTACAAGTCTTCAGTATATCTCCATGAAGAAACGCTGTTTTCACATCAATGTGTTTGACTTGCATGCCTTTTGAGACTGCAATGCTCAGAAGTGTTCTGATTGTCGTGTGTTTCACTACAGGTGCAAACACTTCATCAAAATCTTCTCCATATTTTTGAAGATATCCCTTTGCCACTAATCTGGCTTTATACCTTTCCACTTTTCCTTGTGCATTCCTTTTTAACTTGAATACCCATTTGCATCCTATAGCTTTCTTGCCAGGAGGTAATTTTGTAAGAATCCAAGTATTATTTTTATCCAATGCATCAATTTCTTCTTGTGCAGCTTTATGCCATTCAGCAGCTTCTTCTGCTGGCATTTTCTCAATCTCATCCCATGTTAAGGGCTCTTGAGCTTCTGCTGACTTTGTTAGGTAAGACAGTCTTAGGGGTGGAACACCTTTGTTTTCCCTGGATGAGCGTCTGACAACAGGTTGGTCTGACCTTTCCGCATCCTCTAAATCTGAGAGTCCTTCTCCAATTGATTCCCCTTCTCCAACTGTACTGTCTTCTTCAATGATCCTTTCTGTGTCTGCTTCCTCTGCCTGTTCCTCGTTAGATACAGATGAGTTGCTTTCAGACATCTGCCTTGGTATGGCATTTATATACACTGGCATGTCTATTATGGTTCTAGTTTCATATTCTGGATGATAAGGCTCATCTGGGATAATCCAGCCTTTATCAACCCTTTTGTTTTCATCAAAATATGTAACATGTCTTATGCCAACAATGCCAGTTTTCAGATTCAAAATTCTATATCCTTTGTGTCCTGGAGTATAGCCAACTAAAATGCCCCTTTCTGTTGTGGAATCCAGCTTATGCCTTCTTTGCTTTGGTATATGAGCATATGCTGTACTTCCAAATGTTCTTATGTGTGACAGGTTTGGCTTCCTACCATGCCATGTCTCATGTGGTGTGCGCTCAGCGCCTTTAGTTGGCATTCTGTTTTGTAGGTACACTGCTGTGAGAATGGCTTCCCCCCATAGTCTTTTAGGGAGATTGCTATCTGACAGCATACATCTGGTCATTTCCACAAGTGACCTAAATTTTCTCTCTGCAACAGAATTTTGCTCTGGTGTATAAGCTACTGTTGTGATATGCTGAATGCCTTCTTGTTCTAGAAATGTGCGCATGCTTTGTGAAGTGAACTCACCACCATTGTCGGTCTGAAGAACCTTTGGTTTTCTTTCAAATTTGTTGCTCACCATGGCTACGTATTTCTTCAGCATGTCTGTGACTTGACTTTTTTCTTTCAGCAAATAGGCCACACAGTATCTAGAGAAATCATCCAAGAATATTAGCACAAATCTGTTATTTCCCAATGATGGGATATTAAACGGTCCACATAAGTCACTGTGTATTAAGTCCAGCACTTTATTACTCCTATTTCCTGTGTATGCAGGAAATGAGGGTCTCACACCTTTTTGAGTAACACAGTCTATGCATTTCTCCATTTTACCAGCATCTGCACTTATCTGAATGCCGGTGGCCAGTTGCTTACTGTAAGATCCTGGATCACCTTAGAATCACGATGTCCCAGGCGGCGGTGCCAGATTTCCGGACTACATTTACCATCATTCTTCCTTACTTGCGCCATATGTGAGGCTTCACCTGAAATGTTCAGCTTATAAACATCATTATGCATAAAAGCTTCAGCATACACTTCATCATTTTTAGAGATTGTGCACTTACTGTTTTCAAAATGAATCGCAAATCCCTTCTTATCTAATGTAGATACACTAAGCATATTGCAAACTGCTTGGGGAATATACAAGACATCACTTACAGGAATTTCTTTAACTTCATTAGACACTTTGCATTTTAAGAATCCAATACCTTTTGCTTGGATCTTAGCAGTCCCTGCGTTTGCAGTTTTAAGAATACCTTCCTCTGGACACATTTCCTGAAAGAAATTCTTACAATTGGTTAAATGGCATGTGCTCCCTGAATCCAAAATCCAAGTACTTTCATTTGAATTATTATTTACCATAGTCAAAGATTTTTCTGCCATTAGAAAGCCCTTGTGTTTATCTTTGTCCTTCATACATTTCCTGGTTTGAAAATTCTTTAGTTCCATTGGCTTAGGTGAGCTAGAGGGAGTGTTTTGTGTTTCCTTACACCATTTAGATACATGTCCCTCCTTTCCACATGAGTAGCAAATCAGCTTGCCCTTGGGTGGAGTTTTCCCATAGCTCCGCCTTCCTCTGTTCTTTGCCAAGAAATTTGTTTCATTTCTCTCTGACTGACTTTGAGAACACATCTCCTCAGAATCATTTATTATGCATTCCTGCCTTAGTTTTGATGTTGTCTGTTCAAAAGATTGCCCTTCAATGGCCTCATTTACAGACCTAAAAACATCAAACTTCTTTGATAGTGAGGTAAAAAGAAATGCTCTTTTCAATGCATCACACATGGGAATTCCAGAAAGTTCTAACTTTTGAAATGAAGACATAAGATGCATAATGTGATCATTACATTTACTTTTATCCCTTAATTTGGTTTCATTCAACTCTGCCAGCCAAATTGGTTGCTGCTTTGCATATGTAGTTGCATACATAGTTCTCAGTTTATATAAAATGTCCTTTGGTGTATCTTTTCCCTCCACTAATATGGCTTGTTTCTCTGAGAGAGCTTCCAAAAGCATGCACTTCACATAATAGTTTGCATTGTCCCATTCAGCCATATTTTCATCTGTTCTGTCTTGGTCTAAGCATATATTTAATCTTTTTGCTCGAAGGAGACATATGAATCTTAGTTCCCACTGCTGATAATTAAACTCAGTTAATTTAGGCACCTTGAGAGAATAGAACAATGGTGAATTTCTTCCCTCAGCCATTTTCTTAGCCTTCTGTCTGCTGTGTGGGGGGAGAGAGAGACAGACTGATTCTTTCCTTTAAAACTTAAGAGAAAAAATGTGGCCTTTTTTTTTTTTTTTGCCTGGTAATATTTCTCTTCTTTTTCAATTCCTGGACCCTGGGCCCATAACCCTTTTGTTGGATTATTTGTAGTAAATAATTAGCAGATTTTAGTACACACAGCTTCAGCTTTAGAAATGTTAATTTCTTTCTTCATCTCTCTCTCATTCACCCCTGAATAATTCACTGCTGAGTCACTTTAAAGTTGAAGTAACAAAACATCTGTTTACTCACAGTTTGTAGTTAGATTATAATCAGACAGGCTTATATATACATAATACTATACATTTGTATTATCAGCTCCTTCCATGTGCTTAGATGGTAATGGATGCTCACACCACCATAGATTCTCTCAGGTTAGGAGAGAACATGAGCTCCATGTGCTCCATGTGCTGTGTGTGCTGCATCTAACCCCCACAGGAAGTTGCATAGCTGTGTGACCTCTCTAAGTAATTCACATCAGAGGTCACAGAGTAATCACAGAGAAAAGATTGCTGACAGGCAATGCATGTTAAAATACAATATATTCCAACACGCTTTCCCACTCATGGCAGGCTCAATGCGGCTTACATGGGGCAATGGAGGGTTAAGTGACTTGCCCAGAGTCACAAGGAGCTGCCTGTGCCTGAAGTGGGAATCGAACTCAGTTCCTCAGGACCAAAGTCCACCACCCTAACCACTAGGCCACTCCTCCAAATGTTTGTTCTTGTGTCTTTCAGGATTGACAGGAGTTGTCGCAGCAGCAAAAATAGAGAACACAATAAACCCCAGCTACAAAAGATATGGCTCATAGGGGGGCTGAGCTGGAGTATGGAAAGCGGGTCGGGTGACCCGGGAGACAAGTGTGGAGGTTCACATGGAGCGGGGCCCTTGCTGAGATGGCGGGGCCTAGAAGAGATTGCTGGTTTGCTGACATGGTGATCGACGGACGGGGGGGGGGGGGGATCCTGGATGATGGCATGTCCGGACCCATGTAGCTCGGGGTGTGTGTGGGGGGGGGTGACAAGTTTGTACCAGTTAATCAGTTGTTAATTGTTAATAAAGCAAGCTGCGGCCTACTTTTCCCAATAAAGGTTTCTGGAGAGTTATTGAGGGGGGAGAGAGGGGGGGCGAGGGGTTGAACGGGTCCCAGCTCCAAGGTTTAAAGGGTTACAGTATCTTTGAAAAGCAGAATGCAAGCACAAGACAGATTGCTGTTTTGGATCCCATTTCAGTTCTTCTGCAGCAGCTCATGCCCCGCTTGCCAGCCTGCCTGCCCTTGCGCTTGCAAAGCCTCACCTGCACAGCGAAAAGGTTTTATCCACAGAGTAATAAATTTAAAACGGTCAGACTAAAAAGACGTCGGGGGCTTTCTTCTCTTCTTCATTTCCTGCCCAGGCCCTGCCATCGATTGTGCCAGGAGAGCTGACATCGGGCACAAGATGAACAGCGAGAAATCATAATGCATCATCCGAAAGCAAGCGAGGAATGTAAATCGCATTAGCCATTCTTGTTTTCTTCATAATTTCATCGAGCCCCTTTCTTCCCCATCGTCTCTCGTCTCCCCTTGTTTTTCCCGCAAGCCCAATCATTTCTCTGCCTTTGCTCATTTCAGCACAAGGTGATTAATGTTCAGGCTGACAAAGATTTCTGCCATTTGAGGTCATTTCAGCCGCTGGAAGACCAGGTCCCTCGTGAAAGCCCAGATCTCAGATTTCTGCTTGCAAGGTACAAGCGTAACACAAGACATACGATTAATCAATGCGCATTTCGCTCTGTCCATGGGGTTATCTCAGAGACCTTGCTCACTGCAAACTCGATAGTCCCAGTGGAACGTAATAAATAATTTCACCCTGCGCACTCAGTACTTGGAATTGGGGGGGGAGGGAGGGGGGGCTATGGCTTAGCCAAAAAGGGCACCTTGCCATGGAAGGTCACTCACGCGTGTCTTGTTCTCAAGTGGTGGAGGGAAAAGGTTGTCCAGCTCTTCCCCGATTTGTAACAGGGACCCTAACGGCCAATGTGGGGGTCTTATTCACAGCTCAGGAAGGAGGCAGGATGGGGTTTCTCAAGATCCTCTCCTCCAGTTAAGTCTGGGATATCTTAGAGTACAGTCTGCAAAGATCTGTGTTTCAAGGGGAAAATATCACTAGACCATTTCCATTTTGGAAGTAGCATAGGCTGCTCTTACTTTTCCTTTTGTTTTTGTTCTGTATTAAAATACTTCGTTGAAACGAGATGGTGTATAGGACGTAAAGATACCTGGATATTTGATTATTATTATTATTATTATTACATTTGTATCACACATTATCCCACCTTTTTGCAGGTTCAATGTGGCTTACAATTCATCGTGGATACTGGAAATAGAAAAGAATATACATTTGGTTTTACAGCGAGTTTTGGGTACATGATGGTGAAATACATGATAGTGTTAAAGCCATATCCCACATCCCTTAGCACCTTACCATCACAAAAAGGATGCACCAGTTCTGGTTTAAAACATCTTTTACTACTAAAACTACTTATCATTTCTATAGCGCTACAAGCAGTGGCGTTCCTAAGCTGGCTGACACCCGGGGCGGATCGCCGATGCACCCCCCGGGTGCAGCGTGCCCCCCCCGGCAAAATTACACCCCCCCCCGGGTGCAGTGTGACCCCCCCTGGCAAAATTACACCCCCCCTGGGTGCAGCGCAACCCTCCCCCCGGCAAAATTACACCCCCCCTGGGTGCAGCGGGACCCCCCCCCCGGCAAAATTACCCCCCCGGGTGCAGCGTGACCCCCCCCCGGCAAAATTACACCCCCCCCGGGTGCAGCGCGCCCCCCCCTGGCAAAATTACACCCCCCCCGGGTGCAGCGTGACCCCCCCGGCAAAATTACACCCCTCCCGGGTGCAGCATGACCCCCCCACGGCAAAATTACACCCCCCCCTGGGTGCAGCGTGACCCCCCCAGCAAAATTACCCCCCCAGGTGCAGCGTGACCCCCCCCGGCAAAATTACACCCCCCCTGGGTGCAGCGTGACCCCCCTGGCAAAATTACACCCCCCCCCCCGGGTGCAGCGCGACCCCCCTGGCAAAATTACACCCCCCCCCCTGGGTGCAGCGGGACCCCCCCCCCCGGCAAAATTACACCCTCCCCGGGTGCAGCGGGACCCCCCCCGGCAAAATTACCCCCCCGGGTGCAGCACGACCCCCCCCCGGCAAAATTACACCCCCCCCCCCGGGTGCAGCGGGACACCCCTGGCAAAATTACACCCCCCCCCCCGGGTGCAGCGCGACCCCCCCCCCCCCCCCCCGGGTGCATTTTTACCTGCTGGGGGGGGGGGTGCCGCGCACCTGTCAGCTCCGAGTCTGCTCGTTCCCTGCTGCTCCCTCTGCCCCGAAATAGGAAGTAACCTGTTCCGCGCAGAGGGAGCAGCAGGGAGGGAACGAGCGGACTCGGCCAACAGGCGCGCGGCACCCCCCCCCCAGCGGCGTGCACCAGGGACGGACCGCCCCCACCGCCCCTCCTTGGTACGCCACTGGCTACAAGGCATACGCAGTGCTGTACACCATAGACAAAAAAGACAGTCCCTGCTCAAAGAGCTTACAATCTAGGTAAGACAGGTAACAGACAGAAAAGTTAAGGGTAAGGGACTGTCTTTCTTCTATGTTTGTGCAGCGCTGCCTTGTAGCGCTATAGAAATGCTAAATAGTAGTAGTAGTAGTAGGGCAAGTGAGTTAGGAGTCAAAGGCAGTGGTAAAGAGGTGGGTTTTGAGTTTGGACTTGAAGACGGCCAAAGCCGAGCCAAATGTACAGGCTCGGGAAGTCTATCCCAGGCGTGAGGTGCAGCAAGATAAAAGGAACGGAGTCTTGAATTAGCAGTAGAGGAGAAGGGGACAGACAAGAGAGATTTATCTACAGAACGGAGTGCCCGAGGGGGGGCGTAGGGAGAGACAAGAGTGGAGAGGTACTGGGGAGCGGCAGAGTGAATGCACTTATAGGTCAAAAGGAGATGTTTGAATTGAATACGGAAATGGATAGGGAGCCAGTGAAGTTAAATCTAGTGGACTTACTGCCCAGAAACACCAAAAGATCGGCCCGCAAATTCCTCAATCTGAACTTCCCCAGTTGTAAAGGAATTAAATACAAACAGTCATATGCCACTACTTTTGCGTACAAAAGCACACAGATATGGAACGCATTACCCATGGATAATCCAACCAACTTTCACAAATCTTTGAAGACACATCTCTTCAACAAAGCCTACAAAAGTAATCCTCAATGAAACAAATCATTCCTTAAACCACTCATGTGCATCAAAAAAAACACCTCTCACACTACCTTACCTAACACCTTTCCATCTAAATCCCCATTTACCTTCAGCCTATTATCGATTGTATTTAAGATCTTGTAATGACTACATCATAATCACACTCTGTAAGACACATTGAGCCTGCAAAAAGGTGGGATAATGTGGGGTGCAAATGCAATAAATAAATAAATAAATAAATAAACGGATAGGGAGCCAGTGAAGTGACTTAAGGAGAGAGCTAACGTGGGCATAGCGACTTTGGCGGAAAATGAGTCGCGCAGCAGAATTTGGGATTGATTGAAGAGGAAAAGAGCAACACTGGGCCATCTTTTGCAATCTACACTAAGGCAAAAGAAATCCTAGACTAGGCTATAAAGACAAGAAAACCAAGAGAAGAAGAAGACTTACAAGCAGTTGTGATAATTATCTGATTTAGACATCATTTCCAGTATATGACGTAACACACACTCATATTCTGATAATAAACTGGTAGATTATAACAGAGATACCAGACTGCAGAGTATCACATCCAGACCATTATCACAAGAATACCAGTGAACCACATCCAGTGCATTACTACAGGAATACCAGTCTGTAGTGTGTCATACTCTGATACAGACATTCATAGTAACATAGTAACATAGTAGATGACGGCAGAAAAAGACCTGCACGGTCCATCCAGTCTGCCCAACAAGATAAACTCATATTTGCTGCTTTTTGTGTATACCCTACTTTGATTTGTACCTGTGCTCTTCAGGGCACAGACCGCATAAGTCTGCCCCACACTATCCCGCCTCCCAACCACCAGCCCCACCTCCCAATCACCGGCTCTGGCACAGGCACAGACCGTATAAGTCTGCCCAGCACTATCCCCACCTCCCAAACACCAGCCCCGCCTCCCAACCACCAGCTCTGGCACAGACCGTACAAGTCTGCCCAGCACTATCCCCGCCTCCCAACCACCAGCCCCGCCTCCCGATCTTGACTATTTGAAAGGTATTAATCCGCAAACAAACCTTTTCCAGAGATGCGAAG
Source organism: Microcaecilia unicolor (assembly GCF_901765095.1). Taxonomy (NCBI): domain Eukaryota; kingdom Metazoa; phylum Chordata; class Amphibia; order Gymnophiona; family Siphonopidae; genus Microcaecilia; species Microcaecilia unicolor. The sequence goes on from NC_044033.1 coordinate 10,193,780, forward strand.
GCGGTAGAAACTAGAGGACATGAAACGAGATTGAAGGGGGACAGACTCAAGAAAAATGTCAGGAAGTATTTTTTCACGGAGAGAGTGGTGGGTGCTTGGAATGCCCTCCCGCGGGAGGTGGTGGAGATGAAAACAATAACGGAATTCAAACATGCGTGGGATAAACATAAAGGAATCCTGTTCAGAAGGAATGGATCCTCAGAAGCTTAGCGGAGATTGGGTGGCAGAGCCGATGGTGGGAGGTGGGGCTAGTGGTTGGGAGGCGGGGCTAGTGCTGGGCAGACTTCTACGGTTTGTGCCCTGAAAATGGCAGATACAAATCAAAGTCAGGTATACACATAAAGTAGCACATATGAGTTTATCTTGTTGGGCAGACTGGATGGACCGTACAGGTCTTTCTCTGCTGTCATCTACTATGTTACTATACTCAAAGGATTACTCCAGGAATACCAGAGTGTAGTGTGTCATATTCAGAGGATTAGCAAAGGAATACCAGACTGCTCTGAACTATAATTTTGTATAAGCTGCTCTGGCCAGAATGCCCTTTGCAGAATGCCTGTTTAGCGTAGTCATTTCTGGGTGTCATCTATAGATTTCCCCCCAAAGTTTGGAATTATTGTCACTGCCTCTCGCTGATTTTATTTCCGTAATATGAAATGGCAAAAAGGTCTCCTCAGATACACTCGCATGGCAAGCAGGGAGAGACGGAGGGGAGAGCTCTCCACGCGCAAGTTTTAAGAAGAAAATTCTGGCTGCTCCAAGGAAGAGGAAAGGAAAGAGCGGAATGAATTATGGATTTAATTAGACAGACTGGGTCAGTGGCAATAACAAGCTGAAATGCAGGAGGGACTGGGAGGCCCTGATGGAGAATATAGCAGATATCGATTGCACTAAAGTGTGAGGTGTCAAGAAAGAAAAAGGCTGCATGTTTTAAAAAAAAAGTTCAGCAGCGAGAATTGAAAGGTTGAGACTATTCTGCCTGGAACAGAGCCGGAGGTGGGAGCTTCTAACACTCCTTGATCTGAAAACCCTAAGGTCTACAGGAAGGGAAACATTTGTTTGCTTGGGTGGGCTGAACATACCAATCTTTGTCCCTGCACCTCCTCCTCCCCCTCCCCTGATTGCTAATGCTTTGTGGGGTAAAGAATTGGGACCATAGTCTTGGCCCTCCCCCTTTCATAAGCCCTACTGTGCATTTGCGGGTGAGTCGGTCACAGTCTGCTGAATATGTGCAGAGAAGGAGAGGGAGGAGTCGAAGATGACCCCAAGGTTACGAGCTGATGAGACAGGAAGTATGAGAGTTATCCACAGAAATAGATGGTTCTAATTTAAAAGTCCTATATTGTAATGTTCATTTCATTTCCCCTGAATTTTCCTGTGATTGTCCCAACCATAAGATTTTTGTTTATCTATATTAAATTTTCATAGATGGTTAGCAGCCTAGCACCCTACAGTTGTAACACAATCCCGAATCGATATAGTAATATCACCTCAAGTAAGTGATTTAGGTATAAGTAAGGTATCGTCTGCATATGTATGAAATACAATTGGTAACTCTGATAAGACCTCTCCTAGGGTATTCAGAAATATATTAAGGCTGGAGGGAGAAATCTCCTGTGGAACTCCATAATTTAAGGACCAAGGCTCTGATAATTTATCCGAAAATCTTAACGCTATAGGTTCTCTGTTGCAAAAAACCTTCAAACCATTAAAGTATGTTCAATCAGATCAAAAACACTAGAAAAATCAAATTACAGCAGTGTTGCCTGATGAACCTTCCTTAGGAGATTTCGAACATCTGTGATTACAGTTCCTAAAAGATTTTCGGTGCTACAACTGGGTCTAAATCCTGATTGTGTTCAGTCTGGACTATCAAAATATTCTAGGTAATATACCAGTTGTTCAGTTGAACTTTCATGAACAATGGAATGTTTGCAGTCGACCTGTAATTTGATGGTTCCAGTCAGTGGTGTTCCTAGGTTGACTGCCACCTGGGGTGGATCGCCGCTGCGCACCCCCCCCCCCCGGGTGCAGCGGCGTCCGTCCCCATAGGGTGCAGCACTACACACACCCCCGGCGCAATGACACCCCCTCCCCAGTGCATCAAGCCCCCCCCCCAGCACAATGACACCCCGGTCCTGGCACATCAAGTCCCCCCGGCGCAATGACACCCCCCTCCAGGGCGCATCAAGCCCCCCCCCCGGATGCATTCTTGGTTGCTGGAGGGTGTAGAGAGCAGCCGCGCGCCTGTCGGCTCCACTGGCTCCCTGCTCCCTCTGCCCCGGAACAGGAAGTATTCCGGGGCAGAGGGAGCAGGGAACCAGCGGAGCCGACAGGCGCGCGGCTGCTCTCTGCACCCTCCAGCAGCGTGCATCTGGGGCGGACCGCCCCGCCCTTGCTATGCCACTGGTTCCAGTTTACTCCCAGTTGGAAAAGTAACATAAATACGTATGTACCAGCATATACAGATTTATCTGTGCCAATTTAGAAATATAAATACGTATTTTCCCAGCACTGTCACAGGGACTGTTTGGCTTTGGGGGGAAGGGACAGAAACCTCTGGGGGATTAAGGGACCATGTTCCCACTCCCTCCAGTGGAGTGCCATGCAGTGGGAGTAGTTTGCCAAAACCTAAACGTGTTTGGTAGCAAGTGTGATTCCTGATGTCGATCTATTAGGATATAGGTGTATTATAGGGTTATATGTATTTTTCCCTTTGCTGTTCCTCATAGTGGACCAGTGTCTGCATCTAGCTGGTGACTGGAATCCTTCTTTTCTGTCAGTAAATGGTTGATGCCATTCGGGGGGGGAGGGGGGTTAAGCCATCTACTGATCTACAGATCTAAGGTCTCTATGCTGCACTTCTGACCCGAGAGAGGGGGAGCCCGGCGCCGCAGTCCTATCCGCCCTCCGTCATTGACTGTCTGCCCCCTGCATTGAAATCACAGTCTCACCTCCGTGAAAGCAGCGCTGCAGGCAGCAGAACGCCTCCCTTCGGGCCTCCTTCCCTCCCTGTGTCCTGCCCTCATCTTACGTAACTTCCGCGAGGGCGGGACACAAGGAGGGAAGGAGAGCCAAAGGGAGGTGTTCTGCTGCCTGCAGCGCTGCTTTAACGGAGGTGAGGCTGCGATTTCAATGCAGGGGGCCTGGCCCGATGGCGGACAGAGGAGGGGAGCGGCGGCGGCGACCTCAGGGGGGTTGGAGGGGGGAGCAGTGGCTGTGGCGACCTCGGGGGCGGCGGGGCAGGCCCCGGGGGCGGCCTTGCCCCAGGCCCGGCCCCGTCTCTCAGCGGCCCTGGGTACCAAATCCTGCCAGAAGATTCGAGCAGTTTCTGGAAAGGGGACCTGGAAGCAAGGGAGGAGTTGGACTTTCTGGAGGGGTGTTGCTAGTGGCAGTAGTGTACTCCCCCAAAGAAGATTTAATATTTGACTTTGCCACCCCAAATTTGTCTTTGGATACTCTCCTACCACTGACCGTATCTGTCAAGGGAGAACCCCATTCCTGCCAATGCCTGCAGCTGGCCCCGATGAGAGAGAGAGAATCAGCCTGTCTATACTCAACTGGTTAGACATTCGCGGCACTTGCAGGAGCAAGGATTCAGAGACTGGGTCAAGTGGCAGGTCCGAAACCCAGTGCTGGCTTGCTATAGTGATGAGGTGTGCAAACTCTTCTCACCCTGTGTAGTCTCTTTGGAAGGAGTAAGGGGAATCTCGGGACACTCAGCCTTATCAGCCAGGCAGCCCATACACCACTTCTACGGGACACTACATCTGCGGCGGAGTGGAGGAAATTTAAGAGAATAAAACATTTTTAGCTTTACCAGGCTACCACAGCGAAAAGGTATTTAAGTAATGTGTGCGACCATGAACTTATTTAAAACATAACAACTCGCTGAACTACACTATTAATTGTCTGAATATCATCAGCCTACCTTGAGTAGCCTTAACCAGGGGCATAGACGGATCTCGAAGTGGGAGGGGTTCAGAGTCCAAGGTGGGGGGGGGGCACATTTTAGTCACCGCCCTGCCGCTGCTTCCCCTCTCTTTGTAGCAGGGCTAACAGCATGAAAGTGAACTCCGAAATGGAGCCCACCATCTTCCTTTCCTGTTCAACATCATGTCCTTTAACAGTTGAAGTGGCCGACAGTGTTCACAATACACTGAACATGGGATCCGTGCTGCGAGGGAGGAATGTCCTGCTGGCTTGGCCTGGACGAAAGCCCTCAATAGATTGCCATGACATTCACTCCGTCTCTCAGAAGCCTGTGCTTTCCATGCTAAATATCACTTTTGTTAGATTAACCTGGAAATGCTCTCTCCCTGCTGCTGATTCCATAATTTATGAGGACAGTCTCTGTGGGAAAATCTGCACAGGGCTGGATTAAATTCAAACTATGTAAAACTGGAAAGGAAGGATGATAAACGTTGGTATCGGCTGCTGAGATATACTCGTTGGCTTACAGGCTCAGTCACCCACAAGCGCTTACACTAAACTATATATGGTGTCCTAAACAGCAGTGAAAAGCAGCTGGAGACAAATAAGTTTTGCACAGCCTCGGTAAAGGGTATTTGCCATTTTAAGGACAATTATTCAGGCACAACCAGTTATACAAATTACATAACCAGCGTGAGACTCTCTGAATATAACCAGTTAAATGGAACCTGTGCTCAAATAGCATAACTTATGGCAAAATGACCTGTCTTAATTGTACCCTACAATGATAACATCCCCCACCTTTTCAAGCAAGCTTACCCAAATGATCCAACTTAAACTTATGTACCCATCCACACAACACCCAACCAAGCATTAATGACAATGAACTAGGCCCCCTCCCACCAGTCTTCCCACAACCCCTCCCCTCCCCCTACTCTCTTACACCAAATTCCCCGACTAATATAACTTATCCCCCCACCTCTCCCACCTCTACTACCCCTTCTCTTGTTCTACTACTTTTATCATTCTACGTTACTACAGCTTTACTACAGCTTGTACTTCTCTCTGCAATACATTGAAACTCTATCTACTATCTAAGCCACATTGAACCTGCCATGAGCGGGAAAGCGTGGGGCACAAATGTAATCAAACATATAAATGGCAAGTGACCAACTCACCTGCAAATGCGCAGTAGAGACGTCCCTCTCTGTCCCTCCCTTGCGTCGACGTGATGACGTCAGAGGGCGGAACAGAGAGGGAAACGGACGCTGCCGTTGCCACAGGAGCCTGGAGACGAAGGAAGAACATCGCCGGCGCACCAACCTCCAACCTCCCCCCCCATCGTCGTCGCCGCCGGTGCCCTCCGTATCGGGCCCCCTGCACTGACATGACAGCACCTCTCACCTCCGTGTGGAAGCGCTGCCTGCAGCGCTTTCACATGGAGGTGAGAGGCGCTCTCATGTCAGTGCAGGGGGCCCGGCACGGAGGGGGGAGGGAGCAGCGGCGAGGAAGGTAGCTGGACATGGGGGGAGGGCAGGGGGGAGAGAGGAGAGTTGTTGGACATAGGGAGAGAGCAAGGCAGAGAGGAGGGTTGCTGGTCATGGGGGGAAGGCAGGGGAGAGAGCAGGGTGGGGGGGAGGCCAAGGGAAAGAGGAGGGTTGCTGGATATGGGGGGAGGGCAGGGGAGAGAGGAGGGTCGGTGGACGGGGTGAGGCCAGGGGAGACAGAAGGGCTGCTGGACATGGGGGGGAGGGCAGGGGAGAGAGCATGGTTGCTGGACATGGATCGATGGAGGGGAGGGGAGGGCAGGGGAGAGAGGAGGGTTGCTGGACATGGGGGGAGGGCATGGGAGAGAGCAGGGTTGGTGGACGGGGGGGAGGCCAAGTTGAATAGCAACTGTTAATTGATTGAGCCACTTTGGATGGTAAAATTTCATTTGTTTCAAACGTAGTGATATCGCCCTATTGTTTATTTAAATAATTTATATGTATACCCGAGTTTGATTTGTCCTTGCCATTCTCAGGGCACAGACCGAAGAAGTCTGCCCAGCACTGTTCATGTACTAACAGTTCTGAAGCTAACGTCGAAGCCCCTTAAAATTTACACTCAAGCCCATCCCTATCTATTCAGTCACAATCAGGGCATAGACTGTAGAAGTCTACCCAGCTCTGTTCTTGTACTAAAAGTTCTGAAGATTCTGGAATCCTAAAGAGTTACAAGATTCCGGAATCCCAATTAGTAGCAACATTCCATGTAGAACTCCAAAGAGTAACATAGTAAATGACGGCAGATAAAGACCTTACCTTCCATCCAATAATAACCAATTCAGGTAATAATTAATTGTTTGAGATATAATTGTTCTTTGTGAGGGTTTGTTTGAACAGGAAAGATTTGAGGATTTTGTGGAATCTAGTATATTCCTGTATATTTCTTATTTTGGGTGGGAAGGAGTTCCACCATTTGGTTTCTAAGTAAGTGAAGTCTGCAGAATGGACAGTTTTGTAGATCACTTTTTTGCAATTTGGAAGGGGTAGTCTGAGATGGCTTCTTGCCTCATATTTAGTGTTTCTTTGAGGTAAGTTTATTAATGGTACCATTTTTTCAGTTGCGTTGAGAAATGATTCTGTTCATGCCCAAAACACACGTCTACACTACCGCAGGCTATTTTTCAGCTATCCTTTATAACATCTCAAATTTCTTATAAAGTACATACAGTGTAAGCCCTCCACCCAATTCGTCTGAATTCTGCATGAAGGAGCACACAAAGGAGTGCTCCTTTGTCGACACAATGAGGATGTGCTCATCCCCCCGACACGAGATGCTGCCAGTCCCAGCATCTCTTGTCTCTTTCATCCATAAGTACATAAGTGTTGCCACACTAGGACAGACCAAAGGTCCATCAAGCCCAGCATCCTGTTTCCAACAGTGGCCAATCCAGGTCACAAATACTTGACAAGATCCCCAAGAAAGCTCAATACATTTTATGCTGCTTATCCCAGAAATAAGCAGTGGATTTTTCCCCAAGTTCATTTTAATAATGGCTTATAGACTTTTCCTTTAGGAAGCTATCCAAATCTTTTTAAAACCCCGATAAGCTAACTGCTTTTACTACATTCTCTGGCAACAAATTCCATAGTTTAATTACACCTTGAGTGAAGAAATATGTTCTCTGATTCATTTTAAATTTACTGCATTGTAGCTTCATTGCATGCCCCCTAGTCCTAGTATTTTTGGAAAGAGCAAACAAGCAATTCACATCTACCCGTTCCACTCCACTCATTATTTTATATACCTCTATCATATCTCCCCTCAGCCGTCTTTTCTTCAAGCTGAAGAGCCCTAGCCTCTTTAGCCTTTCCTCATAGGGAAGTTGTCCCATCCCTTTTATCATTTTCGTCATCCTTCTCTGTACCTTTTCTAATTCCACTATATCTTTTTTGAGATGCAGTGATCAGAATTGCACACAATATTCGAGGTGCGGTCACACCATGGAGCAATACAAAGGCATTATAACGTCCTTTTTGTTTATTTTCCATTCCTTTCCTAATTATACGTAACATTCTATTTGCTTTCTTTGCCATCGAAGCACACTGAGCAGAGGGTTTCAAAGTATCGTCAACGATGACTCCTAGATCCTTTTCCTGGTTGGTGACTCCTAACATAGAACCTTGCATGACGTAGCTATAGTTCGGGTTCCTCTTTCCCACATGCATCACTTTGCACTTGTTCACATTAAACATCATCTTCCATTTGGATGCCCAGTCACCCAGTCTCGTAAGGTCCTCTTGAAATTTTTCACAATCCTCTTGTGATTTAATAGCTTTGTGTCGTCAGCAAATTTAATCACCTCACTAGTTTCTCCCATCTCTAGATCATTTATAAATATGTTAAAAAAGCAGCGGTCCCAGCACAGAGCCCTAAGGAACCCCACTAACTACCCTTCTCCATTGAGAAAACTGACCATTTAACCCTACTCTCTGTTTTCTATCTTTTGATCAGTTTTTAATCCACAATAGAACACTACCTCCTATCTCATGACTTTCCAATTTCCTCTGGAGTCTTTCATGAGGTACTTTGTCAAACGCCTTCTGAAAATCCAGATACACAATATCAACCGGCTCACCTTTATCCACATTTGTTCACCCCTTCAAAGAAATGTAGTAGATTTGTGAGGCAAGATTTCCCTTCACCAAATCCATTCTTTTGAATCTTTTGCAGTGTCTCTTGTGTCTACCCCCCCCCCCCCTCTCGTTCTCTCTCTCTCTTTTTCTCCCTTCTTTCAACCAGAATCTCTTGTGTCTCTCTTTCTATTCTTTCATTTAGCATCTCTTGTCTCTCTCCCCTCTTTTAACCAGCCTCTCTTATCTTGCTCTTCCCTCCCCTACCCTTTCAACCAGTATCTCTTGTCTCTCTCTCTCTCCCCCATCCAGAAAATTTCACTTTCTATACCCCTTACATCCAGTGTTTGCTCTCTCCCTCCTCACTATACACTGTCTAGCCCGTCTTTCAACTATCATTTCTTGTCTCTCTCTCCTTCTCCCTTCTTTCATCCTGCAAATCCCACTCTCTACTCTCCCTGCATTCAGTGTCTGTTCCCTCCCTCCTCACCAAGCAATGCCTCTTCTCTACCTCCCCCATGCACCCTAGCCACGTCTGGTTCCTGGGACTAATAGCAATACAAGAGAACACAGCTGTGAGGCTGCAACATCCTACATCTGCAGCTGCTAGTCCTTCAAGTCTCACCCCCTCCAAAACAGGAAGTTGATATCAGAGGATAGAGCCAGGCAGCAGCCATGCATTTAGATGCTGTGGCCCTGCAGCTCTTTTCTTAGTAAAACCCACATCCACTGGATTCAGAAGCAGCAGGAGGGAAGTGGGGAAGTCATAGTTCAGGAGTGCGGCAGGGAGTTATGCGGGTCCCGGCTGAATATCAGCCAAGATCCACATAAAAGGAGTCCACATTTCCCCCCTTCCTGGACTGCAACTACAGTCCCAAAGTAGGGAGCTGTTCCTGGCGCTATACACTATTCTATAAAGGGTGTCCAGCGCCCAAATTTGGGCTCCATTTACTGAATGGTACTAAGCTATGTAGACTACTGCAATGGAATCTATGCGGGATGTAAAGAACAAACCTTAAAGAAACTTCAGACCGCTCAAAACACAGCAGCTAGGCTTATCATCGGAAAAACGCAATTTGAAAGCTCAAACCCCTCTGCGAAAAACTGCACTGGCTCCCAATCAAAGAATGCATTGCTTTCAAAATCTGCACTCTGGTTCACAAAATTATCTACGGTGAAGCCCCGGGGATACATGACAGACTTGATCGACCTACCAACTAGAAACACATCCGAATCAACACGAACGTACCTAAATCTGCACTACCCAAGCTGCAAAGGACTCAAATACAAATCAACCTACGCATCCAGTTTTTCCTACATTAGCACACAACTGTGGAATGCATTACCAAAAGCCTTGAAAACTACGTTCGATCACCTAAACTTCCAGAAAACACTAAAAACTAACCTGTTTAAAAAGGCATACCCTACCGATCCAACATAAATACCTGATCTCTGCAACACAACAAAACTAAAGAACGTAATGGACATAACACAACTCTTCCGTTGTATGATTCCCTAATGTGGCTGTGCCACATGAACTTGATCTCACCACAATATCACTTTGTATTTGTTTACACCGGAGTCTGCAAACGCCTCTCCGGTACTATGTAAGCCACATTGAGCCTACAAATAGGTGGGAAAATGTGGGTTACAAATGTAACAAATAAATAAATAAATAAATCTAGTCCTATATGTTTATGGCTCCTAGTGGGAGATCCGTAACTGATATAAAATCAGCATTGTGAGTACAGAGGAGATTTCTCACTGTAACAAAGGACTGACCGCCAGGAATTCAAGGATCAGTCCAGTGCTTCATCACCCCAGTAGAAGACAGATGAGCTCCAGTTAGCTGTTAATCCCATTGAAGATTAGGGTTCAAACATTTTTTAGGAAGTTGAGACCTGTGAAACTTACTTCCTGGATGAAGTATATAATATGTTGAAAGAAGAGTGTACATAGGAGCTGGGTCTGTGTGTGCTTGAGCACCCCCAATATTGAGAAAATTCCTTGTATGGATCCAGGGAGGGGTTATTTCCACTGGGTTTAGCGCCCCCCCCCCCCCCCCCCCAATAATTTTGAAAAGTTGGCTCCTATGCATAAAATAGAACTACTTGGGAGTGGAAAATTGTATTTTGGAAGATGCAACAAAATAGAAGGTAGCACTCTTTCATTGCCATTAGACAACTGCCGAGGTCCGTTTCAACATCCAGAGACAAGGCGGCTCAGCCTTCCCTTTAACAAGAGGCTACGCTTATATCAGCTGTGTTTTGGGGTTTGGTTCAAGCACCTTACATGAGTAATGCCACACTGGGAAAAGACCAAGGGTCCATCGAGCCCAGCATCCTGTCCATGACAGCGGCCAATCCAGGCCAAGGGCACCTGGCAAGCTTCCCAAACGTACAAACATTCTATACAATCAAGCCATTGTGACATCTCTAATGAGGTTGGCTCTTATTGGTGGAATGAGCCACTATGACATCACAATAGGTTAAATCACTGCTCTATGTAATAAAAGTGAGCCAAGTAGAGGACATAAGTACATAAGTAATGCCACACTGGGAAAAGACCAAGGGTCCATCGAGCCCAGCATCCTGTCCACGACAGCGGCCAATCCAGGCCAAGGGCACCTGGCGAGCTTCCCAAACGTACAAACATTCTATACAATCAAGCCATTGTGACATCACTAATGAGGTTGGCTCTTATTGGTGGAATGAGCCACTATGACATCACAATAGGTTAAATCACTGCTCTATGTAATGAAAGTGAGCCACGTAGAGGACATAAGTACATAAGTAATGCCACACTGGGAAAAGACCAAGGGTCCATCGAGCCCAGCATCCTGTCCACGACAGCGGCCAATCCAGGCCAAGGGCACCTGGCGAGCTTCCCAAACGTACAAACATTCTATACAATCAAGCCATAGTGACATCTCTAATGAGGTTGGCTCTTATTGGTGGAATGAGCCACTATGACATCACAATAGGTTAAATCACTGCTCTATGTAATAAAAGTGAGCCAAGTAGAGGACATAAGTACATAAGTAATGCCACACTGGGAAAAGACCAAGGGTCCATCGAGCCCAGCATCCTGTCCACGACAGCGGCCAATCCAGGCCAAGGGCACCTGGCGAGCTTCCCAAACGTACAAACATTCTATACAATCAAGCCATAGTGACATCTCTAATGAGGTTGGCTCTTATTGGTGGAATGAGCCACTATGACATCACAATAGGTTAAATCACTGCTCTATGTAATGAAAGTGAGCCACGTAGAGGACATAAGTACATAAGTAATGCCACACTGGGAAAAGACCAAGGGTCCATCGAGCCCAGCATCCTGTCCACGACAGCGGCCAATCCAGGCCAAGGGCACCTGGCAAGCTTGTTCTTCTCCATCTCTCCCCCCCCCCCCCCCCCTTTGCTGTTTCCTGGCTCCTGGAAACTGTGGAGTTGCAAAAGTGTCTTTCTCTGGGTCGCTCTGTCCTCCATTATTGTAATTGCACCAAACTATCATTCAACCCACGGGTCACTGGTTTCCTCAATATTCCTGATTTCCCATCAACCCCAAGCGTTCTCTATCCATATATCACCAGCTCAGCGTACTTGAGAGAGGAGAATGATCAAAGAGAGGTTAACAGTTTTTCAAAGCCTTCATCTCTCTCCCCAACTACACCTTCCAAATCTATTTTTGCAAGAAGAAATATATAAAAATGATGGAAACCGATGTGAAGGTGGCAGAATCTGCTGAGCTCAAGTCATTTGGCTTGAGGAATTTCTCTTGTCATCATCCCCCTTTAGCTGGTATTTATGACTCCAGGCCCTCTGCACAGAAATCCAGGCTGATGCCTGACAGCTGCCGTCATGTAAATGCCTCATTTTACAGCGCTGCATTAAAAAGAAAGAATGCCAATTAGCAAAGGCAGGTACAGCAGCATCCCTATTAACTTCACTTTATTTTTAACTTCTTACTTTCCACCTGATATCTAATGACTGTTCTTGTTTAGCATTCAAACCGTCGAAGCACACAACTGTCTCCAGCTTTGAACAAATGAAAAGTTTGGAACCTTCAGAGATTAAAATTGGAGAGGGTCCGTTTTCAGATCCCTGACTCAATTGGGAGGTCTATGGTGTCTCCTCAGACTTTCAGTTTGCCTTTAAAATGACTGTAGCTTTGCCCAAGTTGCCCCCTTGTTATTTGTCAGCAATGTCTATGGGGAAAAGTACATGCAAGGGTTTGCAAATCAATGCCCTGCATATACCTTGTCTCCCCCAACCCTCCCCCTCCTCTGGGAATGCCCCTTTCCTTTCCCTCCTAAATCTAGCTCCCTTTCAAAACAAGGTGGCTAGATTTAGGTTTCTGGGGAGTCATAAGTACATAAGTATTGCCATACTGGGAAAGACCAAACGTCCATCAAGCCCAGCATCCTGTTTCCAACAGTGGCCAATCCAGGTCACAAATAGCTGGCAAGATGCCAAACAAGTACAAAACATTCTATACTGCTTATCCCAGAAATAAGCAGTAGATTTTCCCCGTCCATTTTAATAATGGTTTATGGACTTTTCCTTTAGGAAGCCGTTCAAACTTTTTTAAAACCCCGCTAAGCTAACTGCCTTTACCACATTCTCTGGCAATGAATTCCAGAGTTTAATTACATGTTGAGTGAAGAAACATTTTCTCCAATTCGTTTTAAATGTACTACTTTGTAGCTTCATTGCATGCCACCTAGTCCTAGTATTTTTGGAAAGAGTAAGCAAACGATTCACGTCTACCCGTTCAACTCCACTCATTATTTTATAGACCTCTATCATATCTCCCCTCAGCTGTCTTTTCTCCAAGCTGAAGAGCCCCAGCCGCTTCACCCTTTCCTCATAGGGAAGTCGTTCCACCCCTTTTATCATTTTTGTCGCCCTGCTCTGTACCTTTTCTAATTCCACAGTATCTTTTTTGAGATGCAGTGACCAGAACTGAACACAGTATTCGAGGTGCGGTCGCATTCCTTTCCTAATAATACCTAACATTCTATTTGCTTTCTTAGCCGCAGCAGCACACTGAGCAGAAGGTTTCAACGTATCATCAACGGTGACACCTAGATCCCTTTCTCGGTCCGTGACTCCTAACGTGGAACCTTGCATGACGTAGCTATAATTCGGGTTCCTCTTTCCCACATGCATCACTTTGCACTTGCTCACATTAAACTTCATCTGCCATTTAGACGCCCAGTCTCCCAGTCTCGTAAGGTCCTCTTGTAAGTTTTCACAATCCTCTCGTAATTTAACAACTTTGAATAACTTTGTGTCGTCAGCAAATTTAATTACTTCACTATTTACTCCCATCTCTAGATCATTTATAAATATGTTAAAAAGCAGCTGCCCCAGCACAGACCCCTGGGGAACCCCACTAACTACCCTTCTCCATGGAGAATACTGAACATTTAACCCTACTCTTTGCTTCCTATCTTTCAACCAGCTCTTAATCCATAGTAATACCCTACCTCCGATCCCATGACTCTCCAGTTTCCTCTGGAGTCTTTCATGAGGTACTTCAGTCCTCTGTATTTACCGGGGTAATTCTCTTTAAATGTTAACTTTCCCCTGAGCTCCCAGTCTAGAGAGCTAATGATGATTGCTGAATAATCTTCAGTGTCGGTATCTGATCGTAGATTTTGAACACAATTTGGGACATACCACAGAGTCTGCAGTTTTGTGGGAACATTATCCCCATATGTCTGCAAGCCCATTTTCAAAGGTCAACACCATACTGCTCATTTGCACAAACATCTGCATATTTTTTATTTATTTTAGTTACATTTGTACCCCGCGCTTTCCCACTCATGGCAAGCTCAATGCGGCTTACATGGGGCAATGGAGGGTTAAGTGACTTGCCCAGAGTCACAAGGAGCTGCCTGTGCCTGAAGTGGGAATCCAACTCAGTTCCCCAGGACCAAAGTCCACCACCCTAACCACTAGGCCACTCCTCCACTGTTGCTACTATTTGAGATTCTACATGGAATGTTGCTATTCCACTAGCAACATTCCATGTAGAAGTCGGCCCTTGCAGATCACCAATGTGGCCGCGCAGGCTTCTGTTTCTGTGAGTCTGATGTCCTAGTTGCTAGTGGAGGAGTAGCCTAGTGGTTAGTGCAGCTGACTCTGATTCTGGGGAACTGGGTTTGATTCCCGCTGCAGCTCCTTGTGAGTCTGGGCAAGTCACTTAACCCTCCATTGTCCCTGGTACAAAATAAGTACCTGAATATATGTAAAACCGCTTTGAATGTAGTTGCAAAAACCTCAGAAAGGCGGTATATCGAGTCCCATTTCCCATTCCCATATATAGAATGCGGCAGCTAGTTAGTAGTCAACAATGCTTTCTTGGAGGAAGTTACTATCACCTATTATCTAACTTTCATTGGAGTTAGCCTGAAAATCAGATATGTCTTGATGTCCTTGGAAGGCCAGAGTTTGATAGCTTCCACCCTCCCCCAAGAGCCTTCTGAAACTGCCTCAGTTCACTGTTCTCAAAACTGCTAAATGGTGACAAATGTTGAATACTGGATGAGGTAAAAATGCAATGGAATTGCCAGGGGTGGGTGGGAATTAGAAGTACAGCAGCTCAAAACCTTGCTTCAAGGTTAAAATGGCCTTTCGTGTTTTATCTCTCTCTTTACGCTTTCCAAAAATACTAGGACTAGGGGGCATACGATGAAGCTACAAAGCAGTAAATTTAAAACGAATCAGAGAAAATGTTTCTTCACTCAACGTGTTATTCAACTCTGGAATTCGTTGCCAGAGAATACGATAAAGACAGTTAGCTTAGCGGGGTTTTAAAAAGGTTTGGATGGCTTCCTAAAGGAAAAGTCCATAGACCATTATTAAATTGGACTTGGGGAAAATCCACTATTTCTGGAATAAGCGACATAAAATGTTTTGTACTTTTTTGGGACCTTGCTGGGTATTTGTGACCTGGATTGGCCACTGTTGGAAACAGAATGCTGGGCTTGATGGACCTTTGGTCTGTCCCAGTGTGGCAACACTTATGTACTTGGGATTCTGAATGGAATCTTGCTACTCTTTGGGTTCTACATGGAATGTTGCTACACTTTGAAATTCTGCATGGAATCTTGTTGTTCTTCAGAACTCCAGAATCTTGCTATTCTTTGGGGTTCTGCCAGGTACTTGTGACCTGGTTTGGCCACTGTTGGAAACAGGATGCTTGGCTTGATGGACCTTTGGTCTTTCCCAGTATGGCAATACTTATGTACTTATGTACTCTTCAGCACATGTAGGAAGAGAAGCAGCATGCGTATCCAGATGGCCAAGGGTCAGAGGCAAGGAACTGTAGGGTGAGTGTCTGGGACTAGACCACAGTGCGTGTCACATTAAAGGCACCGAAGGAAACATTTTCCAGCTTCAGCGATTGGAGGGAGAGAGTCACATGGAGGAGCTGACCCATGACAGCACCAATGGTAAGGAACCAGGAGCTGACTCTGGGGGGTGCTTGACCACTTCCAATATTGAGAGAATTCCTTGTATGTGTCCCGGGAGGGGTTATGTTCAATAAAGCATACCATAATGAGCCATCCTAAATACTAGACATCAAAACTCATACCAGAACTGGACAAAACGGAACTTTCTATTCTTGAATGCCTAAGTTGCTCTGTCACGATTGAACTTTAATCGTATTACCGTTCTAGTTCTCATCATGAAAGTGAATTCTTTTTACTTGATTGCCTAATCTACTCTGTCATCTACAAACCTTAATGCAATATAACTCTGTATTTCTCATTCCAGAAATAGCGATCACCATTACGCCACATTGAGCCTGCAAATAGGTGGGAAAATGTCGGATACAAATGCAATAAATAAATAAATAAATTTCCATTGGGCTTAGCACCCCCCAAAAAATTTGAAAAGTAGGCTCCTATGCCTCAGGTAGTGACAGGGAAGGTGGTCACATGCATGGACTAACCAATGGGAGTAAAGATAACAACTAAGCAGGAAGCAACTTGCATTTCCATGCTGGTACAACAAAATAAACATTACACTACATACACACTGTCCGGGCAGAAAACAGGTATTTTGCTCCCACTGCATGGAGTGGAGGAGTGGCCTAGTGGTTAGAGCACCAGTCTTGCAATCCAGTGGTGGCCAGTTCAAGTTTCACTGTTGCTCCTTCTGATCTTGGGCAAGTCACTTAACCCTCCATTGCCTCAGATACAAACTTAGTGTGAGCCCTCCTGGGACAGAGAAATATCCAGAGTACCTGAATGTAACTCACCTTGAGCTACTACTGAAAAAGGTGTGAGCAAAATCTAAATAAATATATGGAATGTTGGCCTGGATTGGCTGCTGTCATGGACAGGACGCTGGGCTTGATGGACCCTTGGTCTTTCCCCAGTGTGACATTACTTATGTATTTATGTTGCTACTATTGAAGATTCTACATGGAATGTTGCTACTACTTGAGATTCTATATGGAATGTTGATATTATCTGAGATTCTACATGGAGTGTTGCTGTAGTGGAGGAGTGGCCTAGTGATTAGAGCACTGGTCTTGCAATCCCAAGGTTGCCAGTTCAAATCTCACTGCTGCTCCTTGTGATCTTGGGCAAGTCACTTAACCCTCCATTGCCTCAGGTACAAACTTAGATTGTGAGCCCTCCTGGGACAGAGAAATATCCAGTGTACCTGAATGTAACTCACCTTGAGCTACTACTGAAAAAGGTGTGAGCAAAATCTAAATAAATATATGGAATGTTGGCCTGGATTGGCTGCTGTCATGGACAGGACGCTGGGCTTGATGGACCCTTGGTCTTTCCCCAGTGTGACATTACTTATGTATTTATGTTGCTACTATTGAAGATTCTACATGGAATGTTGCTACTACTTGAGATTCTATATGGAATGTTGATATTATCTGAGATTCTACATGGAGTGTTGCTGTAGTGGAGGAGTGGCCTAGTGATTAGAGCACTGGTCTTGCAATCCCAAGGTTGCCAGTTCAAATCTCACTGCTGCTCCTTGTGATCTTGGGCAAGTCACTTAACCCTCCATTGCCTCAGGTACAAACTTAGATTGTGAGCCCTCCTGGGACAGAGAAATATCCAGTGTACCTGAATGTAACTCACCTTGAGCTACTACTGAAAAAGGTGTGAGCAAAATCTAAATAAATATATGGAATGTTGGCCTGGATTGGCTGCTGTCATGGACAGGATGCTGGGCTTGATGGACCCTTGGTCTTTCCCCAGTGTGACATTACTTATGTATTTATGTTGCTACTATTGAAGATTCTACATGGAATGTTGCTACTACTTGAGATTCTATATGGAATGTTGATATTATCAGAGATTCTACATGGAGTGTTGCTGTAGTGGAGGAGTGGCCTAGTGATTAGAGCACTGGTCTTGCAATCCCAAGGTTGCCAGTTCAAATCTCACTGCTGCTCCTTGTGATCTTGGGCAAGTCACTTAACCCTCCATTGCCTCAGGTACAAACTTAGATTGTGAGCCCTCCTGGGACAGAGAAATATCCAGAGTACCTGAATGTAACTCACCTTGAGCTACCACTGAAAAAGGTGTGAGCAAAATCTGAATAAATAAATTATAAAATCAAAGGGATTTTAAGTGAGCGAGAGAGGCTCCTGCCTGCTTAAACCACAATGATGTTCAGTGGCACTAAATAAATGCTCTAAATTGCCCCATCACCAAGGCATGCTGTCTAAACAGCGAAAGAGATCCTCATGTTCTCATAAGCTTTTCATTCCCTCTCAGAATCAAGTACACTTGATAAAGGTCACTAGCCCCTTTAACTGACAGAAGGAAACTGAAAGAACATTTATATAAGTAATGTGACCATCAATAGAAAGCACTTCCCAGTAAGTAACCACCTTCAATTCTGTTATTACTGGAAGTGTCTTAGAAAGCACACACAGGTCTGTAGCTCAAGGCAAGGAAAAAATAAAGCCGCGTGTATTACAGCGAAGAAACAACGGCATTCTCCATAAATATTGGATGCACTTAGTCAAGACTGTACAATACCTAGACACTCACTAGCTACCAGCACTCCGTACAGGACTTTCTGTAGAAACAAAAAAAAGGATGAAGTTTGAGCTGCAGTCAGTCAGTATGGGATGGTCTGTAAGACGGTCTGTCAGTCATCCAGCAGGAGTTATTCAGCACACGCAAAATCTGTGACCAGTGTGGTATATTCAGGATAAATAAATTACACTGGCTTCCAATCAAAGAACGCATTGCTTTCAAAACCTGCACTCTGGTCCACAAAATTATCTACGGCGAAGCCCCGGGATACATGACAGACTTGATCGACCTACCTTCGAGAAACACATCCGAATCATCACGAAAGTACCTAAATCTGCACTACCCAAGCTGCAAAAGACTCAAATACAAATCAACTTACGCATCCAATTTCTCCTACGTGGAGGGGCATAATCGAACGGGGACAACCATCTCTAAGGGCGCCCATCTCTAAGGACGGCGCCGCGAAGGGGTAGGTAAACCCGTATTATCGAAACAAGATGGGCATCCATCTATCGTTTCGATAATACGGTCAGGGACGCCCAAATCTCAACATTTAGGTCGACCTTAGAGATGGTCGACCTAAATGTTGAGATTGCCGACCTTAGAGATGGGCGACCTCGGTTTTCGCCGATAATGGAAACCGAGGACGCTCATCTCAAAAATGACCAAATCCAAGCCATTTGGTCATGGGAGGACCCAGCATTCGTACTGCACTGGTCCCCCTGACATGCTAGGACACCAACTGGGCACCCTAGGGGGCAATGCAGTGGACTTCCTAAATTGCTCCCAAGTCCATAGCTACCTTCCCTTGTGTGCTGAGCCCCCCCCCCAAAAAAAAACCCCAAACCCACTCCCCATAACTGTACAACACTACCATAGCCCTTATGGGTGAAGGGGGGCACCTACATGTGGGTACAGTGGGTTTTGGGTGGGTTTTGGAGGGCTCACATGTACCAGCACAAGTGTAACAGGAAGGGGGGGAATGGGTCTGGGTCCACCTGCCTGAAGTGCACTGACCCACTAAAACTGCTCCAGGTACCTGCATACTGCTGTCATGGAGCTGAGTATGACATTTGAGGCTGGCATGGAGGCTGGCAAAAATGTTTTTTAAATTTTGGGGGGGATGGGAGGGGGTTGGTGACCACTGGTGTAGTAAAGGGAAGTCATCCCCCATTCCCTCCGGTGGTCATCTGGTCAGTTTGGGCACCTTTTCGAGGCTTGGTCGTGAAAAAAAAAGGGACCAAGTAAAGTCAGCCAAATGCTCGTCAGGGATGCCCTTCTTTCTTCCATTATTGGCCAAGGACGCCCATCTGTTAAGCACGCTGCCGTACCGCCTTCGGTACACTGCCGACATGCCTCCGTGAACTTTGGTCGTCCCCGCGATGAAAAGCAGTTGAGGATGCCCAAAATCAACTTTCGATTATGCCGATTTGGGCGACCCTGAGAGAAAGATGCCACTCTCTCGATTTCTGTCGGAAGATGGGCGCCCTTCTCTTTCAAAAATGCCCCTGATAGGCACACCACTGTGGAACGCTTTACCAAATGCCTTGAAAACCATGTACGACCACCTAAACATCCGGAAAAAACTAAAAACTAACCTGTTTAAAAAGGCGTACCCTACCAGTCCACCATAAATGCCTGATCTCTTCAACACAACAAAACTAAAGTATGTAATGGACATAACACAACTCTTCCGCTGTACGATTCTCTAATGTGGCTCTGCCACATGAACTTTACCTTACCACAACATCACTTTGTCTGCAAACGCCTCTCCGGTACTATGTAAGCCACATTGAGCCTACAAATAGGTGGGAAAATGTGGGATGCAAATGTAACAAATAATTAAATAGCAGCAGGGTGTTAGTCACTGTGAGGTATTTGGGGAAACCCCAGCTGCTCTCTGAGATATAGGTATTCTCTATCAAAAATAAGCATGCCTAGGGCCGGTCTTAGGCAGGGGCGACAGGGGTGATCACACAGGACCCCACGCTCCTAGGGGCCCCGCATCTCTGGCACGTACATAAGTACATAAGTAATGCCACACTGGGAAAAGACCAAGGGTCCATCGAGCCCAGCATCCTGTCCACGACAACGGCCAATCCAGGCCAAGGGCACCTGGCGAGCTTCCCAAACGTACAAACATTCTATACAATCAAGCCATTGTGACATCACTAATGAGGTTGGCTCTTATTGGTGGAATGAGCCACTATGACATCACAATAGGTTAAATCACTGCTCTATGTAATAAAAGTGAGCCAAGTAGAGGACATAAGTAATGCCACACTGGGAAAAGACCAAGGGTCCATCGAGCCCAGCATCCTGTCCACGACAGCGGCCAATCCAGGCCAAGGGCACCTGGCGAGCTTCCCAAACGTACAAACATTCTATACATGTTATTCCTGGAATTGTAGATTTTTCCCCAGTCCATTTAGTAGCGGTTTATGGACTTGTCCTTTAGGAAACCGTCCAACCCCTTTTTAAACTCTGCTAAGCTAACCGCCTTCACCACTTTCTCCGGCAACGAATTCCAGAGTTTAATTATACGTTGGGTGAAGACAAATTTTCTCTGATTTATTAAATTTACTACACTGTAGTTTCATCGCATGCCCCCTAGTCCTAGTATTTTTGGAAAGTGTGTACAGACGCTTCACATCCACCTGTTCCACTCCACTCATTATTTTATATACCTCTATCGTGTCTCCCCTCAGCCGTCTCTTCTCCAAGCTGAAAAGCCCTAGCCTCCTTAGTCTTTCTTCATAGGGAAGTCATCCCATCCTCGCTATCATTTTAGTTGCCCTTCGCTGCACCTTTTCCAATTCTACTATATCTTTCTTGAGATGCGGCGACCAGGATTGAACACAATACTCAAGGTGCGGTCGCACCATGGAGCGATACAATGGCATTATAACATCCTCACACCTGTTTTCCATACCTTTCCTAATAATACCCAACATTCTATTCGCTTTCTTAGCCGCAGCAGCACACTGAGCAGAAGGTTTCAGTGTGTTATCGACGACGACACCCAGATCCCTTTCTTGGTCCGTAACTCCTAATGTGGAACCTTGCATGACGTAGCTATAATTCGGGTTCTTTTTTCCCACATGCATCACCTTGCACTTGCTCACATTAAACATCATCTGCCATTTAGCCGCCCAGTCTCCCAGTCTCGTAAGGTCCTCTTGTAATTTTTCACAATCCTGTCGCGAGTTAACGACTTTGAATAACTTTGTGTCATCAGCAAATTTAATTACCTCGCTAGTTACTCCCATCTCTAAATCATTTATAAATATATTAAAAAGCAGCGGTCCTAGCACGGACCCCTGAGGAACCCCACTAACTACCCTTCTCCATTGTGAATACTGCCCATTTAACCCCACTCTCTGTTTCCT
The DNA here is from genome assembly GCF_901765095.1 of Microcaecilia unicolor. Classification (NCBI taxonomy): domain Eukaryota; kingdom Metazoa; phylum Chordata; class Amphibia; order Gymnophiona; family Siphonopidae; genus Microcaecilia; species Microcaecilia unicolor. Next base: position 10,215,252 of record NC_044033.1, read on the forward strand.
ATCCTTCAACCAGTTTTTAATCCACAATAGGACATTTCCTCCTATCCCATGACCCTCCAATTTCCTCTGTAGCCTTTCATGAGGTACCTTGTCAAACGCCTTTTGAAAATCCAGATACACAATATCAACTTTGTCCACATGTTTGTTTACTCCTTCAAAGAATTGAAGTAAATTGGTCAGGCAAGATTTCCCCACACAAAAGCCGTGCTGACTCGGTCTCATTAATCCATGTCCTCGGATGTGCTCTGTAATTTTGTTTTTAATAATAGCCTCTACCATTTTCCCCGGCACCAACGTCAGACTCACCGGTCTATAATTTCCTCCTGTCCTCCTGTCTCGGAACACCTCCCTGCGCCATACCTTAAAGTGCATCCACATTTCAGTAAAGAGTATCAGGCAGCGGCAGTGATTTGCATATTCCATCAGCTGCAGAGCCCAGAGCCTCCTTGCTGCTGTGTCCCGCCCCCTTTAGATGTCACTTCCTGCTTCTGCAGCAGCTGATGGGATATGAAAATCACTGCCGCTGTCTGCCGCTCTCTAGTGAAATGTGGCAGATGCACATCAAGGTACAGGGTGAGGTGGGGTTCCGAGAGCTCTAAACCTCCTTTTAAACTCTGATAAATTGTGGCTTATGGTGATGGGCACGAGCAGGGGGCAAAGATGGGGGGCAGGGACTGTTTTCGCTATTATTTCAGTAGCTTGGCAATACGTATTTTGTAATGTGCTCATCTTAATGAGTCTTAGAAAAGCTTCCTAGAATAAGCTTTCCTGATCTTTACTGACTTATGTTCTTTCTAATGAGTCTTTGTCCTCTAATTAGCTTTGCATTAGATTAAGTTCTGTGTTTTGCCTTACGCAACTTGCCTTGCTGCTATTTAACGAGTAGTTTTGTCCTCACTTGAGCTTTGCATTAGATTAAGTTTCGCTTTCATTGCCTTATGCAACTTGTTTATGGTGTCAATTAAGTTTGTTCAGTATTTATTTAGCAAGAGAGTGTAGTTGTCGTTTGCGATCTCACTCATTTTGCAATTGGCATCAGCAATTGTCATCTTGTCTTTTCATTGCTTTCTCCTCTCCGTTTTTGTGTTAGCATTTCTTGTTCTATGTATTTTGGTCACTTCTTATTGTAGACATTCAATTTTGATGATTTCATAAGTGATATCACAATATTATCCGCAGTATAACTGTTTATATATTTCTTGTATCACTAACCTGTGGGTGTTATCATTTTGTTAATGATTATTTTAGAAGTTCGGTCACATAACAGACCTTTTTATTCACGTGGTTCACATTATTACTGATTGAAAAATGAAAATAGACAAATGAAAAACACAAACATTTACTTTTATTTTTAGTGCCTGTAGTGGACATCTTAGTCTGCATTTACCATGTTTTGTGATTATTATCCATGTATTATGAATTTTACCTTGTATATTTATAATTAGATTTCACTTGTATTTTACTGTTTAGTGCAGCGGTTCACGAACTGTGTGCCGCAGCACCCTGCCACAGCGAACTCCCGGGGGTGCCGCCGCAAATCCTGACCTCCCTCCACGCCGTTCACAATCCAGCATCGCTCCCTACTTGCCCCTCCTTCAGGTCCAAAATCTGCCGCTTCCTCCTCCTTCCCCTGCCGCCGCTGCAGTGCTTGGAGCTTACAATTTTGGTCCGTTCAGAATTCACACCAGTGGTGTAGATACGTGGGGCCAAGAGGGGCCTGGACCCCCGTAGATTTGGCCCTGGACCCCCCCCCCTGCCGACGACCCTCTCGACCCCCCCTCCGAGTACCGCCTACCCGCTGTCGCCTGCCTTTGCTGGCGGGGGACCCCAACCCCCGCCAGCCAAGGTCCTGTTCTTCTCGCAAAAGGCTTCCTTCTGTTTCTGACGTCCTGCACGTACAACGTGCAGGACGTCAGAAACGGAAGGAAGCCTTTTGCGAGAAGAACAGGACCTCGGCTGGCGGGAAGGCAGGCGACGGTGGGTTGGCAGCGGAAGGGGAGTCGAGAGGGTCATCGGCAGGGGGGGCCAAAATTGGTGGTGGTGGCGGCGGCAGGGTCGACAACAGTGGCGTTCCTAGGGTGGCTGACACCCAGGGCAGATCTCCGATGCGCCCCCCCCCCCCCCCCCGGATGCAGCATGACCCCCCCCCCCCCGGTGAAAGGCCACCTCTCTCCAGCGAAAGGACACCCCCCCCCCCGGGTGCATTTTTACCTGCTGGGGGGGTGCCGCGCACCTGTCGGCTTCGTTCGTTCCATGCTCCCTCTGCCCCGGAACAGGAAGTAACCTGTTCCGGGGCAGAGGGAGCACGGAACGAGCGGAGCAAACAGGCGAGCAGCACCCCCCCCCCCCCCCCAGCGGCGTGCACCCGGGGCAGACCGCCCCCACCGCCCCCCCCCTTGATACGCCACTGGTCGACAATGGCGGGGAGGGTCGGCGGCACCAGGGGGGGCTAAAATGTGCCCCCTCACCTCGGGCTCTGGACCCCCCTCCCGCCGAAGTCTGGCTAAGCCCCTGATTCACACAGGAAGTTGCTTCAGAGAGGGCTGGACACAGCAGAGGGAAAGCCCTGGGGTGCCTGTGTGAATCGCGGACAGCCCAAAAATTTAAGCTGCAAGCACTGCAGCGGTGGTTGGAGAAGGAAGCAGCAGCCGTCCTGGACCTCCGGGAAGGAAGGTAGCGAGTGATGTTGGATTTGAGGAAGACAGAGGAGTGCTGGACTTATGGGAGGTGAGGGGCTGCAGGGAAGGGAGAGATTTGCTGGACTTTCAGGGAGGGAGGTGTGCTGGAGTGAAAGGAGGAGCTGCAGGGAAAGGGAGACCAATGTGGTGGAGGGGTGTGTGGAGACCTATGTGGCCGTGGGGGAGGCGGGATGCGGAGACCTATGTGGTGGGGGGGTGCCGCGAAAAATTGCTCGGACACTAACATTTTCGAAAGAGAAGGATGCCCATCTTTCGACACAAATCGGAAGATGGGCGTCCTTCTCACAGGGTCGCCCAAATCGGTATAATCCAAAGCCGATTTTGGACGTCCCCAACTGCTTTCCGTCGTAGGGACAGCCAAAGTTTAGTGGGGCGTATCGGAGGCGTAGCAAAGGTGGGACTTGGACATGCCTAACACATGGACGTCCTCAACCCATAATGGAAAAAAAGGGCGTCCCTGACGAGCACTTGGACGACTTTACCTGGTTCTGTTTTTCTTATGACCAAGGCACAAAAAGGTAGCCGAAATGACCAGATGATCACTGAAGAGAATCGGGGATGACCTCCCCTTACTCCCCCAGTGGTAACTAACCTCCTCCCACCCAGGAAAACATCTTTAAAAATATGTCATGCCAGCCTCAGATGTCATACTCAGATGTCATACTCAGGTCCATCACAGCAGTATGCAGGTCCCTGGAGCAGTTTTAGTGGGTGCAGTGCACTTCAGGCAGGCGGACCCAGGTCCATCCCCCCCTACCTGTTACATTTGTGGAGGAAACAGCGAGCCCTCCAAAACCCACCAGAAACCCACTGTACCCACATCTAGGTGTCCCCCTTCACCCATAAGGGCTATGGTAGTGGTGTACAGTTGTGAGGAGTGGGTTTTAGGGGGGGGGGTTGGGGAGCTCAGCAGACAAGGTAAGGGAGCTATGTATCTGGGAGCAATTTGTGATGTCCACTGCAGTGCCCCTTAGAGTGCCCGGTTGGTGTCCTGGCATGTCAGGGGGACCAGTGCACTACAAATGCAGGCTCCTCCCACGACCAAAGGGCTTGCATTTGGTCGTTTCTGAGATGGGCGTCCTTGGTTTCCATTATCGCCGAAAATCAGAAACGACCAAGTCTAGGGACGACCATCTCTAAGGCCGCCCAAAATTTCTAGATTTGAGCGTCCCTGACCGTATTATTGAAGTGAAAGATGGACGTCCATTATTTTGATAATACGGGTTTCCCCACCCCTCCATCGGGACGTTTTGCAAGGACGTCCTCAACAAAACTTGGGCGTCCCTTTCGATTATGCCCCTCTAAGTGTGCTGTGAACTGAAAAGGTTTGGGAACCACTGGCTTAGTGACTTGAATCTTTGTCTTCAACAGAAGACGGCCCATTGGATTTTTTAGCCTATCTGGTTACTATTTTCAGGGGCTGGTATGTCTTATTTGTTGCAAATTTACTTATTCTTTAGGATCTGCCTTGTTACTAATTTTAATTGTATAGTTTACTCATTTTTTTCTTATTAGTGCATATTTTCAGTTAATTATATGTTTTCATTTTAGATTACATTTTCTAAACATATATTTTTCATATTACAAAAGATTATACGAGAGTAATTTTTTTATAACTTAATTTATTACCTACACAGTCTTTTCATTTTTAATTAGTTGTTTTTAACCTTTTGTTAATTAACATTTTGTTAATAATTTATTGACCTACATATATATATATATATATATATGTAATTTATTTTTATCTTTGTACATAATGTTACAATATGTATGTTTGTGTTGTCTCTCGCATAAATAATCTGTTTGACTCCTTAATCAGATGCTGTTGGCGCCGGAAAGCAGGACTGCATCTAGTCTGTTTTTAATAAACCTACATTAGTCTACCCTCTACTTTTTCTTTGTTTACAGTTTTCTGGTTTGTTGTTAGGGGGACACTTCTGCTTTTATATGTGGTTTTTATCTCTTGCTGACGTAGACCGTGTCATTCCAACAGTGGGTTACATGGAACATATCACACAGAGGGCCCTGTTTACTAAGCCACACTATAGGCATGCTAAAAATTAGTACGTGCTAACGCTAGAGACGCCTATAGGAATATATGGGTGATTCTAGCGTTTAGTGCACGCTAATTTTAGCCCATACTAAACAGACTAGCGCACCTTAGTAAACAGGGCCCTGAGTGACAGCAGCTGGTGTTTATACAGAATATATCATAATTTATTTATTTGCTACACTTGTATCCCACATTTTCCCACCTATTTGCAGGCTCAGTGTGGCTCACAAAATGTTATAGCAACATGTACATGAATGATGGCAGCTAGTGTCTATACAGAATATTATACAGTGACTGACACTTTTGGAGTTTTGAACAGAAATCTCTCACACTGAATGATGGCAGCTGGTAGTTGTTCAGAATATTACATAAGAACATAAGAGTAGCAATAATGGGTCAGACAAATGGTCCATCTAACCCATATCCTGTTTTCAAAACAGTGGCCAAGCTAGGTCATGAGTTCCTGACAGAAAACCAAAGATTAGCAAGATTCTGGAATCCTAAAGAGTGACAAGGTTCCATGCAGAAACTCAAATAGCAGCAACATTCCATGTAGAACCCCAAAGAGTAGGAAGATTCTGAAATCCTAAAAAGAGTGACAAGATTCCATGCAGAAACTCAAATAGTAGCAACATTCCATGTAGAACCCCAAAGACTAGCAAGCTTCCAGGACCCTAAAGAGTGACAAAATTCCATGCAGAAACTCAAATAGTAACAACATTCCATGTAGAACCTCAGAGAGTAGCAAGATTCTGGAATCCTAAAGAGTGACATGATTCCATGCAGAAACTCAAATAGTAGCAACATTCCATGTAGAACCCCAAAGAGTAGGAAGATTCTGGAATCCTAAAGAGTGACAAAATTCCATGCAGAAACTCAAATAGTAGCAACATTCCACGTAGAACCCCAAAGAGTAGCAACATTCTGGAATCCTAAAGAGTAACAAGATTCCATGCAGAAACTCAATAGTAGCAACATTCCATGTAGAACCCCAGAGAGTAGCAAGATTCTGGAATCCTAAAGAGTAACAAGATTCCATGCAGAAACTCAAATAGTAGCAACATTCCATTAGAACCCCAAAGAATAACAAGATTCTGTAATCCAAAAGAGTAACAAGATTCCATGCAGAAACTCCAAGTAGCAACATTCCATACTACAAATCCCAGGGCAAGCACTTGCTTCCCATGACTGCCTCAATAGCAGACTATGGACTTTTCCTCCAGGAATTTGTCCAAATATTTTTTAAACCCAGATACACTAACCACTGTTACCACATCCTCCGGCAAAGATTTCCACAGCTTAACTATTCGTTGAGTGAAAAAATATTTCCTCCAATTTGTTTTAAAAGTATTTCCTTATTACATAGTGACTGACATTGCTGATGTTTATACAGAAGATATCACACAGAATGATGGCAACTGGTGTTTATATAGAATATTATACTGTGATTGAAGGCAGCTTGTGTTTGTTTGGAAAATTAAATGCTGAGTGTCAGCAACCAATGTTTATGCACAATATTATATGTTGATTTACAGCTACCGCTTATTCAGAATATAACACACTGACTGGCGGTTGCTGGTATTTATGTAGAATAGAGCTCACTGGCTGACAGCTATCGACTTTTCTACAATATAGTGTATTTAACGCTGGCTGACAGCTGCGGTTCTTTACACAGAATAAGGGACATTCTCTGACTGCACAATCGAGAGCTTAGATGTATCGAATATGAGTTCTCTACATAAGTACATAAGTATTGTCATACTGGGAAAGACCAAAGGTCCCTCAAGTCCAGCATCCTGTTTCCAACAGTGGCCAATCCAGGTCACAAATACCTGGCAAGATCCCAAAAAAGTACAAGACATTTTATGCTACTTATCCAGAAATAGTGAATTTTCCCCAAGTCCATTTAATAACGGTCTATGGACTTTTCCTTTAGGAAGCAGGCCAAACCTTTTTTAAACTCTGCTAAGCTAACCGCCTTTACCACATTCTCTGGCAATGAATTCCAGAGTTTAATTACACGTTGAGGGTATTGAGAGGAGGGATTTGTCCTGCGAGCGGAGGTTACGGGCGGGAACGTAGGGGGAGATAAGGGTAGAGAGGTAGTGAGGAACAGCAGACTGAATGCATTTGTAGGTAAGGAGGAGAAGCTTGAACTGTATATGGTATCTGATCGGGAGCCAGTGAAGTGACCTGAGGAGAGGGGTGATATGAGTATATCGGTTCTGGCGGAATATAAGACGCGCGGCAGAGTTCTGAACGGATTGAAGGGGGGATAGATGGCTAAGTGGGAGGCCAGTGAGGAGTAGGTTGCAGTAGTCAAGGCGAGAGGTAATGAGAGCGTGGACGAGAGTTAGGGTGGTGTGCTCAGAAAGGAAAGGGCGAATTTTGCTAATGTTAAAGAGGAAGAAGTGACAGGTCTTGGCAGTCTCCTGGATATGCGCTGAGAAGGAGAGGGAGGAGTCGAAGATGACCCCGAGGTTGCGGGCAGATGAGACGGGGAGGATGAAGGTGTTATCAACTGAGATAGAGAGTGGGGGAAGAGGAGAGGTGGGTTTAGGTGGAAAGACGAGGAGCTCGGTCTTGGACATGTTCAGCTTCAGGTGGCGGTTGGACATCCAGGCAATAATGTCGGATAAGCAGGCCGATACCTTGGTCTGGGTCTATACTGTTACAGAATAGGCGTTCACTGCGTGGCATCGGAGTGCATAAATGGAAGCATTCACTTTGAGAATTACCCCTAATATTTCACACTGAATGATGGTAAACTGGTATATTTACAGAATATTATGCCGTGACTGACAGCTGATGGTATCGTACGGAGTATCACACACTGAATGATATTATACGCTGGCTGACAGTTACTTCTTAGGGCTATTAAAAAGTGTTTTTCAGCTGAGACATTTAGATTTCTTGTCGATTGTTCTAGCCAGATTCGATTACTGCAATTTGGCTCATATTGGTTGTTCCTCAAAATTAATTGACCGAATGCAAGTTATGCAGAATATAAGCACATAAGCACCGCCATACTGGGAAAAGACCAAGGGTCCATCAAGCCCAGCATCCTGTCTCTGACAGCGGCCAATCCAGGCAACCCCCCCCAAAAAAAAATTAATAATGTTCAATGGTCTTTTCCTTCAGGAATCTGTCCAAACCCCCCTTAAACTCAGTAAGGCCAGCCGCTGCCACCACATTCTCCTGCAACAAGTTCCAGAGTCCAACTACACGCTGAGTAAAGAAAAACTTTCTCCTATTTGTTTTAAATCTACCGTATTCCAGCTTCATCTTGTGTCCCCTGGTTCTATTATTGTTTGAAAGTGTAAACAAACGCTTCACATCTGTCCGCTCTACTCCGCTCATTATCTTGTAGACTTCTATCATATCACCCCTCAGCCGCCTTTTCTCCAAGCTGAAGAGCCCTAACCTTCTTAGCCTTTCCTCATAGGGAAGTCGTTCCATCCCTTTTATCGTCGCCCTTCTCTGCACCTTCTCCAATTCTACTATATCTTTCTTGAGATGCGGTGACCAGAATTGGACACAATACTCAAGGTGCGGTCGCACCATGGAGCGATACAACGGCATTATAACATCCTCATGTTTGTTTTCCATCCCTTTCCTAATACTCCTCAACATTCTGTGCGCTTTCTTAGCTGCCGCAGCACACTGGGCAGAGGTTTTTAACGTCTTATCAACGATGACTCCCAGATCCCTTTCCAGGTCTGTGACTCCTAATGTGGAACCTTGCATGACATAGCTGTAATTCGGGTTCTTAGTAGCCACATGCATCACTTTGTACTTGTCAACATTGAACTTCATCTGCCACTTGGACACCCAATCCCCCAGTCTCGCGAGGTTCTCTTGTAATCTTTCACACTCCTCCTGCGACTTAACGACCCTGAATAACTTTGTGTCATCTGCGAATTTATTACCTCACTAGTTACTCCCAGTCAGGTCGATTTTTAATCTACTACAATTTGCCTCAGTGAGGGGCCCTTTTATTAAGCCACGTAAGCGTGTGCGCTCGCCCAACGTGCGCCAAAATGGAGTTACCGCCCGGCTACTGTGTGGCTCTTGCGGTAATTTCATATTTGGAGCAAGTTCGAAAAATAATTTTTATTTTTGGACGCACATATTGGATGCGCACCAAGTGGCATTTGACGCGCATAGGTCATTACCGCCCGATTACTGTGTGACACTTTACAGCTAGGTCAATGGCTGGTGGTAAAAAGGTCTGAGACCCAAAATGGACGCGCCAATTTTGATTTTGCCGCACTTCCATTTTAGGTAAAAATTTACAAAAGGCCTTTTTTTACAGGGGCGCTGAAAAATGGATCGGTGTGCGCGCAAAACCTGCGCTTACACTACCGCAAGCCATTTCTCAGCGTACCTTAGTAAAAGGACCGCTAAGAGAATATTATTTACAATTAGATTGGTTACCAATTAAGGAACATATTTATTTTAAGGGATGCATAATGGTGTTTAAGATTTTATTTGGCAAAGCTCCTCCATATATGGCAAAGGTAGTGACCCTGTTATACAAATCTAATACATGTAATCAGTTCTTGTTGCAATTTCCAACTGCTGATGGTCTAAAATCAGTTAGACACTTTTCATTATCACTTTACTATCAAATGACTTCTTTACCTTTGACTTTACTACTACTACCACTACAAATCATTTCTATAGCGCTACCAGTCGTACGCAGCGCTTCACAATTGAACATGAAGAAAAGACAGTCCCTGCTCAAAAGAGCTTACAATCTAAATCAGGACAGACAGACAGGACAAATAAGGATAAGAGTAGAAGGACACATAGGAATGATTCTAAATGGAATGTTGCTACTATTGGAGATTCTGTTGCTACTATTGGAGATTCTAGATGGAATGTTGCTACTATTGGAGATTCTGTTGCTACTATTTGAGATTCTACATGGAATGTTAATGTTGCTATTCTGCTAGCAGCATTCCATGTAGAAGCCTGCCCTTGCAGATCAGCAACACGGCCGCGCAGGCTTCTGTTTCTGTGAGTCTGACGTCCTGCACGTACGTGCAGGACGTCAGACTCACAGAAACAGAAGCCTGCGCGGCCGTGTTGCTGATCTGCAAGGGCAGGCTTCTACTACTACTACTATAAATCATTTCCATAGCGCTACCAGTCGTACGCAGCGCTTCACAATTGAACATGAAGAAAAGACAGTCCCTGCTCAAAAGAGCTTACAATCTAAATCAGACAGACAGACAGGACAAATAAGGATAAGAGTAGAAGGACACATAGGAATGATTCTAAATGGAATGTTGCTACTATTGGAGATTCTGTTGCTACTATTTGAGATTCTAAATGGAATGTTGCTACTATTGGCGATTCTGTTGCTACTATTTGAGATTCTACATGGAATGTTAATGTTGCTATTCTGCTAGCAGCATTCCATGTAGAAGCCTGCCCTTGCAGATCAGCAACACGGCCGCGCAGGCTTCTGTTTCTGTGAGTCTGACGTCCTGCACGTACGTGCAGGACGTCAGACTCACAGAAACAGAAGCCTGCGCGGCCGTGTTGCTGATCTGCAAGGGCAGGCTTCTACTACTACTACTATAAATCATTTCCATAGCGCTACCAGTCGTACGCAGCGCTTCACAATTGAACATGAAGAAAAGACAGTCCCTGCTCAAAAGAGCTTACAATCTAAATCAGGATAGACAGACAGACAGGACAAATAAGGGATAAGGGTAGGACAGACAGATAGGACACACAGGGAAAAGGGACTATTGAAGAGAGGAAGACAAGACAAAGGTTACGAGCAGGTGACAGGTTAGGAATTGAAAGCAGCATCAAACAGGTAGGCCTTAAGCCGGATTTGAAGGCGGCCAGGCATGGAGCTTGACGCAATGGCTTAGGAAGTTTATTCCAGGTATAAGGTGCAGCGAGATAAAAGGAACGGAGTCTGGAGTTAGCGATGGAGGAGAAGGGTGCAATTAGGAGAGATTTGCCTAGTGAACAGAGTTCCTGGGAAGGAGTGTAGGGAGAGATGAGGGTGGAGAGGTAGTGAGGGGCAGCAGAGTGAATGCACTTATCAAACATATAAAAGACAAGTGACCGACTCACCCGCAAATGCGCAGTAGAGACTTCCCTCTCTGTCCCGCCCTCATGTCAAGACGTGATGACATCAGAGGGCAGAACAGAGAGGGAAACAGATGCTGCCGGCCTGCCGCTGGAGAGCCTGGAGACGAAGGAAAGGAACATCGCCGGCGCACCAACCTCCACCCTCCCCCCATCCCCGACGTTGCCGCCGCCTCTCCCTCCCCCCTCCTGCCTGCAGCACTTTTACACAAAGGTGAGAGGCGCTCTCATGTCAGTGCAGGGGGCCCGGCACAGAGGAAGGAGGGAGTGGCGGCGAGGAGAGTAGCTGGACATGGACGGAGGGCAGGGGGGAGAGAGGAGGGTTGCTGGACATGGGGAGAGAGCAGGGCAGAGAGGAGGGTTGCTGGACATGGGGGGAGGACAGGAGAGAGAACAGGGTGGGGGGGAGGCCAAGGGAAAGAGGAAGGTTGCTGGGTATGGGGGGAGGGCAGGGGAGAGAGGAGGGTCGGTGGACGGGGTGAGGCCAGGGGAGACAGGAGAGCTGCTGGACATGGGGGAAGGGCAGGGGAGAGAGCAGGGTTTCTGGACATGGATCGATGGAGAGGAGGGGAGGGCAGGGGAGAGAGGAGGGTTGCTGGACTTGGATCGATGGAGGGGAGGGCAGGGGAGAGAGAAGGGTTGCTGGACATGGGGGGAGGGCAGGGGAGAGAGCAGGGTTGCTGGACAGGGGGGAGGCCAAGGGAAAGAGGAGGGTTGCTGGATATGGGGGGAGGGCAGGGGAGAGAGGATGGTTGGTGGACGGGGGAGGCCAGGGGATACAGGAGGGCTGTTGGACATGGGGGGGAGGGCAGGGGAGAGAGCAGGGTTGCTGGACATAGATCGGGGGAGGGGAGGGCAGGGGAGAGAGGAGGTTTGCTGGACATGGAGTGGAGGAGTGGCCCAGTGGTTAGGGTGGTGGACTTTGGTCCTGGGGAACTGAGGAACTGAGTTCGATTCCCGGCACAGACAGCTCCTTGTGACTCTGGGCAAGTCACTTAACCCTCCATTGCCTGCCGCATAGAGCCTGCCATGAGTGGGAAAGCACGGGGTACAAATGTAACAAAAATAAATGGAGGTGAGAATTACGAATCTCGCCCATTTTAACGGGCTTAACGGCTAGTAGGTTAATAAGAGGAGCTTGAACTGTATACGGAAACGGATAGGGAGCCAGTGAAGTGACTTCAGAAGAGGGCTGATATGGGCATAGCGACTTTGGCGAAATATTAATCGTGCAGCAGAATTTTGAACAGATTGAACTTTATGGTACTATCAATATTGACATTTAGGAAAAATCTAAAAACGTATTCCCTCAAAGAGAATCTTAGACCTATCGCACTGGTAGGAAATATTTATGGTAGGATAACTTGGTTTCTTATGTTAATCCCAGATATATTGCATCTGGTTTCTTTGTACTTTATAATCCATCTCAAACTGAGTAGGTGTTTGGCAAGCTATAAGATATGTTATAATATAATATAACACATGTATACAATATATCTGACACTGAGTGATGTATATGGGAAACAGAAACCGAACTATAGCTACGTGATGCAAAGTTCCACATTAGGAGCCACCGACCAGGAAAGAGATCTAGGAGTCATCGCTGACGATATTTTGAAACCCTCTGCTCAGTGTGCTGTGGCGGCAAAGAAAGCAAATAGAATGTTAGGTATAATTAGGAAAGGAATAGAAAATAAAAACGAGCATGTTATAATGCCTTTATATCGCTCCATGGTGCGACAGCACCTTGAATACGGTGTGCAATTCTGGTTGCCACATCTCAAAAAAAGATATAGGGGGCATTTTCAAAAGAAACGTCTAAGTCAGAATTTGGATGTTTTACAAAGAGGTCCAAATTCCGAACAGGAAAGGAGGTCATTTTCAAAAAAGATGGACGTCCAACGTTTGTGTTCGAAAATACTATGGACGTCCTGTGATTGGACGTCTTTGTGATTTTGTCCATTTTCTAACAAAAAAAATGTCTAAATACAAAATATTCAAAACAGAGGAGTGGCTTGATGGTTAGTGCAGTGGGTTTTGATCTAGGCAACATGGGTTCAACTCCCACTGCTGCTCCTTGAGACTTTGGGCAAGTCAAATGCACAAGGGGCATTTTTGGATATGACATCTAAGTCTGAATTTGGACATTTTTTGTAAAACTTCCAAAATCAGAACAGGAAAGGTCATTTTCTACAAAAAAAAGTCTATCTTTTCCTTTTGAAAGTGCTGTTTAGAAAAATGTTTTGTGATTTGGGGGAGGAAGGGGAGGTGATCCCCGAGTCCCTCCACTGGTTATCTGGTCATTTGGGGCACCTCTTGTGTGGAGTAGAGGAGTAGACTAGTGGTTAGTGCAGCAGACTTTGATCCTGGGGAAGTGGGTTCAATTCCCACTGCAGCTATTCACTATAAAAACAGGTCTAGCTCAAAACATCAAAGTTTTAGTCTTGGACATCTTTGTTTTGTTCCGTTACTGCTGAAAGATGTCCATGTCTTAGGAACACCCAAGTCCCGCCTTGAACATGCCCCTGGCATGCCCCTTTGAGATTTGGACGTCCTTCTGACGGACTTCAGAGGAAGACGTCTAAAAACAGGTTTTGATAATACTGATTTGGACATTTCTGTGAGATAAATGTCCAAATGCTATGTCACTTTTTGGACGTCTATCTCTTTTGAAAATGAGCCTGATAGTGGAATTAGAAAAGGTATAGAGAAGGGCGATGAAAATGATAAAGGGGATGGGACCACTTCCCTATGAGGAAAGGCTGAAGCGTCTAGGGCTCTTCAGCTTGGAGAAAAGACGGCTGAGGGGAGATATGATAGAGGTATATAAGTGGAGTGGAGTGAAACGGGTAGACATGAATCGCTTGTTTACTCTTTCCAAAAATACTAGGGCTAGGGGGCACGTAATGAAGCTACAAAGTAGTACATTTTAAAACAAATCGGAGAAAATATTTCTACACTCAGCATGTAATTAAACTCTGGAATTCGTTGCCAGAGAATGTAGTAAAAGCAGTTAGCTTAGCGGGGTTTAAAAAAGGTTTGGATAGCTTCGTAAAAGAAACGTCCATATGCCATTATTAAAATGGACTTGGGGAAAATCCACTGGTTTCTAGGAAAAGCAGCATATAATGTATTGTGCCATTTTGGGATCTTCCCAGGTACTTGTGACCCTATGCCAAGAATGAGGAGGAGGAGGGCTCCATTCATCCTCAGCATACTCCTTATCCCAGACCTGCTCATCAAATTAAGGCCCAGGGGGCCCTTCCCTTTCCCATGATCCCTGACGACTACTCCAAACCCGGGACCTACTAGGATTGTGTTGCTGAGAAAGGAAACATGTGGCCTGAAAAGGAGATGAACTGGCTGCAGCAGTCACCGGAAGCTCCTCATCCTGCCCCAGCAAAGTAGAGGAGGCAGGGCCTGTGCCAGAAACAAGACCCCCCCCCCCCCCCCCCCCAAATTTTTAGATTTTTTTTCTTCTTCCCCAGGGGAGCAGCATCGACAGCAATTGTAGCCCTTGTAGCTGCTTTTGGAAACCTGGGGAGGGGCAGAAGCAGAAATGGGGTCAGACCCGACATCATGACTCACCCAGTCAGGAGACTTGGAGAAGGAATCGAGCAGGGAGAGTTCAGCCTGACTTTCCTTCTGCTATAATCAGAGGAAACTCTGCAGCAAACAGGACGCCTCTGAGGAGCAGGTCATGCTCTGATGAGGCCGCCCCTTTTATGTCCTTCAGCCCAGTTCCCACCCTGGGGACCTCAGGAAGAGTTCCAATTGGGGAATTCTTCCCAACGCACAGATATCTGAAAAGCTTTTCCAACTGCTCTACACTGATTTCCCTCCTCCAGCCTTTAGATTGTAAGCTCTTTGAGCAGGGACTGTCCTTCTATGTTAAATTGTACAGTGCTGCGTAACCCTAGTAGCGCTTTAGAAATGTTAAGTAGTAGTAGTAGTAACCCACTCCTCATGCAAGCTGCCTGGGTGAGCAGAGCCTCTCCTGAGGTCTGCCATTACTGCCCATTAAATTTGGGCTCCAGACTGGCTGGTTGCCCTTATCAACATGGGTTCAGACTTGGCATCTATTTCCTAGATTGATTCTAGTTACTCACAAATATCCAAATTGCTCTGAGTTCTTGTTAACCACGTACATATGCTTTGGGTTACCATATTTTGTCCCCCAAAAAGAAGAACACATGCCCCGCCCCAACACACACCACACCCCCTTTCACGCCCTCGCTCCGCCCCTGTCACATTTTCCCCTCCCCCCCGTCACACACCCCGTCAGCCACCCTCCCCTTATCTTACTACTGCCCTAGTGGTCTAGTGACCTCTTTGGGGCAGGAAAGAGCCCCCTCTTTCCTGCCTGGAGAGCTGCCCTGCATGCATCCTTCCTGTTGCCGATCTCGGCGCCGATTCAAAATGGCAGCTGAGAGTTGAAGTCTCGCAAGGTCACTTCAACTCTTGGTGGCCATTTTGAATCGGCGCCGAGATCGGCAACAGGAAGGATGCATGCAGGGCAGCTCTTCGGGCAGGAAAGAGGGGCTCTTTCTTGCCCCGAAGGTGGAAGAGGTCACTAGACCACCAGGGCAGTAGTAAGTAAGGGGAGGGGAGGCTAGCAATCTGCCCGTTTGTCCGGATTTCTGGACAAACGGGCAGGCTGGTGGGCAGGCTGTCCTATAGGACGGCCCGCCCACCAGTCTGCCCGTTTGTCCAGAAATCCGGACAAACGGGCAGATTGGCAAAACCCGCCCAGTTGCCCGGACATGTCCTCAAAAAGAGGACATGTCCGGGTAAATCCGGACATATGGTAAACCTACATATGCTCAACACTTGATTTGATACACAGTCAGTTAAACCTCAAGCCAAGCAATCCTGACACAAGCGTGAATTATCGGGTACAATTTTAGGTGGCACAGTAACTGCATTGGGGGCCCTTAATACAATTGATATAGAGGTGCTCCAGAATAAGAGGGGGATCCACATCTCAACATCAGCTTCTGATGGGTTTACCTCACAATATATTATTAATGAGGCATCCTCTAAACTATCCAATGTACTTGTGGATACCTTTGCTCTTATGTCACCCATTATAGAACAGAAAATTGTGACCTTGGCACATGAAGAACATAGGTTGGGAAAGAATATTTCATGGGCTATGGCCTGTGATCAAGTAAACGTATTACTATCTTAAAAGAAATTCTAATTACTTCTAAGTTAGGCCACTGGCCACCATCTCTTGTTCAGATGGCTAGCACAAAATTGCCTGAATTTGATATATCCCTCCTTGATAGGCGGACGGTTAGTGTTCCAATCTGTTCACGACTAGGATGCTCTATCTGTACTTTGATCCCATGGTCAGGAGAATACACTGTTATTTACCCTTCTCTTGTTTGTCCTGTTTGTCTGTCCTAATTAGATTGTAAGTTCTGTCGAGCAGGGACTGTCTCTTCATGTTCAAGTGTACAGCACTGCGTATGTCTAGTAGCGCTTTAAAAATGATAAGTAGTAGTAGTAGTCTTTGGGATTCCGGAATCTTGCTACCCTTTGTCCTTATCCCTTATTTGTCCTGTTTGTCTGTTCTAATTAGATTGTAAGCTCTGTCGAGCAGGGACTGTCCCTTCATGTTCAAGTGTACAGCGCTGCATATGTCTAGTAGCGCTTTAAAAATGATAAGTAGTAGTAGTCTTTGGGATTCCGGAATCTTGCTATTCTTTGGGTTCCGGAATCTTGCTACCCTTTGTCCTTATCCCTTATTTGTCCTGTTTGTCTGTCCTAATTAGATTGTAAGCTCTGTCGAGCAGGGACTGTCTCTTCATGTTCAAGTGTACAGCGCTGCGTATGTCTAGTAGCTCTTTAGAAATGATAAGTAGTAGCAGTAGTTGCTACCATTAACATTGGACTACAACAGGGCCACCGAGAGACTGAACCGGGACTGGGGCAGGGCTATTGCTGCCCCCCCCAATTGCTGCCATTGTTGCCCCTCCCCCAATCGCTGCTGCTGCCGCCCCCGCAACAGGGTTAAAATACCTTGGCTGGCGGGGATCCCCAAGCCCCGCCAACAGAAGACGTCTTCCTCCAACGCTGACTGCCTGCTCCTGCGGCTGCTTTTCCTCTCAGGGCATGCTGGGTTTCAAAACCGAGCTTGCGCTCCTGAGAGGAAAAGCAGCCGCTCAACAATGGGCAGAAGAGCAACACTGGAGGAAGCTCCGGGTTCCCCCCCAGCCTCCACTGGGGTCCCGGCGCCGGAGTGTTCTCTCTCCTGCTCCTGTCGGGACGCGATCACTCAGGTCCCATCAGAAACAGGAGAGAGAGAGTCCCCCTGGGCCCAGGGCATTTTGCCCCTCTCAGTGGCCCTGAAGTACAATTCGATATTATGCTAATGTATCCTTTGGACCATCTCACCTGGGTGCAGCCGCTGAATGAGAACTGGACTTCGTTCAAGTCCATGGCTCCCAGTTTCTGTGAGCAGACACCCTTTCATTTCCGGTGTGAACCTCATCGGTTTAAAGAAGCTGACCACTCCTGCTGGAACAATTCATCCTGCTGCTCCCTGACTGCCAAGCTCTCATTCACACATTTTATACTACCTTTGGAGCGGGACACTTTTATTTTCATCTGTTCTTTGTCCAAAATATTTCTTTTTTCAATTCCTCTCGGAGTATATTACATCCGCCTTCCTAAGAACACTTTTGCTGTACAGTCTGACCTACTTACTGAATAATACCTGGTTCTTCTCATACACCGCTGCTCTCAATCACCATTAATGGGTCAACATAGTCCATGCCTGGGGCTACCAACGACTCTATTGACATTCCAGACTTTATCCCATATGCTGTGCGTCCATTACCTCTTGGCATGGGGGAAGAAACTACGTAAACTACTGAACTTTACAGGACTCCATGCCTATGTTGATCACCTTAAGACAATCTCCAAAGGAGTGAATCATATCATCCTTTATGACTGTTGACAAGATGCTCACGTCTCTGCATGGGAACTTTTATTTGGGTATGGACCTACTGCTGGTCATGCCTTCAAATGTTTTTATTCACCCTATCATTATTTTAACTGTTGTACAACTGTTGCTATGTATTATCATGACTTTCTGGACCTGTAAAATGAAACACAGGTACATCTCTTTGCAGTACATGTCCTACAAAATACCATCAACATTTTAAGGTAGTTACCTATAATTTTTCCCCAGCATCTACCTCAGAAACCAGTTTACGTTCAATATTTTTTATTGATGACCCCCCTCCCCCCCCGCCACCGTCACCACCACCACCAACAACAACAACTTTGACACCCCCCACCGACAACCCTCTCGACCCCCCCCTCCCGCCGCCATCCTGCCGTCGCCTACCTTTGCTAGCGGGGGACCCCAACCCCCGCAAACCGAGGTCCTCTTTTTCCGGTGCAAGGCTTCACATCTACCCGTTCAACTCCACTCATTATTTTATAGACCTCTATCATATCTCCCCTCAGACGCCTTTTCTCCAAGCTGAACAGCCCTAGCCGCTTTAGCCTTTCCTCCTAGGGAAGTCGTCCCATCCCCTTTATCATTTTCGTCCCTCTTCTCTGTACCTTTACTAATTCACTGACACACACACATAGAATCTGAGGGACAGACAGACACGGACATTCACGGAAGCAGAACTGGACTAACTTTCTGCTCTAAGGGCTGCATACTTTTAAGAAGTCTATTTCTATATAAAATACCTTTTTCCAAGCCACACTTGTTTGTTGTATTATTGTGCTACAAAACCCACTGCCTCTGAGAAGTGGACCCGGGACCACAAGAAGAGGTAGCCAAGTATAAGACTAGAAATGAAGCTTACAGTCCACACCTATGAGAAGGTGTCATTGTAGATGATCTGCTGAAATCTTATGCCCGGTGGCAGCCAAAAAAGCAAGCAGGGTGCTAGGAATTATTAGGAAAGGAATGGTAAATAAGATGAAAAATATTATAATGTCTCCATATCTCTCCATGGTGTGACCTCACCTTGAGTACTGTGTTCAGTTCTGGTCGTCGTATCTCCAAAATGATAAAGCAGAATCAGTAAAGGTTCAAAGAAGTGTGTTCAAAACGATAAAGGAGATTGAACTCCTCTCGTATGAGGAAAGGTTAAAGAGTTTAGGGCTGTTCTGCTTGGAAAAGAGACGGCTGAAGGGGGATATCATAGAGGTCTACAAAATCCCGAGTGGTATAGAATTGGTAAACGTGAATTAATTATTTAGTCTTTGAAAAAGTACAGACTAGGGGACACTCAATGAAATTACATGGCAATATTTTAAAAATGAATAGGAGGCAATGTTCTTTCACTCAATGAATAGTTAAGCTCTGGAACTTGTTGCCAGAGGATGCGGTAACAGCAGTTAGCGTATCTGATTTTAAAAAAAAAAGTCTGAACAAGTTCCTGGGGGAAAAGTCCATAGTCTGCTATTGAGATAGACATGAGGAAAATCACTGCTTGCCCCAGGATTGATAGCAGTTGTCAGGGGACCAGTCTGAATATGGGTGATACTTGTGTAAGTGCTGTCAGCTGTCTAATCCTGGAATATTCAGCACCGGCATCCTGCCAGGAAAGTCTGAAAGGAGGAAATTATTGTGGGTATTGTGTGAAATTCTAGCTGCTGCATCTCAAAAACAATACAATGGAACTAGAAAAGGAACACAGAAAGGGGACCAAAATGACTGAGGAAATGGAACAGCGCTTACAGTGGTGGAAATAAGTATTTGATCCCTTGCTGATTTTGTAAGTTTGCCCACTGACAAAGACATGAGCAGCCCATAATTGAAGGGTAGGTTATTGGTAACAGTGAGAGATAGCACATCACAAATTAAATCCGGAAAATCACATTGTGGAAAGTATATGAATTTATTTGCATTCTGCAGAGGGAAATAAGTATTTAATCCCTCTGGCAAACAAGACCTAATACTTGGTGGCAAAACCCTTGTTGGCAAGCACAGCGGTCAGACGTCTTCTGTAGTTGATGATGAGGTTTGCACACATGTCAGGAGGAATTTTGGTCCACTCCTCTTTGCAGATCATCTCTAAATCATTAAGAGTTCTGGGCTGTCGCTTGGCAACTCGCAGCTTCAGCTCCCTCCATAAGTTTTCAATGGGATTAAGGTCTGGTGACTGGCTAGGCCACTCCATGACCCTAATGTGCTTCTTCCTGAGGCACTCCTTTGTTGCCTTGGCTGTATGTTTTGGGTCATTGTCGTGCTGGAAGACCCAGCCACGACCCATTTTTAAGGCCCTGGCGGAGGGAAGGAGGTTGTCACTCAGAATTGTACGGTACATGGCCCCATCCATTCTCCCATTGATGCGGTGAAGTAGTCCTGTGCCCTTAGCAGAGAAACACCCCCAAAACATAACATTTCCACCTCCATGCTTGACAGTGGGGACGGTGTTCTTTGGGTCATAGGCAGCATTTCTCTTCCTCCAAACACGGCGAGTTGAGTTCATGCCAAAGAGCTCAATTTTTGTCTCATCTGACCACAGTACCTTCTCCCAATCACTCTCGGCATCATCCAGGTGTTCACTGGCAAACTTCAGACGGGCCGTCACATGTGCCTTCCGGAGCAGGGGGACCTTGCGGGCACTGCAGGATTGCAATCCGTTATGTCGTAATGTGTTACCAATGGTTTTCGTGGTGACAGTGGTCCCAGCTGCCTTGAGATCATTGACAAGTTCCCCCCTTGTAGTTGTAGGCTGATTTCTAACCTTCCTCATGATCAAGGATACCCCACGAGGTGAGATTTTGCGTGGAGCCCCAGATCTTTGTCGATTGACAGTCATTTTGTACTTCTTCCATTTTCTTACTATGGCACCAACAGTTGTCTCCTTCTCGCCCAGCGTCTTACTGATGGTTTTGTAGCCCATTCCAGCCTTGTGCAGGTGTATGATCTTGTCCCTGACATCCTTAGACAGCTCCTTGCTCTTGGCCATTTTGTAGAGGTTAGAGTCTGACTGATTCACTGAGTCTGTGGACAGGTGTCTTTCATACAGGTGACCATTGCCGACAGCTGTCTGTCATGCAGGTAACGAGTTGATTTGGAGCATCTACCTGGTCTGTAGGGGCCAGATCTCTTACTGGTTGGTGGGGGATCAAATACTTATTTCCCTCTGCAGAATGCAAATAAATTCATATACTTTCCACAATGTGATTTTCCGGATTTAATTTGTGATGTGCTATCTCTCACTGTTACCAATAACCTACCCTTCAATTATGGGCTGCTCATGTCTTTGTCAGTGGGCAAACTTACAAAATCAGCAAGGGATCAAATACTTATTTCCACCACTGTATATGTGGAAAAGCTAAAGATGTAAGGGCTCTTTAGCTTAGAGAAGAGACAGTTGAAAGGAGGTCTATAAAATCCTGAAGAGTGGAACCAGTGAATCGATGGCTTACTCTTTCGAAAAGTACAAAGACTAGGAGGCATTCCATGAAGTTATGTAGTGGCACATTTAAAACCAATAGGAGAAAAATATGTTTTCACTCAATGGTTAAGCTCTGAGACTCAGTGCCAGAGAGCGATAAAAGCAGTTCGTGTAACTGGGTTTGAAAAAGGTTTGGATAAAGTCATAAGAACATAAGAGTAGCCATGAATGGTCCATCTAGCCCAGTATCCTGTTTTCCAAACAGTGGCCAAGCCAAGTCACAAGTACCTGGCAGAAACCCAAATAGTGGCAACATCCCATGTATAACCCCAAAGAATAGCAAGATTCTGGAATCCTAAAGAGTAACAAGATTCCATGTAGAATCTCAAAGAGTAGCAACATTCCATGTAGAACCCCAAAGAATAGCAAGGTTCTGGAATCCTATAGAGTGACAAGATTCCAAGCAGAATCTCAGAGTAGCAACATTCCATACTACAGATCCCAAGGCAAGCAGTCGCTTCCCATGTCTGTCTCAGACTATGGACTTTTCCTCCAGGAACTTGTCCAAACCTTTTTTAAACCCAGATACACTAACCACTGTTACCACGTCCGCCGGCAAAGAATTCCAGAGCTTAACTATTCGTTGAGTGAAAAAATATTTCTTCCTATTTGCTCAGGCACAATCCTCCCACACTTTACCCTATGGTCAGAGCTAATAGCGCACATAAATTTGCATGCTATTATCTCTGATCGTAGGGGCGGTAAAGCCCCGCGCTGTTCCAGCGCTATTTTTAGAGTGCTGTTTGGAACAGCACAGGGTTTTTGATCATCTGGGCATTAGAGGGTGTGGGTTGTGGATGGGGCAGTCGCAGTGGCATGGCATAGTTTTATTTTATTTATTTGTTGCATTTGTATCCCACATTTTCCCACCTATTTGCAGGCTTAATGTGGCTTACATAGTACCGTAAACATAGTAGATGACAGCAGAAAAAGACCTGTACGGTCCATCCAGTCTGCCCAAGAAGATAAATTCATATGTGCTACTTTTTTTATTTGTACTGTCCTCTTCAGTGCACAGACCGTATAAGTCTGGCCAGCCCTATCCCCGCCTCCCAACCACCAACCCCGCCTCCCAACCACCAGCTCTTGCACAGACCCTATAAGTCTGCCCAGCACTATCCCCGCCTCCCACCACCAGCTCTGGCACAGACTGTAGAAGTCTGCCCAGCACTATCCCTGCCTCCCAACTACCAGTCCCGCCTCCCACCACCAGCTCTGGCACAGACTGTATAAGTCTGCCCAGCACTATCCCCGCCTCCCAACTACCAGTCCCGCCTCCCACCACCAGCTCTGCCTATGTGCAGGATTAAGATTGAGCCATTTTTCACTGAAAACTGTGCCACAGCCAGGGTTTATATAGGCCACGTGGACCTTGCGTGCAGTCCGAAAAGGTGGTGGTACTGAAACCTGATTGGTAGCTATCGGACTTATTTTTATTTAGGAAATAATGCACCTGTACTTTTACTGTCGTCAGCTTTGTCAGCAGCATTTGACGTGTTGGTTTCATAAGTACATAAGTATTGCCATACTGGGAAAGAACAAAGGTCCATCAAGCCCAGCATCCTGTTTCCAACAGTGGCCAATCCAGGTCACAAGTACCCAATAGTAGCAACATTCCATGTAGAATCCCAAAGAGTAGCAAGATTCTAGAATTCTAAAGAATAACAAGATTCCATGCAAAATTTCAAAGTGTAGCAACATTCCATGTGGAACCCCAAAGAGTAGAAAGATTCCATTCGGAATCCCAAGCACATAAGTGTTGCCACACTGGGACAGACCAGAGGTCCATCAAGCCCAGCATCCTGTTTCCAACAGTGGCCAATCCAGGTCACAAATACCCGGCAAGATCCCCAAAAAGTACAAAACATTCTATACTGCTTATCCCAGAAATAGTGGATTTTCCCCAAGTCCATTTAATAACAGTCTATGGACTTTTCCTTTAGGAAGCCGTCCAAACTCTGGAATTCGTTGCCAGAGAATGTGGTAAAGGTGGTTAGCTTAGTGGAGCTTAAAAAAGGTTTGGACGGCTTCCTAAAGGAAAAGTCCATAGACCATTATTAAATGGACTTGGGGAAAATCCACTATTTCTGGGATAAGCAGTATAAAATGTTTTGTACTTTTTGGGATCTTGCCGGGTATTTGTGACCTGGATTGGCCACTGTTGGAAACAGGATGCTGGGCTTGATGGACCTTTGGTCTTTCCCAGTATGGCAATACTTATGTAATTAAGTTTCAATTGTGTAACAGCAGTTCTACACATGATTGCCTTTATAGAATAACAAAAACAAAAAACTATATGGCTTGACTTACTCCTATTGTAAATGTAGGCTACTAAAAAATGTATAGATTGAGGAGAAAATCACTGAGAATACTTGCAGTTAACAACAAGGTGGAGCCTCATATCTTTTTGCACGGATATTCATATCACTCCCCTGGTGATTCTATCAACATGCATGGGTTTAATCATCGACTAAAACCACCTCCACCCTAATGTTGTAATTGCAATGATATAACACCTCCTTCCTACCATTAACCCTTCACCATTCCTCCTAAGTGCACCCCGTCTTCGTCGCCTTCGTCGCCCGACCTCCCCCACCCTCCTCCGCACTCTCTTGCTCCTCTTCCTGCTATCCGCGGGAGACATTAATCCTAATCCAGGCCCCCCTCACCTATCCTCCTCCTATCCATGCAAACGATTCCGTGATGTCTCCAACCTCGTCTCTATTCCCCTCCTCCCCCCCTCTTCCCTCCCCTTCTCATGCGCCTTGTGGAATGCCCACTCGATCTGCAACAAACTGCCCTTCACCCACGATCTCTTCATCTCTCGTTCTCTCCAA
Source organism: Microcaecilia unicolor (assembly GCF_901765095.1). Classification (NCBI taxonomy): domain Eukaryota; kingdom Metazoa; phylum Chordata; class Amphibia; order Gymnophiona; family Siphonopidae; genus Microcaecilia; species Microcaecilia unicolor. The sequence continues at coordinate 10,239,400 of NC_044033.1, forward strand.
CTGCTCGCCCTAACTGAAACTTGACTCTCCCCTGACGACTCTGCCTCAGTCGCGGCCCTTTGTCATGGAGGTTATCTCTTCTCCCACACTCCCCGCCCAGATGGCCGCGGTGAAGGCGTGGGGCTACTTCTCTCGCCCTCCTGTAGTTTCCAACCCCTCCTCCTACCGCAGTCTCACTGCTTCTCGTCCTTTGAAGCTCACTCCATCCGGCTATTCTACCCATTACCACTCAGAGTTGCAGTCATCTACTGCCCCCCTGATAAGCCCCTCTCTTCATTCCTTACTGACTTCGACGCCTGGCTCACCGTCTTTCTTGATCCCGCATCTCCATCCCTCATTCTTGGTGATTTTAACATTCACGTTGACAACCCATCCAACTCCTACGCTTCTAAATTCCTCACTCTGATATCCTCCTTTAACCTCCGACTATGCTCTACCACCCCTACTCACCGTGATGGCCATTGTCTCGACCTCGTTCTCTTCTCTTCCTGCTCACCTTCCAATTTCTGCACCTCAGTCCTTCCTATTTCAGATCATCACCTAATCACCCTCACTCTTCATCACCCTCCCCCTCAACCTCGCCCAACTATAATCACTGCCTTCAGGAATCTCCAAGCTGTCGACCCCCCTACCCTATCCTCTCACATCTCCAGTCTCTTCCCTTCCATCTCGTCTTCCGAATCTGTTGACACGGCTGTCTCTACCTACAATGAAATTCTCTCCACTGCTCTGGATACCCTAGCACCATCTGTCTCTTGCCCCACTAAGCGCATTAATCCTCAGCCCTGGTTAACCCCTTGCATCCGTTACCTTCGCTCCTGCACCTGCTCTGCTGAACGACTCTGGAGGAAATCAAATTCATGCTATCCTCCTTCCAGTCCTCCCTATTCCTTGCCAAACAGGAATATTATTCTCAATTAACCAATTCTCTTGGCTCCAACCCTCGTCGCCTCTTCGCCACCCTCAACTCCCTACTTAAAGAACCCTCTGCTCCCCCCCCCCCCCCCCCCCCCTCTCTCTCCTCAAACACTAGCTGACTACTTCCGCGATAAAGTGCAGAAGATAAACCTTGAATTCACTTCCAGGCCTTCTCCTGTGACTTCTTAACCCACTCCCTCCACCAACCTAACCTGGCCTCCTTCTTCTCCTTCCCTGTGATCACCGAAGAGGAAACTGCTCGCCTTCTTTCTTCCTCTAAGTGCACCACCTGTTCCTCTGACCCCATTCCCACCAATCTGCTTACCAACATCTCTCCTACAGTTAACCCCTCAATCTGTCACATCCTCAACCTCTCTCTCTCCACTGCCACTGTCCCTGACACCTTCAAGCACGCTGTAGTCACATCACTTCTCAAAAAACCATCACTTGACCCCACCTGTCCCTCCAAGTACCGCCCCATCTCTCTTCTACCCTTCCTCTCCAAATTACTTGAACGTGCTGTCCACAGCCGCTGCCTTGACTTCCTCTCCTCTCAGGCCGTCCTCGACCCGCTTCAATCTGGCTTTCACCCACTACACTCAACAGAAACAGCACTCTCTAAAGTCTGCAATGACCTGTTCCTTGCCAAATCCAAAGGTCACTATTCCATCCTCATTCTCCTCGACCTATCTGCCGCCTTTGACACCGTCAATCATAATTTACTTCTTGACACACTGTCCTCATTTGGGTTCCAGGGCTCCGTCCTCTCCTGGTTCTCCTCGTATCTTTCCCAACGCACCTTCAGAGTATTTTCTAATGGCTCTTCTTCCACCCCCGTCCCGCTCTCTATTGGGGTCCCTCAAGGATCTGTCCTTGGACCGCTTCTTTTCTCGATATACACCTCTTCCCTGGGCTCGTTGATCTCATCACATGGTTTCCAGTACCATCTCTATGCTGATGATACCCAGCTTTATCTCTCCACTCCTGACATCACAGTTGAAACCCAGGTCAAAGTTTCGGCCTGCCTTTCAGACATCGCTGCCTGGATGTCCAACCGGCATCTGAAACTGAACATGGCAAAGACTGAGCTCCTTGTCTTTCCACCCAAACCCTCTTCTCCTCTTCCCCCACTTTCTGTCTCTGTTGACAACGCCCTCATCCTCCCCGTCTCTTCAGCCCGCAATCTCGGAGTCATTTTTGACTCCTCCCTCTCCTTCTCTGCCCATATCCAGCAGACAGCTAAGACCTGTCACTTCTTCCTCTATAATATTAGCAAAATTTGCCCATTCCTCTCTGAACAGACCACTCGAACCCTCGTCCACTCGCTCGTTACCTCTCGTCTTGACTATTGCAACCTTCTCCTCGCTGGCCTCCCGCTTAGCCACCTATCCCCCCTTCAATCTGTCCAAAATTCCGCCGCACGTCTTATCTACCGTGTGAACCGATACTCTCATATCATCCCTCTCCTCAAGTCGCTTCACTGGCTCCCGATCCGCTACCGTATACAGTTCAAGCTTCTCCTATTGACCTTCAAGTGCACTCAATCTGCAGCCCCCCATTACCTCTCTACCCTCCTCTCCCCATATGTTCCCACCCGTAACCTCCGCTCTCAGGACAAATCACTCCTTTCTGTACCCTTCTCCACCACCGCTAACTCCAGACTCCGCCCCTTCTGCCTCGCATCACCTTATGCCTGGAACAGACTTCCTGAGCCCATACGCCATGCAGGGGCCCTCCCTGCCCATTTTCAAGTCCTTACTCAAGGCCCATCTCTTCTCCCTTGCTTTTGGTGCTTAACCACCTTCCCATTCCTGATACCTACACTGACTACATAGTTTTTACCTTTAGATTGTAAGCTCTCTTGAGCAGGGACTGTCCTTCCCCATGTTTAAACTTGTACAGCGCTGCGTAACCCTGGCAGCGCTATAGAAATGCTAAGTAGTAGTAGTAGTAGTAGTTGTAGTAGTAGTAGTAGTAACTTATATTGCCACACCATCATGTGCAAATATATATAAATATGTAACAAAAGACACTTAGCTTGAGGAGCATATAAACTCCATCATTCAGACTGGCATGTGTAGAAGCCCCGACAGTGCCTGTTTCGCTATGCTTCTTCTGGGGGAACTCACACCATTTAGCCTGATAACACAAACCATAAGATACAAAGTGTCATTCTCTCGCCACCACTGCAAATATTCATAACATTCAAATCATTAACGTGGACTTACTGAATCGTGTCTGGACACAGCTACTTAGCTGTTGATACAAAATGGCGCCTCTGCTCACTTTAAAATCTACAGGCTACCGGAAATAATTGCTCATCACTTCCGTAGCGGGAAACCTTGAGTGCTCACATGAAACTGCCCCATTGTAACATTGAATTGAGGCCCTCAGGTTCCACCATGTTTAACCGGTGTATCCAGAAGGTCTCACGTTGCAACAATTTCCTATTATAATCACCTCCTCTGATTGCTGGATCGACACATTGCAATTACAACATTAGGGTGGAGGTTGTTTTTAGTCGATGATTAAACCCATGCATGTTGATAGAGTCACCAGGGGAGTGATATGAGTATCCGTGCAAAAAGATATGAGGCTCCACCTTGTTGTTAACTGCAAGTATTCTCAGTGATTTTCTCCTCAATCTATACATTTTTTATAGAATAACAGCATAAGTCCGCATTTTTGCGTCTAGCTTTAGCGGCGAGTATTTACGCCAAAGTGCTCATGCCTAACTGTAGGTAATTAGAAGCGTAACTGCATGTTTTGTATAACATACGCCTGCAAGTTCTGGGTGCTCTCCTGAGCTACCTCTGCCCCCCCCCCCCCCCCCCCCCACCGCAGTTGCCTGCTATGGATTTTGCACACACATTTTATATAGTAATCATAGTGACTAAGGTCAGTTGAGCACCTCAATGCTAATTTCTACCAATTAACACTACTTAGTGCCAATAATTTTCTAGTTAGCATCAATTATCTGCTCATTAATAGAAAGATGGAGCAATACTTGTAGCGTCCAGCAGGGATCTCCCCTCTCACCTACACTCTTCAATATTTTTCTCCACACTCTTGGGTATAGAATTATCAAAAGAAGGTTTTATTACCTGTATTTATATGCAGATGATATCACAGTGATGATTCCTTTCTATTCATCTTTAGCACAAATTTCTACTACTGTCCATAATTGTTTAGAGTTGATCAGTTCTTGGATGTCGATATCCAAATTTAATACTCACAAGACCAAATTCTTATTATTGCATAATAATCTGGACCCTTTGGCAGATGATGTTCTTGTAGGTCACAAAACGTTTCCATTGACGCCTGTTATTAAAATCTTGGGAGTCTATCCAGCTCATTTTTGAAGGAGAAGGGCGCCCATCTTCCGACACAAATCGGGATATGGGCATCCTTCTCTCAAGGGCGGCCAAATCGGCATAATCGAAAGCCGATTTTTTGACACCCTCGCCTGCTTTCCGTCGCGGGGACGACTAAAGTTCGTAGGGGTGTGTCGGCAGGGTAGCGAAGGCGGGACTGGGGTGTGATTAGGAGATGGGCATGTTCGGCTGATAATCGAAAAAAGAAGGGTGTCCCTGACGAGCACTTGGCCGACTTTACTTGGTCCATTTTTTTTTCATGACCAAGCCGTGAAAAGATGCCCGAGTTAATCAGATGACCAACGGAGGGAATCGGGGATGACCTCCCCTTACTCCCCCAGTGGTCACTAACCCCCTCCTACCATAAAAAAAGGTTAAAAATACTTTTTTGGTAGCCTCTATGCCAGCCTCAAATGTCATACTCAAGTTCATCGCAGCAGTATACAGGTCCCTGGAGCAGTTGTAGTGGGTGCAGTGTACTTCAGGCAGGTGGACCTGGGGGGGGGGGGGTTGGGGGGCTCAGCACCCAAGGTAAGGGAGCCATGCACCTGGGAGCAATTTGTGAAGTCCACTGCAGTGCCCCCTAGGGTGCCCGGTTGGTGTCCTGGCATGTCAAGGGGAGCAGTGCACTACGAATGCTGGCTCCTCCCATGACCAAATGGCTTGGATTTGGCCGTTTTTCAGGTGGACGTCTTTGGTTTCCATTATCGACGAAAACCGAGGTCGGCCATCTCTAAGGGCAGCCATCTCTAAGGTCGACCTAAATGGCAAGGTTTGGGCGTCCCCAACCGTATTATCGAAACAAAAGATGGACGCTCCATCTTGTTTTGATAATACAGTTGGGGACGCCCCTTTACAGGGCTGTGCTTAAAGATGGGCGCTCCTGTTTGATTATGCCCCTCCACATAGATCAGACGCTGTCTTTGAATGCTCACAAAGGAGCCTTGGTAAAAAGTTCCTTTTTTAATGAGGAATCTTAGACGTATCAGAAAATGTTTTGAAGCTCCAATTCTTACTGTTATCCAAATGGGATTATTGTAATCTCTTATAAATGGGAGCATCTAAACAAATTTTACAAAAGTTTTTACAAAAGTTGATCCAGAATACAGCGGTTTGATTGATTATTTTTTTCTTTACATAAACATGTACATAAGAACATAAGAGTAGCCATACTAGGTCAGACCAATGGTCCATTTAGCCCAATATCCTCTTTCCAACAGTGGCCAATCCAGGTCACAAGTACCTGGCAGAAAACCAATTAGTAGCAACATTCTATGCTACCAATCCCAGGGCAAGCAGTGGCTTCCCCATGTCTGTCTCAATAGCAGACTATGGCCTATTCCTCCAGGAACTTGTCCAAGCCTTTTTTAAACCCAGATATGCTAACCGCTGTTACTACATACTCTGGAAAAGAGTTCCAGAGCTTAACTAGATGTTATGAAAAACCTCATTGGCTATCCATTAAGGCCAGAATTATGTATAAATTCTCCTGTGTATTATTTAGGGTCTGAAATGGTGATTGTCCAGATTATTTATTGTCCCACTTAGAATTCACTACTCCCAATAGGAGTAGAAGATTGTATTATAATTCACTGTTTTCTTTTCCATCACCTAAGGGTTTAACAAGATTCAATCTGTTTGAAAAATTGACGGCATTTCAAGCACCTAAGATATCAAAAAATCAATTATTCTCTGTTTAAGAAAAATCTTGACACTTCTTTTTAAGAGATATATTTAATTGTAATTGTTTTATGAAATTAGTTAATAATTTTGGTTTCTGTAATGCCTTGGCTTCTTGAGTTTGCAAGCCGCTTAGAACTATGTGATACTCGTGCTCTATAAGTAAGATCATGGGCGTAGTTTGGGGGGGAGGCAAGGGGGCAGTGCCCTCCCAAATGAACTGCCACCCCATCCTCCAATCCCCGAGCCGCCGGCAGCCTCTGCGAGAAAGCAGCATGCACGCTGCATTAGACCTGCCCCCGGAAGCCTTTCTTTCTCCTTCAACTTCCTCTTACCATGCAGGAAGCTGTAGAAGAGAGAAGGGCTTCGGGGGCAGGTCTAAGGCACAGGGCCGCAGAGAGACTGGGCCGGGCCCGGGTCAAGGCAGCTCCTGGGGGCCCCACCCCTGCCACCCTCGCAGCCCCTGCCACCCTCGCAGCCCCGCCCCTGAGGTCACTGCTGACGCCAACGCTGCCCCCTCCACCCCCCCGAGATTGCCGCAGCCACTGCTCCCCCTCCACCCCCCCCCTCCCCCAAGGCTGCCGCTGCCGCTCCCCCCTCAGTCCGCCACCAGGCTGGGCCCCCTGCATTGAAATCACATTCTCACCTCTGTGAAAGCAGCGCTGCAGGCAGCAGAACGCCTCCCTTCGGCCTTACTTCCCTCCTTGTGTCCCGCCTTCGTGGAAGTTACATCAGACGAGGGCGGGACACAGGGAGGGAAGGAGGGCCGAAGGGAGGCGTTCTGCTGCCTGCAGCGCTGCTTTCACAGAGATGAGACTGCGATTTCAATGCAGGGGGCAGACGGTCGACAATGGAGGGCAGGTGGGACTGCGGCGCCGGGCCCCCCTTGGAGGCCCGGGCCCGCGGAATTTTGTCCCCCCTGCCCCCCCCCTCTCGGCAGCTATGCTAAAGCAGCGTGTGTGCTTCTTTCACTGAGGCTGCCGGTGGCTTGGGGAATTGAAAGATGGGGGAGGGTGATACCGGGCATCACTGGAAGACTCCAGGGGGGGTGGCAGCAGGAGAGAGACACGCCCCACCCTTTGCCCCCCAAATGAAACTGTCAAACTACGCCCATAAGATGTAATGTAATTAAATTAGACTTGCAGCTCCAAGGGCCTTCAAAAAAAGGGGGAATAAAGTCTTTAATCATATACGTTGACGAAACAATGCTTGAATGGACCCTGACACGGTCCGTGTTTCGGCGCTTAGCGCCTGTGTCAGGGGTCACAAGTAATAGCTGACAGCATGTGGCAGTATTGTGAGAACAATTCAATTTTGAGAAATAATATACTGCAACGCCGTGTGATCCCCTTCACTCAAAATAAAAAGATACTTTGATTGAACAAACGCAATCCTTCAGTCGCAGACTCAATCAAGTAAACTTGCAGTATATTATTTCTCAAAATTGAATTGTTCTCACAATAGTGCCGCATGCTGTCAGCTATTACTTGCGACCCCTGACGCAGGCACTAAGCGCCGAAACACGGACCGTGTCGGGGTCCATTCAAGCATTGTTTCGTCAACGTACATGATTAAAGACTTTATTCCCCCTTTTTTTGAATGCCCTTGGTGCTTTTTGGTTTTGTTTCTGTTTTTTTTGTGCTTTGCTTCCTCCCTCTGTTATATTACATTTGCAGCTGACATCATTCTAAAGCTTGCACGTGCACTTTTGCACAATAAGGGGCCCTTTTACTAAGCAGCGGTAGAGCTAACACATGGGTAGCACGTGCCAAATCGACACTGTTGCCGGGGAGGTGCGAGCGCCTGGCAGTAATTAAGTTGGTGCATGCTTTTTCCTGTGGCAGAAAATATTTTTCTATTTTCTAATGCAGGGGGCATTCCTGGCGGTAATCGGCAGCGTGGCCACACTGGCGTGCTCTGCACGATTACCGTGCAGTTAGCACATGAGCCCTTACTTCTCGCTCAGTGGGTGGCGTTAAGGGCTCAGGCAGTAAATAGCCACGTACTATTTTTTGATTTTACCACAAAACAAAGGAGTGCAAGCAGAACACATTCCAAACGACCAACGGAAACAAAGAGTAAAAGCGTCCGAAAAGTTTATTCGCAAAGAGTCAACTGACCCAAAAGACACTACACGGGCTGTGTTTCGGCAGCAAGCCTTCCTCAGGGGTCAATATGCTTCAGATCAAACAGCATCACAGAGAGTATGAAACCCATAAGAATGCTCTGAAGCACAATGCGAAGAAACCTTTTGGACGCTCTTACTTCTTGCTTAGTTGGTTAGTGGAGGAGTAGCCTAGTGGTTAGTGCAGTGGACTTTGATCCTGGGGAACTGAGTTTGATTCCCACTGCAGCTCCTTGTGACTCTGGGCAAGTCACTTAACCCTCCATTGCCCCTGGTACAAAATAAGTACCTGAATATATGTAAACCGCTTTGAATGTAGTTGCAAAAACTTGAAAGGCGGTATATCAAGTCCCGTTTCCCTTTCCCTATTGGAGATTCTACATGGAATGTTACTACTACTACTTATCATTTCTATAGCGCTACCGGACGTAAGCAGCGCTTCACACTTCAACATGGAGAGATAGTCCCTGCTCGATAGAGCTTACAATCTAATTATGACAGACAGACAGGACAAGTAAGGGATAAGGGTTAGGACGTCGGACTCACAGAAACAGAAACAGAAGCCTGCACCGCAGCATTACTGATCTACGAGGGCAGGCTTCTACATGGAATTTTCCATGTAGAATCTCAAATAGGGAAATGGGACTTGATATACCACCTTTCTGAGGTTTTTGCAACTACATTCAAAGCGGTTTACGTATATTCAGGTACTTATTTTGTACCAGGGGCAATGGAGGGTTAAGTGACTTGCCCAGAGTCACAAGGAGCTGCAGTGGGAATCAAACTCAGTTCCCCAGGATCAAAGTCCACTGCACTAACCACTAGGCTACTCCTCCACTTGAACTAGAGAGCTCTTTAATTCCCTTACCCTTTCTGGCACACACACATGGTGTAAATAGTTGTTTGAAGCATGTCCCAGTTATCTGAACTCCCCCAGTTTTGAGCATATTAAGCTGTGAGGACTGCTCTACTGAATGTGAGAAGTGCACTGAGAGTGTGGATTAATTCACCAGCTGGCCTCCCAGCTTTGCTTGTCCCGGCTCTGCCCTCAGACCAATCCAAGAAAATATTTTGTTTAGGTCCACACAATGCTCACTCAGGGTTACACTTAAATACCCTCCACTGTGAGAATATATACAGAACTTTCCTATACTGTTGGCAGCTGGTATTTGCACTTCCTAGTAAGATCTAGCATTTGCAATGGGTTACGAGCTGGCACACGAATTTCCATCTCACATGTGGTTCTTTGCAGCACCAGCAGGTTTCCAGAAGCCACTTTGTTGAAACTGGTCCACATCCCGAGAGATAGTGACTCGGTGGTTCTCAGATCCCGTCCTTAGCAGATTTGTTTTCATGGTAACCAGGATATGGAAATGAATCTTCAGTCTAAGCCCAGATTTATGCAGATGTCTGTGCTGAGCATTCCTTATGCTCTCATGAATGCCAGGCATGTTTTGGGGTTGTTTTTTTTCTTATGCATCAGTGACGACCCTCTATGGTACCTGATGACACATGGCACAGATACAGGTTTGCTCCCTCTGTTTTTAGCCCCTGTAATTTTGTCTTGTAGACGGTCTGCAGAAGAACGTAATGATTCAATGTTCCCATGACAAGACAGTTCCTTTGCACCTGTGTTTAATTTTGGATTTGCAGGAATAACACAGAGCAATTTTGCAATCAGAAAGAAGGTGGAAAGTATAATCTGAGCTGTCAGCTGTGAAATGCAGAGGGTGAAGTAGAAGCCACTCCTCCCTTCCAGATCACTGAGAGCAGTTCTCGCACTGACAGATTCCAGAGACTGGGAGAAGCCCTGGGCCGGGACCTGTGCTGGACACCTCAGTCCTAACACTGCACAGGGAGACCGGACAGCCCTTTCACTGGCAGGGCCGCCGAGAGACTGAACTGGGCCTGGAGCAGGGCCACCGCCACACCGCTGCTGCCCCCCCAATCGTCATCTGCTGCCGCCCCCCCCCCCCCCCCCATCGCTGCTGCCCCCCCCCATCTCTGCCACCCCACTCACTGCCGCTGCCTAAATACCTTGGCTGGCAGGGATCTCGAGACCCCGCCAACAGAAGATAACTTCCTCCAGCGCTGACTGCTTTACCCGAACATGTCCTCTTTTTGAGGACATGTCTGGGCAACCGGGCGGGTTTTGCCAATCTGCCCGTTTGTCCAGAAATCCGGACAAACGGGCAGATTGCTAGCCTCCCCTCCCCTTACTTACTACTGCCCTGGCGGTCTAGTGACCTCTTCCGCCTTCGGGGCAGGAAAGGGCCCCCTCTTTCCTGCCCGGAGCGCTGCCCTGCATGCATCCTTCCTGTTCCTGATCTCGGCGCTGATTCAAAATGGCCGCCGACAGTTGCAGTGACCTCGCGAGACTTCAACTCTCGGCGGCCATTTTGAATCGGCGCCGAGATCAGCAACAGGAAGGATGCATGCAGGGCAGCGCTCCGGGCAGGAAAGAGGGGGCTCTTTCCTGCCCCAAAGAGGTCACTAGACCACCAGGGCAGTAGTAAGGTAAGGGGAGAGGGGTGACGGGGAGGGGGGTGAAGGGTGTTTTGTGGCTCTACATGAGAATTGTGATGATATGATCCCTTGTTTCATAATGTTGACAGTCTGAATTTCCGTATGGGTGGTATATTGGTGTATTAGGTTCTGCCCAGTGTAATATTTATGGTACAGTAAGGTTCTGAGTGTGTTTTTGCACAAAGTTGTGCATAGTGTTTTGCAGTTGAGCGATTGTGGTTAGTATATGCTTTGAGCAACCACTTTATTCTTTGACATATGATACATATCTAATATCTATATTTAATAAAAGGTATTAATTGTGACTTTTATTTGTATTTATTTATTTTTTTCTGTGTGTTATCAGACAATTATGGATTTAAGCTCCACCCCTGGCCCCACCCCTAACCCTGACCCCTTTAGCCTCCCCAAACAGTTGGGCCACCGACCGCCTTTGACGAAGCCTTCGAACACTTCAGGGCTTCACGGCTTCACTTCCAAGCTGCCACAGAGTCAGCTTCAGAACGTTGGAGGTGCGAATTATTATATTAGATGTACTTGTGATTCTGAATGGAATCTTTCTACTCTTTGGGGTTCTACATAGAATGTTGCTACACTTTGAAATTCTGCATGGAATCTTGTTGTTCTTTAGAATTCTAGAATCTTGCTACTCTTTGGGGTTCTATGTGGAATGTTGCTACTATTGGGTACTTGTGACCTGGATTGGCCACTGTTGGAAACAGGATGCTGGGCTTGATGGACCTTTGGTCTGTCCCAGTGTGGCAACACTTATGTACTTATGTGCTTGGGATTCTGAATGGAATCTTTCTACTCTTTGGGGTTCCACATGGAATGTTGCTACACTTTGAAATTCTGCATGGAATCTTGTTGTTCTTTAGAATTCTAGAATCTTGCTACTCTTTGGGGTTCTATGTGGAATGTTGCTACTATTGGGTACTTGTGACCTGGATTGGCCACCGTTGGAAACAGGATGCTGGGCTTGATGGACCTTTGGTCTGTCCCAGTGTGGCAACACTTATGTACTTATGACCCTGAGCCTTCCAAAACATCCCCATAGCTTTCTATGGGAAATTGTTAGGATGCAGAGCAGAACTCGGTCTCAAAAGCTCTCTCCCCTCCCCAGCACTTTGGCATTGAGCAACACTTGCAGACAAGGGAAACTAATTAAATAGCTGGTGAAGGATAGAAATAAATGGAGAAATCTAAGCTAACTGTATGTTTGAGCTGCTATATTTCCTTTACTGGTGCATTGTGTTTGTGTAATTCTAATTTCTGGTGTATTATGTTTTATATATTAATTTTATTCTGAATCCTTTTGGTACAATATTAGGGAAAGGGCATAGGATTTGATAAACAGCCTTTCTGTGGTTACAATCAAAGCAGTTTACATATTATATACAGGTAATTATTTTGTACCTGGGGCAATGGAGGGTTAAGTGACTTGTCTGCACTCCTAGGGAGTTGCAAGTGGGACTTGAACCCAGGGTCCTCTGGTTCTTAGGCTATTGCACTAACCATTAGCCTATTCCACTACTATAATAAAGAAATGTAATGTCAGTGGTGTGCTGGAGCAGGCTCTCACAGGCTCGCAAGAGCCGGTTGTTACGTTTTTAAGAATTTTGAGAGCCGGTTGTTAAAGTAGGGCCCTCCATGGCTACTTTAACAACTGGCTCCCAAAATGTGGGCTTGGGCCCCCTGCTGAATTCTCTTTTACTTTGCTGGTGGGGATGCTGAGCCCTGTCAGCCAAGTAAATAGACTGCTGCTGCTCCCCGCTCCTTGTTTCCAGCTCTGAGCAGCAGGCTCGGACTTCTTGAGCATGTGTGACAAGTTCCAGCATGCTGCTCAGAGCAAGACCTTGGGAGTGGTGGCAATCCATTTATTGGTTGCCAGCAAAGGTATGCCTAGCGTGCCCACACGAAGGGAGGGAAGAGAGAGAGGCAAGTGTTGCTCCCCCCCCCCCCCCCCCCCGGCCAACCCTGGCCCTTCCAACTGCAGAGCTGGCTACGTCCGGAGAAAGAGCCTGTTGTTAAAAATTTACCAGCACACCCCTGTGTAATGTCATACGTGTGCATTATTATTAATTAGGTTCCAATGTACAAATGGGACCCGTGGTAAAACAGCGTAGAGCTATGGCATTAGCGCATGATTTATTTATTAATTTATTTATTTGTAACATTTGTATCCCACCCATTAGCAGGCTCAATGTGGCTTACATTATACCGTAAAGGCGATCGCCAAGTCCGGTAGATGTTAAACAAATACAGTTTAAAATAAGGGTCAGGTAAGGTAAGGGTATACAAGTACAATAAGGGTCAAGGAAATAAAGGAATATATAATGTCCAATGCGATGTACGGTATTGATGCATTGCAGAGTTGAGGCATCTAAGTAGGGCCAGTAGGATAGGCCTTGCAAAACAGATAGGTCTTTAATGATCGCCTGAAGTTTTGATGGTCGTGAATCGTTTTCACACTCTTTGGTAGTGCATTCCACGTTTGTGTACTTAAGTAAGAAAAATCCGATGCATATGCTGATTTGCATCTGAGTCCAATGCAGCTTGGATAGTGGAGGTTCAAATATTTATTTATTTATTGCATTTGTATCCCACATTTTCCCACCTATTTGCGGGCTCAGTGTGGCTTACAATACATTGTGAATGATGGAAATACAGTGTGTTACAGTACGATTATGGGTTACATTGTGAGGAGTTATGGGAAGATATGATATGAAGAAAGACTAAGGAGGCTAGGGCTATACAGCTTGGAGAAGAGACGGCTGAGGGGAGACATGATAGAGGTATATAAAATAATGAGTGGAGTGGAACAGATGGATGTGAAGCTTCTGTTCACGCTTTCCAAAAATACTAGGACTAGGGGGCATGCGATGAAACTACAGTGTAGTAAATTTAAAACAAATCGGAGAAAATTTTTCTTCACCCAACGTGTAATTAAACTCTGGAATTCGTTGCCGGAGAAAGTGGTGAAGGCGGTTAGCTTAGCAGAGTTTAAAAAGGGGTTGGACGGTTTCCTAAAGGACAAGTCCATAAACCGCTACTAAACGGACTTGGAAAAATCCAAAATTCCAGGAATAACATGTATAGAATGTTTGTACATTTGGGAAGCTTGCCAGGTGCCCTTGGCCTGGATTGGCCGCTGTCGTGGACAGGATGCTGGGCTCGATGGAACCTTGGTCTTTTCCCAGTATGGCATTACTTATGTACTTATGTAAGACAAAGTCAAGTCAAAAATCGTTAGGGCGTAGAAACCATGGGATGTTACAATGGGTACGTGACGCTCTGGTTCTGGTCGGAAGATCTATCAAGTCAATCCTATATCCTGGGGCATCACCGTAGACAATCTTGTAGACCAAAGAGCAGATTTTGAAGGTAATGCGATCCTTAACAATAACGATTGTGCGGTAAGGCATGTTAGTAACTCTAGCTGATTATGTTATCTGATTGTTTTTGAAATGAATCAAGTATGTTACATGTGGTTTATATGTATTGTAACGTGATTAGGAGGGAGTCTTACTTTGTAGTTAGATGATGAAAGTGGGGGGAGGGAGGAAGGTCTGGCTTCCGTAGAGATTGTTGGAATTATTTTGTATGTGTTATGTCATGAGGTATAGAAATATTTATATGATATAAACTGCAAGTGTCCTACTGCTGGGGGGGGGGGGGGGGAGGGAGGCAGGATGTATGGCTTAGAACAAAATAGATATCCTCAAACCCCCGAATCCCCCCTAATTCTTTAAAAGTCATCAAACATTGTGTGTTAAAATTTTGATGCCAATAACTGGCTTTTTAACAGGCAATTATTGGCATTAATTAGATTTAATTGGAACTTACGCATGGAAACGTAGGTGCGGGATCCATACCTAAATTTATGTACAACTATAAAAAGGGGACAGAAATGGAAGGGTCATGGGTGGAATGAGAGCATTCCTAGTATTTACCCATGTTGTTATAGAATAACGGGGAAGCGCGTGTACATTTGCACCGTGTCTCAGTTGGTGTAAACAGCTACGCCTAAAGTTAGGCTCGATTCCCTGGTGTAAGTGCTATTCTGTAAGCCATGCCTAACTTTAAGCGCAGCTTACTTAATAGTGCTTTTTTGGTGCTAAGTGCATAAGTACATAAGTGTTACCACATTGGGACAGACCAAAGGTCCATCAAGCCCAGCATCCTGTTTCCAACAGTGGACAATCCACGTCACAAATACCTGGGAAGATCCCAAAACAGTTCAATATATTTTATGCTGCTTATCCCAGAAATAAGCAGTGGATTTTACCAAAAGCCGTGAAAACAACGTATGACCACCTAAACTTCCGGAAATCACTAAAAACTAACCTGCTCAAAAAGGCATACCCTACCGACCCAACTTAAATGCCTGAACCCTGCAACACAACGAAACCAAAGCTCGTAATGGACATAAAATAACTCTTCCTCTCTACGATTCCCTAAAGTGTCTGTTTCACATGAACCTTATTCTACCACAACATCACTTTGTATTTGTTCATACCGGAATTGGCGAACCCCTTTACGGTACAATGTAAGCCACATTGAGCCTGCAAATAGGTGGGAAAATGTGGGATACAAATATAACAAATAATAATAATTTTTCCCAAGTCATTTTAATAATGGTCTATGGACTTTTCTTTTATGAAGCTAGCCAAACTTTTTTTTAAACCCTGCTAAGCTAACTGCTTTTACTACATTCTCTGGCAGTGAATGCCAGAATTTAATTACACGTTGAGTGAAGAAATATTTTTCCCGGTTTGTTTTAAATTTACTACTATGTAGCTTTATTTTGTGCCCCCAGTCCTATTTTTTAGGCACCATATAATGCAATCTAGCTCTGTATGTAGATACCAGCTTTTTAATACCAAATGCCAAGATTTAGAGGCCCTTTTACATAAGGGCGGTACAGCTGCCGTGTGGATAGCTTGCGGCAAAACAGCAGTACTGCTGGGCACGCCCTGTGGTAGTTTTGGTTTTGCCGCATGCCATTTCCCACGCTAGAAAATCATGCAAAGCAGGTGATCCCGGTCGGTGCTGCCTTATTTCCGCATGAGTAGTGGTAATAAGGCAGCACTGATCAGGTGCACCTACTCTCCACCCCCCCCCCCCCCCCACCCCCGCGCTAGAAACTAAAATAGAAGGTGGTAAGGGCTCAGGCGGGAAAGCTCACTCGCTAATTTGGAAATTAGCGCATGACCGTTTACAGAAAAAAAAAATGGAAATTCGGCCATTTTCGAGCCGCGCTAAAGAGTGGCCGGAGCGTGTGGCAAAACCACTCACTTTAACTATTGCAGCCACTTTTTAGCATGTCTTAGTAAAAGGACCCCTTTGGCTTCCCACATTCCTTACAGATCCAGCAAATGAACCAACTAATCTGTAAAAAATGGCAGATGATGTTTGTTTTTTTAAATATTTTTATTGAATTTTTCAAAAAATACAGCAAACAAAAGAAAAAGAAAAAAACAGAAAAAAAACAACTTGTACTATACAAGACAATGTTATACATTACTACTACTACTATAAATCACTTCTATAGCTCTACCAGTTGTACGCAGCGCTTTACAATTGAACATGAAGAAAAGACAGTCCCTGCTCAAAAGAGCTTACAACCTAAATCAGGACAAACAGACAGGACCAAAAAGAATAAGGGAAGGACAGACAGAAGGACACATAAGGATAAGATAAAAGTTACAAGTCAGGAGTCAAAAGCAGCATCAAACAGGTAGGCCTTTAGCCCGGATTTGAAGAATTAAACATGTTTTATCTTTTTTTTTCTTTTTTTTTATATTTTTTTTTTTTCTTTTTTTTTCTTTTTTTTTCTTTTTTTTTTTTTCCAAAAGCTGCAATGGGACAGGATATGACAGCAAGTGCCCAATCTAGTATATTTAAAGCTTTCAAACAGCCTGTCTGCAGCATTTGGAAAGAAAAAAACTTTAAAAACCGGAAATAAATGTAAAATTAAACTGTGTCATTGGGCAGGGCATGTGAACAAATATACCTAAACTTATAGGTTAATATATCTTAAAAACCCCAAACAATTATGTGGCCAGGGATGGAGCTAGACGTAATGGCTCAGGAAGCCTATTCCAGGCATAAGGTGCGGCGAGATAGAAGGAGCGGAGTCTGGAGTTAGCGATGGAGGAGAAGGGCGCAACTAAGAGAGATTTGCCTAGTGAACGGAGTTCTAGGGAAGGAGTGTAGGGAGAGATGAGGGTGGAGAGGTAGTGAGGGGCTGCAGAGTGAATGCACTTATAGGTCAACAAGAGGAGCTTGAATTGTATACAGAAACGGATAGGGAGCCAGTGAAGTGATTTCAGGAGAGGGCTGATATGGACATAACGAGTTTGGCGAAATATTAGTCACGCGGCAGAGTTTTGAACAGATTGAAGAGGAGAGAGATGGCTGAGTGGAAGACCTGAGAGAAGCAAGTTGCAGTAGTCTAAGCGAGAGGTGATGAGAGTGTGGATGAGGATTCTGATAGCGTGTTCAGAAAGGAAGGGGCGAATTCTGACGATGTTATAAAGGAAGAAACGACAGGTTTTAGCAATCTGTTGAATATGGGCAGAGAAGGAAAGGGAGGAGTTGAAGATGACCCCAAGGTTGCGAGCAGACGAGACAGGAAGAATGAGCGTGTTGTCGACAGAAATAGAGAATGGGGGAAAGGGGAGAGGTTGGTTTAGGAGGGAAGATAAGGAGCTCAGTTTTGGACATATTCAGTTTCAGGTGGCGGTGAAACATCCAGGTAGCAATGTCAGAGAGGCAGAAAGATACCTTGGACTGGATTTCTGCCAAGATTACTGGTGTGGAGAGGTAGGCAATACAGTTAGACAGCTGATAAAAGAAAGAGGTGGAACGTTTTCCATTTCTGAGATCCATAATTAGACCC
Organism: Microcaecilia unicolor; assembly: GCF_901765095.1. Classification (NCBI taxonomy): domain Eukaryota; kingdom Metazoa; phylum Chordata; class Amphibia; order Gymnophiona; family Siphonopidae; genus Microcaecilia; species Microcaecilia unicolor. The sequence goes on from NC_044033.1 coordinate 10,256,927, forward strand.
AGGGATATCATTCACTGAAAGTTGCTCATATTTCTTGTACAATAAGACCCAATTCCACCAAAGAATGACATTGACTGGAGAGTTATCTTTCCAATGCGATATTATTAATTTCAACGCAATAGAGACCAAGAAGTCAAAAAGCAGGTTATCGCTCTCTTCAAATATAAATGGGGTGCAAATTGACTTCCAGATTACATACTTTGGTAGAAAAGAATTCTGAAACCCCAAAATCCTTTGCAACTTATTATTATTATTATTAGCATTTGTATAGCGCTACCAGATGCACGCAGTGCTGAACACCTGGTACAAAGAGACAGTCCCTGCTCAAAAGAGCTTACAATCTAAATAACACAGACAGACAAGACAGTTACGGGTGAGGGAAGTAATGGGTGAGAAGGAAGGAAGGGACAAGGGGAGGGCAATTGAGTAGTGGCTAGGAGCTAAAAAGCAGCAATGAAAAGGTGGGTTTTCAGCATAGATTTGAAAACAGGTAGAGATGGAGCTAGACGTATAGGTTCAGGAAGTCTTATCCCAAACATCTGCCCAGAACAATACCAGATTAGGACATTCTAGCATAGTAACATAATAACATAGTAGATGACGGCAGAAAAAGACCTGCACGGTTCATCCAGTCTGCCCAACAAGACAACTCATGTGCTACTTTTTGTGTATACCCTACTTTGATTTGTATCTATGCTCTTCAGGGCACAGACCGTATAAGTCTGCCCAGCACTATCCCTGTCTCACACCACTGGCTCTGGCACAGACTGTATAAGTCTGGCCAGCACTATCCCCTCCTCCCAACCACCAGCCCCGCCTCCCACCACCGGCTCTGGCACAGACTGTATAAGTCTGCCCAGCACTATCCCTGCCTCCCAACTACCAGTCCCGCTTCCCACCACCAGCTCTGGCACAGACCGTATAAGTCTACCCAGCACTATCCCCGCCTCCCAACCTCCAGCTCCGCCTCCCACTACTGGCTCTGCTATCCAATCTCGGTTAGCAAAGATGATGTTTAATGTGAGCAACTGCAAAGTGATACAAGTGGGAGAGAGGAATCCGAACTATAGCTACGTCATGCAAGGTTCTGCGTTAGGCGTCACTGACCAGGAAAGAGATTGAGGTGTCATCATTGATGATACGTTGAAACCCTCTGCTCAGTGTGTAGCAGTGGCTAAGAAAGCAAATACAAGGTTAGGTATTATTAGGAAAGGAATGGAAAACAAAAATGAGGATGTTATAATGCCTTTGTATCTCTCCGTGGTGCGACCGCACCTTCCATTCTCTGTGCAATTCTGGTCGCTGCATCTCAAAAGAGATATGATGGAATTAGAAGAGATGCAGAGAAGGGGCGATGAACATGATAAACGGAATTGAACGACTTTTCTATGAGGAAAGGCTGAAACTGCTTGGCCTCTTCAGCTTGTAGAAAAGATGTCTGAGGGTGTTACAAGAAATGATTTATTTTGGGGAAAATAGCTCGAGAGCAACTCGCTACTGTTTATAATTTAAGAGCAGGCGCTGTATTTATAAGTTTTAGGATATTAATTTCTCCACCAATCACCAAAGGTGATAATTGCAATAAATTAAATTAAATAAATTAAGTATATATACTCAGAACACAACGAGACCGTATTTAGCTTCAAAAAGGTTCATTTAATATACAATTGCACACGGGAGGTAGGTTTTAAGAGATCTTTACAGGTAATCTGTGCATAAAATAGAACAAAGTAGCAGGTAGGTTAACTTACAAGTCCTTGTTACAAGCATGCTGTGGTCCAGTTGATTGATGAGCACATGTTGAGGACAGGAGGGCTTCTGCAGTATATGGATCTGAGTTGCTTGCAGCTGAAGAGAATCTGAGTTGCTGGCAGTTGATGAGAATCTGAGTCTTGGGGAAACAGCTTTTGCTTTTATACCTTGCAAGCTGCAGGAGGATATGCCATGTGGATCTTTGTCCTGGTTTCCACACGACCCTTGAGCATTTGCAAAGCATTGTGGTATCTTGGTCTCATGTCTGCACACGACCCCTGAGTCTTGGTCTCATGTCTTATGACATCACGAGACTTACAGTCTGGATTTTCTTTTGATGTCCTGCTCAGTCTCTGGGGCAGATACACATTACAAGTCCTTCCTTTCTGCACATGTCTGAAAGCTGATGGGAGGGGCAGGTATACCTTTGACAAGCAAATGTCCTGTTTATGCTTCCTCTGAGTTCTTTGTTTTATTCAGGTGCCCACCTTAGTCCATCTTTTGTTAGGTGGGAGGGCAGAGGAAGCTCTTTTGTGTTTGTTAAGTGTTTGTAATTAACTATCCCTGCTCTCAGAAGTTCCCAGAAAAAGGAATGGAGAGAGAGGGGCTTGAAATGAAACTATTCTCTCTGCTGCCGTGTCAAATATATATTTTTAAAAGATACACAAATATATTGGTGTATATATAATCCAGCAAATATGCTACATATTTCAGTAATAAACTGATACCATTACAAGGGGAGATATGATAGAGGTCTATAAAATACTGAGTGGAGTGAATCACTGGTTTAATCTTTCCAAAAATACTAGGACTAGGGGGCATGCGATGAAGCTACTAAGTAGTCAATTTAAAACAAATTGGAGAAAACGTGTAATTAAACTCCGGCAATGAGTTTCAGACCTTAACTATTCATTGAGTGAAAAAATATTTCCTCCTGTTTGTTTTAAAAGTATTTCCATGTAACTTCCTCGCGTGTCCCCTAGTCTTTGTACTTTTGGAACAAGTGAAAAATCGATTTACTTCTACTCGTTTTACACCACTCAGGATTTTGTAGACCTCAATCATATCCTCCCTCACCCGTCTGTTTTCCAAGCTGAAGAGCCCTAACCTCTTTAGCCTTTCCTCATATGCTGAATGTCAAGCAGGGACCCAGTCAGAGGAGGTTAACCAAGCAGGAGTCGCTGAATATCGAATGGAAAATCTGTGTCATAGTAACATAGTAACATAGTAGATGACGGCAGAAAAAGACCTGCATGGTCCATCTAGTCTGCCCAAGATAAACTCATATCTTGAATTTGTACCTGTCTTTTTCAGGGCACAGACCGTATAAGTCTGCCCAGCAGTATTTCCCGCCTCCCAACCACCAGTCCCGTCTCCCATCACCGGCTCTGGTACAGACCGTATAAGTCTGCCCTCCCCTATCCTAGCCTCCCAACCACCAACCCCTTTTCCCCTCACCTGCTCCGCCACCCAATTTCAGCTAAGCTTCTGAGGATCCATTCCTGCTGCACAGGATTCCTTTATGCATATCCCACGCATGTTTGAATTCCGTTACCGTTTTCATCTCCACCACCTCCCGTGGGAGGGCATTCCAAGCATCCACCACCCTCTCCGTGAAAAAAGAGTTGAGTTTCACAGACCCCCCAAAGCTAAAATCCTGCATTTCACTTGCACAAGTCCCATGGGGGTCTTCAGATGTTTCCTGTAAAGCACTGGTCTCCAAGCTTTTCCATGAAAAGCGGACACAAGAAAGCTCTGGGGGCAACCAAAAGATTTTAGGCTTTTACACATGAATTTTTAAATACTAATTTTGATTCTACAAGGTTATACATTTTTTTTTAAATCACTTTATTTTGGCTTGTTAACAGTTACATAAACCATAAATGAAACTCTGTTTCTGTGGAAAAATCCAATCCAATAGTCAAGGACAAGAAGCTGAAACTGTTCAATAAGAATGAAATCTTCACGCTTAATACTTCACATACCAAAACGGAAATCAATGTTTGCTCACCTAATAGATGCGGGCCGTTCAGGGCTGAGTTGGAGCAAAGGTGCCCTGTCAGAAGCTTTTGCCGCTACTGCGGGAAGAGAAAAGGCCCCACGAAGCTCCGTTGGGTCGCATGTGACCGCGAGGTCGCAATGACACACATGCACACGTGGGGAGAAGCAAGTCGACTGGCATTTGCATGCGTGTCACCAGGCAGGCACCCGCGACTCAGCAGAGCTTCATGGGGTCTTTTCTCTATCTGCATTGGCAACGGGGGTCGCTGGATATAAGGGCCGCAAAAATAGATTGGGAGGGGTTGCGTGTTGGAGACCACTGCTGTAAGGATTCCTGCTGCTTCTCTCGTGCAGCTCAAGGTATTTCTACATGTTTTTCTTATTTTTACACAATGATATATTGCACAGGAGTAAAAATCTTTTCTTTGTAATTTATTTAGATTTTACTCACACTTTTTTCAGTAGTAGCTCAAGGTGAGTTACATTCTGGTACACTGGATATTTCTCTGTCCCAGGGGGGCTCACAATGTAAGTTTGCACCCGAGGCAATGGAGGATTAAGTGACTCACCCAAGATCACAAAGAGCAGTAGTGGGATTTAAACCAGCCACCTCTGGATTGCACGATCAGTGTTCTAACCACTAGGCCACTCCTCCACTAGCAATGTTCTGTGTAGAATCTCAAATAGTAGCAATATTCCAGAATTTCAAAAACATGGCAACATTCCATGTAGAATCTTCAATAATAGCAACATTCCATATATTTATTCATTTAGATTTTACTCACACCTTTTTCAGTAGTAGCTCAAGGTGAGTTACATTCAGGTACACTGGGTATTTCCCTGTCCCTGGAGGGCTCACAATCTAATTTTGCACCTGAGACAATAGAGGGTTAATTGACTTGCCCAAAACCACAAAGAGCAGCACCAGTAGTGTTCCTACTGGTAAATCTGTCTGTTCACGCTTTCCAAAAATACTAGGACTAGGGGGCATGCGATGAAGCTACTACAATGTAGTCAATTTAAAACGAATGGAAGAAATTTTTTATTCACTCAACGTGTACTTAAACTCTGGAATTCATTGCCAAAGAAGGTGGTAAAGGCGGTTAGCTTAGCGGAGTTTAAAAAAAGGTTTGGACGACTTCCTAAAGGAAAAGTCCATAGACCGTTATTAAATGGACTTGGGGAAAATCCACTATTTCTGGGATAAGCAGTATAAAATGTTTTGTACATTTTTGGGATCTTGCCAGGTATTTGTGACCTGGATTGGCCACTGTTGGAAACAGGATGCTGGGCTCGATGGACATTTGGTCTTTCCCAGTATGGCAATTTTTATGTACTTATGTACTTGGTTGGCTGCCACCTGAGACGGATCGCTGATGCACCCCCCCAGGTGCAGCGTTCCCGCCACAGTCACATCACTGTGTTCCCCCCATCACCTTCAAGCCCTCCCACGCATCACCATGTCGTTCCCATCCATCACCTCCATGCCCTCCCCCCCAGGTGCATTCTTCTTACCTGCTGGGGTGCTGGGAGCAGCCATGTGGCTGTCGGCTCCGCTGGTTCCCTGCTCCCTCTGTCCCGGAACAGGAAGTAACAGCAGAGGGAGCAGGGAACCAGCAAAGCGGACAGCCACACGGCTGCTCCCTACATCCCTCCTGCATCGTACACCAGGGGCGGACCGCCCTCACCACCCCACTCTCGGTACACCACCGAGCAGCACTGGGGTTTCAACCAGCCACCTCTGGATGTCAAGACTCTGGAATTCATTGCTAGAGAATGTGGTAAAAGCAGTTCGCTTAACAGGGTTTAAAAAAAGGTTAGGAAAACTTCCTAAAAGAAAAGACCATAAGCTATTATTAAGATGGAATTGGGGAAAATCCACTGCTTATTTCTAGGTTCAGCGATACAAAATGTATTGTACTATTTTGGGATCTTGCCAGGTACTTGTGACCTGGATTGGCCACTGTTCGAAACAGGATGCTGGGCTTGATGGACCTTTGGTCTGTCCCTGTATAGCAACACTTATGTAAGACTGATGCGCTAACCACTAGGTTACTCCTCCACTCCGCTAATTAGCCCAGCTTTGTCTTAACTGTAGTGCAGCAAATGCCAGATCCTTATGCCTGACCCGAAAGAGTGTAGCCATGAAAAGATTTTTCTGTAAATAAAAAAAAAGGTTGTTTTTGTCTCATGAAAAACATATCACTGTACTAATTAAAGAGTTATCTCACCAAAATATTGCATGAGAGGGTTATTTTTACAGCTCAGAAAGCTCTTCCAGCTGAAAATTGTGTGATATGTAAATTTCTCTGCTAATGAGGATTTATTGCAAAAAATCAGTATTCTAATTAAACAGAATATCATGCAATGTAAAAGAGCACAGTTACGGGGAACTTTTGCCAAATGAAGACTTCAGGTGTTGTTAAGCAGCAATAAGGCTGGTCTTGGAGCCTTGTTAAAGTCAGGTCAAAGGGACTTTCCTTTAGCCTTCCTGTGCATGGGTGTTGCATTTTCTCAGCCAGAGTCGGATGGTGAGAGCACAGATAATTCAGAGAAAACTGGAGGGAGGGAGGGAGAGAGAGAGAGAGAGTAAATGTGAGCAGTGGAGCAGGAGAGAGAGAGGGAGAGAGTAAATGTGAGCAGTGGAGCAGGTGATACAGAGAAGGAAGAGAGGGCTGCAGTCTACCCCATTAACACTGTTACCTCTATGCAATGACAAGGGACCATTAACACCCATATAAACCTGTGTGCCAATAAGATTGTGTTTGATCCTGTAGTCTTGCTCTGGATAAGGGTGGTATATAAATGAAATGAAGGTACTGTCAGGGAGAACACTCCTAAATATTATGTCAAAGCAAACTGTACTGCTTAGAGGGAAGACTGCTTATTTATTTAGATTTTGCTCACACCTTTTCCACACCCTTGTCACCTCTCGTTTAGACTACTGCAATCTGCTTCTTGCTGGCCTCCCACTTAGTCACCTCTCCCCTCTCCAGTCGGTTCAAAACTCTGCTGCCCGTCTCATCTTCCGCCAGGGTCGCTTTACTCATACTACCCCTCTCCTCAAGACCCTTCACTGGCTCCCTATCCGTTTTCGCATCCTGTTCAAACTTCTTCTACTAACCTATAAATGTATTCACTCTGCTGCTCCCCAGTATCTCTCCACACTCGTCCTTCCCTACACCCCTTCCCGTGCACTCCGCTCCATGGATAAATCCTTCTTATCTGTTCCCTTCTCCACTACTGCCAACTCCAGACTTCGCGCCTTCTGTCTCGCTGCACCCTACGCCTGGAATAAACTTCCTGAGCCCCTACGTCTTGCCCCATCCTTGGCCACCTTTAAATCTAGACTGAAAGCCCACCTCTTTAACATTGCTTTTGACTCGTAACCACTTGCCTCCACCTACCCTCCTCTCTTCCTTCCCGTCCACATTAATTGATTTGATTACTTTATTTATTTTTTGTCTATTAGATTGTAAGCTCTTTGAGCAGGGACTGTCTTTCTTCTATGTTTGTGCAGCGCTGCATATGCCTTGTAGCGCTATAGAAATGCTAAATAGTAGTAGTAGTAGCTCAAGGTGAGTTACATTCAGGTACTCTGGATATTTCTCTGTCCCAGGAGGGCTCACAATCTAAGTTTTGTACCTGAGGCAATGGAGGGTTAAGTAACTTGCCCATGATCACAAGGAGCAGCAGTGGTGGGATTTGAACCAGCCACCTATGGATTGCAAGACCAGTGCTCTAACCACTAGGCCACTCCTCCAGTGGCAACAGTCCATCTAGAAGCCTGCCCTTGCAGATCAGCAATGTGGCCTGAGGCTTCTGTGAGTCTGACGTCCTGACATACATGCAGGACATCAGACGTCAGACTCACAGAAACAGAAGCCTGCGCGGCCGCGTTGCTGATCTGCAAGGGCAGGCTTCTACATGGAATGTTGCTAGTGGAATAGCAATATTAACATTCCATGTAGAATCTCAAATAGTAGCAACATTCCATGTTCCACTAACCACTAGGTTACTTCCTGTTCCGGGGTAGAGGGAGCATGGAAACGAACGACGTTGACCGGCGCGTGGCACACCCCCAGCGGCGTGCACCCGGGGCAGACTGCCCCCCCCCCTTGGTACGCCACTGATTTTTCTGCCACTGCAACTACCAGGGCCCTTTAAGGTGGGATCAGGGGGGGGGGGTGTAGTTTGCGGGAAGGGGGGGAGAGAGTCTCTGGGCCCTTGGGCGTTGCCCAGTTGCCCGTATGGTCAGTCTGCCCCCAAAATGCAGAGGGAAAGTGCACTGAAATGAAGAGTGACAAGGGTGGGGGGGAGACTGGGAGGAGATAAAGGTGATAGTCTGGCCTGGAGAGGCTGTTTTGTTGTTGTTGTTGTTGTTGTTGTTGTTTTTTGTTTGTTGCTGTGGGTCTTTGGTTGCCTGCAAGCCCCTGCCAAGTTACCCAAAGAAGGAGAAGGGGGATCCCGTTTCAAATAAGTGAATCCAGTGGCTAAGGACAAGGAGAGTTTGCTGTTAAGAAAACCAGTAACTGTGAAGAAGAGCCCTGGGTGGGCAGTGGAAAGACCCAGCCCAAGAGAGCGGGATCAGAGCCAGGCAGTGCCCAAAGGGATTGGGTGGAGGCAGGGGCATAGCCAGACTTCGGCGTGAGGGGGGGTCCAGAGCCCGAGGTGAGGGGGCACATTTTAGCCCCCCTGGCACCGCCAAACCCCCCCCCCCCCCCACCATTGCTGACCTCCCCCCGCCGCCACCACCACCACCACCAACAACAACAACAACTTTGACGACCCCTGCCAACGACCCTCTCGACCCTCCTCCTGCCAACGACCCTCTCGACCCCCCTCCCGCCGCCAACCCTCCCCCGCCGCCGCCATGGGCTACCTTTGCTGGCAGAGGACCCCAATCCCCGCCAGCCAAGGTCCTCTTCTTCCCGCGAAGGGCTTCGTTCTGTTTCTGACGTCCTGCACGTGCAGTTCATCAGAAACAGAACGAAGCCTTCGCGGGAAGAAGACGTCAGAAACAGAACGAAGCATTCGCGGGAAGAAGAGGGCCTCGGCTTGCGGGGATTGGGGTCCCCCGCCACTAAAGGTAGCCCACAGCGACGGCGGCAGCAGGGGAGGGTTGGCGGCGGGAGGGAGGGTCGAGAGGGTCGTCAGCAGGGGGGTCCAGGGCCAAATCTACGGGGGCTCAGGCCCCCTTGGCCCCATGTAGCTACTGGGTGGAGGTCAGACCAAGAGGGTCTGAACCTGAAACATAGAGATCAGCACAGCCTTTGCAACTCTATCTTTGGGGATAGGCATGGACTGGAGCTGTACAAAGTGTAAAATATACCCGAAGGGAGTAGAATGTAGGATTTCCCTCGGGGAATATCAGAAGAACAATTTATTGAAAGATTGCACAAAGTGTTGGAGAGCTTATGCAGTTGGAATGTTCCTGCGGTTTCAAGTTGAAGAATAAACTGTTTGAATCTCAAGCTGCTGTCCATGGAGTGGTCATTTTGGACTAGACAGTGTATCGCTTTCCCCTGCCAGCCTTACTTCCCACAGGATTTTGGACCTTGACTTTCGGGTTCCTGGAGGAAAAAAGAGTTAACCCCATCCGCTAATGTGTCTTTCCCCAGGTGGAGGCACCGTGTGCTAAGTGAGTGAGGGTCCGATGGAGTCTGCCCTTTGCGGGGGCTCCAGCCCATTTGGATCCCAGACCCAGACGTGGCCCAGGCAAAGGGGCGTTACACGTGCAACTGCGCAATGCAGAACTTATGTAGAATTCTCCAGCTGCGCAGGATTTACCTTTTTTGGGGCAGAATCTGTTGAGCTGGGAAGAGCTGCCGATCGGGTGACGAGCACATGGGCCAAGTCATTACATCAGAGGGAAAGAGTCTAGTAGACAGTGGTGAACCACAGCAGACCTTGACAGAAGAGGCGGTAATGGGGAAATTATTATTTTTTAAATCACACAAGAACGGGGAATGCAATTAGTTTATCGTGCCGTAAATGAAGGCTGGCTGGCTGGCTGGCCGCTGCTCCCCCTCCCCCCCTGAGCCTCAGTGGGCCCTCCCTGGGCTTACCTTAACACATCTTAGTGGTCTTGTGTCCTCTTTGGGGGCAGGAAAGAACCCCACCCTTTCTTCAAAATGGCCACCACGACTTCAAGTAGTAATCTCGTAAGTCTGCCGCAGGAAGTCTCGGCAGCCATTTTGAAGAAGCAGCAACACCAATCCAGAGCAGTAGTAGCGGGCAGGAAAGAGTGGGATTCTTTCCTATCCCAAAGAGGTACTCCCAATACAGCTCCTCTTGAGTGTGGGGGTGGGAGGATCTGGAAAAAATGGAGTGTGACTGTATAACTATGTGCAGGGAGGAACTGGAAAAAAGGGAATTTGGATGGAGTGTGTGGGGGGCTTGAAAAGGTGGATGGCATATGGGTGCAGGGTGACTGGAAAAAAGTGGATGGAGCGTGGAGTGGGGGGCTTGAAAAAATATGGATGGTATCTGTGTACAGCAGGAGGCAAATATATTCTTTAAATTATGAAAACTAAACTTGCAGAATTTGCAAATTTTGTGTGCAGAATTTTGATTGTTTTTGCACAGAAATTTTGAAATTTGTGGTGCAGAATTCCACCAGGAGTAACTACCCCTTCTCCACAATGTGACTGCCTTACACAGGTGTAAGAACTGCTCACCTGTCACCTCCTTGGGGTACAAACTTCCTGTTCTGTCCTGTCCTGCTACTGCTACTAGCAGTATCAAGCAATGGTTCCATACAGGGGTTGAAATGAATAACCCCCCCCCCCCCCTGTTTACAAAGCCTCGCTAGCGACCTGCCGATGCAGTAATGCCGACACAACTCATTCAATTGGAATGAGCTGTGTCGGCATTGCTGTGTGGCTTTGTAAACAGGGGGGTAAATCGTTAAAACTAAGATGAAGTCCAAAATCTAAAATGTGTGTTTTTATAGGACAGTGACTACACCAAGGACACCAGATTTTATATTCATGCAGTACTTATACCCAGGTCCACTTTAGTGAATTAGAGACAGGATGCTGGGCTTGATGGACCCTTGGTCTTTGCCCAGTAATGACGGTGTGGCTTACATCGTACCGCAAAGGCAGACGCCAATACAGTAAATTAAGCTAATACAAGATAAAACCTACATAAGAAATAACGGAGAGGATGGGGAAGGAACGGAAGGAGCAGGGAAACCAGGGGAGAGGAGGGAAGGGTGGATGTGTCCAAAATTGTCATTAAATTGATGTGTATCAAGTAGTGGAGACACAGGCTAAGTCCTTGGGGTAGGCTTTTCCAAATAAGGTGGTCTTAAGAGATTTCCTGAAATTTAGATGGTTTTTATAGTTTTTGGCAAAGCATTCCATAGTTGCGAGCTGATGAAAGAAAAGGATGAAGCATATGTGGATTTATACTTAACACCGTTGCAGCTTGGGTAATGAAGGTTTAGGTATGAACGGAATAGTCTTAATGCATTTCTGGGAGGTAGGATGATTAGATTAAGCACGTAGCCTGGGACTTCACCATAGAGAATTTTGTGAACTAGGGAGCAGATTTTAAAGGTGATTCGATCCTTGACAGGAAGCCAATGTAGTTTCTCTCGGAGGGGTTTGGCACTTTTTACTAAGATGTGTTATGAAATGGGTTAGCGCATCCGAGCGTGTGACTTTACTGCACGCTAAGCCCATTTCTAGAACGTCCATAAAATGGGGCATTTTTTTATTTTTTTTTTTATTTGCAGGTTGTCTGCCTATTTAGGAGGTGCTAAGAGCTGCCCACATTCACTCTGCAATTATTCAGTTAGCACAAATGTGAGCACGCCACCTGAATTGCGCTTAATCAGTTTACAGTTGATTCAGACTTTCTGTACCGCCCATACTGACACGCAGAACGGGGCGGTGTACAATCTAATATTTTTAAAAAAGAAAGCAGAACAGGAACTACAATATCCAAAGGACATTCGCACAAGAAGGACAGATCCAATCAACAACAACAAAAGTAACAAGTGCAAATTTCAGCGAAAAAATCATTTAAAAAAATCTCCAAAGGATAAAGCCAATAGAGAGAGAGTGAAGCTGTATCCTAGAAATTTATGAGTCAAAGACTCGCGCAAACGGCCATGTTTTTATAGCTATCTAAAATTCCTTAATAGAGGAGATACTATGAATAGGAAGTAGTAAGGCACTATGGACCCCTGTTTACTAAGGTGCGTTACCATGTAGGCGCCTATAGGGTTAATGTAGGCACATATATGGTTAACGCGCGTTAAAAACATTAACACGCCTATAATGCTGCTTAGTAAACAGGGTCCTATGCTTCATAGCCTGTTTGGGACCAGGAAGAACCAATCGGTAATTGTTGATAGAACATTTACCAATTGGTTCTTCCTGATTCCAAATCGGTGACAACTCTCAATAATAGGCCTTAGCATGCGCTAATTGGTAATAATTAGGAGTTACATGTGTAACTGATCTATGTCTCTATTCTATAAACAGTCCCCCCCCCCCCCCCCAATATTCAGCAAACAGTAGTGCATTAGCTGTCCACCACCTGCATATTCAATGCTGGGCCATTTCCGGCCACCGGTATTGAATATCTGGTTTCATTTTTGACCGTGGCAACTTAATTGAATCAAATCTCTTTAAACCTGGAAGATGTAATGGGGCAGTTTGAAAAATTGAAGAGTAGCAAATCACCTGGACCGGATGGCATTCATCCCGGAGTACTGATAGAATTGAAAAATGAACTTGCAGAACTATTGTTAATAATATGTAATTTATCTTTAAAATCAAGCATGGTACTGTTAGATTGGAGGGTGGCCAACGTAACACCAATTTTTTAAAAAGGTTCCAGAGGTGATCCAGGAAATTATAGACTGGTGAGGCTGACGTTGGTGCTATTATAAAGAACAAAATTACAGAGCATATTCAAAAGCATGGATTAATGACACAAAGCCAACATGGATTTAGAGAAGAGAAATCTTGCCTCACTAATCTATTACATTTCTTTGAAGGGGTGAACAAACATGTGGATAAAGGTGAGCCAGTTGATACTGTGTATCTGGATTTTCAAAAGGCTTTTGACTAAGTACCTCATGAAAGACTCCAGAGGAAATTGGAGAGTCATGGGATAGGAGGTAGTGTTCTATTGTGGATTAAAAACTAGTTAAAAGATAGAAAACAGAGAGTCGAGTTAAATGATCAGTATTCTCAATGGAGTAGATAATGGGGTTCCCCAGGGGTCTGTGCTGAGACCACTGCTTTTTAACATATTTATAATGATCTAGAGATGGGAGTAACTAGCGAGGTAATAAAATTTGCTGACAACACAAAGTTATTCAAATTTATTAAATCACAAGAGGATTGTGAAAAATTACATGAGGACCTTTCGAGACTGGGAGACTGGGCATCCAAATGGCAGACGACATTTAATGTGAGCAAGTGCAAAGTAATGCATGTGGGAAAGAGGAACCTGAATATAGCTAGGAGTCACCGACCAGGAAAGGGATCTAGGTGTCATCATTGATGATACATTGAAACCCTCTGTTCAGTGTGCTGCGGCAGCTAAGAAAGCAAATAGAATTAGGTATTATAATGCCTTTGCGACCGTATAAGGAAAGGCTAAAGTGGCTAGAGCTCTTCAGCTTGAAGAAAAGACAGCTGAGGGGGAGATGTGATAGATTTGATAGCGGTCTATAAAATAATGAGTGGACTGAAACGGGTAGACGTGAATCGCTTGTTTAATCTTTCCAAAAATACTAGGACTAGGGGGCACTACTACAAAGTAGTAAATTTAAAATGAATCAGAGAAAATATTTCCTCACTCCACGTGTAATTAAACTCTGGTATTTGTTGCCAGAGAATGTGGTAAAAGCCGTTAGCTTAGCAGGGTTTAAAAAAGGTATGGATAGGTTCCTAGCAAAACCCTATATATTATTTTGGAAATTTGTATTTTTGTGATCATGGGATGATGGTTCTACATTGAATATTCTAAATTCGATCCATGTAGCACAGATAAATCTTTTTTAAAATAATGTTTTCAGTTATATTAAGACATCTGTCCTAAGAAGAATTGAATTCTTCCTGTTAGAGTCTGGTGCAATGATTGAACTTGACATTAGGTAACAGAAGAAATGGTCCAAAAGTACACAAAGTCAAGACAACAAAAAGAAGCACAATAGGGTCTTCAAGGCTGGAGCAATGGTGCAATCTTTAACAAAAATGACCCGACACGGGCTGTGTTTCGGCGCAACATGAGCCTGCCTCAGGGATCAAGACCAATGTTCTTTTTGATAAACAAATATCTCAGATCGTCCCTTGGTGAACTGAAGAAATTTATAAACCAACACCAATATTCTTTTGGTAAACAAATATCTCAAATCGTTCCTTGGTGAACTGAAGAAATTTATAAATCAACACCAATATTCTTTTTGGTAAACAAATATCTCAAATCGTTCCTTGGTGAACTGAAGAAATTTATATATCAAGACCAATCTTCTTTTTGGAAAACAAATATCTCAAATCGTCCCTTGGTGTACCAAAGAAGGTTATAAATCAAGACCAATTTTGTTTTTGGTAAGCAAATATCTCAAATCGTCCCTTGGTGAATTGAAGAAGTGTATAAATCTGTTTCCAGAAGTCTTCTAAGATCCAGCAGCCTCCCATGCCTGAAGAATCTTTTCAGGCATGGGAGGCTGCTGGACCTTAGTGGACTTCTGGAAACAGATTTATACACTTCTTCAATTCACCAAGGGATGATTTGAAATATTTGTTTACCAAAAAGAACATTGGTCTTGACCCCTGAGGCAGGCACACGTTGCGCTAAAACACAGCCCGTGTTGGGTCATTTTTGTTAAAGATTGCACCATTGCTCCACCCTTGAAGACCCTATTGTGCTTCTTTTTGTTGTCTTGAACTTGACGTTCACCATCTCTCTGGTTGATCACGCTACACGACTCTGAGCACCAATTTCACTTATATTTTTTATGTTGTGATATTTTGATATTCTGATTTATTTTCGTTTTTTGAATTCATAATTATAATTCCTTTAAGTACCTGCTTGCTTGCTTGCTTTCTTGTTTTTATTTGCTTGTTTTCCTGGACCCATAAATTATAATAGAAATGAAAATGAATAGTTTTTGGCTCATTTTGGGGCCCCTCATTATTCGGTTCCTTTAAAAGGAAATGAACTACAAATGGATTCAGTCACCATGTTTTCCCATTTGTTTTCAAACAAATCCATATTTCTGCTATATATTGAGATCTGTGTTGCTCATCATTAGCATAATCATCTGAGTAATTAGTCTGAAATGTCACACTTGCCAGAACACAAGACACAGCAGAGTCTATTATTAAACTGTGGTGATCTATGGATTGTAGTACGGAGAACTGCTCACCTTGGAAACAGAGCAGCTACTCATCGAGAAAGCGGAAGGAAAAAAAAAAGAGAATTTATGTGAGCAGCTGCTGTAAGGTACGTTGTCCTGACGCTCAATAGCACTTTTTGATACGCCCGTGGGAGCTCATTTTCCTAAGCTGTGGTAAAAGCGGCCTGCTTGAGTGTCAGTGTGTGTTTTTGACGCGCGCCGAGTCCCCCTTTTGCCGCAGTGGGTAAAAGGCTGTCTTTTTTGAGGAAAAGAAATGGCCGTGTGGTAAGTGAAACACTTAGCACGTGGACATTTCTGTGGGGAGCCCTTACCGCCACTCATTGAAATGGCAGTAAGGGCTCCGGCGCTAACTTGGCAGAAACCAGGCAGCATTGATTACTGCTGGTTAAATTCCAACGCTACAAAAATAGGACATATCTTTCTAATGCTGGAAATGGTTCGCATTAGGGGTGGACTTACCACTGCTTTGTAAAAGGGCCCCTTAGACCTACATAGTTCCAGAGGTAACTATCCAGCTTATTTTCAAAAGAGAAAGACGCCCATATTTCAACCCAAATTGGGAGATGGGCGTCTTTCTCCCGTGGGCGTCCAAATCGGTATAATCAAAAGCCGATTTTGGGCGTCTTCAACTGCAATCTGTCGCGGAAATGGCCAAAGTTGACGGAGGCGTGGTGAAGGCGGGACTGGGGCGTGTCTATCGGCTGAGGAGAGATGAGCGTCCTTGGCCGATAATCGAAAAAAGAAAGGCATTTTTAGCGTGAATTTGGGTCACTTTTTTTGGACCCTTTTTTTTCACGAATGTCCCAAAATAGTGCCCTAAATGACCAGATGACCACCAGAGGGAATCGGGGATGACCACTCCTGACTCCCCCAGTGCTCACTAACCCCCTCTCACCCAAAAAAAAAACAACTTTAAAAACTTTTTTTTCCAGCCTGTATGCCAACCTCAAATGTCATACCCAGCTCCATCACAGCAGTATGCAGGTCCCTGGAGCAGTTGTTAGTGGGTGCAGTGGACTTCAGGCAGGTGGACCCAGGCCCATCCCCCCCTACCTGTTACACTTGTCGTGGTAAATGGGAGCCCTCCAAACCGCCCCCAAAACCCACTGTACCCACATCTAGGTGCCCCCCTTCAGCCATAAGTGCTATGGTAATGGTGTAGAGTTGTGGGGAGTGGGTTTTGGGGGGGATTTGGGGGGCTCAGCACCTAAGGGAAGGGAGCTATGGACTTCAGAGGTAGTTTGCTTTGTTTTTTTTAATTGTTACAAGTGCCCCCTAGGGTGCCCGGTTGGTGTCCTGGCATGTCAGGGGGGACAAGTGCACTATGAATCCTGGCCCCTCCCACAACCCAATGCCTTGGATTTGGTTGTTTTTGAGCTGGGCGCCTTTGGTTTCCATTATCGCTGAAAAACAATACCGCCCAGCTCAAATCCACACAAATCCGATGCATTTGGCTGGCACAAACCGTATTATCAAAAAAAAGATGAACGCCCATTGTTTTCGAAAATACGTTTTGTCCCGCCCCTTCACGTACCCGTTCTCGAAGATAGACACCCATGGAGATGGGCATTTGCATTCGATTATGCCCCTTTATGGAACTTAAGTCTAAGTGCTTTGAAAATATGCCTCTACGTAACTTTGTAAGTCTAAGTGCTTTGAAAATAGCCTCTATGTAACTTTGGAAGTCTAAGTACTTTGAAAATAACCTCTATGTAATTTTGGAAGTCTAAGTGCATTGAAAATACACCCCTATGTAACTTTAAGTCTACGTGCTTTGAAAATAGCCTCTATGTAACTTTGGAAGTCTAAGTGCTTTGAAAATAGCCTCTATGTAACTTTGGAAGTCTAAATGCTTTGAAAATATGCCTCCAGACCAGTTTCTGCACCTCACCCACACCCACATAAGGGTCGATGCTGATGGCTGACTGCACAGCTTCTAAACCAAGTGTTATGCCCATTTTTTGCTTTCTGATGCAGTAAATTAATTATAAATAAAACAAAAGAAAACAAGAAACACCGATCTGCCCGCTAAAATGAATATATAGAAAAACACAAAGCAGATCTAGTGAATTAAAAAGAGAAGAGGTTTATTAAAACAGTTACCCTCTGTAGTTGAAAAATGAGGAATGTTTTGAATCAATGGCCAATTTTTCCTTAATATATTAATAATGTCTGATGATAAATGGTCATAATATAAGGTACAGACAATTGTATTATTAGTATTTTTATTACTTTGACTCTGAAGAAGATTGTTTCTCCGCTGTCATTCCGCTTTTGACATACCTTCTTTAATATGTCTAAAAGGATATAAAAATCTTTGATTCCTGAAATCTTGATCATCTGAAAACAGCTTTTTAACTCTCAGGAACTGACTAAAAGGGAGATTATGTATTAAGAGCTTGGTGACAACTATTATAATGCAAAAGTTTATTCCTATCTGTTGATTTTCAGTATAATGTAGTTACAAACTTTCCAAACTTATACTGAATCTTGCTATCCAAAAAAAAGATAATTCTTCCTTATTAAAATTAATCTGAAATTTCAGATTCTCATTTCTTCTGTTCACCCATTCATAAAAGTCCATCAGCATGGTCTCACTGTCTACCCATATCATTAACATGTCACCAATAAATCTATTCAATCACAGCAGTGCTTTCTCAAAAAACAGCTTCACCTCTGACCTCAGCAGTGCAGCTCACCAGTAGGTATCTTTTTTAATTGGCAAGAATTACGCCCCCACTTCATCATCGGTCATTATGGTGATTTTTTTTTAAATCTTTTATCCAGTAATATCTTAGCAACCTATATCCAATTTAGATTTTTCTTTCAATTTTTAGAAAAATATACTCATCATTTAGATGTAAATTTTTGCCCAGGGAATGTCTTCTGACATAGCCTATGTTTCGCTATAGACAAATAGCTGTTACAAGGAAATCCCCTGCAACCAAAGAGACAGAGGGGTCCTTTTTAGTAAGATGTACCGAAAAATGGGCTGTGCTAGTGTAGGCGTGTGATTTTGGCGTTCGCACATCCATTTTTCAGCGCACCTGTAAAAAAGGCCTTTTTAAAATTTTTGCCAAAAATGGGACATGTGGCAAAATAAAAATTGGCACGCGTCCATTTTGGTGCCTGAGACCTTACCTCCAGCCATTGACTTAGTGGTAAGGTCTCTCGTGTTAACCGTGCAGTAATTGCTTATGCGCATCAAGCCGGTTACCACTCGATTTTCTGGTGCACGTAGCAGACGCGCATCCAAAATTAAATCAACGCATGGGCCAAGCGGTAGCCAGGTGGTAACTCCAAGTTGACGCATGTTGGACTTGCGTTGGTGCCTACGCAGCTTAGTAAAAGGGCCCCACAATTACTAATGTGAACTCAATGTAAGATCATAGTAACATAGTAGATGATGGCAGAAAAAGACCTGCATGGTCCATCCAGTCTGCCCAACAAGACAAACATATGTGTATACCTTACCTTGAATTTGTACCTGTCCTTTTCAGGGCACAGACCGTATAAGTCTGCCCAGCAGTATTTCCCGCCTCCTAACCACCAGTCCCGTCTCCCATCACCGGCTCTGGTACAGACCGTATAAGTCTGCCCTCCCCTATCCTCGCCTCCCAACCACCACCCCCTCTTCCCCCAACTGCTCCGCCACCCAATTCGATTCTAGTAAATATAATCTTAAGTTCAAATACTACCTAAAACCAACGGGTTTATATCTTACGTGAGCACATGATATCAAGTAACTGAACAGAACATTTAACAGATATTCAACAGCTATCAAAGGACCAATCGCCATAATGACCGATGACAGTGTGGGGGTGGAAGTCTTGCCAATTAAGAAAGATACATATTGGTGAACCGCACTGTTGAGGTCAAAGGTGAAGCTGTTTTTTTGAGAAAGCGTTGCTGTGATTGAGCTGACTATATATGGAAGTTTTCTCATACATTTTGTTTGCCTATAAGATTGGAGATACTTGATCAATAAATCTACGCCAGGGGTGGCAGAGCTGGTGGCGGGAAGCGGGGATAGTGCTGGGCAGACTTATACGGTCTGTGCCAGAACCGGTGGTGGGAGGCGGGGCTAATGGTTGAGAGGTGGGGATAGTGCTGGGCAGACTTGTACGGTCTGTGCTCTGAAAAGTGCTCTGAAAAGGACAGGTACAAATCAAGGAAAGGTATACACAAAAAGTAGCACATATGAGTTTATCTTGTTGGGCAGACTGGATGGACCGTGCAGTCTTTTTCTGCCGTCATCTACTATGTTTACATGTTACTATTATAATATTTTTCTTATACATATTATAATGTAGTTGCAAAAACCTCAGAAAGGCGGTATATCAAGTCCCGTTTCCCTTTCCCTATTTGAGATTCTACATGGAATGTTAATGTTTTCTTATAAGGATTATCTTGCAAGAATGTTTTCTCAATGCATGCCATAAATAAGTTAGACAATGATGGTGCTACTGTTGCACTTATTATTAATTTATTTATTTGTTACATTTGTATCCCACATTTTCCCACCTATTTGCAGGCTCAATGTGACTTACATAGTACCGGAGAGGCCTTTGCAGACAAATACAAAGTGATGTTGTGGTAAGATAGAGTTCATGTGGCACAGCCACATTAGGGAATCGTAAACGGAAGAGTTGTGTTACGTCCATTACGTACTTTAGTTTTGTTGTGTTGCAGAGATCAGGCATTTATGTTGGATCGGTAGGGTATGCCTTTTTAAACAGGTTAGTTTTTAGTGTTTTCCGGAAGTTTAGGTGGTCCTTCGTAGATTTCAAGGCTTTTGGTAATGTCTTCCATAGTTGTGTGCTTATGTAGGAGAAACTGGATGCGTAAGTTGATTTGTATTTGAGTCCTTTGCAGCTTGGGTAGTGCAGATTTAGAAATGTTCGTGTTGATTCGGATGAGTTTCTAGTTGGTAAGTCGATCAAGTCTGTCATGTAAAAGTGAAAGGAACAGCCATGGCTGCTGTTGTTATAGTCACGCTCTTAAAACGTAATCTCATAGTAGATGATGACGGCAGAAAAAGACCTGCACGGTCCATCCAGTCTGCCCAAGAAGACAAAATCATATGTGCTACTTTTTTATTTGTACTGTCCTCTTCAGTGCATAGACCGTATAAGTCTGGCCAGCCCTATCCCCGCCTCCCAACCACCAACCCCACCTCCCACCACTGGCTCTGGTACAGACCGTATAAGTCTGCCCAGCACTATCCCTGCCTCCCTCCACCAGCTCTGGCACAGACTGTATAAGTCTGCCCAGTACTATCCTCGCCTCCCAACCACCAACCCCGCCTCCCAACCACCAGCTCTGGCACAGACCGTATAAGTCTGCCCAGCACTATCCTCGCCTCCCAACTACCAGTCCCGCCTCCCACCACCAATTCTGGCACAGACCATATAAGTCTGCCCAGTACTATCCTCGCCTCCCAACCACCAACCCCGCCTCCCAACCACCAGCTCTGGCACAGACCGTATAAGTCTGCCCAGCACTATCCTCGCCTCCCAATTACCAGTCCCGCCTCCCACCACCGGCTCTGGCACAGACCGTATAAGTCTGCCCAGCACTATCCCTGCCACCCACCACCGACTCTGGCACAGACCGTATAAGTCTGCCCAGCACTATCCCTGCCACCCACCACCGACTCTGGCACAGACCGTATAAGTCTGCCCAGCACTAGTCCCGCCTCCCAACAACCAGCCCCAGCACAGACCATATAAGTCTGCCCAGCACTAGCCCCGCCTCCCAACCACCAGCTCTGCCACCCATTCTAGGCTAAGCTCCTGAGGATCCCTTTCTTCTGCACAGGATTCCTTTAGATCTCCCTTTTAGTCAGTTCCTGAGAGTTAAAAAGCTGTATTCAGATGATCAAGATTGCAGGAATCAAAGATTTTTTTACAAAAATGATATCCTTTTAGACATATTAAAGAAGGTATGACAAAAGCGGAATGACAGCGGAGAAATCTTCAGAGTCAAATTAATAAAAATGCTAATAATGAAGTTGTCTGTACCTTATATTATGATCATTTATCACCAGACATTATTAATATATTAAGGAAACATTGGCCACTGATTCAAAACATTCCTCATTTTTCAATAGAGAGTTGCTAATAGCTTGTAAAGGCAATTGTTTGAATAAACTTTTTAATTCACTAGCCTGCTTATTTTCGAAGGAGATGGCCGTCCATCTTCCGACACAAATCGGGAGATGGCCGTCCATCTCCTAAACCCAGCCAAATCGGTATAATCGAAAGCCAATTTTGGCCAGCTTCAACTGCTTTCTGCCGCAGGACCAGCCAAAGTTGAAGGGGGCGTGTCGGCAGGGTACAGAAGGCGGGACAGGGGCGTGGTCACGAGATGGCCAGCTTCGGCCGATAATGGAAAAAAGAAGGCCGGCTCTGACGAGCACTTGGCCTGCTTCACTTGGTCCATTTATTTTTAGGACCAAGCCTCCAAAAAGTGCCCCAACTGACCAGATGACCACCAAAGGGAATCAGGGATGACCTCCCCTTACTCCCCCAGTGGTCACCAACCCCCTCCCACCCAAAAAAAAAATGTTTTAATATTTTTGTGCCAGCCTCAAATGTCATACCCAGCTCCCTGACAGCACTATGCAAGTCCCTGGAGCTGTTTTTAGTGGGTGCAGTGCACTTTAGGCAGGCGGATCCAGGCCCATCCCTCCTCCTACCTGTTACACTTGTGGTGGTAAATGGGAGCCCTCCAAAACCCACCACAAACCCATTGTACCCACATCTAGGTGTCCCCCTTCACCCATAAGGGCTATGGCAGTGGTGCACAGTTGTGGGTAGTGGGTTTGGGGGGGGGGTTGAGGGACTCAGCACACTAGGTAAGGGAGCTATGCACCTGGGAGCTTTTTCTGAAGTCCACTGCAGTGCCCCCTAGGGTGCCCGGTTGGTGTTCTGGCATGTGAGGGGGACCAGTGCACTACAAATGCTGGCTCCTCCCACGACCAAATGCATTGGATTTGGCCGGGTTTGAGATGGCCATCATTAGTTTCCATTATCGCCGGAAACCGATGGTGGCCATCTCTAACGCCGGCCCAAATGTTGAGATTTGGCCGGCCCCGACCGTATTATCGAAATGAAAGATGGCCGGCCATCTTGTTTCGATAATGCGGTCGGGTATGCCGCTTTACGGGGCCGGCCATATAGATGGCCGACCCCGTTCGATTATGCCCCTCTAGATCTGCTTTGTGTAAATCAATTATAGGACTTGCACAAAACTTGCACTAATCAGAGAACATCGAACTCATGTGCACAAGGTTTTCCACTGAGGAGTCTGAGCAGGAAAGCGTGTGGACACACATCTGCGCGTGTGCTGGAATGCATAGAATAATTGCGACGGTGAAATTATGAGCAGAATAACATTCCAGCACATGCGAAGAACGTGTGCTGAAATGAGTTTTTTTTCTGCTCAGACCCGGACACAGAACCATCGGCTCCTCTGTTCTGTCTGTTTTAAACCCATGCCGTTCTTGGAGACCACAAAAAGCTGGCGGGTCCCATTGGTTGCGGCTTTTATTTACTCTTTTGACTACAGGAATTGACTCGGACGTAAGAAATGTTTCTCTTAAGATGGAATTTCCTGACGCACCTTCTGCGAAACACGGTACGATATTGCTAATAGTTTATTGAGAAGCTGAATACGTTTCTCCGTCATTTTATTTTCAGCAGGTTTTTTTTAAGAAGCACTCATTTTATATATTATACTAGTAAAAAAGGCCCGTTTCTTAACGCAATGAAACGGGCGCTAGCAATGTAATGAGTTCCTGCCATTAATGTTTCCACGGTTGTATTCTGAATAAAATTGTTGTTTACATGTGTAAGATTTCTTTATATACAATAGTTTTTGTGTAAACTGTGTTACAATGTGGTAAAAGTTTTCCTTGTTCAGGCCCTTCAATCAGTTTAACAATCACATCAGAAGAGCTCCTTACTCCTGAGAATGCAACATACAGTTGCCCATGTGAAAGCCTGAGAGTGACAGTGTGTTTTACAGACAGTGTAAGAGAGAGATACACAGAGTGTGTGTGTGTGTGTGTGTGTGTGTGTGTGTGTGTGTGTGTGTGTGAGTGACAAAGTGATTAAATGTTTGTCTTCCCTTCCGTTCTGTGCACTTGCCTCCCCTGATGTTCATACCTCCCTGTATATGTGTGTGTGTGATGTGTGTGTGTGTGTGTGTGATGTGTGTGTGTGTGAGTGACAAAGTGATTAAATGTTTGTCTTCCCTTCCGTTCTGTGCACTTGCCTCCCCTGATGTTCATACCTCCCTGTATATGTGTGTGTGTGATGTGTGTGTGTGTGATGTGTGTGTGAGTGACAAAGTGATTAAATGTTTGTCTTCCCTTCCGTTCTGTGCACTTGCCTCCACTGATGTTCGTACCTCCCTGTATATGATTGTTTGTTAGAGATTCAATCCACTCCACTTCCCTCCTCCAAGTTCCGTTCTGTCTGATTGGTTCTTCGTTGACAGTGAGAGCCAATGAAACGCTGAAGTACAGACTTACAAACCCTACACTGCCACAGTGCCACGGAGTCAGCTTCAGAATGTTGGAGGTGCTTTTTGTTATATAGGATAAGTACATAAGTATTGCCATACTGGGAAAGACCAAAGGTCCATCGAGCCCAGCATCCTGTTTCCAACAGTGGCCAATCCAGGTCACAAGTACCCAATAGTAGTAACATTCCATGTAGAACCCCTAAGAAAAGCAAGATTCTAGAATTCTAAAGAATAACAAGATTCCATGCAGAATTTCAAAGTGTATAGCAACATTCCATTTAGAACCCTAAAGAGTAGCAAGATTCCATTCAGAATCCCAAGTACATAAGTATTGCCACACTGGGAAAGACCAAAGGTCCATCGAGCCCAGCATCCTGTTTCCAACAGTGGCCAATCCAGGTCACAAATACCCAGCAAGATCCCAAAAATGTACAAAACATTTTATACTGCTTATCCCAGAAATAGTGGACTTTCCCCAAGTCCACTTAATAATGGTCTATGGACTTTTCCTTTAGGAAGCCATCCAAACCTTTTTGATTATGTAGCAGGCATTCTAGTGTGTAATGATTAAAAAAAGAATAGTGGAGACATTAAGATCATTCAAGTCAATATGAGGAGCATTTCTGATAAAACATCTAAAACATCCAAAAATCGAGTGGTGAATATATTCATTTTCGAACCTGAAAAAAAGTCTACCTCTTTGGTTCGGAAATCGTTTTTTCCTTAGCGTCCCTCCGGACCGGCCCAGGATTGGACCGAAGGGTTGTGCACGCCTTCCAGCAGGTGGAGACTGAGAAACATCTGACTCTAGACAGCCAATAAGAGCCCTGGCCATGTGACCCTAGCCTCAGTATTCTCAGTCTCCAGCAGGCGGTAGAAGGTGAACCCATTAGTCTCTCTCTTTCTCTTTCTCTACTTAAAAAAAAAAAAATCGAAAATCGTTTTGTGCTCAGTGCACTTTTCTTTTGGGAACATGTTGGAAAATAAAATGTCCTAGAGAAAAATGCCCAAAAAACAGCCATTAGAGTATCCGGGGGCGGGCACCCCCACATAATAGATCATACAAAAGAAAACCCGACAAAAAAACCCAACAAAACAGACTAAAACCAAAACAGACCAGAAAAAAAAAACCTTCCCCCCCAAAAAACCCCACATCAAAACAACCCAAGACTCTTAATCCAGCTGGATTATGTTTTCAAGCAGATTTATGATTCTCACTAGATACCAAGTGTGGATAGTGAAGTCAAGCCGTAGGCAGGTGCCAGGACTTTCAAGTGACAAGCCATGGAATCTATTTCATCAGGCCCTTTTGTCGGGAGTCTATTTTGTCAGGGACTTTTATGTCGGGAACATTTTTTGTTTGGAGTTTTTTGGCTGGTTTCTTTTGAGCAGGTGCCCTGGGGGCCATCAGAAAACTGGCCACACAGACATCCCAGCAGAGCAGTGGGGCAACCTAGGGGGCGCTGCAGTGGACATCACATAAAAGGTCCCAGGTACACATATCACCATAACCCCCTTATATTGTATGGTCAGCCCTCCAGGAGTCGAAAAATACCTACTGTACCTCATTGTACACCACTACAATAGCCCTCAAGCTTGCAGGTGTCACCTATATGTTGGTACAGTAAGTATTTAGTGTTTTTCGGAGGGCTCACATGTTCCACCATAAGCGGAGGAGTAGCCTAGTGGTTAGTGCAGCAGACTGAGATCCTGGGGAACTGGGTTCAGTTCCCACTGCAGCTCCTTGCGACTCTGGGCAAGTCACTTAACCCTCCATTGCACAAGTGTACCAGTTAGAGTGGGATATTGGGCCTGGGTCCCCTTCTCTACAGTCCATTGCATTGAGCACTAGGCTACTCCTGGGACCTGCTTCCTGCTCTAATAGGAATGGCCATCACATCTGAAGTCATCATATCTGAGCCTGGTATATACTGTCACTGTCACATCTTAGGGAGCTGGAAGGGGGTCAGTGAGCACTGGGAGAGTAAGGGTGGCTATGCCTTAATTCCCAGTGGTCATTTAGAGCACTCCTAGTGGTTGTGAAGTGGATTTTGATTCTGAGGAACTGGGTTCGATTCCCACTGCAGCTCCTTGTGACTCTGTAGATGGAATGTTGCTACTATTGAGATTCTGTTGCTACTATTTGAGATTCTACATGGAATGCTAATGTTGCTATTCCACTAGCAACATTCCATGTAGAAGCCTGCCCTTGCAGATCAGCAACGCGGCTGCGCAGGCTTCTGTTTCTGTGAGTCTGACGTCCTGCACGTACATGCAGGATGTCAGACTCACAGAAACAGAAGCCTGCGCGGCCGCATTGCTGATCTGCAAGGGCAGGCTTCTACATAGAATGTTGCTAGTGGAGGAGTAGCCTAGTGGTTAGTGCAGTGGACTTTGATCCTGGGGAACTGGGTTCAATTCCCACTGCAGCTCCTTCTGACTCTGAGCAAGTCACTTAACCCTCCATTGCCCCTGGTACAAAATAAGTACTTGTATATCATATGGCAAGCGCTTTGATTATAACCACAGAAAGGCAGTATATCAAGTCCCATCCACTTAGTAATGATTCAAACAGGTCTAGCTAAAAAAAGTTTTAATTTTGGCTCCAGGTGTTTTCATTTTGTTCCATAATTGCAGAAAAACTTCTATCTTTTGGTGCCACCCAAGTCCCACCCACAACACCCCCCCCCCCCCAACACCCCCCCCCCCCCTTGAAATTTGGATGAACTGTGGAACAAAATGTATAAAATCAGGGTGTCAAAAATCACAATTTGGATGTTTTTGCGAGAAAATAATCCTACTGCTGACTTTTCTTTGATGTTTTTTTGTTTTGAAAATGAGCCCCTATATTTTAGGTATTCAATTGGTATATGTATTCTTACAAGATACACTTATTTTATGGTTTGGATTGTGGGAAATCTGCTTTTTTTTTTTTTTTCAGGTTCCATATACACTAAATCCTCACAGACGCCACTGCAGAAGGAACGAATTAAACCCTTCTACACCTCCTCAGACCTGGTGATCAAATTCCTGCCTTGTGCTGAGTCTCAAAGTCTTCTGTGCACTTCTCTATATCGGAGTGCAATGGCTAATTGCCTCATTACCAGTGATTTTAATTAGGGCTGTGGATTAATCACGTTAACTAATGTGATTAACGTGTTAAGTTTTGGTGCAATTACACATTTTAATTGAGTTAACAGTATTACTGTGTCAGGCTACTGTCTCCCTTCCCTTCCAGCATCACGTACTTGCCCGGGTCACGGGCAGTGTCTGCAGTAACATAACTGCTAATGCCTTGTAGTTCTAAGCGGTTAACAGAATAAGAACAAGAGAAAACTCCTGGAATAATCAAAGTTAAACTCAAAACAGTAAATACACCTTAGACCCAATATAACACAGGGTCCACATTTTTACACCATACACTACTACTACTACTTATCATTTCTAAAGTGCTACTAGAGACGTACGCAGCGCTGTACACTTGAACATGAAGAGACAGTCCCTGCTCGACAGAGCTTACAATCTAATTAGGACAGACAAACAGGACAAATAAGGGATAAGGACAAAGGGTAGCAAGATTCCAGAATCCAAAAGAGTAGCAAGATTCCGGAACCCAAAGAATAGCAAGATTCCAGAATCCCAAAGACTACTACTACTACTTATCATTTCTATAGCGCTACTAGGCGTACGCAGCGCTGAACACTTGAACATGAAGAGACAGTCCCTGCTCGACACAGCTTACAATCTAATTAGGACAGACAAACAGGACAAATAAGGGATAAGGACAAAGGGTAGCAAGATTCCGGAATCTGAAAGAGTAGCAAGATTCTGGAACCCAAAGAATAGCAAGATTCCAGAACCCAAAGACTACTACTACTACTTATCATTTCTATAGCACTACTAGGCGTACGCAGCGCTGAACACTTGAACATGAAGAGACAGTCCCTGCTCGACACAGCTTACAATCTAATTAGGACAGACAAACAGGAAAAATAAGGGATAAGGACAAAGGGTAGCAAGATTCCGGAATCTGAAAGAGTAGCAAGATTCTGGAACCCAAAGAATAGCAAGATTCCGGAACCCAAAGACTACTACTACTACTTATCATTTCTATAGCACTACTAGGCGTACGCAGCGCTGTACACTTGAACATGAAGCGACAGTCCCTGCTCGACAGAGCTTACAATCTAATTAGGACAGACAAACAGGACAAATAAGGGATAAGGACAAAGGGTAGCAAGATTCCAGAATCCAAAAGAGTAGCAAGATTCCGGAACCCAAAGAATAGCAAGATTCCAGAATCCCAAAGACTACTACTACTACTTATCATTTCTATAGCGCTACTAGGCGTACGCAGCGCTGAACACTTGAACATGAAGAGACAGTCCCTGCTCGACACAGCTTACAATCTAATTAGGACAGACAAACAGGACAAATAAGGGATAAGGACAAAGGGTAGCAAGATTCCGGAATCTGAAAGAGTAGCAAGATTCTGGAACCCAAAGAATAGCAAGATTCCGGAACCCAAAGACTACTACTACTACTTATCATTTCTATAGCACTACTAGGCGTACGCAGCGCTGAACACTTGAACATGAAGAGACAGTCCCTGCTCGACACAGCTTACAATCTAATTAGGACAGACAAACAGGAAAAATAAGGGATAAGGACAAAGGGTAGCAAGATTCCGGAATCTGAAAGAGTAGCAAGATTCTGGAACCCAAAGAATAGCAAGATTCCGGAACCCAAAGACTACTACTACTACTTATCATTTCTATAGCACTACTAGGCGTACGCAGCGCTGTACACTTGAACATGAAGCGACAGTCCCTGCTCGACAGAGCTTACAATCTAATTAGGACAGACAAACAGGACAAATAAGGGATAAGGACAAAGGGTAGCAAGATTCCAGAATCCAAAAGAGTAGCAAGATTCCGGAACCCAAAGAATAGCAAGATTCCAGAATCCCAAAGACTACTACTACTACTTATCATTTCTATAGCGCTACTAGGCGTACGCAGCGCTGAACACTTGAACATGAAGAGACAGTCCCTGCTCGACACAGCTTACAATCTAATTAGGACAGACAAACAGGACAAATAAGGGATAAGGACAAAGGGTAGCAAGATTCCGGAATCTGAAAGAGTAGCAAGATTCTGGAACCCAAAGAATAGCAAGATTCCGGAACCCAAAGACTACTACTACTACTTATCATTTCTATAGCACTACTAGGCGTACGCAGCGCTGAACACTTGAACATGAAGAGACAGTCCCTGCTCGACACAGCTTACAATCTAATTAGGACAGACAAACAGGAAAAATAAGGGATAAGGACAAAGGGTAGCAAGATTCCGGAATCTGAAAGAGTAGCAAGATTCTGGAACCCAAAGAATAGCAAGATTCCGGAACCCAAAGACTACTACTACTACTTATCATTTCTATAGCACTACTAGGCGTACGCAGCGCTGTACACTTGAACATGAAGCGACAGTCCCTGCTCGACAGAGCTTACAATCTAATTAGGACAGACAAACAGGACAAATAAGGGATAAGGACAAAGGGTAGCAAGATTCCAGAATCCAAAAGAGTAGCAAGATTCCGGAACCCAAAGAATAGCAAGATTCCAGAATCCCAAAGACTACTACTACTACTTATCATTTCTATAGCGCTACTAGGCGTACGCAGCGCTGAACACTTGAACATGAAGAGACAGTCCCTGCTCGACACAGCTTACAATCTAATTAGGACAGACAAACAGGACAAATAAGGGATAAGGACAAAGGGTAGCAAGATTCCGGAATCTGAAAGAGTAGCAAGATTCTGGAACCCAAAGAATAGCAAGATTCCGGAACCCAAAGACTACTACTACTACTTATCATTTCTATAGCACTACTAGGCGTACGCAGCGCTGAACACTTGAACATGAAGAGACAGTCCCTGCTCGACACAGCTTACAATCTAATTAGGACAGACAAACAGGAAAAATAAGGGATAAGGACAAAGGGTAGCAAGATTCCGGAATCTGAAAGAGTAGCAAGATTCTGGAACCCAAAGAATAGCAAGATTCCGGAACCCAAAGACTACTACTACTACTTATCATTTCTATAGCACTACTAGGCGTACGCAGCGCTGTACACTTGAACATGAAGCGACAGTCCCTGCTCGACAGAGCTTACAATCTAATTAGGACAGACAAACAGGACAAATAAGGGATAAGGACAAAGGGTAGCAAGATTCCAGAATCCAAAAGAGTAGCAAGATTCCGGAACCCAAAGAATAGCAAGATTCCAGAATCCCAAAGACTACTACTACTACGTATCATTTCTATAGCGCTATTAGACGTATGCAGCGCTGTACACTTGAACATGAAGCGACAGTCCCTGCTCGACAGAGCTTACAATCTAATTAGGACAGACAAACAGGGCAAATAAGGGATAAGGACAAAGAGTAGCAAGATTCCGGAATCCCAAAGAGTAACAAGATTCTGAAATCCCAAAGAGTAGATTCTGGAATCCCATAGACTACTACTACTACGTATCATTTTTATAGCGCTACTAGGCGTACGCAGCACTGTACACTTGAACATGAAGAGACAGTCCCTGCTCGGCAGAGCTTACAATCTAATTAGGACAGACAAACAGGACAAACAAGAGATAAGGGAATATTAAAGTGAGGATGATAAAATAAGGGTTAGGAGTTAAAAGCTTAGATTTGAAGACGGCCAAAGATGGAGCTTGATGTACCGGCTCAGGAAGTCTATTCCAGGCATGTGGTGCAGCAAGATAAAAGGAACGGAGCCTGGCGTTAGCGGTGGAGGAAAAGGGTGCCTCCAGGGACATGGAAATACCCAGTGTACCTGGATGTAACTCACTTTGCGCTACTACTGAAAAGGTGTGAGGAAAATCCAAATAAATAATAGAGCTATGAAGGCAAAAAAATAGAACTGGAAACCTCATGATGTCAGACTCTGCCTACGGCAATACAGAAACAAGTCCAAAAGATCAGAATACACATTTCCAAAACTTAATACAACAAAACAGCAAGGATGGCCTAGAAAGGGTCAGAGTAGTCCAAGGATGAGTGGAAAAAACTTGTAGACATTAATAAAGCACATTTTTTTTCAAGTAGACGTGTATATTGACTACTTTGTGAGAATT
Organism: Microcaecilia unicolor; assembly: GCF_901765095.1. Taxonomy (NCBI): domain Eukaryota; kingdom Metazoa; phylum Chordata; class Amphibia; order Gymnophiona; family Siphonopidae; genus Microcaecilia; species Microcaecilia unicolor. The sequence goes on from NC_044033.1 coordinate 10,287,758, forward strand.
TTGTTCTTCTTGTTTTGTCTACATTTCCATTAAAGGATAAACTTTTAAATGCCCAGTTGGGTATGTATGCTAATCTCAACTATGTTAAATGTTTCAGACATATCCATAGATATGTCTGAAGGCGGTAGAACGAGAGGACATGAAATGAGATTGAAGGGGGGCAGACTCAGGAAAGATGTCAGGAAGTATTTCTTCACGGAGAGGGTGGTGAACGCTTGGAATGCCCTCCCGCGGGAGGTGGTGGAGATGAAAACGGTAACGGAATTCAAACATGCGTGGGATAGGCACAAAGGAATCCTGTGCAGAAGGAATGGATCCACAGAAGCTAAGCTGAAATTGGGTGGTGGGGGGAAGAGGGGTTGGTGGTTGAGAGGCTAGGATGGGGGAGGGCAGACTTATACGGGGTCTGTGCCGGAGCCGGTGATGGGAGGCGGGACTGGTGATTGGGAGGCGGGAAATACTGCTGGACAGACTTATACGGTCTGTGCCCTGAAAAAGACAGGTACAAATCAAGGTAAGGTATACACATATGAGTTTATCGTGGGCAGACTAGATGGACCGTGCAGGTCTTTTTCTGCCGTCATCTACTATGTTACGTATGTTATCTATCTGCTCCCATGATATAACTGAATTCTATTATTCTGTCTTGCAAATCAAAGCCACATTGGACCCAACTTTGCTTGGGATAATGTAGGTTATAAAGGGTCTGTGTTACCTGCACTGGCTCCCGCACCCCAGGGTTCAGTAAAAGGCTGCACGTTTTGTTGATAAATCAAATGGACTTTATTATACGTTGAAAGTGAATTTGGTCAGAACACAGGAAAATGAACATCCTGCTTTAGTAAATGAGTCCAGAGTTGACTCTTCCGTTGCTTCTCGTTTCTTCCATTTTGCAATTTCAATAATCGATTTCAAATGAAGAATATGAATCATTATTATTATTATTATTATTAACATTTGTATAGCGCTACCAGACGCACGCAGCGCTGAACACCTGACATAGAGAGACAGTCCCTGCTCAATAGAGCTTACAATCTAAAAATAATACAGATAGACCAGACAATTAAGGGCGAGGGAAGAACTGGGTGAGAAGGAACAAGGGAGGGCAATTGAGTAGTGGTTAGGAGCCAAAAGCAGTGGTCAAAAGGTGGGTTTTCAGCATAGATTTGAAAAAAGGTAGAGATGGAGCTAGGCGTAAAGGCTCAGGAAGTCCATTCCAGGCATAAGGTGCCACGAGGGAAAAGGAATGTAGCCTGGAATTAGCAGTGGAGTTGAAGGGGGACGACAAGTGAGATTTGTCCAGTCCACATTTTCCGATTGCAGCCATTCATGGCCCTCCCTAGTTCATCGAAAACACTGGATGGGTCACTGGGCAAACTGGGTGGGCACATGTTCTGTAGTCTCCACAACCCCCCCCCCCCTTACCAAGTCAAATGTTTACAGTACATACCTGTGCTGGTGGGGTTCCCCAAGCCCCACCAGCTGCAGGAGTCCTTCGGCGGCAAAAACAGCTCCCTCTCCTTCTTGCTCCAACTGGCAGCACGTTCCATGTGCTGCCACTGCCCCCGCCTCTTTGTGCATGCTTGGTTTTCACACATGCATGAAAAAGTGAGCATGTGTGGCGGCAGGAAACCAGCATGATGGCAGCTTGCAGACACTGCTGTTGGCTGAAGCAAGTAGGAAAGGGAGCCGTTCTTGCCGCTGATAGAACCCCTGTAGCTGGTGGGGCTTGGGGATCCCCACCAGACAATAATGCAAGAATTTTGGGTGGCCTGAGCCCAAAGTGAGTGCACCCATTTTATGCTGCTTATCTTAGAAATCAGTGGGTTTTATCTAAGTCCATTTTAATAATGGTCTATGGACTTTTCCTTTAGGAAAACATCCAAACCTTTTTAAACCCTGCTAAGCTAACCACCATTTTCTGGCAATGAATTCCAGAGTTTATTTACATGTTGAGTGAAGAAAATTTTTCTCAGATTCGTTTTAAATTTACTACTTTATAGCTTCATCGTGTGCCCCCTAGTCCTAGTATTTTTGGAAAGCGTGAACAGACGCTTCACATCTACCCGTTCCATTCCACTCATTATTTTATAGACCTCTTATCATATCTCCCCTCAGCCGCCTTTTCTCCAAGCTGAAGAGCCCTAGCCGCTTTAGCCTTTCCTCATAGGGAAGTCGTCCCATCCTTTTTATCATTTTCGTCGCCCTCCTCTGCACCTTTTCTAATTCCACTATATCTTTTTTGAGATGCGGTGACCAGAATTGAACACAATATTCGAAGTGCAGTCGCACCATGGAGCGATGCAAAGGCATTATAACATCCTCATTTTTGTTTTCCATTCCTTTCCTAATACCTAACATTCTAGTTAGTCCTTTGGGTGCTAACTGTGTATTTTCAGTGGTATTATCTGGTTAAGTGCTGTTGAAAATGCCTAGTAAATCCTGGTCAGGTGATTTAAATGGCCAAGAACATCTCCTGGCCATTTAAATAATTTTGAATATTACACTCAGCCATAGTGGGACTTAAAACTGTAACCCTTGGATCTCTGCTCTGGTATTCAGCTGGAGGCTGTAACCATTAGACTACTGCTCCACACAGATATCTGACATTTCTTTGATGCACAAAGACATCCAGGACCTTCGTTGTGCCCCGTTCATAGTTTAAACGTTTCAAGCGGGACGTCCATATGAGAAATGGGCATAAATATCTGACATACAGACTTGGAGATCCATATTCTGAGTTGGTCGTTTCTAACATTCTGCTTTATGTATCTTTATAAACTGCCAGCACAAAGCCTGCAGAAAACACGGCTTTCCGTTCACGCAAGAGTGTTATTCGAATTTTTCTGTTTAATATATAGGAGTTACGGACCAAGAAAGGGATCTGGGTGTCGTCGTCGATAATACACTGAAACCTTCTGCTCAGTGTGCTGCTGCGGCTAAGAAAGCGAATAGAATGTTGGGTATTATTAGGAAAGGTATGGAAAACAGGTGTGAGGATGTTATAATGCCGTTGTATCGCTCCATGGTGCGACCGCACCTTGAGTATTGTGTTCAATTCTGGTCGCCGCATCTCAAGAAAGATATAGTAGAATTGGAAAAGGTGCAGCGAAGGGCGACTAAAATGATAGCGGGGATGGGACGACTTCCCTATGAAGAAAGACTAAGGAGGCTAGGACTTTTCAGCTTGGACAAGAGACGGCTGAGGGGAGACATGATAGAGGTATATAAAATAATGAGTGGAGTGGAACAGGTGGATGTGAAGCGTCTGTTTACGCTTTCCAAAAATACTAGGACTAGGGGGCATGCAATGAAACTACAGTGTAGTAAATTTAAAACAAATCGGAGAAAGGTTTTCTTCAACCAACGCATAATTAAACTCTGGAATTCGTTGCCGGAGAATGTGGTGAAGGCGGTTAGCTTAGCAGAGTTTAAAAAGGGGTTAGACGGTTTCCTAAGGGACAAGTCCATAAACCACTACTAAATGGACTTGGAAACAATCCACAATTCCAGGAATAACATGTATAGAATGTTTGTACGTTTGGGAAGCTTGCCAGGTGCCCTTGGCCTGGATTGGCCACTGTTGTGGACAGGATGCTGGGCTCGATGGACCTTTGGTCTTTTCCCAGTGTGGCATTACTTATGTAAGGTTATTTTTGATCTTGCTCCACTATACTTATTAAATCACGTGGATGGGCATAATCGAACGGGGACGACTATCTCTAAGGGCGCCCATCTCTAAGGACGTCCCGGCGAAGGGGCGGGGAAACCACTATTATTGAAGCAAGATGGGCGTCCATCTTTTGTTTCGATAATTCAGTCAGGGACTCCAAAATGTCAATATTTAGGTCGACCTTAGAGATGATCGACCTTAGAAATAGTCGTCCCCGGTTTTCGGCCATAATGGACAACGAGGACGCCCATTTCAAAAATGACCAAATCCAAGCCATTTGGTTGTGGGAAGGAGCCAACATTCGTAGTGCAATGGCCCCCCTCACATGCCAGGACACCAACCGGGCACCCTAGGGGGCACTGCAGTGGACTTCACAAATTGCTCCCATGTGCATAGCTCCCTTACCTTTGGTGCTGAGCCCCCCAACCCCCCCCCAACCCCACTCCCCACAACTGTACACCACTACCATAGCTCTTATGGGTGAAGGGGAGCACTTACATGTGAGTACAATGGGTTTCGCATGGGTTTTAAAGGGCTCACCTTTACCAGCACAAGTGTAACAGGGAGGGGGATGGGCCTGGGTCCGCCTGCCTGAAGTTCACTGCACCCACTAAAACTGTTCCAGGGGCCTGCATACTGCTGTCATGGAGCTGGCTATGACATTTGAGGCTGGCATAGAGGCTGGCAAAAAAAACTTTTAAAGCTTTTTTTTAGGGTGGGAGAGGGTTGCTGACCACTGGGGAATAAGGGGAGGTCATCCCCAATTCCCTCAGGTGGTCATGTGGTCAGTTTGGGCACCTTTTTTAGGCTTGGTCGTGAAAAATAAATGGACCAAGTAAAGTCGACCAAATGCTCGTTCCATTATCGACCGAGGTCGCCCATCTCTTAAGCACGCCCCAGTCCCGCCTTCGCTACGTTTCCGACATGCCCCTGTGAACTTTGGTCATCCCCGCAATGGACTGCAGTTGTGGACGCCCAACATCGCTTTCCATTATGCCGATTTGGGCGACCCTGAGAGAAGGACGCCCATCTCCCGATTTGTGTCGGAAGATGGGCGCCCTTCTCTTTCGAAAATGCCCCTGTTTGTATTTTCAGTGACAACTAGAGTCACAAGAACAGTTAACTTGTTTACTTTTCCATCTTTAAAGAGCAAGAAGAGACTTAAGTTATTAGATCATTTGTTTTCATTTCAGGCAGCAAAATTGGATAAGGACGTTTTTAAATCTTGTATTATCTGCTATAGATTACAGGCATTTTAGAAGTCAAATTAAGACACATGTTCTGAATTTCAGAGAGTGATGATGTGTGAGATGGATTTGATTGCATTATTTGTTTTATCCTGATAATGTATTTTTCTGATTATGTCCAGCTTCTTATGATGTAATCTGCATAGAACCATCAGGTTATCTGCAGAATATGAAATACATTATGTTATGTTTTGTTCTTTGAAGGATTCTAACATGTGTCCCTTGAAACAGCTACATCAGCAAAACTTCAGTGCATAGTCCGGGAAATGTGGATTATTTGGCTGGTGTTTGGCTCGACAAGCTGTGGGGTCCAATTACAAAGGTGCAAAAGGAAAATAAAAGGTTTTAATGAAATCTCTCTGCTCATACATCTACCATAGTCTTGAATGCAAAGGTGCAGAAGCATTTTTAGCGTGTGGAAACAATGAATATGTACTAAACCCTATTTATTTATTTAGATTTTGCTCCCACCTTTTTCAGTAGTAGCTCAAGGTGAGTTACATTCAGGGACTCTGGATATTTCTCTGTCCCAGGAGGGCTCACAATCTAAGTTTGTACCTGAGGTAATGGAGGGTTAAGTGACTTGCCCAAGATCACAAGGAGCAGCAGTGGGATTTGAACCGGTCACCTCTGGATTGCAAGACTGGTGCTGTAACCACTAGGCCACTCCTCCACCCAAAAGAATCTTGTTACCCTTTGGGGTTCTACATGGAATGTTGCTATGCTTTGAAATTCTATATGGAATCTTGTTATTCTTTAGAATCTTTATTTATTCAGATTTTGCTCCCACCTTTTTCAGTAGTAGCTCAAGGTGAGTTACATTCAGGTACTCTAGATATTTCTCTGTCCCAGGAGGTCTCACAATCTAAGTTTGTACCTGAGGCAATGGAGGGTTAAGTGACTTGCCCAAGAGCACAGGGAGCAGCAGTGGGATTTGAACCGGCCACCTCTGGCTTGCAAGACTGGTGCTTTAAACACTAGGCCACTCCTACTACTAGTTAGCATTTCTAAAGCGCTACTAGGGCTATGCAGCACTATACAATTTAACAGAGAAGGACAATCCCTGCTCAAAGGAGCTTACAATCTAAAGGACAAAGTGTGCAGACAGTCAAATTGGGGCAGTCTAGATTTCCTGGATAGAGGTACAATGGTTAGGTGCCGAAAGCAACATTGAAGAGGTGGGCTTTGAGCAAGGATTTGAAGATGGGCAGGGAGGGGGCTTGGCGTATGGGCTCAGGAAGTTTATTCCAAGCATAGGGTGAGGCGAGGCAGAAAGGGCGGAGCCTGGAGTTCGCAGTGGTGAAGAAGGGTACTGAGAGGAAGGATTTGTCCTGTGAGCGGAGGTTACGGGTAGGAGCGTAAGGGGAGATGAGGGTAGAGAGGTAATGAGGGGCTGCAGACTGAGTGCATTTGTAGGTGAGAAGGAGAAGCTTGAATTGTATGCGGTACCTGATCGGAAGCCAGTGAAGTGACTCGAGGAGAGGGGTGATATGAGCATATCGGTCAAGGTGGAAGATAAGATGCGCAGCAGAGTTCTGAATGGACTGAAGGGGGGATAGATGGTTAAGTGGGAGGCCAGTGAGGAGTAGGTTGCAGTAATCAAGGTGAGAGGTGATGAGAGAGTGGATGAGAGTTCGGGTGGTGTGCTCAGAGAGGAAAGGGCGAATTTTGCTGATGTTATAGAGAAAGAAGCGACAGGTCTTGGCTGTCTGCTGGATATGCGCAGAGAAGGAGAGGGAGGAGTCGAAGATGACTCCGAGGTTGCGGGCAGATGAGACGGGGAGGATAAGGGTGCCATCCACTGAGATAGAGAGTGGAGGGAGAGGAGAAGTGGGTTTGGGTGTAAAGACAATAAGCTCGGTCTTGGCCATATTCAGTTTCAGGTGGCGGTTGGACATCCAGGCGGCAATGTCGGATAAGCAGGCCGATACTTTGGCCTGGGTTTCCGCGGTGATGTCTGGTGTGGAGAGATAAAGCTGGGTGTCATCAGCATACAGATGATATTGGAAACCATGAGATGAGATCAGTGAGCCCAGGGAAGAGGTGTAGGTTGAAAAAAGAAGGGGTCCAAGGACAGATCCCTGAGAAACTCCAACAGAGATCGGGATGGAGGTGGAGGAAGATCCATGAGAGTGTACTCTGAAGGTACAGTGGGAGAGATAAGAGGAGAACCAGAGGGAGTGGAAAACATGAAAAAGGACCTACGGAAGCTAGAAGAATGGTCTAAGGTTTGGCAATTAAAATTCAATGCGAAGAAATGCAAAGTGATGCACTTAGGAAGTAGAAATCCACGGGAGACGTATGTGTTAGGCGGGAGAGTCTGATAGGCACGGACGGGGAGAGGGATCTTGGGGTGATAGTATCTGAGGACCTGAAGGCGACGAAACAGTGCAACAATGCGGTGGCCGTAGCTAGAAGATTGCTAGGCTGTATAGAGAGAGGAGTGACCAGCAGAAGAAAGGAGGTTTTAATGCCCCTGTATAAGACGTTGGTGAGGCCCCACCTGGAGTATTGTGTTCAGTTTTGGAGGCCGTATCTTGCTAAGGATGTAAAAAGAATTGAAGCGGTACAAAGAAAAGCTACGAGGATGGTATGGGATTTGCGTTACAAGACGTATGAGGAGAGACTTGCTGAACTAAACATGTATACTCTGGAGGAAAGGAGAAACAGGGGTGATATGATACAGACATTCAAATATTTGAAAGGTATTAATCCACAAACGAACCTTTTCCGGAGATGGGAAGGTGGTAGAACGAGAGGACATGAAATGAGATTGAAGGGGGGCAGACTCAAGAAAAATGTCAGGAAGTATTTCTTCACGGAGAGAGTAGTGGATGCTACCCGCGGGAGGTGGTGGAAATGAAAACGGTAACAGAATTCAAACATGCGTGGGATAAGCATAAAGGAATCCTGTGCCGAAGGAATGGATCCTCAGGAGCTTAGTCAAGATTGGGAGGCGGGGCTGGTGGTTGGGAGGCGGGGATAGTGCTGGACAGACTTGTACGGTCTGTGCCAGAGCCGGTGGTTGGGAGGCAGGGCTGGTGGTGGGGAGGATAGTGCTGGGCAGACTTATACTGTCTGTGCCTGTGCCAGAGCCGGTGGTTGGGAGGCAGGGCTGGTGGTGGGGAGGTGAGCATAGAGCGGGGCAGACTTATACGGTCTGTGCCCTGAAGAGCACAGGTACAAATCAAAGTAGGGTATATACAAAAAGCAGCAAATATGAGTTATCTTGTTGGGCAGACTGGATGGACCGTGCAGGTCTTTTTCTGCCGTCATCTACTATGTAACCAGGAAAGAACTCAGTTACATTCCATATAGAATCTCAGATAGTAGCAACAGAATCTCAAATAATTTATTTGGATTTTGCTCACACCTTTTTCAGTAGTAGCTCAAGGTGAGTTGCATTCAGGTAGTCTGGCTATTTCTCTGTCCCAGGAGGGCTCACAAAGGGTTAAGTGACTTGCCCAAGATCACACGGAGCAGCAGTGGGATTTGAACCAGCCACTTCTGGATTGCAAGACTGGTGCTATAACCACTAGGCCACTCCTCCATTAAGGCTAGAGATGCCCCTATATTTCTATGGTTGTCTCTAGCATTTAGCATGCACTAATAACATAGTAACATAACATAGTAGATGACGGCAGAAAAAGACCTGCACAGTCCATCCAGTCTGAACAACAAGATAACTCATATTTGCTGCTTTTTGTGTATACCCTACTTTGATTTGTACCTGTGCTCTTCAGGGCACAGACCGTATAAGTCTGCCCAGCACTATCCCCGCCTCCCAACCACCTGCCCCTCCTCCCAACCACCGGCTCTGGCACAGACCGTATAAGTCTGCCCAGCTCTATCCTCACCTCCCAACCACCAGCCCTGCCTCCCAACCACCGGCTCTGGCACAGACCGTACAAGTCTGTCCAGCACTATCCCCGCCTCCCAACTACCAGTCCCGCTGCCCACCACCGGCTTAGCGTGTGCTAAAAATGCTACTGTGCCCTTGTAAAAGTCCCCGTAAGTGCCTTTATAATTATAAGTCTTTTCAGCATTCAAGGTTACAGTAGATGTATGAGCAGAGAGATTGCATTATAAAAAGTTTTTGCACATTTGGTTTTTGAGTGAACATTTTGAACATTTTCCCCCGGATTCTATAAAAGTTGCCAAAATTCAGACACCCCAAATTGGGGTCCATTTAATAACAGTCTATGGACGTTTCCTTTAGGAAGCCGTCCAAACCTTTTTAAAACTCTGCTAAGCTAACCACCTTTACCACATTCTTTGGCAACGAATTCCAGAGTTTAATTACACGTTGAGTGAAGAAAAACTTTCTCAGATTCATTTTAAATTTACTACATTGTAGCTTCATTGCATGCCCCCTAGTCCTAGTATTTTTGGAAAGTGTAAACAGACGCTTCACATCTACCCGTTCAACTCCACTCATTATTTTATAGACCTCTATCATATCTCCCCTCAGCCGCCTTTTCTCCAAGCTAAAGAGCCCTAGCCGCTTTAGCCTTTCCTCATAGGGAAGTCGTCCCATCCCCTTTATCATTTTCGTCGCCCTTTTCTGCACCTTTTCTAATTCCACTATATCTTTTTTGAGATGCGGCGACCAGAATTGAACACAATATTCGAGGTGCGATTCGTGGAGCGATACAAAGGCATTATAACATCCTCATTTTTGTTTTCCATTCCTTTCCTAATAATACCTAATATTCTATTTGCTTTCTTAGCCGCAGCAGCACACTGAGCAGAAGGTTTCAACGTATCATCAATGAGGACGCCTAGATCCCTTTCTTGGTCCGTGATTCCTAATGTGGAACCTTGCATGACGTAGCTATAATTCTGGTTCCTCTTTCCCACATCACTTTGCACTTGCTCACAGCTTGTGGATTAATCAAGCAGTACTCCAGTGCTATAGTTCTTTCTGCGGAATGAATCCTGTTGTTTCCATATCTCAGATTTCTAGTAATCCCACACTTTAATATATTGCCTTCATTTGAAAAATCATAACGAGTGGCAAGTAAAGCTCTTGCCACGTGGTCATTTGGGGGGGGGGGAGCCCATACCGCCTGGCAGTAACCCGATTACCGCCAGATACACTCCAGTGCTACAAAAAGAAATTTTTGTAGCGCCGGACATGACGAGGCGCTAGGAGTGGAAAGTACCACCGGGTTGCTGGGGTAGCCCAGCGGTCCGTCCTGTACAGTGAGCGGTAAACCCACGTTGGACTTACTGTTGCTTAGTAAAAGGAACCCTCAGTGCTGAATTGTGTCGAATTTTCCTTTTATGGTTTCGTAAATGATGTGCACTTTGACCTCTAGCACTTTTCAGTTGTTTTAAAGGTCTTATTCGCCACTTAGCCAACAGGCTCATAAGTGCTGCAGTTTGCCTGATGCTGAATTGACAATAAAAGTGACCTGTGATTTCTGAGATTCACCCCTCATACGCCATTATTATGATTATTTTGTTATGTTTTGGCTGTGTTTGGGGAGTGTTTTGTGATTCGCTTAAATGAACCCACAGATATTTACTCCCCCTAAGAAGTGGGGGGGGGGAGGGAAATTCAGAAAATGTTGTTCAAGGTTAGTTGATGGGCTGAGCCACAGTAACCCAGTATCCTGCAAAGGGTCCTCTACGCGTGACGACCTTTACAGAACAGATGCTTAGCACCCATATCACATCTGGTGTAAATGCTGGCACCCAACTAATGGCAATTAGACGCAGGGGCAGACTGACCATTCATACTCCAGGGCCCAGTGCAGTTGGGGGGGCTCAGTACCTCTTCCCCACATGTACGACATCTCTCAGTTCTCCATCCCTGAGTCCAGGACTGCCCCTCCTTACCTCAAAAGTCCCCTTCTCCATACAGGGCCCCAGCAGCCGCTGACCAGAGAACCTTCTCTCTGCAGCAGCCCGCCCCTTTCTGTCTTAACTTCCTGCTTCTACAAGGGTGGTTGTGGCAGAGAGGTTCCAGTCAGCAGCAGACAGTCAGGGCCCTCTATGAAGAAAAGGACTTTTGAGGTAAACGCGAGGGGAGAGAGCCAGGGACAGAGGAGAGAGGGCGAGATGTTGGGTTTGGGAGGGGGGAGAGATGTTGGACATGGGGAAGGGAAGGAGGAGGCAGAGATGGTGGAGCTGTGGAGGGGGGCAGAGATGATGCATGGAGGGGAGGGAGACAGAATTAGAGGGAGAGATGTTGCATCAGAGAGGAAGAGGAGAAAGATGTTGGAACTGGGGAGGGATGTGGGATCCAGGGGCGGAGGGGGGGCTATGACACTCTTATTGCCTGGGGGCCCAGATCCCCATCAGCCACCCCTGGTTAGACTGGTTATTCTATAACATCGCGCCTAAATCCTTGGAATGCCCCTGACCCACCCATGCCCCTCCCATGGCCACACCCCCTTTGGAGCTACACACCTTAAAATTTAGCCACGATGTTATAAGGCATAGGACAGATCTGTGCAGAACTCCTAATTAGAACAGAAGAGTAGCCATACTGGGTCCATCTAGCGCAGTATCTTGTTTCCAAACAGTGGCCAAGCCAAGTCACAAGTACCTGGCAGAAACTCAATTAGTAGCAACATTCCATGTAGAACCCCCAAAGAATAGCAAGATTTTGGAATCCTAAAGAGCGGCAAAATTCCATGCGGAATCTCAAAGAGTAGCAACATTCCATGTAGACCCCCAAAGAATAGCAAGATTCTGGAATCCTAAAGAGTAACAAGATTCCATGCAGAATCTTGAGTAGAGAGGTGTGGTAGCCGTGTTAGTTCACTTTTAAAGGTAATCAATAGAAATAAAACATGGAAAAGAAAATAAGATGATACCTTTTTTATTGGCCATAACTTAATACATTTCTTGATTAGCTTTCGAAGGTTGCCCTTCTTGGTCAGATCGGAAATAAGCAAATGTTGGTAGATGACAGTATATATAAGTGAAACATCAAAGCATTTCAGTGACAGTCTAACAGGATGGGGGTGGATAGGTGAGAGACAGGAAGAGTGACAGGGAGATATGCATTGAGACAGGAGGGTGACAAAGCAGTACAATTTTATGGTTTCTAATGGGCTAGAAAACCCAGATCTTTGTTAAGTCCTGTCTGGTGGGTGTCAAAATATTTAATCATTCTGACTGCAAAGGTCTTACGTTCCTGTATTGTTTTAAAGTTCCCTTTTAAGACTCTTACCATGAAGCCACTGGTACAGTGTTCTGGTTTTGTACAGTGCTGCCCCACAGGCGTGACACCTTTTTTGGTACTGGCATTTTTCATATGCTGTCTATGTAAATTAAATCAGTCAGATGCTAAAGAAGAGATTTAAAATTTCCCTCCACAGAGGTGAGGGGTGTTGCCGTCGCTGTCACCAGAGGAGGCCCCTTTCTTGGTGGAAATGAAACAGGTACAACAGCAGCCGTGACACATCTGTACAGCAAACAGAGCTGCCCTCTGGCAGTGCCCTGAACAACTGGCTGCAGCTTCTCCAATTTAATAAGTGAGGCTCGGTTTTTAAATTCCCAGAGCAGGAATATATTGCAAAACGTATTAAAATGCCTCACCGTCCTGGGACCTTATTAAAGATTTTCTTAGCATTCCTAATATAGTTAGAGAAGAGAATATTGTATTATTATAGAGCACCAGCTGGATAGAGTAGGACACCAAATAGTTAGAGGGAAGAATGTTAAAGCATATTTTTTTGTTACATTTGTACCCTGCACTTTCCCACTCATGGTAGGCTCAATGCAGCTTACATGGGGCAATGGAGGGTTAAGTGACTTGCCCAGAGTCACAAGGAGCTACCTGTGCCTGAAGTGGGAATCGAACTCAGTTCCTCAGCACCAAAGTCAACCACCCTAACCACTAGGCCACTCCTCCACTGTTGCTACTATTTGAGATTCTACATGGAATGTTGCTTTTCCACTAGAAGTCGGCCCTTGCAGATCACCAATGTGGCCGTGCAGGACGTCAGACTCACAGAAACAGAAGCCTGCGCAGCCTTCTACATGGAATGTTGCTAGTGGAATAGCAACATTCCATGTAGAATCTCCAACAGTAGCAACATTCCATGTAGAATCTCCAATAGTAATGTTAATATGTGTCCCAGCTTGAGACCCATCCACTGGAATAGTGGTGGGCCGAGTTACATAGCTTAAACTGCTGAAAAGCACTGGCTAGGCCTGAAAATCTGATGATGGCCTTGTAGCTGAGCGCCAGCGAAAGCAGGGCCGCTTGGTGAGCCTTATTAAAAAAATTGTGTGATAGTCAAATACAGTGTAAGAGCTAAGATGGAGGAATTAATGGCAAGGATTGTAAGAAATTTGGTTCATAAGATGGAGTCTGTCTTTGTAAAGATGGCACCCAGAATCACAAGATATAAAACTGATCTCTCCATATTAGGAAAGATGTTTACAAGACAGGAAACCTGACCTGTGGTTAAGTATGATTCACAGATGAAAAAAAGAGGGGAAAAAAAGTCTCTCTCCATTGAATTGTATGTACAGCAAATACTAGATGAGAAATGTAAATCTGAATAGAGTTCGGAGTCCTTCCCCAACGCTACTCAGAGGGCAAAGCTACGGTCGGTTGAACTGAGAATCTGACTGATGTGTGTACCAGCTTGAAGTTTCAATTGGTGAGAATAAAGACTATTTCTATCACTTATACAAGTGGTGTTCGCATAAGTAGATTATCTTTTAAACTCCAGTACATTATGTGGGAGAATAGATGCACTAAAATGCCCTTGGGAATTAGGAGCCAGAAAACAGAGGTCATATTTAAGAGACTTATTATGAGCCTTCTGAAACCCTCTCTCCACCTCCGTGGGCAAGGGTCCTGCGGGGGTCTAGAGAGGGGTAATTAAAAACAGTATCTATTTTATTTTTGTTACATTTGTACCCCGCACTTTCCCACTCATGGCAGGCTCAATGTGGCTTACATGGGGCAATGGAGGATTAAGTGACTTGCCCAGAGTCCCACTAGCAACATTCCATGTAGAAGTCAGCCCTTGCAGATAACCAATGTGGCCGCGCAGGCTTCTGCTTCTGTGAGTCTCGCAGAAACAGAAGCCTGTGCAGCCTTCTACATGGAATGTTGCTAGTGGAATAGCAACATTCCATGTAGAATCTCCAATAGTATCTATTTTATTTTTGTTACATTTGTACCCTGCGCTTTCCCACTCATGGCAGGCTCAATGCGGCTTACATGGGGCAATGGAGGGTTAAGTGACTTGCCCAGAGTCACAAGGAGCTGCCTGTGCCTGAAGTGGGAATCGAACTCAGTTCCTCAGGACCAGAGTTGTATACTTAGATAAGAGACCAGTTTGAAAGGCTAGACTAGACTATGGTACGTACAACCAAATAAAAGCATACTCGTTCAGTCTTCCTGGCAGGGGCGTAGCCAGACAACAGACTTTGGGTGGGCCTAGGCAAGAAGTGGGTGGGCACCAAGTGTTCTCCCCCCCCCCCCCCCAAACTACCACCCCAAAAATATCTCAGCTGGCAGTAAAACGCTTCTTTCCACCTTGACAGTCTGCAGCAGGCATGTACTGAAAACTGAGCATGCGCAGGTGCCGTTATTGTGGAGAGTAGCGTTTTCGTTACCATCAGGGGGAAATCTTGAGCTGGCCGAGCTTGGGATCCCCACCAGGTACCGCTAAACGTGTGCTACTGTTAGGCGGGCCTGAGCCCTAAGTGGGTGGGCCCTGTCCCACCCGGGCCCACCTGTGGCTACGCCACTGCTTCCTGGAACTTGCCAACCTCAAATACTTGGCATTTGTAGGACTGTACGCTTTATTTTCAAAGGAGACAATTCACAGAATTTCTCTTTCAAAATAAAGTGTGCGGAGGTGAGGAAGAAATAATAGAACCACGGGCCAAGAGTGTAAGTCCTCCAGGAACAAGGCGGTACCTAGTGTACCTGCATGTATTAACTAGATCCAAAAAAAAAAAATACACAAATAGATATTCAAAGGATTTATGATCCTAATTTTGAGAGCTATGGTTCTAATTTAGCCTTTTGGAAAATATACTAGGGCTACGTAAGTACATAAGTATTGCCACACTGGGACAGACCGAAGGTTCATCAAGCCCAGCATCCCGTTTTCAACAGTGGCCAATCCAGGTCACAAGTACCTGGCAAGATCCCCAAAAAAGTACAAAACATTTTATGCTGCTTATCTAAGCAGTGGATTTTCCACAAGTCCATTTTATCAATGGTCTATGGACTTTTTCTTTAGGAAGCCATCCAAACCTTTTTTAAACCCTGCTAAGCTAACCGCCTTTACCACATTCTCTAAACCAACTTGCTCAGTGGTTCACAGTGTTAATATGCAATCTTTTGTCTGATTTTTATTTATAGACACCTGATCTACTATGGTCTCTTTTGCAACCTTGCTGTCGGGATACCCTATCTTCCCTCTTTTGGTGATATCTTTCAAAGATCCCTTGGTCCGAACCATGTGTTTTTGAATGACTGTTGGCCTTCTACTAGGTTCTAGTTAAAAACTGCTCAATCTCCTTTTTAAATGCTGATACCAGCTTGGTCCCACCCTGGCTAAGGTGGAGTCCATCCTTCTGGAATAGGCTCCCCCTTCTACAGAATGTTGCCCAGTTCCTTACAAATCTAAAACCCTCATCCCTGCACTATCGCCTCATCCACGCAGTGAGACTCCGGAGTTCTGCCTATCTCTTGGGCCCTGCGCATGGAATGGGTAGCACTTCAGAAATGCTACCCTAGAGATTCTGTATTTGAGCTTTCTACCTAAGAACCTAAATTTGGCTTCTAGAACCTCTCTTCCGCATTTTCCTATGTTATTGGTAGCCACATGAACCAAGACAGCTGGCTCCTCTCCAACACTATCTAAAATCCTATCAAGGTGATGCGTGAGGTCTTCCACCTTCGCACCAGGCAGGCAAGTCACCAGGCGATCCTGAAGTCCACCACCTACCCAGCTATCTATATGCCTAATAATCAAATCACCAACTACAACAGCCGTCCTAACCCTTCCCTGCTGGGCAGTTGTTCCTGGAGACACATCCTCGGTGCCAGAGGATATTGCATTCCCTGGTGTGCTGGTCCTGCTACAAGATTACTTCCAGTTGCACCAGGGTGATGGTCTCCTTTTAGAAGACCTCCAAGGCATCACAGGGGCTGCCAGATTGGAGGTGGGACTTCTCTACAACATCCCTGTAGGCCTCCTCTATGTGCCTCTCTGTTTTCCGCAGCTCCTCCAAGTCTACTACTCTACTACTCTAGCAGAGTCATGGAATCGGAGGTAGGGTATTATTATGGATTAAGAACTGGTTGAAAGATAGGAAGCAGAGAGTAGGATTGCGTGGCCAGTATTCTCAGTGGAGGAGGGTAGTTAGTGGGGTCCCGCAGGGGTCTGTGCTGGGTCCGTTGCTTTTTAATGTATTTATAAATGACCTAGAGATGGGAATAACTAGTGAGGTAATTAAATTCGCCGATGACACAAAATTATTCAGGGTCGTCAAGTCGCAGGAGGAATGTGAACGATTACAGGAGGACCTTGCGAGACTGGGAGAATGGGCGTGCAAGTGGCAGATGAAGTTCAATGTTGACAAGTGCAAAGTGATGCATGTGGGTAAGAGGAACCCGAATTATAGCTACGTCTTGCAAGGTTCCGCGTTAGGAGTTACGGATCAAGAAAGGGATCTGGGTGTCGTCGTCGATGATACGCTGAAACCTTCTGCTCAGTGTGCTGCTGCGGCTAGGAAAGCGAATAGAATGTTGGGTGTTATTAGGAAGGGTATGGAGTCCAGGTGTGCGGATGTTATAATGCCGTTGTATCGCTCCATGGTGCGACCGCACCTGGAGTATTGTGTTCAGTACTGGTCTCCGTATCTCAAAAAAGATATAGTAGAATTGGAAAAGGTACAGCGAAGGGCGACGAAAATGATAGTGGGGATGGGACGACTTTCCTACGAAGAGAGGCTGAGAAGGCTAGGGCTTTTCAGCTTGGAGAAGAGACGGCTGAGGGGAGATATGATAGAAGTGTATAAAATAATGAGTGGAATGGATCGGGTGGATGTGAAGCGACTGTTCACGCTATCCAAAAATACTAGGACTAGAGGGCATGAGTTGAAGCTACAGTGTGGTAAATTTAAAACGAATCGGAGAAAATTTTTCTTCACCCAACGTGTAATTAGACTCTGGAATTCGTTGCCGGAGAACGTGGTACGGGCGGTTAGCTTGACGGAGTTTAAAAAGGGGTTAGATAGATTCCTAAAGGACAAGTCCATAGACCGCTATTAAATGGACTTGGAAAAATTCCGCATTTTTAGGTATAACTTGTCTGGAATGTTTTTACGTTTGGGGAGCGTGCCAGGTGCCCTTGACCTGGATTGGCCACTGTCGGTGACAGGATGCTGGGCTAGATGGACCTTTGGTCTTTCCCAGTATGGCACTACTTATGTACTTATGTAGCCTCAAAAGAACAGACTTGTTCTCTGAGAGCTAGGAGCTCTTTGCATCGAGCACACAAATGACCTCTCACCAAACGGGAGATAATTATGCATGTGACACTCAATGCAAATGACTGGATAGCACCCTTCTCGCTGCTGGACTGATGTCTGCATCTTAGTATTTTACAGTTGTTTAATTAAAACTTCTTAAGGTACTAGGGATATCAGATGAATATAAAGAGTCTTAAGATTGGTGTAATTTGTAGTTCATTTAGTGTTTGCTTCTCAGAAACTAATTAAATATAATTAATGCTCTAATGAAAACTCCCCTGTAGTTGTCCTAATTAGAATAATTGACTATAAATGAGCAATGGGTGGGTGGGAGTTGGGAAGGGTGTGTGGGAATGAGGACCGAACTAGGACCTACTGTGCCTTCTATAGACTATCTGTTAATGCTGTGGCAGAAAATTCAAGTTTTAAAACTATGGAGAAAAGGATATGGAGACTAAATAATAAAGTTTGTTTCTTTTACTATTATTTTTTAATTCTGTGTTTATCAATATCCTACAATTCCACTTTTAAACCCAATCTTTGTTACCAAGTACAGAATAAAATAATTTCACTTACTCACAGGAATGTCCTCTTCTCTCAGAACTTCTCAGAAAGAAAGTTAGGTGGGACCTTTCCTCTATATATAGTTTGGATTCTTCTAAGGAAATCGTTTCAAACAAATCCTTTCAAGCTAGCGCACAGATGGCGCTTACATTTAGGGATCCTTTTACTAAGGTGTGCTGAAAGACGGACTGCGGTAGTGTAGGCGCATGTTTTGGGCGCACGCAGATCCATTTTTCAGCGCACCTGCAAAAGATGCTTTTTTTAAATTTTTGCCACTACGCTATACACTGACCCCCGGGCCATGGTATTAGTCAATGGGATAAGAACAGAAGGGTTTGAGATTCGGAAAGGGACACGACAGGGTTGCCCACTGTCCCCGCTGTTATTTTGTTGTCCCTGGAGCCCTTGCTGAACGAGATCAGAACACACGAGCAAATACAGGGGATCAGACTCCATAAACACGTGATCGAGGTGCTGGCATATGCCGATGATCTGTTGCTGCTGCTGAGTAATCCTCAGACATCTCTAGGGCACCTCCTGCACACGGTTCAAAGATATGGTAGGCTTTCGGGCTTTAAATTAAATCTCGCCAAATCACTGGCGCTGCCCTTGGATCAGGGGTTGCGGCATGACTGGAAGGATTTATTCCCACTGCAATGGGTGGAAGGTCAGATTCAGTACCTGGGTGTGGTCATTCCCTCTGATCTGGGGCTATTATATGAGAAGAATGTAGTCCCAGCTCTGACGGAAACAAGGCGTTTGTTACGTCTTTGGGGCACCTGTCCACTCTCTTTATCAGGTCACATAGGACTAGTTAACATGATGATAGTCCCCAAATGGCTCTATCTGTTCCAGATGCTGCCCTTATACTTACGAAAGAGAGAGGAGCTGGCCCTTAATAAATTGATACAGGTGTTTCTGTGGAGAGGGCAAAAGCCTCGGCTCCCTCTGCACGTAATACACAAACCGAAGGACCACGGTGGGATGGGTCTACTTAATATAAGATACTTGACAATAGCATGCTCGATGAGGCATATCAGAGATTGGCTAACAGGGCGTCAGGAATTTTCGAACACACAATTGGAGCAGGCACTCTCTCCCACAGTGCATCTGGGGTGGTGGTTGCATGCATCTGGTAAGGGAGTCATAACCAAGCTTGGAAACAATCCATTAGTTCTGTCAGCAAGAGCAGCTTGGAAGTGGCTTTGCAAAAGACATTGGTTTAAATGGACTGCAACACCCTTTTTACTTCTGTTTCACAACCCGGATTTCCCGGAAGGATCATCCTCAGTGGTATTTGCCCGTTGGTGGAAGAAAGGGATTCATTACCTGTGCCAGCTGCTGTCAGATGAAGGTAAAGTGCGGCCCTTCCGGGAGTTGCAAAGAGAATTTAGTCTGCTCGAGACGGACCAATTTGCACACCTGCAGATCCAGCATTACATGATAAAATTAGGATGGACTAACTTGAGTGAGGACTTGCAAGATACGTTGAACACAGCACTGACACTGGGGGCTCAGCACACAGTGCCTCTGAGGTTTCACCACAGATATCTTCAAGACTCCACAGAGGACATTGACTATCGAGGCAGAGCGCAGAAATGGGTGACAGACCTGGCAGCGGAAGTATCGGACGAGATATTGCAGACCTTTTTGTCCTTTGCTTTACGCACCTCAGTATACACCCGATATTGGGAATTACAATATAAGTTCGCGCTGTGGCTCTACATTTCACCAGCCAGAGCGTCCAAGGCGGGGTTTGGGGGCACTGGAGCCTGCCCTCATTGTAACCAGACCTCAGCCGGACTAGGGCATATGTTCTGGTCTTGCCCTCGGGCTGTGACATTTTGGTCTCAAATATTAGCTGAAACCAAACGATATTGGGGCTGCAGCACTATACAGAGGCAACCACTGCTGCTGTTTGGAAGATATGAGTGTGCAGGGTCTGCTCCTCCAGGTCTAAACTCCTTTATTCATAGAGCAGTGCTGGTTGGAAAAAAGACCATCCTGCTGAACTGGAGAGAGAGCGGGGGCCCCTCCTTGGGGGCCTGGAGGACACACATGATTGAGCTTTTGAAATTGGAACGATGTGGAATCACAGATCTTTCCTCTATGGAGGGCAGAAAACTGGAGAAACCTGGGCGAATTTTTGGGATGCCTTACAACTAGCAGCACGAAGTAGAATTCTAAATTGAGAGACTGTGTAGGAAGAGGAGAAGACTTGAATACCTGTGTTTTGTGTAGTAGGTTTATAGGGGCGGGAGAAGGGTGGCGAAAGGGTTTGAGAGGGGGGGGGGGTAGAAATGTTAGAAGCACATTCTTTGTTAGAAGAGTTATTCATATGTCAATTCAAATTGTACACCGTTCATTTACCTACTATTAATAAAAATGATTGAAACATAAAATTTTTGCCAAAAATGGACGTGCGACAAAATCCAAATTGGTGCGCGTCCATTTTGGGTCCGACACCTTACCGCCAGCCATTGACCTAGCGGTAAAGTCTCACGCGGTAACCGGGCGGTAATGACCTACATGTATCAAATGTGACTTGGCGCGCGTAGTGGGTGTGCGCCAGAAAATAAAAATTATTTTTTGGACGCGCATATCGGATGCATGCCAAAAATGAAATTCTGTACTTTCAGATGATTTTGTTGAGCGATAGAAGAGACATTCTCAAATATGATTAACAATACAAAGATATAAAAAAGATATAAAGATAAAAAGATATAAAGGAATTGGAGAAGGTGCAGAGAAGGGCGACGGAAATGATAAAAGGGATGGAACGACTTCCCTATGAGGAAAGGCTGAGAAGGTTAGGGCTCTTCAGCTTGGAGGAAAGGCGGCTGAGGGGTGATATGATAGAAGTCTACAAGATAATGAGCGGATTAGAGCGGACAGATGTGAAGCGTTTGTTTACACTTTCAAACAACAACAAAACCAGGGGACACAAGATGAAGCTAGAATATGGTAGATTTAAAACAAATAGGAGAAAGTTTTTCTTTACTCAGCGTGTAGTTAGACTCTGGAACTTGTTGCCGGAGAATGTAGTGACAGCAGCTGGCCTTATGGAATTTAAAGGGGGTTTGGACAGATTCCTGAGGGAAAAGTCCATTGAACATTATTAAAAATTAACTTTTTTTGGGGGGGGGGGGGGGTTGCCGGGTTCTTGAAGCCTGGATTGGCCGCTGTTGAAGACAGGATGCTGGGCTTGATGGACCCTTGGTCTTTTCCCAGTATGGCGGTGCTTATGTGCTTATGTGAAATTACCACAAGAGCCACGCGGCAGCTGGGCGGTAACTCAATTTTGGCGCATGTTGGGCGCGCGTAGATGCTTACGCGGCTTACGAAAAAGGCCCCTTAGACGCTAAAGGTTATAGAATAAGGGCTATGTGCTGTCATTCTGTCCAACGCTGTTCAGTATTTTAGTATCGGCTATTATGAGGGAAGGGCTCTATTCATTCGCTCAGTTGAATAAAGAGTTTTCACCTGAGAGTTACCTCTTGCAGCAGAGGTTCCCGAGATGTGCGAGCACACTGTGGGGGGGGGGGCTGCCCCCCGAAGATGTATTCATCCTTCCGCCAAGACTGTTACACTGTTCTTTAGACACAGAACAAAGGAGAGCTTCGATAGACACGAAAGTGATCCTCAATAGTCATTTTTCTGCTGTGATTTTTATCCAGGAAACAAAAAGGCTTATTATGGAGAAAAGAAAAAAAAAAACCAAGCAAAAAGCCATAAATCGTGTGAATCCTGCAGGGACGTTATCTCAGCTCATTTGTGAAGAGCCGTGTAGTTAGTGCCAGAGAGTGTCACGGAAGTCCAATACTGCTCCGCGGTTTTACAGTTTAGATTTATGGTGTTATAAGTTTCTAACTGGAGTATATTGTGCATTGTAACAAAAGGGCATTTTTAAAAAAAAATTAATATATATATATTTTTTAAGATCCAAGAAAAATGTCACAGAGGGACACGGCAGAAGTACTGAAATTCACAGCTCCTCTTGGGCCTCAGAAAGGAAAGTATCTGACTGTCTTGTGCAGCAGGATTCAGAGCCTGTCAGAAGGGTGGTGGATGCGTGAAACGACCACCCAGTGGCGACAAGAACTGGGTCTGAATTCAAGAAAGCAAGAGACAGGCATATTTATTGAATATATTTATACCCCACATTTTCCCGCTAGTTCCAGGCTTAATGAGGCATACATAGAACCGTAAGGGGGACTAACATAGTAACATATATAGTAACATAGTAGATGACGGCAGAAAAAGACCTGCATGGTCCATCCAGTCTGCCCAAGACAAACTCATATGTGTATACCTTACCTTGAATTTGTACTTGTCCTTTTCAGGGCACAGACCACATAAGTCTGCCCAGCAGTATTTCCCGCCTCCCAACCACCAGTCCCGCCTCCCATCACTGGCTCTGGTACAGACTGTATAAGTCTTCCCTCCCCTATCCTAGCCTCCCAACCACCAACCCGCCACCCAATTTCAGCTAAGCTTCTGAGGATCCATTCCTACTGCACAGGATTCCTTTATGCACATCCCACGCATGTTTGAATTCCGTTACCGTTTTCATCTCCACCACCTCCAGCGGGAGGGCATTCCAAGCATCCACCACCCTCTCCGTGAAAAAATATTTCCTGACATCTTTTTTGAGTCTGCCCCCCTTCAATCTCATTTCATGTCCTCTCGTTCTACCGCCTTCCCATCTCCGGAAAAGATTTGTTTGCGGATTAATACCTTTCAAGTATTTGAACGTCTGTATCATATCACCCCTGTTCCTCCTTTCCTCCAGGGTATACATGTTCAGGTCAGCAAGCCTCTCTTCATACGTCTTGGAACGTAAATCCCATACCATCCTCGTAGCTTTTCTTTGCACCGCTTCCATTTTTTTAACATCCTTCGCAAGATACGGCCTCCAAAACTGAACACAATACTCCAGGTGGGGCCTCACCAACGTCTTATACAGGGGCATTAAAACCTCCTTTCTTCTGCTGGTCACTCCTCTCCCTATACAGCCTAGCAATCTTCTAGCTACGGCCACCGCCTTGTCGCACTGTTTCATCGCCTTCAGGTCCTCAGATACTACATATCCCTCTTCTTCTCTTGATTCTCCAATGTTCTGTAACAACATCACTCTGTATTTGTTTCATCACTGGAGGTGGCTAACACCTCACAGTACTATGTAAGCCACATTGAGCCTGCAAAGAGGTGGGAAAATGTGGGGTACAAATGCAGCAAATAAATAAATAAAAGTATCATTATACATTAGGTATCGTTTTAAACAGCAAAGGTATCAAAAAATAGTACATAACTAAGTCAATAAGGTCGGAAAATCTTGCTGAGAACCATGAATGTTTAGATTAGGTTAGGTTGACTCTGGGAAGTAAGCCTTCTTGAACAGTATGGTCTTCAATCATTTTCTGAAATTTAGATAGTTTTGAGTTGATTTTATGGATTTGGGTAGTGCGTTCCATAGTTGTGTACCTATGTAGGAGAAGTTGGGGGCATAGGTAGATTTGTATTTAAGGCCATTACAATCAGGGTCATGTAAATTTAGGTAGGATCGGGTACAATTGGAACTGTTTCTGGGTGGTAAGTCAACCAGATCTAGCTTGTCTTCGGGAACTTCTCCGTAAATGATCCTGTGAATCAGGGTGCAGATCTTAAAGGCAATACGTTCTTTAATGGGAAGCCAATGTAACTGTTCACGAAGGGGGAGGAAGGGATGGCGGATGATATATGCATGAGTAGATTGGGTGGGCCATATGGCCTTTATCTGCCGTCATTTTCTATGTTGCTGGGTGGCCCGTGTAATTTGTAATATTTTAAAAAGTATGCATGTAACTAGAAGACACACCCATGTTTCTCCCAAGCTCCACCCATGTACACCCCCCCCCCCCCTTGCAGTTAGACACTGTGGCACTTAACA
The DNA here is from genome assembly GCF_901765095.1 of Microcaecilia unicolor. Lineage (NCBI taxonomy): Eukaryota > Metazoa > Chordata > Amphibia > Gymnophiona > Siphonopidae > Microcaecilia > Microcaecilia unicolor. Next base: position 10,311,639 of record NC_044033.1, read on the forward strand.
GCTACCTTTTAGCAGGGGCGGAGTCACCATACAGGCAATCTGGCAGTGCCCGAGAGCCTAAATACTCCCTCCACCTGCCCCCTTGTCCCACCTTAAAGGGCCCTGCTGGTCTAGTGGCCTTTTCGGGGGCAGGAAAGATCCCCACTCTTTCCTACCCGCCGCTGCTGCTGCTCTGCCCGGCGCCACTGTGTTTTCAAAATGGCTACTGAGACTTCTCTGCGACAGTCTTACAAGACTGCTTGGATCTGTGTGACTACCACAGGAAGTCTCAACAACCATTTTGAAAACACAGCGGTGTCGGGCAGAGCAGCAGCAGCGGGCAGGAAACAGAGGGGATCTTTCCTGCTCCCGAAAAGGCCACTAGACCAGCAGGGCCCTTTGAGGTAAGACCGGGGAGGGTGTGGCAAAGGGGTGTAGATGGGGGGGGGGGGGGGCGCAGGCAGCGCCCAGGGGGGACCCAATGCTCCTTAGTGCCCCGGGACCCAAAGTACTCTTAGTCCATCCGTCTTTTAGAATACAGCAGCTTTTCTCAAAATGTGCACCATAGCACCCTGGTGCACCACAGCAAACTCTCAGGAGCAGGGCCACCGAGAGACTGGGCTGGGCCAGGGATGGTCCCCCCCCCCCCCCCCCACCCCCAAGGTTGTCATCATCATCGCCACCCCGCTCCGTCCACCACCGGGCCAGGCCCCCCTGAATTCAAATCATAGCGTATCACCTTGACCTCGCTCCTTCCCTACTTGTGTCCCACCTATTTGCAGGCTCAATGTGGCTTACATAGTACCGTGATGGCGATCGCCAATTCCGGTAAGAGAAATACAGAGTGGTCTACTGTTGATGTTCATAGATGACAGAGTATATTAAGCAGTGCGTATTTCCTAGTAAAAAAGGTGCCGGTACTCAAATGCTAGGCCACTCTTCAGAGGTGGGGTAATCACTGAGGGACCCACCCCACAATAGCCAAGCCCCCTGCAACTGGTCACAGAATGTATGACAAGGCAGAACTGGTGTGTAGAGCCTGAGCTCTTTCATTAAAACTTGGGGTCCATGGGTCAATTTTAGCAGACAACGGAAAAGGTGCCAGTACTCAGTACCCCCAAGTACCCCCTCAAAAAAAGCCCTGATTTTAAGTGATCAAGGAGAGAGAGTTACATTTTGTCCAGTTCTGGTAAGAGTTTCGATTGTTTTGTAGAGTTCAAGAGTTTAGGTTGGTTCATTCTGGTAGGCCTTTGTGAACAGGTTGGTTTTTAACGATTTCCTGATTTAGTGTCCTAACCTTTGCAGCCGATCCTTTCAGCTTCTTTTTAATCATTTTCCTCATTTTATTATAGTCGCCCTTTTGAAAATTAAATGCGACTACAGTGGATTTCCTTTGTGGGTTTATCCCAGATAGTAGTTCAAACTTGGTCATGTTAGGATCACTGTTTCCCAGGGGACCCAGCACCGCCACCTCTCGCACTATGCCCTGCATGCCACCAAGGACCCGATCCAAAATGGCTCCACCTCTTGTCGGTTCCTGGACCAGTTGCTCCAAGAAACAGTCATTTATTACATCTAGAAATTTTATCTCCCTGGCACTCCTAATACTACTACTACTTAGCATTTCTATAGCGCTGCCAGGGTTACGCAGCGCTGTACAAGTTTAGACAAGGGGAAGGACCGTCCCTGCTCAAGAGAGCTTACAATCTAAAGGTAATAAGCTATGTAGTCAGTGTAGGTATCAGGAATGGGGAAGGTGGTTAGGCGCCAAAAGCAAGGGAGAAGAGATGGGCCTTGAGTAAGGACTTGAAAATGGGCAGGGAGGGCGCATGGCGTATGGGCTCAGGAAGTCTGTTCCAGGCATAAGGTGATGCGAGGCAGAAGGGGCGGAGTCTGGAGTTAGCGGTGGTGGAGAAGGGTACAGAAAGGAGTGATTTGTCCTGAGAGCGGAGGTTACGGGTGGGAACATATGGGGAGAGGAGGGTAGAGAGGTAATGGGGGGCTGCAGATTGAGTGCACTTGAAGGTCAATAGGAGAAGCTTGAACTGTATACGGTAGTGGATCGGGAGCCAGTGAAGCGACTTGAGGAGAGGGGTGATATGAGAGTATCGGTTCACGCGGTAGATAAGACGTGCGGCGGAGTTTTGGACAGATTGAAGGGGGGATAGGTGGCTAAGCGGGAGGCCAGCGTGGAGAAGGTTGCAATAGTCAAGATGAGAGGTAACGAGCGAGTGGACGAGGGTTCGGGTGGTCTGTTCAGAAAGGAATGGGCGAATTTTGCTAATATTATAGAGGAAGAAGCGACAGGTCTTAGCTGTCTGCTGGATGTAACATTTATCCAGTCAATATTGGGGTAATTGAAATCACCCATTATTATAGTGTTGTCCAATTTGCCAGCTTTCCTAATTTCTGTAAACATTTCTTCATCTGTCTCTTCGTTCTGTCCCGGCGGACGGTAGTACAGCCCTACAAGAATTCTCCTTCCCTTCACACACAGAATTCTATCCAGAATCATTCCACGCTTCTATCTGTTTCATGTGGAATGTTTATTTTATTTGACTCAATTCCCTCTTTAACATATAGTGCAACCCCCCCCCCTCCAATTTGATCCTCTCTATCATTGCTATACAATTTTTACCCTGTTAACACAGTGTCCCATTGATTGTCCACTTTCCACCAAGTCTCTGAGATGCTTATTATATCTATCTCATTATTTAGTGTTATATATTCTATCTCTCACATCTTGAGGTATTGCTCGCAGGAGGAGGGAGGGAGGAAGTGTTACTCATAGCCTCCGAGAGGGGGGGGCAGGCAGGACAAAATTCCCCAGGCCCAGGCCTCCAAGGGGGCCCCGGCGCCGCAGTCCCACCCGCCCTCCGTTGTCGACAGTCTGCCCCCTACATTGAAATCGCAGTCTCACCTCCATGAAAGCAGCACTGCAGGCAGCAGAACGCCTCCCTTTGGCCCTCCTTCCCTCCCTGTGTCCCGCCCTCATCTGATGTAACTTCCGCAAGGGCGGGACACAAGGAGGGAAGGAGGGCCGAAGGAAGGCATTCTGCTGCCTGCAGCACTGCTTTCACGGAGGTGAGACTGCGATTTCAATGCAGGGGGCCCGGCCCGGTGGCGGATGGAGGGGGGGAGCGGCAGCAACCTCGTGGGGGTGGAGGGGGGAGCAGTGGCTGCGGCAATCTCAGGGGGGTTGCGGTGGTGACCTCGGGGGGCGGCAAGGGCGTGGCCCCAGGGGCGGCCTTGCCCCGGGCCCGGCCCAGTCTCTCGGCGGCCCTGTTGCTACTCACTTCTCCTGTTTCAAGGTTTGAGGGAGTCTGGGGGCTTCTGGGGTGGGGGTCTTGGGGGGCACCCAGGTCGGTGGAGGCAGCTAGTAAGGGTCCCACTGGACCACAAGGTTTTTTTTATTGTTGATGGGGGGACATTCTGTGTTGGGGGGGGGGCTGGACAGGGTCTCCCCATTCTTCCCCAATGCCCCGGCAAACGCTAATGCCACTGCTTTTGTTTGGTGTGCTGCCCGCTGAGCATTGAGGAGGAATATTAATTCCTCTGTTTACCATGCATTTGCATGCAATTAGCGTTCAGAGCCAACGAGCTTGTTATTACACATGCTCGCCAGCTCTGATCATTGGGTGCTGGCAAACGTGGGCACTAATCCGGTGCTAACGCCCTCTAGCGTGTGCGTTTGCCTTTGATCATCGGCACCTCAATGTCTTACAGTGTTGAGAGCAGTTTGCTTGCTGCAGTGGTCTGCACTCAGTGTCCTGGGCTGTTTCTGTCACTGATGGTGCTGCTTTGCCCCTCCCTAAGTGCTTTGGACTGTTTGTGCCACTGTCATGCTCTCCTTTGACCCTGTTTTGCTTCCTTGGTGTGTTCATTCCTCCATGTTGTTTTGCCCCCCCCCCCCCCCCTTTGCTTGCTTGGCGTGTCCATTCCTCTATGTTATTTTGCTCTTTTTTTTCATCCTTGGTATGTTCATTCCTCCGTGCTGTTTTGCCCCTTTTTTGCTTCCTTGGTGTGTTCATTCCTCTGTGCTGTTTTGCCCCCCCCCCTTGCTTCCTTGGTATGTTCATTCCTCTGTGCTGTTTTGCAGCCCCCCCCCCCCCCTTTGCTTCCTTGGTATGTTCATTCCTCCATGCTGTTTTGTCTTTTTTTTGTTGTTGTTGCCTTGGTGTGTTCATTCCTCTGTGCTGTTTTGCTCTTCTTTTGCAGCCTTGGTATGTTCATTCCTCCATGCTGTTTTGCCCCCCTTTGCTTCCTTGGTGTGTTCATTCCTCTGTGCTGTTTTGCTCTTCTTTGCATCCTTGGTATGTTCATTCCTCTGTGCTGTTTTGCCCCCCTTTGCTTCCTTGGTGTGTTCATTCCTCTGTGCTGTTTTGCTCTTCTTTTGCTTCCTTGGTGTGTTCATTCCTCCATGCTGCTTTGCCCCTTTTTTGCTTCCTTGGTGTGTTCATTCCTCTGTGCTTTTGTCCCCCCCCCCCCCCCCCCCCCTTTGCTTCCTTGGTATGTTCATTCCTCCATACTGTTTTGTCTTTTTTTTTTTGTTGCCTTGGCATGTTCATTCCTCTGTGTTATTTTGCTCTTCTTTTGCATCCTTGGTATGTTCATTCCTTCGTGCTGTTTTGCCCCTTTTTTGCATTTTTGGTATGTTCATTCCTCCATACTGTTTTGTCCCCCTTTGCTTTCTTGGTGTGTTCATTCCTCCGTGCTGTTTTGTCCCTTTTTTGTTGCCTTGGCATGTTCATTCCTCTGTGCTGTTTTGCTCTTCTTTTGCATCCTTGGTATGTTCATTCCTCTGTGCTGTTTTGCCCCCCTTTGCTTCCTTGGTGTGTTCATTCCTCTGTGCTGTTTTGCTCTTCTTTTGCATCCTTGGTATGTTCATTCCTCCGTGCTGTTTTGCCCCCCTTTGCTTCCTTGGTGTGTTCATTCCTCTGTGCTGTTTTGCTCTTCTTTTGCATCCTTGGTATGTTCATTCCTCCGTGCTGTTTTGCCCCCCTTTGCTTCCTTGGTGTGTTCATTCCTCTGTGCTGTTTTGCTCTTCTTTTGCATCCTTGGTATGTTCATTCCTCTGTGCTGTTTTGCCCCCTTTGCTTCCTTGGTGTGTTCATTCCTCTGTGCTGTTTTGCTCTTCTTTTGCTTCCTTGGTGTGTTCATTCCTCCATGCTGCTTTGCCCCTTTTTTGCTTCCTTGGTGTGTTCATTCCTCTGTGCTTTTGTCCCGTCCCCCCCCCCCCCCCCTTTGCTTCCTTGGTATGTTCATTCCTCCATACTGTTTTGTCCCCCTTTGCTTTCTTGGTGTGTTCATGCTTCCATGCTGTTTTGTCTTTTTTTTTTTTGTTGCCTTGGCGTGTTCATTCCTCTGTGTTATTTTGCTCTTCTTTTGCATCCTTGGTATGTTCATTCCTTCGTGCTGTTTTGCCCCTTTTTTGCATTTTTGGTATGTTCATTCCTCCATACTGTTTTGTCCCCCTTTGCTTTCTTGGTGTGTTCATTCCTCCGTGCTGTTTTGTCCCTTTTTTGTTGCCTTGGCATGTTCATTCCTCTGTGCTGTTTTGCTCTTCTTTTGCTTCCTTGGTGTGTTCATTCCTCCGTGCTGTTTTGTCCCTTTTTTGTTGCCTTGGCATGTTCATTCCTCTGTGCTGTTTTGCTCTTCTTTTGCATCCTTGGTATGTTCATTCCTCTGTGCTGTTTTGCCCCCCTTTGCTTCCTTGGTGTGTTCATTCCTCTGTGCTGTTTTGCTCTTCTTTTGCATCCTTGGTATGTTCATTCCTCCGTGCTGTTTTGCCCCCCTTTGCTTCCTTGGTGTGTTCATTCCTCTGTGCTGTTTTGCTCTTCTTTTGCATCCTTGGTATGTTCATTCCTCTGTGCTGTTTTGCCCCCTTTGCTTCCTTGGTGTGTTCATTCCTCTGTGCTGTTTTGCTCTTCTTTTGCTTCCTTGGTATGTTCATTCCTCCGTGCTGTTTTGCCCCCCTTTGCTTCCTTGGTGTGTTCATTCCTCTGTGCTGTTTTGCTCTTCTTTTGCATCCTTGGTATGTTCATTCCTCCGTGCTGTTTTGCCCCCCTTTGCTTCCTTGGTGTGTTCATTCCTCTGTGCTGTTTTGCTCTTCTTTTGCTTCCTTGGTATGTTCATTCCTCTGTGCTTTTGCCCCCCCCCCCCCCCCCCCCTTTGCTTCCTTGGTATGTTCATTCCTCCATACTGTTTTGTCCCCCTTTGCTTCCTTGGTGTGTTCATTCCTCCGTGCTGTTTTGTCCCTTTTTTGTTGCCTTGGCATGTTCATTCCTCTGTTCTGTTCTGCCCCTCTTTTGCTTCCTTGAGGTTCTCTCTTTCACCATTTGTGCCCCTTTATCCCTCTGATGCTGCTTGAGCTATTAATGCCCTGTTAGTGTCCTTTGCCCCTCTTTTGGTTCCGTGGTACCCTCATGCCAGTCTTGATACCTCAGGATGCCACTGCCTCTCTGCCATGGATGCTTGCCTGCAAGTTTCCCATAAGCTGTATGAAACATACCTGTGTTGGAATCCAAAATAGGATACACTAAGACCTCCCTAGGAGAGACTCCCTGTAGAGAAAAGTAATACAGGTTACAAAGCTGCATACACAATTCTCCCAATCCCCCCCCCCCCCCCCCCAAGCAAGCAGAGATTTAACCCCTTGTCTGGCTATTGCCTCTCTAAAGAGACAGGATTTTCAGCTTCTCTAGGCATATCTTTCTCTTAATACATATTTCTTTCAGATGTCATCAGGAGAGTTCTTTATTACCATTCCTCTCTTCTATTTAAATATTTCACTTTGATCCTCTGACACTTGTAGACTCTAATCTTTACATCTGTGAAATCTAAAATTCCCACTAAGTTTCACAAGGGGGGGGGGAGGGGAGGATGCAGTGATCATTGTGGTTTCAGAGAGAAAAGGGAAGGGGTAAGTGGGTCAGTATTGTGGGAAGAGCTGAGCAGTAGGATGACCCAATGGTTTCTGGACAGTGCTACTATGCAGAGGACTTGGGTTTGGCAATCAGGCCAAATCTTCTATTACCTGTACTGGCCATATCTTGGAATGCTGCAGGGACCTAGAGATAGGCAGTCCCGGTCATAGCACAACAGCGACACTTGCTGGCCAAAGTCATGTGCACATACATGTACCATTTTCTAAAGGGGCTGCAGTCTGTGGATGTGTAGACCAAGAGAGAGCGGGTCTGAGGGAACTGGAAGCTAATAAAGACAAAAGGAAACTGCCCGGTTCAAAAATTAATATGTTTTATGCCAGAGATTTTCAAACTTTTTCGACTCACGGCACACTTACATGGTGCTTAAATTGTCAAGGCACACCTCCACAAATGGTCCAGCATTTTCTCTCTAACCCTCCCCCCCCCCCCCCCCCACCCATACACGATCCAGCATTTTCCCTTCTTCCCCCCCCCCACCTGCACCCCAGCACATTATCCAGCATTTTACCTTCTCTTCTCCCCCCAAAATAGTCCAGCATTTACCTTCTCTTCCTCCCCCCATCCTCACAAATAGTCCAGTATATCTCCCTCCTGTTCCCTCTCCAGCAAGCGAATAGACATCTTCTCTTGTCTCTTGAACCCCTCTCCCTCCCCTCCCCCATGTACCTTTAAAATATTTTCCCGTCTCCAGCAGTTGGAAGCAGCGAGCAGCGATTCATACAGCCTGTTCAAACCAACCCCAAAGCCTTCTTTCTGACCTGACTTCCGTCATGTGTAGAAGCAGGAACTTACATCAGAGATAAGGCTCCAGGGTTGGCACAAGCAGCCGCAGGCTGTATGAATCGCTGCTTGCTGGCACTGAACGCTAGAGACAAGGAATCTTGTAAAAGGTATACTGTGTTCCAGCACAAATTAAGCTGGCCTACTAATGACCCTCAACTGTTGAGGCCACGGCACATTGGTTGAAAAACGCTGTTCTAAGCTCCATGTGTTAGCTGCATGTTTCTAGTGCCAAAATTCAGTCTTTGGATCAACCACACCTAGGGTTGCACTGCTCCATGCCCTACTTATGCCATTCCCATGCCCCACTCTGCCCATTCCCTTGCCACACCCTTCCCTTGCCCCTGCCGCTCTAAACCCACCTGCCCGCACTAGGATTGTCATCTCAGATAGAAAAAACTGCCACGTGTACGTAGGTTCTAGATTATTTCACAAACCACATAACAGAAACAGAGCTCCAGTAACCAAACTCAAAAAAAAAAGGTACATTCCAGACTGATATCAAAAATCTCTCATAATAAAATAACATTAATGTCCAGGATGGGTTAGAGAAATAGAGCTGGGAAGTTTGAATGCTACAGCAGCGTCTTGTGGCCTAAGGCAAGCCACTTAATCCTCTATTGCAGGGGTTCCCAAACTTTTTCAGTTTGCGGCATCCCCCCCCCAATCACATGGGTCTCCGCTGCATCCCTCCCCCAGCCACATGGGTCTTTGCACCCCCCCCCCCCCCCATGGGTCTCCCTTTCCCTGCAGCCCCCTCCTCTCACACCAACACACCTCTGCCTACCTTCCTGTAGGTCCAGGATCACTGCCGCTTCATTCTCCTTCCCCCTGCTGCCGCTGTTTGCAGCTTTACATTTTTCAGGCCGTCCGTGATTCACACAGGCGCTCCAAGGCCTTCTCAGTCTGCCACGTCCAGCCCTCTCTGATGCAACTTCCTGTTGCGAGGGTCGGAAGCGGCAAAGGGAAGGCCCAGCAGTGCCTGTGTGAATCGCGGAAGGCCCAAAATGTAAGCTGGAAGCACGGCAGCGGTGGCGGGGGAAGAAGCAGGAAGCAGCAGATGCTGGGCCTGCGGGAGGAGAATGTAGGGAGCGATGCGCCCCACGGCACCCCTGAGAGTTCGCTGCCGCAGCGCACAATTTGGGGACCGCTGCTCTATTGGTTTGGCACTTGCATCCTCACCCCATTTAGGGCCTACCATCAAAACTATCACCCTTTCAGCAGCCCCCGTAAGCCTTTCAGAGCTCGCTGCTTGTGGACAGCAGGGGCTAGAGAGAGAGAGACGCTCAGGACTCAAATAGCAGCAACCCAATTTTTAAAAAGGCAGACCCTAGAACACCAATGTACTTCCTGCTGGAAAATCACTAGCAGAATATCACACACACACACACACACAAAAGAGAGAGACCCTTAAGAAATATGGAACAAGGGACCACACATCAGTAACAGAGATATGAAGGCAAAAACTGAACTGGAAAGCTCGAGAAGTCAGATTCTGCATATACAGTAACATTAGAGGACTAGAAACTGAAATGCGAGATATTAAAGACGCACATTTCCAAAAGCTGATATATTCCAATCAATAAATTCAAAATAACATATTTTTTCTGTTCGATGGTCTCGCGCAGATGTTAAAGCTTTATAGAAATGAGAGAGAATTCCCTTTGGATTAGGAGATTTCCACAAAATGAACTCTATGGGATGCAGTTTCTGGGTAGACACGCAGTCTTGTGTGAATGTAAAAAATGAAGAACCTGATTGAGGGCAGTTCTGGTGTTAAATACCTCAATAAAAATGTAATCAGAAAATAAATAAATAAATAAACTATTTTTTTCTACCTTTGTTGTCTGAGCGTTTTATGCTTCCATTTTCCTTTGGTCCAGTGTCTCTTTTCTGTTATTCTCTTTTTTCTTTCTAATTCTCTTGCCAGGCTCTCAGGTCCATTTCACAGTTGTTCATGTCCACCATCATCTTCTTTGTGTTGTTTTTATCCACCCCGTTCAGCATCTCCCGTCTATATCCCTATCTCTATCTTCTCCCCATGTTCAGCATCTGCCCTCTCAGTGTCCCTATCCCTCACCTTGTGTCTAACATTGCCTTTCTGAGTCCCCGTCCCTATGCTCCCTCCATCTTTTCTCTGGGTCTCTGTCCCATGCCTTGTCCAGCTTATCTCCTCTCTCTTTCTCTTCTCCCACTCCCCCCAACCCAGGACCAGCATTACCCCCCCCCCCCTCTCTCTCCCCCTCCCCTCCACAGTCCAGCATCTCTCTCTCCCTCCCTCTCTCTACTGGATCAGGATCCATCCCTCTCTCTTCCCTCATTCCTCAGGTCTGGTCTACCTCTTTTTTTTCCTCCACTCCCCCCCCCCCCATGTGTACAGCATCTCTCCCCTTTCCCCCCTTCTCCTGGTACAGTATCCCTCCCCCCTCTGCTCTCTCCCTCCCCCCAAGTACGGCATCCACCCTCTCCCCTCCCACAGAGTAGACATCAATCCGCCCCCCCCCCCCCAGTGCAGGTCTGTCATCAATCAATCTCTCCCTCCCCCATGCATATCTAGCATCAATCCTGCCCCACCCCACTCCCCCAGCATCCAAATCCTTTCCCTGATATAACAGAACAGCACCAGCTTCACTCTGTTACTCTCTAGGGATGGGCAACCCAAAAATGTCCGTTTCATTTCGCTTCCCATCGTTTGCAACGTTGTCCGTTTAGTTTTATTTTGGTTAGTCTTCAGAGTTGTCATAGGCAGCCAACTCTGGAACGCCTTACCAAGATCTATTTCAATAGTCAATGACCACTTACCCTTCCGGAAGCTGCTAAAAACTTACCTCTTCAACCAAGCCTATACAAATGACTTGACTTAAATTAGGAGTCCCTCTGCGCTACCCGGATCAGACTATAAGACAGAACCTGAAATATGCTTCCCTACTTAATCCTTTTTGAATTCAAACCTCTTCCAACCCTCATTATACATTATTCCTTAATCAACAACACACTATCCCAATATACACCCTCTTCCCAGTCCCTACCTCTACCACCCTCCTCCCTTACCCATCTTACTTACCCACATCTAATTGTCCACCTCTTTATACACTATATTACAGCTGTTATCCATTCTATGTTATCTTGTAAACCTGTTATATCATGTAAGCTACATTGAACCTGCTAATAAGTGGGAACGCGCAGGGTATAAGTGTTACAAATAAATAAATTAATTTTCGTTTCAGGGGCGTGGTGGTTTATGCATGTGTGCAGTCTTTGCAATGACTGGTCACTATTATTGGTGAATGAAAAAACAAAAAATGTCATGTTATTTTCTCCTCGTATTTGCTGGTTAACGACATGCATCATAGAATATGTTCTTTGACATTTTCCATGTTGTTGCAAATGACAGCTCATCCCAATTACTCTCTTATGGGAATCGGGATCAGATCATGGGTCATGCATTTTATATACCGCCTTTCTATAGTACAACCAAAGCAATGGACTTGGGAAAAATCCACAATTCCAGGAATAACATGTATAGAATGTTTGTACGTTTGGGAAGCTTGCCAGGTGCCCTTGGCCTGGTTTGCCCGCTGTCGTGGACAGGATGCTGGGCTGGATGGACCTTTGGTCTTTTCCCAGTGTGGCATTACTTATGTACTTATGTACTTAGTTTTAATATATTTTATACATCTCCCTGAAGATCGTCCCCTTCTCTCATAGGCAACGAAATAGGATGACAACATTTCAGAGCACTTAGAGGGATCTCACGCAAGAGTGAAGGAGAATTAAGAGACGAAGAACTGACAGACAGACTTTACCACAGAATCATTTATTGCAATATATTTTCCTAATTGCTGCTGAATAATAGGAATAAACGTTTGAAACTGAATGGCAGCCTGTAATTATTTTAACATTTTACTTTGTTCAGTTATTGAAAATACTGTAATTCTGTTATTTCAGTTTGAAGGCTTAAAGGTCAACAGATTTCTTTATTTTCTTTATGAAAAAAAGGAAAAAGATTAATTTGTTAAAAGAAAGTGGAATTAAAAATAGAACTCCTCTCATATCAGGCAAGGCTAAAGAGGTTAGGGATGCTTGGAAAAGAGACGGTCGAGGGAGGATATACTACTACTACTACTTATCATTTCTATAGCGCTACTAGACGTACTCAGCGCTGTACACTTGAACATGAAGAGACAGTCCCTGCTCGACAGAGCTTACAATCTAATTAGGACAGACAAACAGGACAAATAAGGGATAAGGACAAAGGGTAGCAAGATTCCAGAATCCCAAAGAGTAGCAAGATTCTGTGCAGAATCCTAAAGAGTAGCAACATTCCGGAACCCAAAGAATAGCAAGATTCCGGAATCTGAAAGACTAGCAAGATTCTGGAACCCAAAGACTACTACTACTACTTATCATTTCTATAGCACTACTAGGCGTACGCAGCGCTGAACACTTGAACATGAAGAGACAGTCCCTGCTCGACACAGCTTACAATCTAATTAGGACAGACAAACAGGACAAATAAGGGATAAGGACAAAGGGTAGCAAGATTCCGGAATCTGAAAGAGTAGCAAGATTCTGGAACCCAAAGAATAGCAAGATTCCGGAACCCAAAGACTACTACTACTACTTATCATTTTTATAGCACTACTAGGCGTACGCAGCGCTGAACACTTGAACATGAAGAGACAGTCCCTGCTCAACAGAGCTTACAATCTAATTAGGACAGACAAACAGGACAAATAAGGGATAAGGACAAAGGGTAGCAAGATTCCGGAATCTGAAAGAGTAGCAAGATTCTGGAACCCAAAGAATAGCAAGATTCCGGAACTCAAAGACTACTACTACTACTTATCATTTCTATAGCACTACTAGGCGTACGCAGCGCTGAACACTTGAACATGAAGAGACAGTCCCTGCTCGACACAGCTTACAATCTAATTAGGACAGACAAACAGGACAAATAAGGGATAAGGACAAAAGGTAGCAAGATTCCGGAATCTGAAAGAGTAGCAAGATTCTGGAACCCAAAGAATAGCAAGATTCCGGAACCCAAAGACTACTACTACTACTTATCATTTCTATAGCACTACTAGGCGTACGCAGCGCTGAACACTTGAACATGAAGAGACAGTCCCTGCTCGACACAGCTTACAATCTAATTAGGACAGACAAACAGGACAAATAAGGGATAAGGACAAAGGGTAGCAAGATTCCGGAATCTGAAAGAGTAGCAAGATTCTGGAACCCAAAGAATAGCAAGATTCCGGAACCCAAAGACTATTACTACTATTTATCATTTCTATAGCACTACTAGGCGTACGCAGCGCTGAACACTTGAACATGAAGAGACAGTCCCTGCTCGACACAGCTTACAATCTAATTAGGACAGACAAACAGGAAAAATAAGGGATAAGGACAAAGGGTAGCAAGATTCCGGAATCTGAAAGAGTAGCAAGATTCTGGAACCCAAAGAATAGCAAGATTCCGGAACCCAAAGACTACTACTACTACTTATCATTTTTATAGCACTACTAGGCATACGCAGCGCTGAACACTTGAACATGAAGAGACAGTCCCTGCTCAACAGAGCTTACAATCTAATTAGGACAGACAAACAGGACAAATAAGGGATAAGGACAAAGGGTAGCAAGATTCCGGAATCTGAAAGAGTAGCAAGATTCTGGAACCCAAAGAATAGCAAGATTCCGGAACCCAAAGACTACTACTACTACTTATCATTTCTATAGCACTACTAGGGGTACGCAGCGCTGAACACTTGAACATGAAGAGACAGTCCCTGCTCGACACAGCTTACAATCTAATTAGGACAGACAAACAGGAAAAATAAGGGATAAGGACAAAGGGTAGCAAGATTCCGGAATCTGAAAGAGTAGCAAGATTCTGGAACCCAAAGAATAGCAAGATTCCGGAACCCAAAGACTACTACTACTACTTATCATTTCTATAGCACTACTAGGTGTACGCAGCGCTGAACACTTGAACATGAAGAGACAGTCCCTGCTCGACACAGCTTACAATCTAATTAGGACAGACAAACAGGAAAAATAAGGGATAAGGACAAAGGGTAGCAAGATTCCGGAATCTGAAAGAGTAGCAAGATTCTGGAACCCAAAGAATAGCAAGATTCCGGAACCCAAAGTCTACTACTACTACTTATCATTTTTATAGCACTACTAGGCGTACGCAGCGCTGAACACTTGAACATGAAGAGACAGTCCCTGCTCAACAGAGCTTACAATCTAATTAGGACAGACAAACAGGACAAATAAGGGATAAGGACAAAGGGTAGCAAGATTCCGGAATCTGAAAGAGTAGCAAGATTCTGGAACCCAAAGAATAGCAAGATTCCGGAACCCAAAGACTACTACTACTACTTATCATTTCTATAGCACTACTAGGCGTACGCAGCGCTGAACACTTGAACATGAAGAGACAGTCCCTGCTCGACACAGCTTACAATCTAATTAGGACAGACAAACAGGACAAATAAGGGATAAGGACAAAGGGTAGCAAGATTCCAGAATCTGAAAGAGTAGCAAGATTCTGGAACCCAAAGAATAGCAAGATTCCGGAACCCAAAGACTACTACTACTACTTATCATTTCTATAGCACTACTAGGCGTACGCAGCGCTGAACACTTGAACATGAAGAGACAGTCCCTGCTCGACACAGCTTACAATCTAATTAGGACAGACAAACAGGACAAATAAGGGATAAGGACAAAGGGTAGCAAGATTCCGGAATCTGAAAGAGTAGCAAGATTCTGGAACCCAAAGAATAGCAAGATTCCGGAACCCAAAGACTACTACTACTACTTATCATTTCTATAGCACTACTAGGCATACGCAGCGCTGTACACTTGAACATGAAGAGACAGTCCCTGCTCGACAAAGCTTACAATCTAATTAGGACAAACAGGACAAACAAGAGATAAGGGAATATTCAAGTGAAGATGATAAAATAAGGGTTCTTTATGAGTCAGTGTCAGTATTTTGAATTTGATCCTATAATCGATAGGTAACCAATGTAGGCATATTAATAAGGGTGGAACAGGATCTCTACAGCAGTAGTTAGAGGAGTTTGTAGATGTTTAAGATTGGCTTTAGAGATACCGCATTACAGTAATCATACAATATCCAGTGTACCTGAACATAACTCACCTTGAGCTACTACTGAAAAAGATGTGATGAAGATCCAAAAATAAATAACAATAGTGGGAATTTATGAATGTGTAAACCAGTGTAAGTAATGCTTTGCTGTCAAGGTAAGTTCTCATTGAACCTAGTCGTCTATGTGCAAAAAAAACCCCGTGATTTTGGCACATCAGAAATTTGTTGAGAAAAGGTAAGGTGGGAATCTAAGATTACACCTAAGTACTTAAAGGATGAAATAGTTGGAACGGTTTGGTCAAAGAGAGTAGGGGTGAACAATGAGGATGGTGTGAGACCTGTAATCCAACCATTTTGCAACAGCAATCAAACAAGATTGAAGGGGCTATACCTTTACATCTCCCCCCCCCCCCCCCAAGTTAATCATAAGTGCCAGCTTGAAGAAGCGGGTCACAGACTGATAAACCCCCCTCCCTGAACCCCTATGACAGCACCAACAAACATCCCCCCTCTCTGAACCCCTTGAAAGTAACAACAGACAGCCCCTCCCCCAAACCCACCAACATCCCCATCCTACTTGAATTCCGTTATACCACCACCGAAAGAAATAAAGTAGTCTCAACCCCCCCACCCCCATATCCTTGACACTAGTCAAGTAGTCATGGGCCCCCTACCCCAGTCCCCTAATGCCCCAGGGGTGTTCCTAGTGGTCTAGTGGGAAGCAGGAGTAATCCCCAGTAGCTCCTGCTCCGTCCTTGGCCTTGATTCAAGATGGTGTCTCTTAACCCCTAGTGGTAGTCTTGTGGTAAATAAGACCTTATAGGCAGCTTGACTCCCTAGTGGTATTACAGGTTTCAAGAGGCACCATTTTAAACCTAGGCCATGGATGGAGCAGGAGCTACTTGGGATTACTCCTGCTTCCCACTAGACCACCAGGGAAACTCCAAATAAGTTCTGAGGGGGGTGGGGGACATTGCATGGATGGGAGGTCTTGGGATCATCGACTTGTGTCAGGTGGAGTGGAGGGCTACTTTATTTCTGTCAGGGTGGGGGGGGGGGAATTCTAGAGAGCTTAATATTTTTTTAATTTTTTATCTATTGAAAGTTTCAAATATTGAATCCAAGGATCAAACACTTGTACAGAAATACAGAAAAAAAATGCTATCAAAAGCAAAGCAACTAACATAAAAGGAAAAATGGAAAGACTTCTAGTCTACTAATTAGAGAAGATCGAAAAAGAAAAGACATCATACATATCAATCAAAAAAGAAGGAAATAAGGGAATGTAGCATTTCTACCAGAACCAAATCCTAATACAGTGAATCAAGGTCCTAGAAAGACTTTAAAGCAAAATAATCCATCACTCTCCTGCTACTAATAAAAGCAGACAGTTGAGGAAGATCAAAGAAGACATGTTTAATAGATTTGTATTTTACAACACACGTGAGTGGTGTGATAAAAGTCACATCCAGGATAGTTGGGTTAAGGCAGTTTCAGTCTGAAATGCAAGTCCCAGAAGGCATTGCAGGCAAGGAGCCAGGGGGTGAGATGAAGAACCCGGACTGGACTCCTAGCTGCAATAGGGGAAGACATGGGTGTAAGCTGGCAGGACGTGTAGATTGGCTGCCACTGGGGGGGGGGGGGAAGAGTTAGGAAACCCTGTGTGCAGGAGCTCATCATTAGTCTAATGTTTAACTCAGCTGGTATGGGTGTGGGGGAAGCTAATGGAAGGAGAATGATTGGTTGTGAGAGCAGAAGCCAGGGATTGATTAGGCAGGTGGGAAGGAGTCCCAGAGGAGAGAAGCAGTTGCAGGCTGAAAACCCTTGGGTAAGAGAGGTCCCTAAAGTACTGAAGCAGGCTGAAATCCCTTGGGTGTGAGGAAGTCCCAAAAGTATTTGCAGGCTGAAAATCCTTGGGTACGGGAGGTCCCTAAAGTATTGAATTTTTACCAGTGAAGCTGTTGCAGGGTGAAATCCCTTGGGTATGAGGAGTCCCTAAAGTATTGAACTCTCCTGAAGGTAAAGAGAGTGGAAGGTAGAAACTGCTGCTTTGTGATTTAACTGTGATGATGAACTGAAAGAACTGCTTCTGTTTGGAATTGAACTACTGTTTATTGTGCACTGGATAAAGAGCCCAGACTGGAGCTGACTGGGAGCCTGTATTGAATCCTGATATGTGCTGATAGCCTACTGCTGAAAGGGGACTATGTGCCACACACTTTCAGGTGGCTTATATGTGCTTAAGATTGAAGGTGAATGCTGCTGTTGGAACTGTGTATCAGGTCTACTAGAAACCTGCATGGAATAAAGTCTTTAAGATTGAAGTTGCGGGTGGACATTTATTTCTTGACTGTACCATGAGCCTGTGGCTGGAGGAGATTGTTCTATCCTTGGCTGCACCTAGAGGTACCTGGTTACAGCAGATATTTCAGGAAAAAAAAAAGAGCTCCAAACTGAGGAACTTCAGGTCCGTGAAAATAAACTCCCTCCGTCTCCAGTAACATCAGGAAAACTTCTAAGCACAGAACTCCGAAAACTTGCATCACGATATTTAAAGAACATAGACAGAAATCAATCCTGATTCGCAGTATGAGCCCCGGTCACTAAAGGAGTCGTAATTGTCAGTTTAGGGGGTGAAGAACTTTTGTGCATGAAAGAGGAGTAGGACTTGGATGTCACCTTGTGTGATAATTATAAGGTGGTCAAACTGCTAAGTTTTGCTTTGCTTCTATTCTCTTTTCATACAGGAATCCTTTGTGTTTATTCGTTGCCAGCGAATGTGGTAAAGGTGGTTAGCTTAGCAGGGAATAACAGAGGTCTGGATGGCTTCCTAAAGGAAAAGTCCATAGACCATAATCCATAGATCATTATTAAATTGACTTGGGGAAAATCCAAGCAGTGGCCGATCCAGGTCACAAATACCTGGCAAGATCCCAAAACAGTACAATACATTTTATGCTGTTTATCCTAGAAATAAGGAGTGGATTTTCCCCAAGTCCATCTTAATAATGGTTTATAAACTTTTCTTTTAGGAAGTTATCCAACCCTTTTTGAAACTCTGGTAAGCTAACTGCTTTTACTACATTATCTGGCAACAAATTCCAGAATTTGATTACACATTGAGTGAAGAAATATTTTCTCTGATTCATTTTAAATTTACTACTGTGTAGCTTCATTTCATGCCCCCTAGTCCTAGTATTTTTGGAAAGAGTAAACAAGCAATTCATGTCTACCCATCCCACTCCACTCATTATTTTATAGACCTCTATCATATCTCCCCACAGCTGTCTTTTCTCTAAGCTGAAAAGCCCTAGTCACTTTAACCTTTCCTCATAGGGAAGTTGTCCCACCCCCTTTATCATTTTCGTTGCCCTTTTCTGTACCTTTTCTAATTCCACGACATCTTTTTGGAGATGTGGTGACCAGAATTGCACACAGTATTCAGACTGATCCACCTTGAGCCGTGTTTTCAGTAAAGCAGAATAGAAACATCCAGATTAGATTAGATTACATTAAATGCCTTTATAAAACAGTCACCCAGAATCAGACCTAATAACGCATAAAGGTCAGGGGCTTAAAATCACAACGGTTAAAAAAATATATAAAAGCAAATAAGTGTAAATAATAAAATAACGTAACTATATTAAAATCCACAGACCACATAATAAGAGCATATATAATTATAAACCATCCGTACATAAATATTAAACACTGATAAATAAATAATTAAAAGTGGTGCAGTCTAAACAGTTTCACCTATTGGACTAAAACTTCTGAAATCGAAAAACACATTGATTTCAGCTGCTTTCACGAGTTCTTATTATGTGGTCTGTGGATTTTTATAGAGTTATGTTATTTTATGATTTAGGCTGGTGGTTGGGAGGTGGGGATAGGGCTGGGCAGACTTATACGGTCTGTGCCAGAGCCGATGGCGGGAGGCGAGGCTGGTGGTTGGGAGGCAGGGATAGTGCTGGGCAGACTTATACAGTCTGTGCCAGAGCTGGTGGTGGGAGGCGGGGCTGGTGGTTGGGAGGCAGGGATAGTGCTGGGCAGACTTATATGGTCTGTGCCAGAGCCGGTGGCGGGAGGCGGGGCTGGTGGTTGGGAGGTGGGGATAGTACTGGGCAGACTTATATAGTCTGTGCCAGAGCTGGTGGCGGGAGGCGGGGCTGGTGGTTGGGAGGTGGGGATAGTGCTGGGCAGACTTATACGGTCTGTGCCAGAGCCGGTGGTGGGAGGCGGGGATAGTGCTGGGCAGACTTACACGGTCTGTGCCCTGAAAAGGACAGGTACAAATCAAGGTAAGGTATGCACAAAAAGTAGCACATATGAGTTTATCTTGTTGGGCAGACTGGATGGACCGTGCAGGTCTTTTTCTGCCGGCATCTACTATTTTATACTTATTTGCTTTTATATGTTTTAAGAGGGTGAAACATGGCCACCTCAAGCTTCATATTATTCATTCATTTAGGGGCCCTTCTACAGAAAGACGGTAAGCCCAACACGGTAATTGGGCATCGCCGAATGCTGCTCGGTTACTACTGAGTTAGCGCGGGAGCCCTTATCGCCGGTAAGAGCTTACCGTCACATGGCCACATGTAAAGAGTTCTCGTACTGCATAGCCATGTGTGTCTGGGGGCTTTTTACCCGCTGCGGTAAAAAGAGCCCCTTTCCCCACAGCTTCGTAAACGGACCCCTTAAGCTTTTAGTGGTGAATAAGTTGAACTTTTTTAATGAAAGCTCTTGGCAATTTGATTTTTCTTTCCACTCCGTGCTGGATCTTGTAAGTCATCTGCTTACTTCTTTTCTTGAATACCAGTAATTGGGAAGCAAGGCCAGTGCTGGTCAGACTTCTATGGTCTGTGCCCTGATCACAGCTAGACAGATTCAGCTTCAGTACCTGGAGAACAAGGACAGCACCAGGCAGACTACTATGGTCTGTGCCCTGATCGCAGCTGGACATATTCAACTTCAGTACCTGGAGAACAAGGACAGCGCCATGCAGACTTCTATGGTCTGTGCCCTGATCGCAGCTGGACAGATTCAACTTCAGTACCTGGAGAACAAGGACAGCGGGACAGAATCAACTTCAGTACCTGGAGAACAAGGACAGTGCCAGGCAGACTTCTATGGTCTGTGCCCTGATCGCAGCTGGACAGATTCAACTTCAGTACATGGAGAACAAGGACAGCGCCAGGCAGACACAGA
The DNA here is from genome assembly GCF_901765095.1 of Microcaecilia unicolor. Lineage (NCBI taxonomy): Eukaryota > Metazoa > Chordata > Amphibia > Gymnophiona > Siphonopidae > Microcaecilia > Microcaecilia unicolor. Next base: position 10,331,681 of record NC_044033.1, read on the forward strand.
TTCAGCTTCAGTACCTGGAGAACAAGGACAGCGCCAGGCAGACACAGATTCAGCTTCAGTACCTGGAGAACAAGGACAGCGCCAGGCAGACACAGATTCAGCTTCAGTACCTGGAGAACAAGGACAGCGCCAGGCAGACTTCTATGGTCTGTGCCCTGATCGCAGCTGGATAGATTCAGCTTCAGTACCTGGAGAACAAGGACAGCGCCAGGCATTCTATGGTTTGTGCCTTGAAAATGGCAAGGACAAATCAAAACCAAGTATACATATGAAGTATCACATCATACCTTATGCTATGAGTTTATCTTGTTGGGCAGACTGAATGGACCATTCATCTACTATGTTACATGCAGAAAGAGCTGTATAAAATTACCTACTTGAAATGGAACTTCTTGCCAGATCATTTAAGATCAGAAAGGGACTATTTAACGTTTAGGAGATGACGGAATGCGTTGTATTTACTCATGCTTTTGGCTAGATCACTTGACTGGAAAGATTTACAGATGTTTTACTGTGTAATGTTTCTTTCCTATTTTTATGTATGCTTTATTGGAATCTGTCTAGAACGTTTATGTACAGAACTGAATACAGATACAATAAATGAAATGAAAATGAAGTGTCACACAGTTGAAACAGTTCCGTATGGAAGAAAGGGCCAAAATTCCTCTAGATTGATAAGGAAGAGTGACAAACTGATTTAAAAAACCCTCACAAAGAACCATATCTCAAACAATTAATTATTACCTGAATTGGTTATTACTCTATTTACCATTAACTTTCTCTTTGCTTCATGTACAATTTCTCATTCATAATAGATGTTCTAAACATTAAACTTCCATAGTCATCCCAGAATGTTTATGATACTGTAAAATTGGATTCTTACAACAAATTACTTTCTTATGCATTATTCTTTGTTGTGTATCCTATACTGTTTATTGTAAGCCACACTGAACTCAAACTTGTTTGGGATAATGTGGGATATAAATGTCACAAATAAATAAATATAGGAAATACTTAGTCAGCTGTACCTGCTCAAGGAGGTGCCACCGATACCTGAATGAAGGATTTGTATACTTTGTCACAAAAAATAATTAGGGGGGGCATTATCAAAGTGAGCTCCTGTCAAAGAGTTGTTTAACCACTAACTCGGGCTGCTGTAGCACAGGTTCCATTTAATGCAATGAGACTTAGCCCCTGTTTATGAAGCCATGCAGCAGCTGTCACGCAGCAATGCCGACACAGCCCGTTGAAAGTGGATGGGCTGTGTCGGCATTAGCGCGGCTTAGTAAACAGGGGGGTAAGTTACTAATAACTGGGATTAATAGTAAAATAAAACTTCTTAACAGTAGCCCACATTGATAGCTTCCTCCCTTAATTAAAGAAAAAAGAAATGTCCATAGATTTCAAAATCATAGCTATATGTAATAAAAGTGGGCAACTGACGAGGTTGGCTCTTATTCTTTTATTCAAAAGCAACCTTTGCACAATGGTGTAGATCACTACGGCCAATTGCTCACATTAAGACATTCATCCTAGAAGGATAGTTAATTTGCACCTGATGCAGGTATTATATGTGCCGAAACATGTCAGGCATATGCCTCTGAGCAATTGGACTGTGATATACACCATCGTGTTAAGGTTGCTTTTATTTACAGTCCTGCTTTTGTTTCCTGGGCATAAAGTCTTGAGCCAAAATGCTTTCCATTACTTTGATAGCTGCCCTAAAAGTCTACAATCCAACTAGCTCACTAAGATCAGGGAGTATTAGGCAGTAGCATAGGAAGGGGGGGCGGGGGGCGGTCCGCCCCGGGTGCACGCCGCTGGGGGGTGTCGGCTCCGCGCTGGTGCACTGCCCTCTCTGCCCCGGAACAGGTTACTTCCTGTTCCAGGACAGAGAGAGCAGTGAACCAGCGCGGAGCCGACACACCCCAGCAAAGTGCAGTCGGGACAGATCGGCCCTCCCGCCCATCCCTCGCCGCAGGTATGCGCTCCAGGGGGGAGGTATGCGCTCCGGGGGGGGTGCGCTCCAGCGGGAGGAGGGTGCGCCGTGCTGCACCCGGGGGGGGGTGCGCAGCGGCGACCCACCCCAGGTGTCAGCACCCCTCGCTACGGCTCTGGTATTAGGTACTTATCTAGTACAGCCATTAGTAAAATTCACTTTGAATAGACTTGGAGTATTGTGTTCAGTTTTGGAGGCCACATCTTGCTAAAGATGTAAAAAGACCGGAAGAGGTGCAAAGAAAAGCTACAAAAATGGTATGGGATTTGCATTGCAAACCGTACGAGGAGAGACTTGCCGACCTGAACATGTATATCTTGGAGGAAAGGAGAAACAGGGGTGACATGATTCAGACATTCAAATACTTGAAAGATATTAATCCGCAAACAAACCTTTTCTGGAGACGAGAAGGTGGTAGAACTAGAGGACATGAATTGAGGTTGAAGGGGGGCAGACTCAGGACTAATGTCAGGAAGTATTTTTTCACGGAAAGGGTGGTAGATACGTGGAATGCCCTCCCGCGGGAGGTGGTGGAGATGAAAACGGTAATGGAATTCAAAGGTGCATGGGATAAATGCAAAGGAATCCTGTTTAGAAGGAATGGATCCACGGAATCTTAGCGGAGATTGGAGAGTAAAACCAATGTTGGGTGGACTTCTACGGTCTGTGCCCTGATCGTGACTGAATAGATACGGATGGGCTGTGATGTAAATTTTAAGGGGCTTCAGAACGTTTAGTACATGAACAGTGCTGGGCAGACTTTTACGGTCTACGCCCTGAGAAAGGCAAGGACAAATCAAACTTGGGTATACATATAAAGCATCACATACCATGTAAATGAGTTTATCTTGTTGGGCAGACTGGGTGGACTGTTCAGGTCTTTATCTGCCGTCAGTTACTATGTTACTCATGTTACCTTTCAAATGGGATCATACTGTTTTCGCTATTGTTTTAGTAGCTTGGCAATGCATATTTTGTAATGCGCTCATCTTAATGAGTCTTAGAAAAGCTTCCTAGAATAAGCTTTCCTGATCTTTACTGACTTATGTTCTTTCTAATGAGTCTTTGTCCTCTAATTAGCTTTGCATTAGATTAAGTTCTATTTTTTGCCTTACGCAACTTGCCTTGCTGCTATTTAACGAGTAGTTTTATCCTCACTTGAGCTTTGCATTAGATTAAGTTTTCCTTTCATTGCCTTATGCAACTTGTTTATGGTGTCAATTAAGTTTGTTCAGTATTTATTTAGCAAGAGAGTGTAGTTGTCGTTTGCGATATCACTCATTTTGCAATTGGCATCAGCAATTGTCATCTTGTCTTTTCATTGCTTTCTCCTCTCCGTTTTTGTTTTAGCATTTCTTGTTCTATGTACATAGGTACATAAGTATTGCCATACTGGGACAGACCAAAGGTCCATCAAGCCCAGCATCCTATTTCCAACAGTGGCCAATCCAGGTCACAAATACCTGGCAAGATCCCCAAAAAGTACAAAACATTTTCTGCTGCTTATCCCAGAAATAGTGGATTTCCCCCAAGTCCAATTTAATAATGGTCTATGGACTTTTCCTTTAGGAAGACGTCCAAACCTTTTTTTAAACTCCGCTAGGCTAACCGCCTTTACCACATTATCTGGCAACGAATTCCAGAGTTTAATTACACGTTGAGTGAAGAAATATTTTCTCCGATTCATTTTAAATTTACTACCTTGTAGCTTCATTGCATGCCCCCTAGTCCTAGTATTTTTGGAAAGAGTAAACAAGTGATTCACATCTACCTGTTTCATTCCACTCGTTATTTTATAGCCCTCTGTCATATCTCCCCTCAGCCATCTTTTATCCACGTTTTCTATTCCGAGCAACTTTCCTACCTCCTGTCTACAATGATTTAAAGTACACCTCCACAGGCTCTCTGCTCTTTGCATGATGGTCACCTGCAGATACTCCCTCTTTGTCAAGCCCATCTTGAATCAACACATAACGGAGCTTTTTTTTCTCTTCAGTGTCAACTTCTTTGGAATCCCCTTCCGTTGGCTTTGCGTGCAGAACAATCTTGTGCGAAATTTCAGTCAGCTTTAAAAACCAACCTGTTTGAAAACGCTTACAGTGATTAAGGGGACCTTTTACTAAGTGGCGGTAAACCCAATGCAGGCTTACCGCATGCCAAACAGAAACTACCGCCGGGCTACCGCAGCAGCCCGGTGGTAGTTCTCACCCCCAGCACGTGCCATTTCCAGTGTTTACCCTGTGGTAATTGCAGAGTGCCACAGCGCCAGATGCACTAAACTTAACGAGCCATTAATGAGCAAGTAGTAAACCCTGGCATGCACTAAAGGCTTCTCCAAGCCATTTTCCGATCATGGTAGCAGCTAACGAAAACGGAATGCAGATGATCCAAAGGCTATTGCAAGGCTATTATAATGAGATGCACTACAGTTTTCCGATCCCCTTACCGTGAAAAACCTAACGGGAGGTCTACACCTCTCGTTGGGACAAATCAGAAGAAAAAAATGTTGAAAAAAAACCCCACTCCAAAGACGTTCTTTGTGGATGTCCTTCACTTAATAAAAACCTGTGCCGCCCGAAAGGAAGATGCCGCACCGCTCACCCCCTCCACGGCCTGCTGCAGGAAGGCTCCGATGCGGCTCGATTGTAGCAGGAGAGTGCAGTTGAGGACGTCCATCCAAAAAGACGTCCTTTTGGACGTCCTCCCCCCCCCCTGCAATAATAAAATGTCCTTTTTGGACGTCCTTCACTCAGCTGAGAGACCTGGAAGTATCTGAGTCAATCACAGCGTGTTTAGCTCAGTTAAACGTGTTGTGATTGGCTCAGAGACTTCAAGGTCTCTCAGCTGAGTGAAGGACGTCCAAAAAGGACATTTTATTATTGCAGGGGGGGGAGGGGAGGACGTCCAAAAAGGACGTCTTTTTGGATGGATGTCCTCAACTGCACTCTCCTGCTACGATCGAGCCGCATCGGAGGCTTCCAGCAGCAGGCCGTGGAGGGGGTGAGCAGCGCGGCATCTTCCTTTCGGGCAGCACAGAGACGTATTTGACTTGCGCAGAGCAGCCAGCATAACGCTTGTCTGCTCTGCGCATGCTCGACCGGCTGATTGGCCGACTGTTTACCGATGGAATAGAGAATGCAAGTGAGCTACAATGAGCATCTCATTTGCATTCCTTTTCCTTGATGCATGCCCATTCTTTACCGATTTGCTAAGGGAATGGGTAAGGGAAGGGCTTTAACGATTTTTTAGTGCATCTTGGCCTCAGTGGGTGTCAGTAAGTGTTCCCCTGTGAAATGGCTGAGTGGTAAGCGGCTCACTTACTGTACGACCATCTCAGAGGGGAACGTGAAAAACAAGCACTGACCCCCCCCCCCCCCCCCCCTCTTTTACCACAGTTTAGTACAAGGACCTCTAAGTGATTAGTGGACGATACAGGATGGAGTTACTTGTACTGCGTCCGTTATGTTTATCCAGATATATCAATTTAATAGTAAACCATAAGGGATGGAAGATGAGTGGTGGAAGGTGGGAAGAGAGAGAGAGAAAGGCGGAAGCAGTGAGTTACAGTGGGAAAGAGGATTAAGAGGGGTTTACAGGGGATGTTTTACGGGACTGGCAGTTGCTATGTTGGGGCAATTGAGCCTGTCTGTGGTTGTAGATACTGTTACACTGGGGCTGCTGAGTCTCTCTTCTTGTTTTAGTTGGGTTGTGGGGTGCTGTGGTGATGCTACCGAGCCCCTGTTGTCTTTAGTGAGGAGTGGGAACTGTTATGTTGGGGCTACTGAGCCCCTTTTGCTGATTTTTATTTGGGAGTGGGAGGTGGTGTGCTAGGCCACTGAGCTCCACTCGTTCTTTGGCCCGTTCACTGAATCCCCTACTGTACACGTTGCCCCTGGTGATTCCCAATGTGTCCTAGTGACCCCCCGAGTCATTTGGGCTTTCATCATGGATATCCTGAAAACCCGACTGGCTCTGGTACAGATCATCAGGACAGATTTGTGAATCAGTGGGTTAGGTCTACCTCTTTATAGGGACATTCCTTGGACCATATAGAAGGTGGACTCTGGCATCGTGTCCTTCATATGAAATGTTTCCATCCTTTAATGCACTTCATCATTTCCTTCTTCTGACACACTTTAGTATCCCTCTGAAGTCTTTGGGACTCTCAGTAGCCCCGTGTGCTCCCCATAATATGACCAAATGAGGTGTAAATCATTTTCCTACGGTCTCCCCTTCTGGAATGTCTACAGCGGGTCTGTCTAAATCTATATAAGCTATGGGTGGTTGTTCTATAGCCTCAATGAGGCCACAGTCTATTTCTTTTGGCTTTCTGTGTTGGGCCTATTTATCTTATGTCATGTGAACAAGCCTCCCTTGAGTTTTAAGTTATTGTTCTTCGTGAAGTACATGTTGAAAAATCAGAGGTTTCACCTGCACTTCTGTCTGACTGGTAAAAGACTGGGCTTCGAGGACGAGAGAGCGGAAGAGAGGAAGAACCAACCTGTAGCGTGAGGAAAGGAGATAAGGTACTGTTGGAAATATCCCTTTGAAGAGAGAGTCTCTGGAGTGTGAGGAGGAGCCCATAGTGACAGGGGCATGTACCTGTGAGCAGGGGCGTAGCTACGGGTGGGCCTGGGTGGGCCCGGGCCCACCCAATTTAGGCTCAGGCCCGCCCACCACCCAAGCACACATGACACACTGCACTGACTGCAGCAGCCTAGCGTACCACCGCGGCAGAGACGGCACCTGTGCTCAGCTGATATCCAGCCCGCCTACCTTTCGACCTTGCAGTGCAGAGGTACAGTGGCAGACTCGGGTCGGCAGTCCGCTCGGCAGGGAAGCAGTTGCAGGTCGCATCGCAGCCGCGCAGCTCGTCATCGTAGTTGTTCTGCTCCCCTCTGCCCCGCAGCTTTCATTTATCGGCCCATTGCTGTTAGCGATTCACACAGGCATTCTAAGGTGACCTTCTCTCTGCTGTGTCTGGCACTCGCATAAATAGGAAATTCTATCAGAGAGGTCAAGACGCGGCAGGCTGCTCTAAAGAGCCTGTGTGAACTGTGAATGGCTGCTAGCAGCAACAGCTGAAAATGAAAGTGGAAGTGCAGCAGCGTGGCCAGGCAGGAAGAGGACAGCTGGAACTGTGGGAGGAAAGGCAACAAGAGGTTGGAGGAAAAGGAGAGAGCTAATCGATGTGGGAGGAAGACGAGGGGGCTGGAAGGAATGGAGGGTGCTGCTAGATGTGGGAAGAAGAGGAGGAGGAGGAGGAAAGGGCTGGAGGGAAGGGAGAAAGCTGCTGGACGTCTGGGAGGAAGAGGAGGAGGGGGCTGGATGGAAGGGATAGAGCTCCTGGAACAGCACAAGGGGGGAGGGAAACAGAGATGCCAGGCCTCACAGTGGGAGAGAGGGTGGACAGGCAGACAATCAAGCAAGCAAACCAGATGCTGGAAAGAGGGGAGAGAGGGAGAGAAGCTGGATGGGGTTGGGGAGGAAAGAGATATATTGGCCTGGGGGAGGAAGAGAGGGGAGAAGCTGGACAGAGGCACAGTGATGGAAGAAGATGGATAGTGGACATGGAGATGGTAGAAATGTCAAATGGACAGGAGACCTTGGAGTTAAGATAAGACAGAGGGATAGCAGAAACCAGAATCTGGGTCAACATGATTTGAAAAATAAAATGACCAGACAACAAAAGGTAGAAAAAACAATTTTATTTTTCCATTTTGTGTTTAGAATATGTCAGATTTGAAACGTACATCCTGCCAGAGCTGGTGTTAAATATGGCCGGGGCCCAAGGCAGAAATTTGGGAGAGGACCCCAAAGCTTACTACTAGGCTGTACCTTCTTCAGCTTCCAGCTGTCCTGTAGTTCTCTCTGTCCAGGGGGCCAAGTGCAGTTGGCCTAGTTGTAATCCCTATGGCATGCGGTATCATTTTATTTGCACAGTGTAGGAAAATGCATCTATTTCTCTGCTGCTGTACTACATGCAAGGTTTGGCCTCTTGGGATTTCCATTGAAATTGTTTATGGTTTGCGGTCACTTATTCTGTATTTGCCATTTGTGTTCTGTGTGTGTGACCAAAGTATTGTTGGCATGAATTTTCTATGTAATATTCTGTAGTAATTTGGCTTGTTCAGTTTTCTTGATAGATGTATTCATACTTTAGAACCCCACTGAGTGACTTTTTGTTTGATAGATTTTTGTAGTATACAATATGCCTCGTTATTGAGATAACACTAGAAACAAACATTTTTGCATGGTGAGTTTTATAGGGAAATGTCCTAGCTCTGCTCTGCATCCACTGCTGGGGGAGGGCCAGGGGGTTCTATGGATACACAATATTTGGGGGAAGCATATGTGTGTTGGAGGACCGTGACTGAATGGAAGATGAAGAGTACACCCTCTTGTACTTCCCCTAGCTCTCAACGTGACCTGCAGCCACTGAAGCCAGCACTGCTACCCTCATTGAAGTTACTGGGAGTGGGGTAGGGGCAGGGCATGGGTGCATCAGGTGTTTCTCTAGTGCCCACCCATCCAACCTGTTGGCCCACCCAAAAATTGCCTTCTGGCTACGCCACTGCCTGTGAGACTCAGTCTTAGGGACTAGGTTTACCCAGTGGTCGGGAAAACGCAGGCCTAAAAGACTTAAGGAAAAGTGTAGACGGATCGCAGACACAGGGGAAGGATCTGTAAGGTGTTATACTGAACCAACACTGTACAACCTTTGGAGAGACGGGTTACCTCAAAGCAATCTCCGTTTTGCACAAGTTGTCAGTAAAGTTTAGTTGCAGGACCCCAGAAGAGTCTCCAAGCATTTTTGCCCCTGGAAGTGAGGAACAGAAGGTGAAGGTGGGGGAAGGCCAGAAAAAAAAATGTTTTTGTGTAGCCTTGGGTAAGTGCCAGGCTCTACGATGCATTCTAAGAAGGGAAGCAAAGATTTATTCCAGCACAGAGGATACACTGACACAAATAATAAGATCATTTCCCCTGCACAGCTGTGTTTTTACAAAATGCACACATTCCAGGTGTGAAACTAGGTGAAGCTCACAGTTCCGAGCTGCATTAATACCTGCCGAGCTCTTGTCTGGAAATTGCTGGCTGGTGGTGGCAAATTGGTGAAGCTGAATGGCACTTGGTATGTTAATGAGCGCATTAATGGTGGGGTGAGCAGCGTTCCATCACCAGTCAGCAGTGGCGTTAATAACACTGAAAGTCTTTTGAGTGAATGGAAAACAGACTTAATACTACAATGAATTCTCTTTTTAGCAAATTTATGAGGTTACTGATCTGAATTCGCAGGTGCTTCTCGATGGAAGAAGGGTTTAGGGAACACACAGAGAATTGAAATAAGTGATTATAAACTGAGCCAATCCTTGTATCTCTACTCCTTTAAATCAAACTTGCCAATGATCCCTCATATCATGGGATGTTCTGCTGAAGCCCCATTTGCAGAGGCGAATCAAAAAATGACCCTATCAAGGCATATACAGAAGACAGAAGTTGGACCTGGAGTTCTCCTCTGCCCGGGACTGTTCAGAGACAGGCCAAGACAGGATCAGGAGGACACTTCCAGATCCAACTTTCATGTGAAGAAAGAAAAAATCCCAACATTCCTGGGCAGAATAGGGCCCAGCTGAGGCAGCAGAGAATCCGCGGACGTGACTGGGTAAAAGTCAGATCCTCCAGATTAAAGGTGGTATACGCTGGATTCAGCAAATACAGAAGATCCAGAGGATCTCTTTTATGGCCAGTCCCAGAGTCAAATGCAAGCAACTGGGGTTGTAGTGGGGTGGAAACAGGAAGTGAGCTGGGAATCAAGTACAAAGGAGAGCAGGGGTCCTCAAATCCAGTCCTTGAGGGCCACAACTGACCCAGCCTGATTTTCAGGATTTCCACAGTGAATATGTATGAGATCCATTTGCATTCACTACTTCCATTGCATGCAGATAGATCTCATACATATGTATTGTGGAAATCCTGAAAACCAGGCTCGGTTGAGGCCCTCAAGGACTGGATTTGAGGAGCCCTGAAGTACAGGGATGAAGTCCAGTGTCCTTCCCAGGACCTTTGAAGAGAGACAGGAAAGCAGAAATGAGAAACTGGGGGTTACCATATGGCTCCAGAAAAAGGAGGGCGGATTGAGCCAGCCGGGTTTTACTTCCATCCCTTTCAATGGAAGTGATTGAGCCAGCCGGGTTTTACTTCCTTTGCTTTCGCAATGGAAGTAAAACCCGGCTGGCTCAATCCGTCCTCCTTTTTCTGGAGCCATATGGTAACCTTAAACTGGAATCAACATTATTGAAAAACAAAATGACAAGTCAAGAAAAGGTACAAAAACGTTTTGAGTTTATTAACTGGACTATGTTGACTTTGGGAATTGTGCATCATGGTTGTCTTTGTATTCTGTTCAGTACAAAAGGAATTGTATTTCTGTTTTATTTCTCTAGTGATCCAGTACATGCTGAGTTGACTTGGGCCTCCCAGTACAATTTTTATCTTCATATTTCCATTACTCATTTATTTTCTCACGTTGGTGAGGTCTGCACGTGACTGAGGTATTACGTCTGCATGTAGTTGCTGTGTCGGACTCTGTGGCAGTCAGAAAACAACAAGACAGTTGGTCTGCCAAATCCAGTACAGAAAATGTCGTTTTCCATAAACAATGAGGCAGACCTTGTAAAAAAGCAATGTCTTTATTAGTAGTTCAAAAGCTCCCGGGTATTCAACATAAAATGCCCGACGTGGCCATGTTTCGCCAGTATAAAAAATGGCTGCATCGGGGGCAATAGGTCACCAGCTAATATACAACTTCAAAATAAACCAGGCTGGTGTGGCTGTAAAAGCATAGAGATTCTGGGAATAGTCTCCAAAAAAACGCTGTGGTTGCAGTGGGCATTTTATGTTGAATACCTGGGAGCTTTTAAACTACAGCTGAGGGGGAGACATGATAGAGGTATATAAAATAATGAGTGGAGTGGAACAGGTGGATGTGAAGCATCTGTTCACGCTTTCCAAAAATACTAGGACTAGGGGGCATGCGATGAAACTACAGTGTAGTAAATTTAAAACAAATCGGAGAAAATGTTTCTTCACCCAACGCATAATTAAACTCTGGAATTCGTTGCCGGAGAAAGTGGTGAAGGCGGTTAGCTTGACAGAGTTTAAAAAGGGGTTGGACGGTTTCCTAAAGGACAAGTCCATAAACCGCTACTAAATGGACTTGGGAAAAATCCACAATTCCAGGAATAACATGTATAGAATGTTTGTACGTTTGGAAGCTTGCCAGGTGCCCTTGGCCTGGATTGGCTGCTGTCGTGGACAGGATGCTGGGCTCGATGGACCTTTGGTCTTTTCCCAGTGTGGCATTACTTATGTACTTATAATATTTGGAAAAGCGAAATTTGAAAGCGCCAAACCCCTAAGAGAAAACCTACAGTGGCTCCCACTGAAAGAACGAATTACGTTCAAAGTCTGTACCCTGGTTCATAAAATCATTCATGGTGAGGCCCCGACATATATGTCGGACCTCATAGACTTACCAACCAGGAACACAAAAAGATCAGCACGTACACTCCTGAACCTCCACTACCCCAGTTGCAAAGGACTTAAATACAAATCAATATATGCATCTAGCTTTTCCTACATTAGAATGCAACTATGGAATGCATTACCAAAGGCCTTAAAAGCAATGCACAACCTAACAGCCTTCCGAAAGTGACTAAAGACCAACCTGTTCAAGAAGACATACCATAATGAGCCATCGTTAATGACCTAACATCAAAACTCTGTCAGAACCAGATAAAATTGAATTCTTCACACCTGGTTGCTTCAATCAACTTATCACCAATGAACATTAATGCATTATCCCCTTATCTCTTATGCCTGAAATAATCTGTTTATCCAACTTACTTTATAATTTACTGTAACATTATGAACTTTAATGTAATACTAGTTTGTATTTCTCATTCCGGAAATGGCGATCGCCATTACGGCATAACGTAAGCCACATTGAGCCTGCAAAAAGGTGGGAAAATGTGGGATGCAAATAATAAAGACACTGCTTTTTTTTTACAAGGTCTGCCTCATTGAACTCTGCGGCAGGTCCCACTTGTTCTATTTGACCAGTTGTAAGTGTGTTGGTGTTGCATGGAATCAAAACTGTGCACTGGTATGGTTTATGTTTTGAATTTTAAAATAAAAAGAGCTAAAGTAAATAAGCACGCAACCAGGGAAATAAATAAATGGAGGCATGGGCAGAGAGGGGGTGGGGCAAGGAGCGGGGAGGAACCAGGGGCCCAGTGTACTCATGTGCCTAAGGCCCATTGAAGGATTAATCCTGTCATAGGAGCCGACTCTGTGGGTGCTGTGGGTACTTGAGCACCCCCAATATTGAGAAAATTGCTTGTATGTGTCCAGGGAGGGGTTATTTCCATTGGGCTTAGCACCCCCAATAATTTTGAAAAGTTGGCTCCTATGATCTCTATAGTGGAGTAAATAATTGTTAATGCAGAGCATAATCAACCATACTATTTTCATCTACCCAACCATATCATGTAGTGGAGTGACCTCGGGTTTGGAGATCCACACATTAACCAAGAAATGATATCTATTAACCACTTATACACACTCAGGTCTCTCCTAGTTGGAAACTTTTACCACTTATACCACCTTATCTTGGATGGAGATCTATCATCGCGAAGAGCTAAAATTTATTTTCCTAAAGACAAGACGAATAAAACATTTTTATGCAAAGCTTTGTAAAATGATATAAATATGTTTTTGATTATTTTATTTAACAGGCCCAAACCATAGAAATACTCAGCGCTTGTTTTAAACACACAGGAATCCTTTAACAAAGCCGCGGGGGCCGTTTTCGCGGTGTACTGAGGCTCTTTTTACTGCAGCGGGTAAAAAAGGCTGAAAATAGCTATCGCCATGCGGTAAGATTGCTCTTACCACATGGCCAAGCAAATGGGGAGCCCTTACCGCCACCCACTGAGGACTCCCATGCTAAGATATAGTGGAATTAGAAAAGGTACAGAGAAGGGCGACAAAAATGATAAAGGGGATGGGACGACTTCCCTATGAGGAAAGGCTAAAGCGGCTAGGGCTCTTCAGCTTGGAGAAAAGGCGGCTGAGGAGAGATATGATAGACATCTATAAAATAATGAGTGGAGCTGAACGGGTAGATGTGAAGCGTCTGTTCACGCTTTCCAAAAATACTAGGACTAGGGGCCATGTGATGAAGCTACAATGTAGTAAATTTAAAATGAATCAGAGAAAAAGTTTCTTCACTCAACGTGTAATTAAATTCTAGAATTTGTTGCCAGAGAATGTGGTAAAGGCGGTTAGCTTAGCGGAGTTTAAAAAAGGTTTGGACAGCTTCCTAAAGGAAAAGTCCATAGACCATTATTAAATGGACTTGGGGAAAATCCATTATTTCTGGGATAAGCATTATAAAATGTATTGAACTTTTTGGGGATCTTGCCAAGTATTTGTGACCTGGATTGGCCACTGTTGGAAACAGGCTTGCTGGACCTTTGGTCTGTCCCAGTGTGGCAATACTTATGTACTTATGAAATCCAGTCGTAACCGGTAGCACGCGGCACTACCCAATTACCGTTGGGTTAGTGCCACGTTAAAAAATACAGCCTTATTTTCCCCAGTGCGGGAAATACCACCGGCGTCCACGTAAAAAGCCTCAGAGAAAGCTAGTAGCTCCTATGGAGAAAAGAAGGGAAAGAAACCCAAAGGTGTCTGGGGTAAGGTCAGCACCATTATTATAACTTTAACTGAAAGATGGTGGCACAGTATTACTCCAGCCACTCTTCAGGATGCAATTTCTGTAACGTACAGCACCTGCAAAAGTGCTAGGGCACTGTCCATGGTTTTCATGCCGTCATCTACTCGGGGGGGGGTTGCGTGCACTATCCGCAGATAGACTTCTAGTTTCTCAATGAAAGTGAATGCCAGCATTAAGAGTTCCACCACATATCTGTGATAGGAAGCCTTAATAGCCAAAATTTCCAGACACAAGGGCCTTGCCAACCTCTGCCTCAGCGTCCTCTTCTCTTTCAGCATGGCCTCTGGGTGACTATTCATCGCTTGCAGGGCTTGACATTTCTGACCTACATACAGCACAGATTTTCATGAAATATAACAGTCTCTGTTACGAGGCTCTACTTTATGTCGATCCTATTTAGGAACAGTGGCTCCACTGGTTGTCTGCTGACCCCCCTCGCTCTCTGCTGTTAGGTTTCTTTGACAGGGTGACCAGAGAACTGGTTCAAGGGCATGTGTTGGATGTGGGTTACTTAGATTTCAACAAAACCTTTGATGCTGTTCCTCATAGGAGGCTTATGAATAAACTGAGTGGCTTGGGGATGGGTCCAAAGGTGGTGAACTGGATCAGAAATGGGTTGACTTGACAGACGTCAGAAGGTGGTGGTAGATGGAATTCACTGAGAAGAAAGAAAGAAAGGTAGGCGAGTAGTGGAGTACCTCAGGGACTGGTCCTATGACCAATTCTGTTCTATGTCTTTGTGAGCAATATTGCTGAAGAAGAACCAGGAGGAAAAGTTTGCCTTTTTGCTGATCACACAAAGATTTGCACAAAATGAGAAGTGATAGACACAAATTTAGAAGTGTGAGCTACAGTATGGCAGTTGGCGGTTTAATGCAAAGAAATACAGACTGATACATTTTGAGTGCAAAAATCCAAAGGAGCTGAGTATTGTGTTCAATTCTGGTCGCCGCATCTCAAGAAAGATATAGTGGCACTGGAAAGGTGCAGCGAAGGGCGACTAAAATGATAGTGGGGATGGGACGACTTCCCTATGAAGAAAGACTAAGGAGGCTAGGGCTTTTCAGCTTGGAGAAGAGACGACTGAGGGGAGACATGATAGAGGTATATAAATAATGAGTGGAGTGGAGCAGGTGGATGTGAAGCGTCTGTTCACACTTTCCAAAAATACTAGGACTAGGGGGCATGCGATGAAACTACAGTGTAGTAAATTTAAAACAAATCAGAGGAAATGTTTCTTCACCCAACGGATTTTGTTGCCGGAGAACGTGGTGAAGACGGTTAGCTTGGCAGAGTTTAAAAAGGGGTTAGACGGTTTCCTAAAGGACAAGTCCATAAACCACTACTAAATGGACTTGGGAAAAATCCACAATTCCAGGAATAACATGTATAGAATGTTTGTAAGTTTGGGAAGCTTGCCAGGTGCCCTTGGCCTGGATTGGCCACTGTCGTGGACAGGATGCTGGGCTCGATGGACCCTTGGTCTTTTTCCCAGTGTGGCATTACTTATGTATGTACGATCAGAGGAGAGAGGTTGATGTGCATGAACCAGAAGATGCAGCAAAATAACAGAGGCAACAGATCCGCTTTCCCACCGTAAACTATTCACTGTGTATATTGCCTGGTGGGAATGGAAGAAGTGCTGCATTTTTGTTTGGCTCTGAATATTAACAACTAGTAAAAAAAAGACCCGTTTCTAACAAAAAGGAAACGGACACTAGCAAGGTTCCAGGGCCCCCTCCCCCTCCTCCTCCTCATCACCCCCTCCACCCCCCTCCTCCTCCTGCCCTCCCTCCCTCCTTCCCTCCTACCTTCTTCCTCCTCATTGGGAGTGCTGAATTGTTTTTTACAGGTGATGCATTCCTCCCTCATTCCCCCTCCCTCCCTCCCTCCCAGTTCCAGCCCCCCTCCCTCCCTTTGAGTTCCAGGCCCCCTCCCCCTCACCTTTCTTTTTCTTTTCCCTCCTCCTCCCTCCCAGTTCCAGGGTCCCCCCTCTCTCCCCTCCCTCCCTCCCAGTTCCAAGGTCCGCCTTCCCTCCCTTCCTCCCAGTTCCAGGTTCCCCCCTCTCTTCCTCCCTCCCTCCCAGTTCCAGGGTCCCCCTCCCTTCTTCCCAGTTCCAGGGTCATTGTCCCTCCCTCCCTTCCAGTTCCAGGCTCGTCCCTCCGAATGTTAAAGTCATCCTGACTTACCTCGTCGGGGTTACAGCAGCCAGCAGTAGCAGTAAAAAGCATGCAGGCTCGGCATTTACTTCAGTTTTCCCTTCTCTGTCTCTCAGCTCTGGTCCAGCCTTCATTTCCTGTTTCTGCAAGGGCGGGACCAGAGCTGAGAGACAGAGAAGGGAAAACTGAAGTAAGTGCCGAGCCTACACGCTTGTTACCGCGCGAGGTAAGTCAGGATGACTTTTAAAATTCGGAGGCAGGGGGCCTGGAACTGGGAGGGAAGGAGGGAGGGATGACCCTGGAACTGGGAGGGAGGGAGGGGCTTCCCGCCTCCCTGCTTCAAATAGTAACATCTCCTGATGTCAGGCAAGCAGGCTTCTACTGCGGGAGAGTGACATCAGGAGATGGTTATGAACACAGTGAGAGACATTGGAACGTTGCAAGAGCAAATTATTATATTAGATTAGGGGAAAGTGGCTTGCATTCCCCTATAGTTCCTACCCCCAATGCAACTGGTAGGTGAAATGTGGCCACGTCGGGTTAATCTTTCCAGACTGCTGGCCTTCTTGTCTTCTGCTACTGGACCAGGAGATGGACTTCAGGGTGATAGTGTCGTATGTACATAAGTATTGCCACACTGGGACAGACCAAAGGTCCATCAAGCCCAGCATCCTGTTTCCAACAGTGGCCAATCCAGGTCTCAAATATCTGGCAAGATCCCGAAAAAGTTCAATACATTTTATGCTGCATATCTCAGATGGCAGTGGATTTTCCCTGTCAATTTAATAATGGTCTATGGACTTTTCCTTTAGGCAGCCGTCAAGACCTTTTTTAAACCCGGCTAAGCTAACCACCTTTACTATATTCTCTGGCAATGTATTCCAGAGTTTAATTACACATTGAGTGAAGAAATTTACTACTTTGTAGCTTCATCACATGCCCCCTAGTCCTAGTATTTTTGGAAAGCGTGAACAGACGCTTCACATCCACCTGTTCCACTCCACTCATTATTTTATATACCTCTATCATGTCTCCCCTCAGCTGTCTCTTCTCCAAGCTGAAGAGCCCTAGCCTCCTTAGTCTTTCTTCATAGGGAAGTCGTCCCATCCCCTTTATCATTTTAGTTGCCCTTCTCAGTAACATTTCTAATTCCACTATATCTTTTTTGAGATGCGGCGACCAGAATTGAATAATATTTGAGGTGCGGTCTCACCAAGGACAGATACAAAGGCATTATAACGTCCTCACTTTTGTTTTCCATTCCTCAAGGTGGTAAAATAATATTACAAATAAGTGGCCAAAGCCAGATGGATTAAGCTGCACAGAAAGAGGCATAATCAGCAGAAGAGCGGAAGTAGAGAGGAGTGGCCTAGTGGTTAGGGTGGTGGACTTTGGTCCTGAGGAACTGAGTTCAATTCCCACTTCAGGCACAGGCAGCTCCTTGTGACTCTGGGCAAGTCACTTAACCCTCCATTGCCCCAGGTACAAATAAGTACCTGTATATAATATGTAAGCCACATTGAGCCTGCTTTTTAATATATTTATAAATGATTTAGAGATGGGAGTAACTAGCCAGGTAATTAAATTTACTGATGACACAAAGTTATTCAAAGTCGTTAACTTGCGACAGGATTGTGAAAAATTACAAGAGGACCTTACGAGACTGGGAGACTGGTCGGCTAAATGGCAGATGACGTTTAATGTGAGCAAGTGCAAGGTGATGCATGTGGGAAAAAAGAACCCGAATTATAGCTACGTCATGCAAGGTTCCACGTTAGGAGTTACAGACCAAGAAAGGGATCTGGGTGTCGTCGTCGATAACACGCTGAAACCTTCTGCTCAGTGTGCTGCTGCGGCTAGGAAAGTGAATAGAATGTTGGGTATTATTAGGAAAGGTATGGAAAACAGGTGTGAGGATGTTATAATGCCGTTGTATCGCTCCATGGTGCGACCGCACCTTGAGTATTGTGTTCAATTCTGGTCGCCGCATCTCAAGAAAGATATAGTAGAATTGGAAAAGGTGCAGCGAAGGGCAACTAAAATGATAGCGGGGAAGGGACGACTTCCCTATGAAGAAAGACTAAGGAGGCTAGGGCTATTCAGCTTACAGAAGAGACGGCTGAGGGGAGACATGATAGAGGTATATAAAATAATGAGTGGAGTGGAACAGGTGGACGTGAAGCGTCTGTTCACGCTTTCCAAAAATACTAGGACTAGGGGCATGCGATTAAACTACAGAGTAGTAAATTTAAAACAAATCGGAGAAAATTTGTCTTCACCCAACGTGTAATTAAACTCTGGAATTCATTGCCGGAAAATGTGGTGAAGGCGGTTAGCTTAGCAGAATTTAAAAAGGGGTTGGACGGTTTCCTAAAGGACAAGTCCATAAACCGCTCCTAAACGGACTTGGAAAAATCCAAAATCCCAGGAATAACATGTATAGAATGTTTGTATGTTTGGGAAGCTTGCCAGGTGCCCTTGGCCTGAATTGGCCGCTGTCGTGGACAAGATGCTGGGCTCGATGGACCCTTGGTCTTTTCCCAGTATGGCATTACTTATGTACTTATGTCTCTCTACAAGTCACTGGTGGGACCCCACTTACAGTACTGCATTCAATTTTTGGAGGAGTGAAGAAATAGCCTAGTGGTCAGTACAGCAGACTTTGATCCCGGGGAACTGAGTTCAATTCCCACTGCAGCTCCTTGTGACTCTGGGCAAGTCACTTAACCCTCCATTGCCCCAGGTACAAAATAAGTACCTGAATATATGTAAACCGCTTTAAATGTAGTTGCAAAAACCTCAGAAAGGCAGTATATCAAGTCCCATTTCCTTAGGGCTATGATAGTGGTGTACAGTTGGGGGGGGGGGGTTGGGGGGCTCAGCACCCAAGGTAAGGGAGCTATGCACCTGGGAGCAATTTGTGAAGTCCACTGCAGTGCCCCCTAGGGTGCCCGGTTGGTGTCCTGGCATGTCAGGGGGACCAGTGCACTACAAATGCTGGCTCCTCCCATGACCAAAGGGCTTGCATTTGGTCGTTTTTGAGATGGGCGTCCTCGGTTTCCATTATCGCCGAAAATCGGGGATGACCAACTCTAAGGATGACCTAAATTTTGTGATTTGGGCATCCCCGACCGTATTATCGAAATGAAATATGGACGCCCATCTTGTTTCCATAATACGTGTTTCCCCGCCCCTTCGCTGGGATGTCCTGCGAGGACATCCTCAGGAAAACTTAGGCGCCCCTTTCGATTATGCCCCTCCACGTGTCATATTATGATTTTCGTCCTCTTTCTAAGCAACTGTTGAGACAAGAAATTTTCCTGTGCATTTCCCATCAGACAAGTTGAAGCCAGATCGCATTTTACTCCAAACTGTCTTGCTTAAAGTGCACAAACCAAACCAAGAAAAAAAAAGTGAACTCAACAGTACAATAAAATAAAACCTCTGGATCCAGACCACTTACGGGCTGACTGCTGGTTTTAAAAAAGGTTTGGACAAGTTCCTGGAGGAAAAGTCCATAGTCTGCTATTGAGATAGACATGGGGGAAGTCACTGCTTGTCCCTGAGGACAATGGCATGAACCTTGCTACTATTTGGGATTCTGTTAGGTATTTGTGACCTGACCTGGATTGGCCACTGTGAGAAACAGAATATATATATATATATATATATATATATATATATATATATATATATATATATATATATATATTATTATTTTTTTTTTTTTTTTTTTTTTTTTAACTCACACTTTTTTCAGTAGTAGCTCAAGGTGAGTTACATTCAGGTACACTGGGTATTTCTCTGTCCCTGGAAGGCTCACAATCTAATTTTGGAACTGAGGCAATAAGGGGTTAAGTGATTTGCCCAAGAGCACAAGAAGCAGCAAGGTATTTGAACCAGCCACCTGTAGATGTCAAGACTGGTGCTCTAACCACTTGGCTACTATTCCAATCCTATTGGGCTAGGTGGACCATTGCTCTGACCCAGTATGGCTATTCGTATGTTCTATAAATCCATCTTAAGCCCATCAAAGCTTAGCAGAAGGAACTTTCCAATCAGCTCACATCGCTGTACCCATTCTTCTCGTCACGACGGGTCTGACTCCAGCTGCCCAGCTTTCTGTTCTGCTGTAGATGTACGTCACTGGAAATCTGACAGATTTCAACAAAAACATACAAATAAAAGAACTGAAACTTGCAAGCAGTAATGCCAGTCCGCCATGCTGTGCTGAGTGGCAACATCTGCTGAACAGAATCATAACAAGCATTTACAACACAGCTTCCTGTGAGCTCAATGCTCTGTGAATTGTAGTAGAGAATGGACAAGATGTGATTAGGAAACCCTTCCTTCAAATTGATTTATTTCTCTGGTTTTATATACTGCAATTCCAAACAATAGGCTTCAACGCGGGTCGTAACAATTTCAAATAAATATGAAATATGAACTATGTTGTATATACCTTCTACTCAATAAGACAATGCAATCAAAACAATGCCATAACAACCTCAGAAATATTTTTCACAATAGAAAAGATAACATCAAAACAATAAGGACTGTATTCAGTAAATCACGCTGAAAATTGGGCGCCTGGGAAAATCAGAACTCGGCGGTAAAGGGCACTGCAAGATGAGCATTCTTTATAGAACAGCACTTAACCCCAAATCCTGCGTCCAACCTTGGTCGTGAGAATTTACACCAACTGAAACCTAATGTAAATCCTGACGCACAAGTTAGGCACGGATCCCCCAGCTTCTATAGCACTGTGCACATCTTGGGAGAACACCCCTGACCCACCCATGCTCCCCCCCCCCCCCATAGCCATGCCCCCTCTTTTGGGCTGCACACTATGAATTTTCTGCACGCGGTGTTACAGAATATGGCATAGCAAGATGGATGGGCTACTCCCACTTGATTCCAAACACCACCAATCGGGATTGTTAGCTTCAATTACTGGGGTTAATTAGCTCATTCATCAATTGAGATGGCACGCATCTCGGGATCGCACCCAAGCTTGGATGCAGAAAATTTGGCAGTCTATAGAGAATCTGGGGGTAAAGAATTAACCCATTTAGTTAGTTAGTTAATTAGTTAGTTAGTTAGTTAGTTAGATTTATTTACAGCTTTGTTGAAGAAATTCACCTAAGGCACTATACAGGAAGAATAAGCTGGACATAGGCAATAGACAATTACAGCAGTAATAATATTCAATAACTACTACAACTACTACTACTTATCATTTCTATAGTGCTACTAGACGTACGCAGCACTGTACACTTGAACATGAAGAGACAGTTCCTGCTTGACAGAGCTTACAATCTAATTAGGACAGACAAACAGGAGAAATAAGGAATAAGGGGATAGTTAAGGTGACAATGATAAAACAAGGGTACTGAACAAAGTGAGTAAGGGTTAGGAGTTTAAAGCAGCATCAATAAGATGGGCTTTTATCCTAGATTTGAAGACAGCCGGAGATGGAGCTTGATGTACCAGCTCAGGAAGTCTATTCCAGGCATATGGTGCAGCAAGATAAAAGGAACGGAGTCTGGAGTTAGCAGGGGAGGAGAAGGGTGCAGATAAGAGAGATTTACCCAGTGAATGGAGGGTAGGGAGAAATGAGAGTGGAGAGGTACTGAGGAGCTGCAGAGTGAATTCACTTGTAAGCCAATAAGAGGAGTTAGAACTGTATGTGGAACAGGCTAGGGAGCCAGTGAAGTGGCTTGAGGAGAGGGCTAATATGAGCAGAGTGACACTGGTGGAATATAAATCATGCAGCAGAATTTTGAACAGATTGAAGAGGAGAGAGATGGCTATGTGGGAGACCTGTGAGAAACAAGTTGCAATAGTCTAAGTGAGAGGTGATTCTCAACCTCTCACTTTCCACTGCAACTGTCCCTACTGCCTTTAAACATGCTGTGGTCACACCTCTCCTTAAGAAGCCTTCACTCGACCCTACTTGTCCCTCTAATTACCGACCCATCTCCCTCCTCCCTTTTCTCTCCAAATTACTTGAGCGTGCTGTTCACCGCCGCTGCCTTGATTTTCTCTCCTCACATGCTATTCTTGACCCACTACAATCTGGTTTTCGCCCTCTCCACTCAACCGAAACTGCTCTTACTAAAGTCTCCAATGACCTATTACTGGCTAAATCCAGAGGTCTCTATTCCATCCTCATTCTTCTTGATCTTTCCGCTGCTTTTGACACTGTCGATCACAGCATACTCCTCGATATCCTGTCCTCACTTGGATTCCAGGGCTCTGTCCTTTCCTGGTTCTCTTCCTACCTCTCCCTCCACACCTTTAGTGTTCACTCTGGTGGATCCTCTTCTACTTCTATCCCTCTGCCTGTCGGCGTACCTCAGGGTTCTGTTCTTGGTCCCCTCCTCTTTTCTATCTACACTTCTTCCCTTGGTTCATTAATCTCATCCCATGGCTTTTCCTACCATCTCTATGCTGATGACTCCCAAATCTACCTTTCTACCCCTGATATCTCACCTTGCATCCAAACCAAAGTTTCAGCGTGCTTGTCTGACATTGCTATCTGGATGTCTCAATGCCACCTGAAATTAAACATGACCAAAACCGAACTTCTCATTTTTCCCCCCAAACCCACCTCCCCACTCCCCCTGTTTCTATTTCTGTTGATGGCTCTCTCATTCTCCCTGTCTCCTCGGCTCGAAACCTTGGGGTCATCTTTGACTCTTCTCTCTCCTTCTCTGCTCATATCCAGCAGACCGCCAAGACCTGTCGTTTCTTTCTTTACAACATCCGTAAAATCCGCCCCTTTCTTTCCGAGCACTCTACCAAAACCCTCATCCACACCCTTGTCACCTCTCGTTTAGACTATTGCAATCTGCTTCTTGCTGGCCTCCCACTTAGTCACCTCTCCCCTCTCCAATCGGTTCAAAACTCTGCTGCCTGTCTCGTCTTCCGCCAGGGTCGCTTTACTCATACTACCCCTCTCCTCAAGTCGCTTCACTGGCTCCCTATCCGTTTTTGCATCCTGTTCAAACTTCTTCTACTAACCTATAAATGTACTCACTCTGCTGCTCCCCAGTATCTCTCCACACTCGTCCTTCCCTACACCCCTTCCCGTGCACTCCGCTCCATGGATAAATCCTTCTTATCTGTTCCCTTCTCCACTACTGCCAACTCCAGACTTCGCGCCTTCTGTCTCGCTGCACCCTACGCCTGGAATAAACTTCCTGAGCCCCTACGTCTTGCCCCTTCCTTGGCCACCTTTAAATCTAGACTGAAAGCCCACCTCTTTAACATTGCTTTTGACTCGTAACCACTTGTAACCACCTGCCTCCACCTACCCTCCTCCTTCCTGTACACAATAATTGATTTGATTTGCTTACTTTATTTCTTGTCTATTAGATTGTAAGCTCTTTGAGCAGGGACTGTCTTTCTTCTATGTTTGTGCAGCGCTGCGTATGCCTTGTAGTGCTATAGAAATGCTAAATAGTAGTAGTAGTAGTAGTGATAAGAGTGTGGATAAGAGTGTGGTTCTGGTAGTGTGCTCAGAAAGGAAGGGGCGAATTTTGGTGATATTATAGAAAAAGAAACAACAAGTTTTAACAGTCTGCTGAATATGTGCAGAGAAGGAGAGAGAGGAGTCGAAGATGACCTCAAGGTTATGAGCTGATGAGACAGGGAGGATGAGAGTGTTATCCACAGAAATAGAGAATAGGGGAAAAGATGAGAAGCTCAGTCTTGGTCATGTTTAGTTTCAGATAGCGGTGAGACATCCAGGCAGCAATGTCAGACAGGCAGGCTGATACTTTGGCCTAGATTCCTGCTGAGATTTCTGGTGTGGCGAGGTAGATCTGGAAGTCATCAGCATAAAGATGATACTGAAAACCATTAGATGAGATCAGAATATCAAGGGAAGAAGTATAGATGGAGAAAAGAAGAGGTCCCAGGACAGATCCCTGAGGTACACAAACTGGATAGAAGTGGAGGAGGATCCACCAGAGTATACAATAAAAGTACGATGGGAGAGATAAGAAGAAAACCAGGAAAGAATAGAGCTCTGAAATCCAAGTGAGAACAGCGTATCAAGGAGTAGGCTGTGATCAACAGTGTCAAAAGCAGCAGATAGATCGAGAAGGATGAGGATAGAATAGAGACCTTTGGATCTGGCCAGGAACAGGTCATTGGAGACTTTAGCAAGCGCTGTTTCAGTTGAATGAGGGGGGGCAAAAGCCAGATTGAAGTGGATCAAGACTTACAAAGCTCCATAGTAATCTGTGGAACTTTTGTAAGCCTGAGTGCTTTGAAAATGTACGTCAACACGATACACATTAAAACATCTTAGTAGACTGCAAAGAGTATAATCAGTGGTGGAAGTTGTCACAGATGATAGAGGCAGCTCCTGAAGATTGCTTGGATTTGGGAGATCAACGTAATTGTTGAGCCCCAAGGTTCATGACCTGTGATTTAAGGGGGAGTTTGTAGCTCCCAAAAGGGATTTTGATGTCAAATATAAGTAGAGGAGTGTGGTAGCCGTGTTAGTCCACTCTTAAGGTTATCAATAGAAATCAAACAAAATAAAACATGGAAAAGAAAATAAGATGATACCTTTTTTATTGGACATAACTTAATACATTTCTTGATTAGCTTTCGAAGGTTGCCCTTCTTCGACAGATCGGAAATAAGCAAAGGTGCTAGCTGACAGTGTATATAAGTGAAAACATTCAAGCATTACTATGACAGTCTGACAGGGTGGGAGGATGGGGGTGGGTAGGAGGTATGCATGGGGACATCACCTATCCACACCCATCCTGTTAGAATATCAATGATATGCTTTTTCTTTTCCATGTTTTATTTTGTTTGATTTCTATTGATGTCAAATATGTAACCACTTGTGTCAGGAACTCACTGGAATTCAGTTTTACTTGGGTTTAGGAACATTTTATTGTTTTTAGCCTATTCTTGAATTGTTGTTAAACAGGTAGTCAGTTTAATCGAGGCAGTAGGTACACTAAGTCTGGCTCAACAGGTATGAGTAGCTACATTTCATTTGCACAGAAGTAGAACCGAGTAGCCATCAACCGACTCAGCTACTGATACCTGTTCCTGTAAGTGGTGCTAGCAGTGTCAGAAGCTGCTGAGAAATCCTACAGTACTGAGGCAAATAATAACCCTTCTCAGTTTCTGTGAAGATCCCCTAGTAGAGATACGAAGACTGTCTCCATTCCATGACCAGATCTGAATCTAGATGGGCATAGATCTAGCCAGTTTTTCTCTTCTAGCCAAATATTGAGTTGAACACAGACTGCCCTATAAGTTTACCTAGAAATGGGGTGTTAGATCCTGGCTGGTAACTTTCAAGCTTGTCCTGGTCAAGGTTGCTGTCTTTAAGCAGAGGACGTGATGCATTGCTACCCTTTTTCATGCTGTTGGTCCATTAGAGAGAAGTTCATGATTTTTGTGGCCTCCTTGTATGAGGCTTCTTTTTGCCTGATGAACAGGGGTTGAGTGACTAAGAGAGGCATTTTCGAAAGAAACGTCCAAGCTGGGATTTGGACATCTTTGTAAAACGTCCAATCCGGAGGCAGGGAAAACTGTATTTTCGAAAAGAGATGGACGTCCATCTTTCGTTTCGAAAATACCAAGGATGTCGTTAGATTTGGACATCCTTGGATTTGGATGTCCTTAGACATGGACGTCTTTGACTTTCGGCAATTTTCGAAACCAAAGATGTCCAGGAAGCGGCAAATTTTTTGCAAGTAAAAAGGAAAAGTCCATAGACCATTATTAAATTGGACTTGGGGAAAATCCACTATTTCTGGGATAAGCAGCAGAAAATGTTATGTACTTAACAGGAAAGCCGAACCTAGAGAGTAACACCTGCAGCAGCCTGAAAGAGGAAAACTGAGGAGAGAATCCCTGCTTATGGACCACAGCTGCTGGGCAGAGTCAGGGCTCATGATTGCAGGATTTTATAAGGCGCTATGGTACATGGTACAGTTGTGCAAGGGATGGGGATAACGGGAAACTCACAGTAATCCACAGGACTCTGCGGACAGCCATTAATACTGCAGGGCTGGTAAGAGATGGATTGGAAGTGAATGGGAACGGGAGCGGGTGGATCAGGAGTGAATGGGGAGCAGATTATGTCCTTGTGCACACCTCAATTTGGCAACTTAAAACAGCAAATAAAGAGAGGAGTCCGTGTTAATAATGTTTCTTTCTTGCATATTTCTTGCATATTCTCAATACCTGACTGCTTCAATTACTCTGTCACTAATGAACTTTAACGCAATACCACTTTATCTCTCACTACGAAAATGAATTCTCTATTCTTGATTGCTTAATCTACTCTGTCGCTTATGAACTTTAATGCAATACCACTTTGTATTTCTGATTCCGGAATTGGCGATCGCCATTACGGAACGATGTAAGCCACATTGAGCCTGCAAATAGGTGGGAAAATGTGGGATACAAATGCAACAAATAAATAAATAAATATTTAACAAAGTAATGCCCGTTGTTCCGTTAAATGGGTACTGGGATGGGAAAGAGAACTGTGGGGATGGTGAGGGGACAGTACCAATATGAAACGGACAGAGAGGGCACAAAAAAGAATTGACTGGGGACCATACTGTGTCCCTGTGCACACCTCTAGTACATTGACCCTGGCCGAGCACTGTCAATGCAGTGACCTGACATACCATGTCCGGTCAACGCAACAACGCTGCTTAGAGGATTTAGATTTTGGATTGGGATTTAGCTCACGCCTTTTCAGTAGAAGCTCAAGGCGAATTACATTCGGGTACACTAGATATTTCTCTGTCTCTGGAGAATTTGAAATCTCGTTTTGTACCTGAGGCATCGGAGGGCTAGCTGACTGCCCAGGCCACAAGTGGAACACACAAAAAAAATGGACAGGATCTCTAGATGGTTGCAGATGAGGTCTCATATGAAGATCTCAGCTCTGGCTCCAACTGAACTGAAAGCACAAAGGAAGAAACTGCCAGATCACAAACATCTCTCAGTGTCCCAGGCCAGAATCTCCAGGGAGCTGCAGCCAGATCTTCAGAGATGAGAAAGACCTTAGCCATATTTGCCTGCTGCCTCTCCCCTCACCCTAACTGAAAAGAGGAGTGAGAATTACAAACCTACAAGGGCGTGAAACTAAAATCAGTGAGTCGATTAATTAGAGAGTAATTGATGAAGGTTTCCATAGTGATGGGAAGTATCTGGGAGATACAAGAGAGGTGAGAAAGCTGTTGACATTTAAAGAGACAGAGCCCGGTAATGGTCCCACCAACCCAGGCCTGGCAGTGAAATGTTCAGGATGGTGGACAGCTGACTCCAGAAGAAGGAGAGTTCACCAGGATGGCAGAAGGAACATAGAAAATGTTTTGTGTGTGGGTATTGTAACTACTAGAAGCAGAACCACCCCTTCAATTATCCCATACCAAATTTATAAAAAGAAATGTACATAGTTTCAGAAAAATCTAAAGACATAACCTTTTTGGTCGGTCATTATAGCTACTGCTGAATTTGTCTGTACTTCATATTCTATTTTATATTTTTTTATGAGTTTTTTTTATTGTTGCAATTCTTAATTGAATGCATTTCTTATGTGTTTCTGTAAACCTCTATGAACCCTATTTAGGGAAATCTTGGTCAAAAAGTACCACATTGACATTGTCGTACAGTTTTGGTAATTTAAATTTTTAAGAAGTTATATAACCCAATATATAAATAAAAAATAAAATACATTTGTTGCCTTTTGATTTTATTTTAATCTCTTTCTGTCTTTTGCGGATTGAACCAGGGACCTTCAACGTGATACTGTCTACTGCCTGAAATGGGTAGTTATCATTGTAACATATTCCCATTCTCTTCTGCATCTCACGAATCAGAGCTACTGCTAACCTTGCACTGAGACAAGAGCTCACTACAGCAAGCTAGACAGGGAAGGCCAGGTGCACTGAGGATTTAGTCCATATGGAGCAGGGGGGCTCAGGGAATCAGACTGCCTCTGGTCCCTAGGGTTTGTACATTTGGAAGTGGGTAATACAGTAACCAAATGTGTACACCACTTCAATAGGCTTGCAGGTGACTTCATTTTTCTGTCTCTGCAGTAGCCTAGTGGTATTTTTTCACGGAGAGAGTAGTGGATGCTTGGAATGCCCTCCCGCGGGAGGTGGTGGAAATGAAAACGGTAACAGAATTCAAACACGCGTGGGATAAACATAA